>NC_054843.1:22790000-23990000 GCF_018345385.1 Vulpes lagopus | reverse complement strand
TTATTTATTTATTCATGAGAAACACAGAGAGAGAGACAGGCAGAGACACAGGCAGAGGGAGTAGCAGGTTCCATGCAGGGAGTCTGACGTGGGACTCCATCCTGGGTCTCCAGGATCAGGCCCTGGGCCAAAGTGGTGCTAAACCGCTGAGTCACCGGGCTGCCCCCATTTTGCATTTCCAACAGCAATGGATGAACATTCCTGTTTCTCTACAGCCAAGCCAGTATTTCCTATTGTTAGTTTTTTGTTTTAACTTTTAACCATTCTATTTTTTTATTTTGAATATTTTATTTAAATTCAATTTGCCAACATATAGTATAACACCCAGTGCTCATCCCATCAAATGCCCTTTTTAGTATCTGTCACCCAATTACCCCATCCCCCCACACTCTTCCCCTTCCGCAACCCTTTGTTTCCCAGAGTTAGGAGTCTCTCATGGTTTGCTGTCCTCTCTAATTTTTCCCCACTCTGTTTCCCTCCTTTCCCTTATAATCCTTTTCACTAACTGTTTTAATAGGTTTGTAATGATACCTCATTTTTGTTTTAATTTTCAATTCCTTAGAGGCAAATTATGGTGAACATTATTTTATATGTTTATTTTCAATCCATGTCTTTGGTAAAGTGTCATTACAGAAATTTTGCCAACTTTTTAGTTGTTCTGTTTTCTTATTGTTGAATTTAATAGTTATTTGTATATCTTAGATATAGATCCTTTTTGTCAGATTTGTATTTTGCAAATATTTTTGCCTATTCTGTGGTTTATCCATTTATTCTTTTTTTTTTAAGATTTTATTAATTTATTCATCACAGACACACAGAGGGGGGAGAGAGAGAGTTTGAGACACAGGCAGAGGGAGAAGCAGGCTCCATGCAGGGAGCCCGATGTGGGACTTGATCCCAGGTCTTCAGGATCCGGCCTTGGGCTGAAGGTGGTGCTAAACCGCTGAGCCACCCAGGCTGCCCTTTCCGTTTATTCTTTTTATTTTTTTTAATAAATTTATTTTTTATTGGTGTTCAATTTACCAACATACAGAATAACACCCAGCTCATCCATCAAGTGCCCCCCTCACTGCCCATCACCCATTCACCCCCACCCCCCACTCTCCTCCCCTTTCACCACTCCTTGTTCGTTTCCCAGAGTTAGGAGTCTGTATGTTCTGTCTCCCTTTCTGATATTTCCCATACATTTCTTTCCCTTCCCTTATATTCCCTTTCACTATTATTTATATTCCCCAAATGAATGAGAACATATAATGTTTGTCCTTCTCCGATTGACTTATTTCACTCAGCATAATACCCTCCAGTTCCATCCACATTGAAGCAAATGGTAGGTATTTGTCATTTCTAATGGCTGAGGAATATTCCATTGTATACATAAACCACATCTTCTTTATCCATTCATCTTTCAATGGACACTGAGGTTCCTTCCACAGTTTGGCTATTGTGGACATTGCTGCTAGAAACATCGGGGTGCAGGTGTCCTGGCGTTTCATTGCATCTGTATCTTTGGGGTAAATCCCCAACAGTGCAATTGCTGGGTCGTAGGGCAGGTCTATTTTTAACTCTTTGAGGAACCTCCACACATTTTCCAGAGTGGCTGCACCAGTTCACATTCCCACCAACAGTGTAAGAGGGTTCCCTTTTCTCTGCATCCTCTCCAACATTTGTGGTTTCCTGCCTTGTTGATTTTCCCCATTCTCACTGGTGTGAGGTGGTATCTCATTGTGGTTTTGATTTGTATTTCCCTGATGGCAAGTGATGCAGAGCATTTTCTCATGTGCTTCTTGGCCATGTCTATGTCTTCCTCTGTGAGATTTCTGATCATGTCTTTTGCCCATTTCATGATTGGATTGTTTGTTTCTTTGGTGTTGAGTTTAATAAGTTCTTTATAGATATTGGAAACTAGCCCTTTATCTGATACGCCATTTGCAAATCTCTTCTCCCATTCTGTAGGTTGTCTTTTAGGCTTGTTGACTGTATCCTTTGCTGTGCAAAAGCTTCTTATCTTGATGAAGTCCCAATGGTTCATTTTTGCTTTTGTTTCTTTTCGTGGATGTATCTTGCAAGAAGTTACTGTGGGTGAGTTCATAAAGGATGTTGCCTGTGTTCTCCTCTAGGATTTTGATGGCATCTTGTCTCACGTTTAGATCTTTCATCCATTTTGAGTTTATCTTTGTGTATGGTGCAAGAGAGTGGTCTAGTTTCATTCTTCTGCATGTGGATGTCCAATTTTCCCAGCACCATTTATTCTTTTAAGAGCATCCCATCCAAGAATGTGGGTCATTATGAGCTTCTTACTTTAATGATAATCCATATTCAATCTCCAGCAATTCATCAAAATTATTTCAACATTCCTACCAGTTTATGGTTGCAAAATCTTCTGCTCTGGGAAAGTGGCTTTGTCTACCGTAAATTTACCTGGGTTCAGCCTGACATTCTTATTTCTCAGTCTCTTGCACATTTAGACTCTGATCTATATATGCTTTCATTAATATTGAATATCTCTTAGTGGGTTGTACTCAAGAGACTCTTATCTCTGAATATTTAGTAGTATTACCAAATGTATTTTCACTACCTAAAGATATGATAAGTAGTATTGGAATATAAATCAAACTATAAAATATTCATGAGTCCACAAGGATATATATTACCCCCACCTGATTATCAGAAAATCATCAAATTCCAATTAAGCGAAATTGCATAATAAATCTGACCAGTACTCCCCAAACTGTCAATTTCATGAAAAACAAAGAAAGTCTGATAAGTGATGATAGGCAATAGTCCAAGGACACATGATTATAAGTGTAATGTAATATCATGGCTGGAGTTTTGGAATAGTAGAAGGACTTTAGTTGAAAATGTTAAAAAAAAAAAAGATACAAAAAATTTTAATAAAGAAAACTTTAAATAAAAGTATACTAATTTGGGATTCAGTTATTTTGAAAAATCCTCCATACTTTTCATAAGATGTTAATAATAAAGTAAACTGGATCCAATATACATGGGAATCTTCTGTACACTATATTTCCCTTTTTTTTTCAGTAGATCTAAAATTGTTGTAAAATAGAAAAGCTTATTTTTAAAAAGCAATAACACATAAGTTAAAGCTGATGGGAAAAGAAAACAAGGACAAGCAGTAAGTTGGAGCCAAGTTTGTGTCTTGACAGATATCTCATGTCATACGGTTGAACATACCTGCTACAGTTGGAAAACAATATTTAGTCGATTATGTCTGGCAATGAAAAATATGTGATCAGTTACAAAACTGAGTTCCCAGAGAAAAACTATAAAGAAATTCTTCAGAAAAAGAATAAAAATACCCTATAAAGAAATTCTTCAGAAAAAGAATAAAAATACTCTCTATCAAAAACTTACTGAAAGTGTTCACTTAGTTTCTACAGAGAAAAATAAAATAATGTAATAAACGTTATAATCATTACATCTTTATAGTAAATAAACAATATTATTTGTATTATGTGGCTTTTCAAAAATTAGCATTGGCATATTCATTTAACAAATGACAATTAAAAATATGTCTTTCATTTTCAAGCTGGAAATATCTTGATATTATTTTCAGATTATAAATATAAAACAAAATATGATAGAAAACACTGTAAAACATAAATGTCGGCCAAGCACTCTGATCCAGACCACCACTCAATCTGATCCTTAAGAGATAGCAAATTTTAAAAGTGTGGCTCACAGAATTTATTTATATTTTATATTTTAAGCAAAAATAGTATATCAGAAAAAATTATTTCAAACATACTCTTGCATCTTATATTTTACCTTATACCTAATAAGCTTCTTTCCCTGTCATTACTGACAGATATTTCCCTCGTGTTATTCTAATACTTTTCAATCACTTAATCTTTTAATTACATGAATATATTATAATTTATTCAAGTAACTCCCACAAAATGGATATTTTAATAGTTTTCAGTGCATCTTAAGTTATATTCTATTGGAATACATATTCATTAACATAAATTTTGAACCTTGTGAGAATTTCTGCTGGGAGAAAGACACAACACTCCAATTTCTTATTTGAAAAGAAAGTACTTTGTATATGCTGGCAAATTTCCTTCTAAAAACTGCCTGTTTCCCAGCCCTGGCTCACTCACACTCTACCTTTTTTATTTAATGTTGCTAATTTTTTCCAATGAAAATGATGAAAAATGATACATTAGTGTATTGTAGATTTTATTTTTCTCATTTAAACTTAGGAGTAACAGTGTTCCTCTACTTTAACACTGACAATGTGTTAAAAGGTTTTCCTTGTATAGAAGCTAGAAATAACTAGTAGGTAGCAAATCTTTGAAGAGAAAAATATGAAAATCTTAGTATTATTCTAATTAAAGTACCTGGAGAAATAAGCTGCAGTGTTAGTGGCAGAAGTATAGCTTTAAAAGTGTTACATTGCATTACTATAAATTTTTTTTTTTTTAGGTACAGGCAGATCTGAAGGGCATGAAAGCTCTTATGGATTGTAAACACAAATCACAGGCTCTAGCCAAGGGTACAAGTAGTAAAATCTGTAACAGTTGATCCATTGATTCTGCCCACTCGGGTGGAAATCAATTCTTTGTAAGTGAACGTGGCTCTGAATTTATATAGGAGACCGAAGCATGCAATGAGCAGATGGAGTCACTGTGCTGCTAAGGTCTATTTGAGGGTAACATTAGCTGGCTGGCAAGTTTGTGAGTATGGTAAAAAAAAGAAAAAAAAGAAAAAAAAAGTGATACATTAGTTAATTCATTTGGCCTCTACTCCTTTTTACTCAAAATAAAGTTTTCAAATTATCTGCAAAACAAGGAAAGAATCTCAGCCAAGGAAACCATGTATTAATCTATGGATTAACTGAATGTAATATCCAAATGTGTGCAATATGAAATGTGTGAAGTACTTTTAGGAACTACAAAGTGGCACTAACACAACATCAAGTGGAAAAGCACAGTAAAAATGCCAGCTAGGAAAAAAACAAACAAACAAACAAAAAAAAATGCCAGCTAGGGTTTACATATTATTTCACACATCAGTAAAAAGCCACAACTAAAATCCAAATCCAAATCCAAACAAAGAAATAAACATAACTAAGTTCCTAACTTAGGAGAGAAAAAAAAACAGTAACAATTATTTTTACATCACTTATTTTCATATTCTTTACTTTATACCAGATTCATCTGTGTACTATTTTTTAGATACCCAATGTATTTTTATCAAAAACAACCCTCAAATTTTTTTTTTTTTTTAAGGATTTTTTTTTTAAAGATTTATCCATTTATTTATTTGTTCTTGAGAGATAGAAGGAGAGACAGAGCCAGAGACACAGGCAGAGACAGAGCCAGAGACACAGGCAGAGGGAGAAGCAGGCTCCATGCACCGGGAGCCCGACGTGGGACCCGATCCCGGGTCTCCAGGATCGCGCCCTGGGCCAAAGGCAGGCGCCAAACCGCTGCGCCACCCAGGGATCCCCAACCCTCAAATTTTTAAAGATATAATTATGGCATATATCTGCTCCAGAATGATATATTGTATATTGAAATATAGCTTATATTTATAAATTTAAAATATAAAATCGAGGCACCTGAGTGGCTCAGTTAGTTAAACGGTTGCCTTGGGCTCAGATCATGATCCCAGAGTCCTGAGACAGAGCTCGTTGTTGGGCTTCCAGCTTACCCAGGAGCCTGCTTGTCCCTCTCCTTCCCGCTAGTAATCTCTGTTGCTAGCTCTATCTTTCTCTCTCAAATAAATAAATAAAATCCCTAAAAACTGTAAATTAAAAAAAAATAAAAAATAAAAAACTATAAATAAAATAAATAAAAATAAATAACCTAGAAAATTGTTCCTTAAAGATATCTTAATGCAAATAATATTGCATTATAGCTTTTTAAATAAAGCTGTTTTTTTTTTTACTAAATTTGACCAATCACCCTTATGTTTTATAGATTAAAATATGATGATTAAAAAAAAAATAAAAAAAAAATAAATAAATAAATATGATGATTAAATCACTTTGTTATTTAATTTAAATCATTCAGCTTGGAACAATCATGTTGCTTCCTTCCCATATTAATATTAATATTTATATCTTTCTTGCTAATCAACCATCTCTCAAATATGATGCATATCTCAATTTGCTTCTATTAATATTGTCTCATTCACCTCAAATTAAGCTTGTGTGTCCTGGTACCCCACAAAAGGAAGAAATGTTCTTAACAGTGTAGAAAACCACTTATCTGGCCATGCACCATGTGCCAAAAAAAAAGAAAAAAATGCTGTCTGGTTGATACTTGTCAACTCATGTGTAGCTACTCTAAAGAAATCTTGAGCAATGTTACCTCAATCTCTTTTCACTGTAAAACAGGTGGACTTCAAAATTTTTCCTCATTATATCCTGGAACACCAAAAATTGGGCTATTCTTTTTTTAATAGTGTGTAATTTTCAAACAGAGGAGAAACTGAACCTAAGAGCTATCCTTTAGATTTATAACTTGGCCAATGTCATGCATTTGGAAATCATCAATGTCACTCATATAAGAAATAAAGGAAGCTCATCATACTAAGAGAAGTAATGTCCAGTCCCACCTAGAGGACATAGTTATAAATGGACCATTTTATTCTCCTCTAACATCGAATGAGGAATGTTAGGAATAAACCTTTATCTGTTGATATATGAAAATATTGAAGAAAAGACATCAGATACATTACATAGAAAGTGGTGAAAACCAATGGCATTGCATCTAGTTAGTGCTTTAAATTATCTTAAGAATATAGAAGGATATATTTTAATTAATAAAAAGAACCTATTAATTTTGCTCTTGACACATTTTTCATAAAAGAGGATCATCTGTAATAAAAATACATGAGTATCAGTGCAATGATGAAGCCCTCCATCACAACACAAAATAGCATATTGTATTTATAAGTTTAAAACATATATTTTACAGTTTAAAAATATGTTTTATTTACAAATTATTCCTTGCTTCTTCTTATTCCTCCCATCTTTTATTCCTCACTGTATTTTAGCCTTTACTATTGCTTTTCATTGGAGAACTAAAAATCTGAATTTTAATAGAGGTTAGATTAAAAACATATTTCAGGTCCACGATATTATAGCATTTAACTGAATTCGTAATTACATCTTTTTTAATATTCAATCCTAATATTATCATAAAATCAAATTAAATGAAGATTCTCTAACTTTATTAACATCAGTATAATTATCAAAAAGATGAAATTTTCAGAGGTCATCTGATTCCTGTTCAGATAATTTCTTATTTATTGATCAGGAATGGGAACACTTTGTGTCAGTCCTCTAATTATTTAAAACCATCTCACTTATTAGCTATCTATAATCTTTCAGATTAATGAGATAAGTATATCTTCATAAATATTACTATCAAAGATTAACCCCTTCTCAAATAAAACTGCTGTAATATCTTAAAAATATTGAAAAGAAAACAAAGCCACCAGTTTGGAAAACTTAAAATATGAAGTAATCCATAGATAATTTTAATACAAAATAAAAATTGTTTAAAATAACTTATTTATTTAAGCCTAGACTTCCATGATATATCTATCATGTTTAATTTGGTTAATTTTGTGCATTTGAAACATGTTGTATAAAATAAAGATGTTACTCTTTATAGTATAAAATGTAATAATAAAGCCTTTCTTTACTAAAGGAGTTTACAATTCTTATAGTTTCAAGTGTACTAACATATTTTCATTTTTCAGTCTGTTTTGGGAATTGCAAAAATCGCTTTAAAGAAGTGATGTCCAATAAATTTTTACATGCATTTGGACTTTTTTGGAAATAAAATTTTATGAAAGTACAAAATTAAAACACTACAGAAGAAAATGGAGCCATTCTTTTGTAAGTGGGGAAAGCCAGTCATCCAACTTTGGTAGCTCCTAATTTGGAATGCAGGTTTAGAGGTTGTTTAAATAAAATTGCAAATGCAAACATATGTGAAAGTATTTTTCCTAATTGTAAAGCATTATAGAGTATTTGTTAAAGTATTATTAATAGAAATCTATCTCTGAACAAAAAAAAATAGTAAAACTGAAGAATACTCATGTATACTGCCTGTTTTTTTTCCCCCCTTATATTCTATTCCAATATATTCAGAGATTGTATTTTAAGGAGAACTCATGTAAAATTTTGTACCTTAGTTAAATATTTGGAAGCCAATTTTAAATGTATTTTTTTAGCCACATAGTACTTTTTCCATGTGATTGTGTTATTAACTATTGTTCTGAAATTGTCAGAAAGAGAAGGTACTATGGGTAAAAATGTAACTTCTATGACCACAAAATGAATTTTTGTTTTATGACAGTTTTTATTTAATATGACTATACTTAATGAAGTATTCATAAAATTATAGGTTTGGGAAAGACCTTGAGAGTGCAATTAGTCCATCTCCTTTCCTGAACACATTCAGACACTTTATTATTCTACTTCATTCTCAGAACTCAAGGAAAGACACTTTTATAATTTCTTTCAGTGGTAATGCATTTCAGGTCTTTTAAAGCAATATGACAATTCTCTTTGTTCAGAGATTTGATGTTTCAAAGTATGTTTTTCCTCTTAAAAGTGGTCTAATGTAATAGTTTATACTTAGTGTCACATTTTCAACTTGCCTCTTAGAATTTACCCTTTACTTTCTTCGTTTTTGGTCAATAACCCATTCAGAACGTGATTTCTTACATACTCTTCTCTTTGTGTCCTAAGTCCAATAATAGCATCTCTTGAGTGATTCTCCTACTAAATAGATAACTTTATGAAGTTTCTAATATCAAACTTTTCTGTGAAACTCTATGATTGCTTCCTACTAAGTAGGAACTGGGTTCTAATTATTACTAAAAATGTCAAAGAATTTCCAGAAATTGATCCATTAAGTTAAAATCACAGGTTAAAATGATAGGATACAAGAGCTGATGAAAAAGAACAAGCAATTACATAAGCCATATTGTTCAGAGAATCCGGAGTATCATCTAATGTCCTGTAAACAGTTTACAGTTGTTAATGCTAGTAGCTCAAATTCTAATACATAGTTAATTCATGATGTGAATGTCTCTAATTTTTGCTAAAACTATAACCAGAGATAAAGTGACTACACTAAAAAAAAAAATCTTTCTATGAAAAAGAAACTCTGACTTATATATCATAATTAAAAGTGGAATTTCTAGCTCACACTTACTTGATATCTCTAAAAATTCTGTTTGATTTCCAAACTGCCCTATGCCTGTATTCAGCCAATCACTATGTGCTGGCAATCTTTTCATGTCAGGTTTCATGACTTTGAAGACATAGGATTAGGTTTAACTTTCAATTTTAATGTTTAATTTACAAGCATTGAAAAAATTTTCCCACTTATATTCACGTAGCAAAGGAGAAAAGTAGGGTACATGATTTTTTTTGGGGGGGGGTTAAAGATAAATGACTTTTAATTAAAAAAAATACCACTCTCAATGTTATGTCAGTATCAAAAAACAAAATCTTTAGGAGCTGGATTATAGTCTCTTTCTTCAATTTTATTCTCTTGACTGAATCAAAGAACGAGTTGTTGAGAGAATGATGTTTTGTTGAGTCATTAATTCAACAATAATGTGAATGTTTTTGAAATTGCTGAAAGATAGGAACAATTGTTTACTGACCAGAGATAAAGAATAGAGTTGGAATTATATGGCTTTTTTCTAGAGGTTGGTTGATTCAAAAGAACTAAAGAGAAGATGTACTCTTAAAAGGGAGCTCTTCAAAGGAAACTTAGCTATCTGTAAAGAAAGCAAGAAAGGACAAATATTTTGTAGAATAATAGTATAATAATATCATGTCCCAAGATAAAATAAAAATATCTAATATGACTATAGAAAAAACTTAACTCTGTCATATTTAAAAATAATAGATTGAACCATGGGAGGGTCTTATTTGGAAGATTAGTTAGTGCAATTTATATTTTAATAAGATAAGTGCTATTGGCAATTTGAGATATATATATTTGCTGATTGCCATTATTAATTCAGATTCTAATTCTTGGGGCACCTGAATGGCTCAGTGTTGAGCATCTACCTATAGTTAGGTCATGGTCCCAGGGTTCTGGGATCAAGTCCTGCATCTGGTTCCCTGCAGGGAGTCTGCTTCTCCCTCTGCCTGTATCTCCACCTCTCTCTCTGTGTCTTTCATAAATAAATAAATAAATAAATAAATAAATAAATAAATAAATAAAACATTTTTAAAAATTCTAATTATTTATATTTCTCAAATTAATTCAGAGCATAAAAATTATGTTACTGTACATGCAGTTACCTTTCATTTTTTTCTCCAAATTCTACTTTGGATATATAAAAGAAAATAATAACAAGGATCTTAATTTCCTTTTTTTATTATTTTATTTTTTAAAGATTTTTATTTATTTACTCACAAAAGACACAGAGACAGAGAGAGGCAGAGACAAAGGCAGAGGGAAAAGCAGGCTCCTTGCAAGGAGCCCAATGCAGAACTTGATCCCAGATCCCAGGATCACTCCCCGAGCTGAAAGCAGACACTCAACAACTGAGCCACCCAGGCGTCCCAGGATCTTAATTTCTGTTTCCTTATTGGAAATTCTGGAGCTTAAAATATAGTTATAAATTCTAACAACTTGCCCTTATGGACATAAGCTGTATTTGTACTGTCACCATTAGAAGAGCAGATGGTCCAAGATTTGTTCATTACTATTTATACTTGAGATAGAAATCCTATATTTTGGGGGCACCTGGGTGGCTCAGTGGTTGAGCTTCTGCCTTTAGTTCAGGTTGTGATCCCTGGATGCTGGGATCAAGTCCCACTTCTCCCTCTGCCTATGTCTCTGCCTCCGTCTCTGTGTCTCTCATGAATAAATAACCAAGATCTTAAAAAAAAAAAAATCCTATATTTTAAAAGGTTGCAAAGTAAAGACAAGTACACTTTCTCACTATTGTTTTATTGATAAATTACTATTATGATTTTATTTTCAACTTATAATTGAGAGATGTTGACCTCCCTTTAACATTTTCACTCCACCCTGTTTAACAGTAATTATATTCCCACAAAAGGATTAGTTGAAACCTGGTAAAATACTACTCTAGATTAGTACCAATCTAAATAACTCACTATTATTTATTTGTTTGGGTTTTATTTAAGGAAGGGCAAAATGATAAAGCACAGACAGATCTCTTCTTCTTTCTTTATATTGTTATTAAGTGTATTTAAAAAGCCTTTTAATGTACTTCCAAAACTTATCTAAACCTTTATTACATTCCTATTAACTACAATACTAGTAGATTAATTTTTCCAATCAGGGAACACTGAGGTCTACTACACGAATTGGAGAAGGAGCCATGAATAAATTAAATATTACCCAAGTTCTCATTGAAATTACAATTTAGCCAAGAATGGAGATACTGTGCATATGATTAAGCATTACAGAGTGAAGCAAGATATTACAGAAGGGTATAACCAAGACACTTAGCTAGACTGGAGAATCAAGAGAGTCTTTCCAAGTAAGCATGAACACTCTGACTTCACATTTAATAGGATTTAAGTGGAATAGTGTATGTGTATGGAGTAGGAACTGTAGAGATTGGTGGGCAAATGAATGTGGAAAGGAAGGATGCTCCAGATGGAAAACAACTGGTGAATGCATGCAGCAGAAGAAAAACACAGAGTGCATGAGGAATTGAAAGAAGGCCACAACTGGAGCATAAGAAATAAGGAGGAAACAGTGAAATATAAGACTGAAAAGGAAAGAAGACATGGAGTTTCCAGATGACATGTTAAGATGGCACTTCATATAATGAAAAGGAGAAAACCTCTAAAAATTCTAAACAAGGATGTGGCATAACTATATTTGAGTTTTAAAGTTCATTCACACTGCATTACAGAGAAAATTCATGGGTTTTTTAGCAAGAATGAATCTTGTGAGACAGGTTAGCAGTGACAATGGAGACTCAATACAGGGCTTGGTGTTTTGGAGAAGGGAAGATGTGGAGGATTTGTGATATGTAGGTCTAAAAGTGTCGTAACTTGGCAAGCAGGGCAGAGAGTCAAAGCTAAGTCCTATCTGGCTTTAATAACTTAGGAAATAATGGTGACTTTAATGAGGTAGGAAACCATTGAAGAAAAGTGATGTGAAAAATGCTGTTTGCCTAATTAAGGTCTAAGAGAATCCGAAAGTATATGTTAAATATACAGATATATATATATATATATATATATATATATATATATATATATATATTATATATATATATATAGAGAGAGAGAGAGAGAGGAAATTTTAAAAAATTACAAAGAGATGCACTTGATGGATAACTTAGAAGGGGAATGTTCAGTGAGAGGGGAATCTAAAGTGGAACATTTAAAATACCCAGCCCCTGAAGAGTTGGTTAGATGAGAAGAAACTGAAAATAAGTAAAAGATGAAAAAGTCACATAGACACAGATGAAAAAGCAGTAATAGAATATGATGGAAGCAAAGACATGAAAAGGAAGAAGGAAACCATATCTAATGATGCCAACTTATCAAGTAAGATGAAAATTATAAAATATACATGAAATTTGGAATATGATGGAAAAATCTTTTTGTTCATGAATTTTGCTATAATAGTTTAACATTTTTTCCCTAATGCAATATTAACAGACAGCATTTCTCAGTTTTACTGGGGATATGTGAAGAGGGAAAAGTAATTCATGCCCTCATGAGGCAAATATATTATATATAGATATTTGGACTTTTTTTCAAGATCAACATTGGTTTTACATCAGAGATAAATAAATGCAGACTAATGTCTCTAGGACTCAGTTGTATTGATGCAGATGGAAGTCCCTTTAACAATTACAGAAATACAATTAAATAAATGACAATCATAGCATAGTATGTTGACAGATGGTAGCTACACTTGTGAGGAGTATAACATACTCATAACACAGCAACTTGTCAAATCACTGAAACTAGTGTAACATGTATCAACTATACTGCAATTGAAAAAAATCTTTTAAAAAAAGGATATATTGAGCTTTAAATCAGAGAATATATTTTGACCTTGAGTATTCCCAGAAAATCTCAATATTACAAAATCTTCATCTCAAGAATTTATTTTAATTTCTTTTACTTAAAAAAACCTGAGTTGTATGTACTTACATATTCAGCCACCCAGCCATATATTACCCTATTTTACATATGCCCAATATTGGATGTACATTGTAATGTCCATTATTTTCTTTCTTGAAAAGTGAGCAAACTATTATGAATCAAGGCTTAAGAGCTAGACAGCAAAGGGATTAATTTTGGTTCTGTTTTATGAAATTTATTTAATTCACTCTTTGTTTAGAAAGTGAGGATTATACAACCTCCTAGATATGTTGTAAAAAGTAATTGAGATAAATCCTAGAAAAGCTTCTCACTGAGTGGAAAAATTAGTGTTTACTAAAGAGCTAGCTATCAAGATTATCATCATTACCATCATGGTTTTCCTCACATTGATTTGATTAGCTTGTTATGATAGACTATGATTCCTTTATTTGCTACTTACAGGACTGTATATTCTACTCTCCAATGAAGACACAGAAAGAAAATAAAATTAAAAATACTTGTTCTTCTCTTCCTGTGGTGTTACTACATTTTATCAACAAGTTATTTTCTTCATCTAATGAGAATAGTAGGAAATTACTCATACCTTTCTCTTCGGACACCGTAATTTCTGGAAGTTTGGGGTCAAGTATAGGGGAAAGTATCTGTAACATATAATATTTCTTAAGGAAAGAAATGGGTAAAATGCTATAGAAATTCACCAAAAATAGTCACATTTAAGCTTAGAGAATTGAAGAAGCTTAAATGGAAAAGGATCACTCGTTTAATCTAAAAGGATGCTTGGAAATGTGAAAGAGTGTGGGGTTGGGAGCTATTTCATTTTTACAAAAATATGTTTTCAGAGGCATGAAATCTGAAGATAGCCCAATTTCATGAAGAACATAATAGCTCAATTTAATTGGAGAATAAGAAGCAAGCAGTGGACTAGTAAAACTAGACCTGGTCAACTCTCCCAAAATTTTAAGCCTCAGGAATTATTTCTAATTTTTTCTATGGGCAATTCAGTACACTTATATTTTTATTACATATCTACAATAAAAAGAATAAGAAAGATAAATCTGATGCAATACCCAGAGTGGATTGCGGTGTGAATTATAGTCTGGACTAGGGGATTGTGAGGATAGGTAAGGGAGAAGAGCTATGAAAATTGGTATCTCTCCAATTCCTTTGTTCTAACAAGTAGAAACTTGTGCCTATCCCAGGGGAGGTCTTTTTTATCCTTGCTGGGCATAGGTGTCCAAATATATCTAAAGAACCATTTATAAAAACAAATCTTTGGAATAAGTATTATCAAAAAGTCAGATAAACTATATGAAACAGTTATCATTTGTAAAGTAAGTCCATAAATTCTTCTAGATACTTATTGTCCACTACAGTGTTCCCACATATCTAGAGTAATGTAGCATTTGCTCAAGATATTCTTAAATAAGTATTTAGAAACAATAGAATGAAAAAAAGAAAAAATAGAATGATAAAAATAGATATGAAGCAAATGGGTATAAATCGGAGAAAAAAAGCAAAATAAAAATGTTCAAACTGGAGGATGTGAGATGAAAAATGAAGTTATCTGTGTTAAATAAAAGCATTTTTTCAGCTGAGTTTACAGAATGTCTGTGATCTTCGGTAAGAATAATAAAGGAAACCAGTAAGTAGTACAATAAGCCATCCGATGAACCACCGATGTAGGCAACTATATTTTAACTGATGAATTTCATCAGTGGAATAAACTATATGTTCCTAGAAAGACACAAACATCTCTGGGATTTGAACTTAAAAATTAATTCACAGCAATTACATAAATTGAGGACCAGTTTTAAGGCTTGACTGAGGGATTTGTGGTTAAATGACCTCATCTGTTCAACTCTGCATTCCATCAGTATCGAATAAGACCATGCTTCATACTTAACAATCAGAATCACAAGTTAGTATAGAGTATATCTACACCTAAGTGAAACAGATTAGGGCTTGAGGTTGAGCCAGTAGGTCAGTAAGCTACTGCTGGATATACGAACTATTTCATAGATCTAAATAATCAAAAATAGAGTCAACCCTAAATTAAGGTAAATCTAAGAGTGCTGGTTCTTTGAGTTCTTCTGTGTGAAACAAAGTAGATTTAGCTACTCTACCATAAACTTCAAACCTTTCAAGCAATTATACTTAGAGGATTTTACTGGATATTTGAGGACACCCAAAGATGTATATGTCTATATTTTTATCAAGAAAAATATTCAGATTTTCTCAGAGGCAAAGAACATATCTTAGTATTTTCAATATTCCATAATGAGAATGTGCTAAAATTATTCAATGACTGAAGAATTTTAAAATATTTAAATTTGAAATCTCCATAAATATCAACAAGATATCTACATTAACACTTATGAAATCCTATAAATCCTGCCTTCTTTGATTATTTCCATTATCTGACTTTAGGGAACTCTAGAAATATGTGGCATAGTCTTATTAGTAGCATTAGTAATGCTACATTAGTAAAAATGCTGCATTAGTATTTCAAAATATTAATATTTTGAAAATGTTGAGGGCTGCATGAATTGGATACACAGGGAAAAAAATCTAAATTTTCATGAGATTTAACAACTTTTTGTAATAACCCGCTGTAAGTTTGTCCTCTGGCTGTTCTTAATATAGTTATTTTATTTTCCCTTTTCTTCCTGTTTTTTTACTTTTAATATTTCTTAATTTGAAGTGACCCCAGAGAAATCCAGTTCATAGAACAATATTAGTGAAGAATTTAGCTTTTGTATTAAATGCCCATTCTATGAATATATATATCCACAAGGCAGCTGAATCCCTTATCCTGCTAAATGTGACATGGTATTTCATTGACCCACTCTGAGGGTAAGGCCCTGTAGGTTGTATGCTCCCAAAAAGTGATTACTGGAGCAAATTTGAGTACAGTGCTTTCCCTTGCTCCAAAATTCTTGGATATTAAAAATAAATCTAATTAGAAATAATAAATTTGATAGCAGACTTCAGCTCACAATAATACTTTAAAATTATGTAATGATACAATTCAGTTAATCTTTGGAAAAGCCATTAGAACTTACACACGTAACACACATATATACATGCACAAAATACTTCAAATAAATACATATCATATAACCAGAAAAAGCAATATATGATAAGTTTTCAAACTTCCCTAGGACCAGTATCTCTCCAAAATTCTTATGGTGTTTTCAATATATTGCTATACATGCAAATAAATACTTGTTTACTATTCTCTCATAATATTTTTTTTTACATTAACTAATGGCTTTAAAATGGCAAATGGAAATTTTAGCTTCTTTTTTTTTTCTTTTGAAATTTTAGCTTCTATTGTAAATAATATTGGTTATGGCTCTTCTTCTACTCTCTGACTTTTAAATTTTTTCATTTTTAAAACTGAAAGTTCCAGATACCCAACTTCTCATCCTTCCTTGCTGCTAGGAATATGTACATAACCTAGTTCCATGGGATCTGAAAATTATCTTGGAGACATTCTGAACAGTGTTCCTCTCTGAGATAAGGTAGAGGAAGCCATGGGTGAAAAGTTCTTGTCATTGATGTGGGAGAATTTGTTGCTGTTTAATGCTATAGCCAACCAACCACTAAAAAGGGACCAAGGGTATCAGAGTAAACTGACCTAGGACTTCTGTATGATTGAGCTGATGTACCGATACTGAAATCTTGACTTTCACATATTTTATTAGCAACGTCAGATACTCTCTTTCTTGAGACTGATAAGAGTCTTTTAAAGTTCTCCTTCCCCTCTCCAATCTCAACATTTTTATAGCACCATTGGAAATTTAATTCCATATTCAGTGCTTTAAATATCAGGCCTATGATACTGACAGCTGTGTCATGTGACATACCTCCCTTATTCCTTATACATCTTTTTTGTTTTCCTGTTAATGTTTTAGGTACTCAACATTTTCACTTATCTCTCTGAGAACAGAAACATTTTCTTTAAACTATTATCCTCTGAATTCTTATTTTCTCTGTTTCATTATTTTAGTCTGTCTCTCAGAGTACTTATCCAAATATCTTAAGACTTACTTGCAGGAATCATTTTTTATTACACAATTTATAACTGGAAATTTCAAACATACACAAAGCAAATATAAATACAACATAATGAATAATATAATGATCACTATGTGTTCAGTACATTTGTCAATTTTTTCTTCAGCTAACCACTTATATATATATTTTTTATTTTGTTATATTTTTACAGCAAACCTTAGAAGTTGTAACAATTCAGCCATTACCAATGAAGATGTTTAGATTGTACATTGTCACCATGTCACTAACACCCCCAAAATATTATGTCATTATACTCTAAAATACCCAGCCCAAATTCATGTTTTTTTCATTGCCCTAAAGATTATTTTAATTGGTTTGTTGGAATTAGGATGCAAAGTTTACACATTGCATTCGGTTTTTTTACTTATTTTCAAAGAGAGAGTCATAAGTTGGCACCCCTATATTATAAACAAAAAAATCAGTGAGTAGTTGAGTCACTAATATTCTATACTGGCAATTTGATTAGTATATGTCTTATGAAATTATGTAAAATTATGGTTGGATATATTGAGAGAGTTTGTTTTTTCCCCCACCCATGAGTGCATGTATAAATCTCTCTAGCACCATATCCAAAGAGTGATAATCTAGACTCTGTTTTATCAATTCCAATGACAAAAAAAAATTCAGCATATTTAAAAGCAGTCAGTTCCACTGTTTAATATTTTGTTCATTAAACTATTTATTCTCATAATGAAGGGAAAAACTTTCATGTAGGATTCATTTTTACCCTTCAATTAGTTCTATGCTTATGAGGTATATACCACTGATTCTATTTAAAATATTATATATACTTTAGAAAAGTAATATACTATTTATGGGGAAGTTTTAGGTTCATACAAAAATTGAGTAGAGGGATCCCTGGGTGGCGCAGCGGTTCGGCGCCTGCCTTTGGCCCAGGGCGCGATCCTGGAGACCCGGGATCGAATCCCACATCGGGCTCCCGGTGCATGGAGCCTGCTTCTCCCTCTGCCTGTGTCTCTGCCTCTCTCTCTCTCTCTCTGTGACTATCATAAATTAAAAAAAAAAAATTGAGTAGAAACTATAGTTACCATATATTTTTCTTTTCTCACTCCCTCTTTATATGTATTAACTTGTTATATTTGTTACAACTGATGAACCAGTAATAATATTTTATTATTAAGTAAAGCCTATAGTTTATATTTGAGTCCACTCTTTCTGTTGAGCATTCTATGGGTTTTGGCAGATGTATAATGCCATATATATACCATCACACTATTATGTAGAATAGTTTCAGGGCCTTAAAGCTACCTTGTGTTCCATCTGTTCATTTCTTATTCCCACCCACCAGAATCCTGGCAACAACTAATTCTTTTAAATGTCTTCATGGCTTTACCTTTTCTCGAATGTTGTATAGCTAGAATCAAATGGTATTGTAGTCTTTTCTTTTTGATCAATTTATTTCACCTAGAAAAATGCCTTAAATTTTATCCATGTCCCTTAAATGTCTTAGTAGCTCATTTTTTACATGGTGAATAATAGCCCATTATTCGGATGTACCATAATTTATTCCTTTCCCCATTGAAGACATCTTACTTTTGTGTGAATTTTGACAATTATGAATAAAGCTTCTAAAACATTTGTGTGATGGATTTTGTGGTCATGATATTCAACTTGTTTGTGTAAATACCATGGAGAGTAACTGCTGGATTATATAGTAAGAGTATGTTTAGCTTTTTAAAAAATTGGCCTTCCAAAATGGCTGTGTCACTTTGGATTCTCATCAGCAATGAATGAATATTCTTTTTTCTCCACAATCTTGTGAGCATTCAGGGTTGGAAGTGTTCTAAGCTCTAGCCATTTTATAAATGTGTGGTGGTATCTTACTGTTATTTTAATTTATAATTCCTTAACGACATATGATGTGCAGCATCTTCTCATGTGCTTATTTTTCAGCTCTATTTTCTTTTTTGAGGAGCCTGTTAAAATCTTTTCCACCTTTTGATTAGGTTGTTTCTATTTTTTGTTGAATTTTAAGAGTTCTTTCTTTGCATATTTTGGCATGTCCAAACCCAATGTCATCTAGATTTTCTCATTATATTCCAAGATTTTTACAGGGCTTTGGTTTACAGTTAAGTCTATGATGAATTTTGAGTTAATTTCTGTGAAAATTGTAAGGTTTGTGTTTAGATTGAGTTTTTTTTTTTTTTTTTTTTTTTTGCATGTATCTTCCCATTCCTTCCTGTACCATTTGTTGAAAGACTATCCTTTTTTGGTTAAATTGCCTTTGTTCTTTTGTTAAAGAGCAGTTGTTTTTACTTGTTTGGGTCTATATTTGGGTTCTCTATTCCATTACATTGAACTATTTTTCTATTCTTTTGTCAATATCATACTGTTTTGGTTACTAAGTTTTATAATAAGTCCCGAAGTTGAATATTGTCAGTCATCCAATTTTGTTTTTTTTTCTCTAAATATTTTGTGTTGATTATTTAGATCTTTGCCTTTTCATTGCATATCCCTTGTCCTTTCTTTTCTTTTTGTAAATATTTTTGTTTCTTTTGTAACATTATTTTAATTCTCCTGGTGGTCTTAGTCATCATATTATAAATGAAAAGATGTGTCCAAAACTCACAGGTACAGGAATATCCCACTTTATTGTGGTTCAGAGATACTGTAGATTTTATAAATTGAAAGTTTGTGGCAATCCTGCATCAAGCAAATCTATCAGCACCATTTGTCCAATGGCACTTGCTCACTTCATGTCTCAGTGTCATGTTTTGGTAATTATTGCAAAATTTCAAACTTTCTCATTATTATTATACTTGTCATGATGATCTGTGATCAGTGATATTTGATGTTATAATTGTAATCATTTAGGGCACCACCCATATGACATGTTGAACTTAATAAATGTTGCATGTGTTCTGACTGTTCTGTAAATGGGCTGTTTCCCTATCCCTCTCCCTTTCCTCAAGATTCTCTATTTCTTGATACACCAGTAATGAAATTAGGCCAATAACTTTACAATATCCTCTAAGTGTTCAAATGAAAGGAGGAATCAATGCATATGGAAAACCTCACTGTTGTCTTATTTTAAGAAATTACCACAGCTACCCAGTCTTCAGCAACCACCACCCTGATCAGTCAGCAGTCCTCAATGCTGGGGTAAGACTCTCCACCAGCAGAGATTATGAGTCGGAAAGCTCAGATGATGGTTAGCATTTTCACAATACAGTGTTTTTAAATTAGAGTATGTACATTTTTTAGACATAATACTACTACACACTTCATAGCCTACCCCATAGTGTAAACATAACTTTTATATACATTGGGAAACCAAAAAGAGTTATTTGACCTATGTTATTGTGATATCCACTTAATTGTGATGGTCTGGGACTGAACTGCAATATCTCCAAGGTATGCCTGTATAAAGTGGTCTGTGTAGAATAAGGAAGACTCATTACATCATGCTTCTAGACATTAATTAGTAGAGTTAAAGATGCACTCATTTTTGTATTTTTTGTAAAATCATTTATACCATTGACTTGTGAACTTGTCTAGTACATACATTTTTTTCTCACATAGGTCAGTGATGGTTATTAAGTAGCTATTAAAATTTAGTTGCTGTAAACTCTTCTCAGTAAAATTTTCAGACACCATCTTTATATTCATCTCAAAGCATAATCAACTTAATAATGGTAAGACAACAACTATAAAAACAGTCTTCATGAAGTTAAAATAGGTTTCAACCAGCTGAAGACTACAGCCAACTCCAAACTAATCTTCCTCATTTAACACAAATACTAGAACTACAGGACTGCATGGAAGGAAAGAAGGAAGGAAGGAAGGAAGGAAGGAAGGAAGGAAGGAAGGAAGGAAGGAAGTTAGGCAAAGAGAAGGGAAGGGAGAGAGAAAGAAAGAAGCAAAGTGGAGAAAAGAAAAAAAATGATGTTGAAGGGGGTGGGTATTAGCCTGCTTAATTGATGTATATATAGATAGATAGATATCTTTATATATATCTCATATCTATATCTATATAGTTATATATACATATATATACATACATATATATATATATATATATATATGTATAAAGAGAGAGAGAGAGAGAGAAAGAGAGTGCACCATGCCCCCCTATACCTATCTTAGTAAATAGTAGTAAGTGGATCCACAGACCTATTCCCTCTTAGTGACATTCTTCCCATTCACTTCTGTTCAAAGACTCAGAGAACATAGGGGCTTTTCCACTTAGACAGTTGAGAAATAGTGTATAACTGATAACTCAGCACTAATTCGATGGTTGCTTTATCATTATTACAACTTAAAAGACAGTATCTCCTTTGCAAAATTAATAGACCAAGTAACCGATATTAGATTAAGAAATCCACTTAATTATACACTAAATGAAAGCAGATAAATAAACATGAATATTGAATGTTATCTCTTCTTTGAAGCCCTACTACCTGGCATTATCATAGTTATTATCTTCTGTGACCTGAGTTTTCTGTTCATGCATTTTTTGTTGCCTGTATTTCTTGATCATAAATTATCTTCATACATGTCTTTCATTTTCACTAGATGTGCAGTTCTGCTAGGATATGTCTACTGCATAAGAAGTAACCAGTACATATTTATCCAGTTTCACTGAATGAATGAATGTGTGTGCTAAAGGGGACATCTCCAGTTCTAACCATTAAGATGATCATTTTCTTCCAGTTGTGGTTCATTACATGCATCAATGTGGCCAATTTCTTGATTATATAAGTCTTATTATATTGTGGATAAAAGCTTTCTGTGTCATAATTTCGCATATTTGGATTTCCAAGGGAAGAGTTAATTTCTTAAATTCTATATCATTTTGTTATAGATAACTGAGGTTCAGTGTTATATTTCTAGAAAATATTTTTAAGAAAGGGCATATATATTCATATAGGCTTTTGAAATCACTTAATCGAGTGAGAAGGAATCCATTATGGGAATTTTGCAAAACTCACATTGGTGAACGATAAGAATAAGAGTATATACATATACTACAAATATTTGCTATGGCCTATGATTTTGGCTTTCTTAATATCATCAACATTTTATTGCAAAGTAAGCTATATGTATAAACATATTTGTATACCTTATTGAAATTTGTATTTGTCTTTTTTTATGTAAGGTGCAAAAACAGTCTCTGTGATTTCTTGCACGGCTGTATTTTCTAATGTTTTGTACTTTTCTGTGACAGGCTCTCAATAGTAAAAGTGTTTACTGTAAAACTGCCAGTACTTAAAAAAATAAAAAATAAAAATAAGATAGAGAAGCCATTCATGTGATCTGGGAGTACAGACAGAAATGAATTGGCACCAAATAGTTCATATGCTGTAACATTAAGGGAGGTTGGGACTTCAATCTAAGCAGACAAATATAGTGCATATCACTGCTCTTAGAAACAGGGAAACAGAATATTATCTACATCTACTGCTTGCCATATGCCACCACATTTCTCTTGTTTTTTTCAATAGTAAGTTAAGTCTAATGAGGAAAGCACAAAGAGCTAAGTGATCAAAGCAAGCTAAAACATTTGGCAACATCTAAGCAACATATTACTGGCTGCGTATACATTAGCCTTTGTAAAGATGAAAGGAGATCATACAGGAGAAATATTCCCATTGTAATAACTGTCTATACAATATCACACACAAATATTTTGCAAAAAACAAACAGACCCACGCTGCTTTAGGGGAAACTGTGCCTTAAGGAACCAATTCCCTCTTTTGCCTTTACATTACCTTCAGAATCTTAATTGCTACAATTTTATGTGGAGTTTGACACATCACAATCTCCTGATTAGTCTTAATTCTATTTTATTTTTCTCTCTGGGTACATCAAAATTTACCATTAAGGGGTAGACAATATGTAACTTGAACATCTTGAGAATGTATGCTTTCACTTGTTACAAGTGGACTTTCTAATCAAATAATAACTACATATACTTTATAGTTTATAAATAAATTTATGTGGCTATTACACTTCTCCACCCAGACTAAAGGGGAATTTGAATATTACTTCATTATTTATAACATATAACACAAATTCAGGAATGTGTGATACACTGAAATCATAAAGCGGTCTTTTAGTATAAAAAAGACAGGCATTGAATACCCTTCTCAGCAAGCATTTTCAATTGTTACTATTCCCAACGTCAATAGTTTAGAGTTTAATCATTTCTCACAGTAGTCTGCAGAGTTGGATATACTCTCTGATTCTTGATAATTTTATTCATCTTTGAACTTCAAATTTTCATATATATGTACACATACATATCAGCATATATACTCTATCATATATAGTTTAACAATAATGTAATTATCCAATCTCAAGTAAGAAGCTAATATCTATTAAAATAAATTGAATCATTAGTAGATATGCCTACAGATACTCACTTAAGTAACCCAAATATTTTTGGTAAGTATTCTAAGTGATTACATTTGCATATCATAGATGTAAAATTAATTGTGATACAAAATGGAAGGAATTAACTATAATATTGGATATGTATTTACTTCACTGTGGGGATAAAAATTTTATTCTAAACTTGCTAATATTTAAAATATGACAACAACTACATAATTGTATAGCCTAAACTTTATTCATTTGATTTCACCCTCAAATCCATAATTAGTCTGTGATTGGATCAAGCCAATCAGAAACATTCTATTGTCTCTCTTGTCATATAATGGTTTCAGACGAAATAAGTTTGTTAAATAAGGATAAAATCCTGGACCTGAAAAATAACTGAAAAATCAGCTCTCTCTCATTTATTTTATTATTTTTTAACAATTTTATTTATTTGAAAAAGAGAGAGACCATGAGCAGGAAGGAAGCAGAAGGAGAAGGAGGTAATCTCTACCAGACTCCATGCCAAGTGCAGAGCTGGATCCTAGCACCCCGAGATCATGACCTGAGCAGAAACCAAGAACTGGTCATGTTACCAAGTGAGCCACCCAGGGATCCCTCAGTTCTCTCTCCTTTAAAAGTTGTCAACGGTATAATAATATGGAGGGTGGACCACTGGCAGCTGTATCACTAACTGGAGGAAAACCCACCTAAGAAATAAAGACGCTAAAAGAGCAAAAGGTAGCTAAAAATATTACATATAAATAGAGAATCTTGATACAATGTAATTTAAAACTCATACTTCCTTTGAAATATTCAGCCAATCAGCTATGGTAATGTCTTATTTGCATGTATTTGTTTAGGTCTGTGCTTGTGAATTAGGATGACTACATTAGTGACTATCCCAAGACTTTTATTTTTTGTTTGAGCAAGATCTCTTTTTGTTTTATTTGATAGTGGGTACGTATGTGAGCCCAAGACCCTTGCAAAAATTATGCTAAATAAAGTTGAAGAATGGGGAGCCAAGAGAACCACAGAGGAAAGGCTCTAATTTCTAACTAAAGTTACCAAAATTCTAGGCAACATATTTTTTTAATTTATTTATCTATTTGAGAAAGAGAGAAAGCATGGACACATGAGTGGTGGGGGAGCAGCAGAAGGGGAGAGAGAGAGAGAGAGAGAACATCTCAAGCAGTTTCCCTGCTGACGGTGGAGCTCCATCTCATGACCATGAGATCATGATCTGAACCAAAATCAATAATCAGAGTCTTAATCAACTGAGCCATCCAGGAGCCCCAGTCTAGGCAATGTATTTACTTTTTATTTACCTAACTGAACAAGTTCCCTTAGAATATATAGTCAGTTTGGGATTTTTTAAAACAATCTACAGTCTGTGGGGACTGATTCATGTGCCATATGTCCCATAAAATGCAAGAAAGCCTTTATCCACCAGACGATTCTGTTACTGTTACAATTCCTATTTTTTATGTGACAAAACTCAGGCTTTGAGTAGCAATATGAATTTCTCCAAAGGCAAAAAACTAATAATTGATAACCACTGGATACAGAATTTGAACCAAAACTTTCTGATGTTGATCTTTCATAAGTCCAACTTTTATAAAAGGGGCAATGTTATATTTTAAAAAGTCATATATCTGCAGCATCCTCATTGCAACACTGAAGAAAAAAATGTCTAAATTTTTGGTCGTGTAATTTCCTTCACTTATTAATTTGCCTACTTCTAGGCCAATTTAAGGCAGGATTGTTACTTCATAAAATGATTTAATATCAGATCTCCTCATTTTTGCAAAATGTTTTTATTTTATTTTATTAGAATGGAATATAAAATATTCCATTCAAAATTATGCCTAGTTGAATTTTAACTAACATCAATTTTATTTATTTAGTATGTATTTATTTTCAACTTTATTGAAAATTATTTATTTCTTTAACATATAAAAAAACAGATGTTGGACACGTGGGTGTCCACTGTCCTAATCTTCCTGTTACCCATATCATTTATATTTAATTCTCTAAACTATTTGTGAGTATTGTGTAAGGATCTAAGTATAGTTTTAGCAAAATAACTGGATCATAGTAATGAATCCCTATTTTTGCTTTTTAAAATTTTATTTTATTTTTTCATCATGGTAAGTGCACTATTTAATCCCCATCACTTATTTCAGCCATTGCCCCACCCATCTTACCTCTGGTAACCATCAGTTCATTCTCTACAGTTAAGAGACTGTTTCTTGATTTGTCTCTTTTTCTTTTTTTCCCCCCTTTTGCTCATTTGTTTTGTTTCTTAAATGCCACATATGGGTGAGATCATAGGGTATTTGTCTTTCTCTGGCTGACTTATTTCACTTAGCATTTTACTCTCTAGCTCTACCCACGTTGTTACAAATGAAATGCCATCAATTTTAAACATTAATTTGGCAAAAATTGGTATCTCAAAAATTGCCTCAAGCTCCAGATTCAGAAATGGGTCAGGAATTAGAGTCTAGCCAAGGACACTGCCAGAAAGTCGATGAGGTGATTGGGACTGAGACCTATGGCCAGTACCCAAAGCATACTGTTCTTGCATTACTGCCAGAGGGATATGACAAGCAACAAGAACAAGTGCATGGACAAAGACAGAAGGCAGCTGTGTCAGTAAAGCTCTTGGGTTATTATTAGGCTGACAGTTGTTAAACTATTTTCTTTCAACTCTAAACCCAATGATCTATGTCCTACTTTGTGATGCTGGGGATGGGGAACTGCAAACTACGTTTCTTATTTGCCAGCTGGCTTCTTATTACATTACACTAATAGAGGACAATAGAGGGAGATTGGAAATCAGGAAGAGGGACAAAGATTTGTTCCTTCTTGCCTGCTGTTTCTGTCAGTGACTCCCCACTAGCACTCTTCATTGGCAGGACAAGCCAGTTTTAATCTCTAGCTTAATTTGGTCCTTCCAGTAACAGCCTCACCGCATCCCTTCAGAAGTCTGGGCAGCACCCAGACTTAGAAGTATGAGCCCCAGAGCCACAGGACCACTCTCCATGGTGCTGAGGTCTAGCAACATGCTGGACAAATGTAAACATACTTTATTGATATGAAGTTTATTCCTTGACATCTTCCATCAAGTCTTACTCTTATATCCTAATAAAATATATATGTATATGTGTATATACATATCTATGATATTTATGTTAAGTTTGAGTCAGTGTGTTTTACTTTATAACTACACAATTTTTGATATTTACACACATATACAC
Organism: Vulpes lagopus; assembly: GCF_018345385.1. NCBI lineage: Eukaryota > Metazoa > Chordata > Mammalia > Carnivora > Canidae > Vulpes > Vulpes lagopus. Next base: position 23,963,204 of record NC_054843.1, on the reverse strand, counting down.
ACATTATAATTTTGAACCATAGAAGAACTTGATGTGTTTTCAGAAACTTTCATGGTATAAGACAGAGACATGACAGATAATAGGTATAGATTTAGTAAGTGATGCCAAAGGAAAGTCCCTTATATATCATATTGCAAAGCATGAAAGAATACAGTTTTTAAAGATGACAAAGGTTTTTAAAAGAGTGACTAGAATGAAGTTCAAACTGTTTGAATAACAACCATTTACTATTCTTCTGTTTTGGAAATCATAACGTTATGTGAGCCAGTATCAAGTAAAATGTAATTACATGTATTTTATTAGGCATAATAATAAAAGTTTTATATAGCCTTTCTAATATAATGGGAATGCATGCAATGATTTCATAAGTTATAGTCTTTTTTCCACCTAGGGAATAATACAATTAATACAATAAATACAATTAAGCTTCTTAAAGAGTGAAATTATTTTACGAATGGAATTTATTTGTAGAATTATGGATACATAAGTTAAGCTAAGGATAAAGCATCAGAAGGATGAGAATTAGATGCAGAAATTAAGACATAGAATTAAGATCCTTTCTACTTGAAATGTCTAAGAATAGGATTTGTGTCTTCTTTATATTCCTCACAACAATCTTATATGTTTAAAAGAAAATAATAATTTCCTCTTTCCCACAGCCATATGTCCCCATTATATTACAAAAGAGATTGGCTTATCATCCAAAGTCTTATCGTGACTCATGGAAGAGGAAAAGAAAGTAAGAAAATTATTTAAAAAGTGGAAGAGTGGCTTAAGGTAAAAATACAATTTTACTTCAAGATAAAGGGAATAATTTGACCCACTGGAGTGAAGAATCAATCATTGCCTCGGTATATTAGTACTATATTCAGAATCAAATAAATTTCTGATCAAGTGATGTGCTAGTTGCTCATTGGTTTTACTCTTGATGATTATTATCTTCAGAAGACATATGGATATGGCAGAGATAAATAATATTCATATACACAGCAAGGGATCAAACTCCAGAGTTTATTGAACATAATAATTCAGCAACACAATTCTGTCAACAATTACACCAAAGACATGAGTAATTTTGTTGAGGCCAACAAGAACTGAAGAGACTATAAGAAAAAAAAAAGAAATATGCACACAGAAAGAAGTTTCTAACCACAAAAAAGGTTCTAACATCAAAAGCCTTCAAGCAGAACTAGGCTGTGATTTCCTGATTAATGGGCTGTGTAATGAAAGAGATGCTTGAGCATGACCTTTTCAATCTATATAACATGAGTAGTAGTCATTTAGGTGCCCCCTCTGAAGTGTTTTCAGGGCAAAATCTTTTGAGAAGAAAACATATCCTCTATGAGTGACCTAGACTATTGTTTCTACATTTTATAAAAGCTAACAACATGATTCATTGTAAAAATTATTTTTAAATGAGTACTAAAATTGTGCTATGTTTTTGAACTAAAAAACATAATACAACCCTTGTTTGATAAAGCTTCAATTATGAAAAAGACAATAAAAATATACAACATAAATATACAGAATAGAATTTTTTAGAATATAATCTTTTAATTGAGGGTTTATTTGCTTTTCTTTCAAATACAGGACATAATTAAGTTTTAACTTTCAGATGATGTAGAAAGAAAGGAGTGTTGATTGAAAATGAAAAGTAATCAGAAACACCTAAAACATCTTAAGAGTGACAAGATTTTTGTTTGTTTGTTTGTTTGTTTTTAAGTAGGCTCCATGCCCAGCATGGAGACCAATGCAGGGCTCGAACTCATGACCCTAAGATCAAGACCTGACTGAGATCAAAACTCAGACACTCAACCAACTGAGCCACCCAGGTGCCCCAAGAGTGACAAGAAGTTTTAACAATAAGATTATTTTCTGAAAAATCATAACTGTACTTTGACATGTATAGATAATTTTCAAAATTGTTTCTTATCAATTATCTTTGCTGTTCTTATAGCCATGACCTTCTCACTGCTCTCCCACACTACCTCTAGGGTACAGGAAACAGTACTAAGAATGACATTAAGGGATTTATATCAGTAGAAATATTTTTTATTATAACGTTTTTGTTTTCTTAATGACTTTATTTTTAAAAAAACAGTCTTTGTCATTACTTGGTCCAAACTTCTACATTTTATAAACAAAAACAATTCTAAGGATGTTAGCAAAGTAATTTTGAATCTATATCATAAAAAAAAAAATGCCATAGCCAACTTTGGAGATATGTTATGGATTGAAATGTGTCTTCTCAAAATTCATAAGTTGAAGTCTGAATTCCAAGTACCTTTTAATGTGACCTTATTTGAAAATAGGTCATTGCCCATGCAATTAATTAAGATGGAATTAGCGTGGGGCTTAATCCAATATGACTGGTGTTGTAAACAGAATGCACACAGGGAGAATACCACATGAACACAAAAGTAGCAATTGGGGTCATACTTCTATAAACCAAGGAACACCAAAAATTATCTGCAAACCACCAGAAGCTAGCAGAGAGATCTGGAACAGATTATTTCCTATCACTTTTAGAAGGAACATGTTCCTATTGACACCTTGAGCTATGAGACAGTAGATATTTCAGCCACTTAGTTTGTGGTACTTCGTTATAGCAATCCTAGAAAACTAATATAAGGTGTATCACTGAGAAGGCCATCTGCTCTGGCAAGTAAAGGCATCAAAGTTCCACTTTTGATAACACTGATAGACAACTTTCATGCCATTCATCTACAGTATCCTATGGCACTGAAAATCAAGTGTTTTTGTTTACATTAACCAAACTTAACATAGTCAGACTAAATTCAATATTCCATATCATTATGTTTCATTAAGAACAATGTGAAAATAATTGAATATAAAAAGCAAATCCAGAGCATAAATATAAATTGAATTAATAAGATTATATTAGTGAATTCACTTACGGGGAAGAAAACACAGCTATAATGCATAAATGAAGTACAGCACATTAACATTTTGGGCCTATCGTTATATGATTAACTAAAGAGGTTTCATTTCCTTAATTTTAAATGTGTGATGTTTAATAACAATTTTTTAAAACATTATAATAAATAGGAATACTATTTATATTTCTTTTTTTTCTTAGATTTTATTTATTTATTCATAAGAGACACAGGGAGAGAAAGCAGCAGAGACAGAGGCAGAGGGAGAAGCAGGTCCCATGCAGGGAGCCCAACGTGGGAATTGATCCTGGGTCTCTAGGATCACACCCTGGGCCAAAGGTGGCGCTAAAACACTGAGCCACCTGGGCTGCCCGCTTTTTATATTTCCAATCTAGCCAGGCACTCCACCCCAAAACCAACTCCCTCCTGGTAAATTGCTTTTAGACCCCGGCATCCCAGTAACTTACTGAAAAGTAAATTGAAGGTTTTTAAATAATTTTAAGCAAATATAGTCTTTTAAAATGTCTTTATTAATATGGCAAAGGAAAAAAAAATTGAAAAGAAAGGTTAGGTATAAAAGACAACATGGCAAATACAGAAAAGGCCTTGCTCTTTTAGAACAAAGATCTCAAGCTAAGCATCTTGCAAAACTAAAATAGTGAATAGCCTCCTGCACTGTGAGTATATTACAGTAAGTGGAGACACCATCTTTAATCTGCAGTAGTGTGGAAAACCCTGCAAATCACACTTGAGGATTTTTATTTATGTGTATATCAGTATTGACAATCAATGCTGCCATTTTATAATGATTATAAATGTCATCTAACTATTCCATCATTCACTCATCAACATTAATAGAATGGATTATTAACCAAATTAGCATTTTCTTGTTTTATTTTTTTTTTAAGATAGGAAGAACCTTTGACACAATAATGGATATTATACAGTTTCACTGATCTACAGTATCCTGATTTAAGAAATGCTAAATGTGAAAAAAATGTGCACTGTAGAATTAAGAAACTATGGCCATAAAAAATAAAGAAAAGAATATTTTCATTATAGTTTATTTTCATTGTGGATTAAGAGAAATCCAATAGCAAAAAGTTGAAAATCTTCAAGAATAAGTATGTGAAGAACTATCTCCCTCTTCTTGGTCTCCAGCACATACACTTGGACTTTATTTTTTTTCTTCTATTTCCTACTTTGGGGCAACAAATAAACAACAGGAATCTGAAATAAAAATTATAAAATAAGCAAAGTTTCATTAAAGTACCAACAGTGAAGTATTCAGAGTTTTAACCTAACACTGGGGAATGGCCCACTCTACTTTTAAGATGTTGCATTACTTTCATCATTGAAGGTGGAGCATCTGCAACCTCACTTATAGTTTCATTCTGACCTCAAATTCCAAGTTATTTTCTGTTGTAATTAGGACAGATGTAAGAAATCCAAATCTAGCCTCAAATACTTGGAAGTATTTGGGATACTTGGAATGAGTCAATATTACTGTAAGTTGTCTTCTTATCAAGCTAATCTCCCCCCAACACATTTTTATCCATTCTTTTTTGGAAGGAAATATAAAAATATTTTCCTAAAATATGTATCTTTATATTTAATGGCATCCTATTATCATTCTATAACCTTTAACTAAGAAATATAATCATATTTACCTGGTTTTGTTCAAAAACCAATTTATTAAAAGTTAGGTAGTTTATAGAATTTTTAGAAGGCACGAGCCACTGGCCTTGGAGGACTTGGTCTGAATGTGCTTTCTTTCTCTTTGTGGACTCACTATGGACACTAAAATAGTGCTCTGTGTCTAGAGCTTTTGCCACTATCAGTCTTGAGGCTCCGCCTTACTATCCCCTAAGATTAAATCACAAACAGCAACGGGTTCTTCAACTTTTCTCTGCTGAATTACAGTCTCTAATAGGTGCCTCTGAATGAAGCACTTAGATAACATTCTTGAAACCTAAATGCAGGGCAGGAGAAAACTACAGTAGGTTACAGTAGGTCTCTACCTTGGAAAGGGAGGCCACAATTCAATGACATTTAAACAAAAATAGACTTCCACAAATAACCATGAACCATGACTTCAAATAAGCATAAATAGCTGTGTCCTCTGTTCAATGACCAGCATTTTTAGTTGTTGATTCCACACTGTGAAGATCTCTACTTTCTCAAAAATTATTTATATTTGATCTGACTTTCAACTCTGCTTCCCTAGATGTACCTGGTGTCTTAGTCTTTGCCTTCATTGAGAGATCTTACAAAAGACCAAGCAGTGGTTATATTAACTGCCCCCTGGCTCTGTAGGATGCCCTCAAAATAGAGACTTTGAGGAAAAACTGACATGAAGCCATGTAAGGAAAAAACACTATCCTTAGAGTATTGGGAAAATGATTCAGTGTGTTTTAGTTTATGAGTTTATTAGACTACAGACCATGTAGTCCTATCTTAGAATAGTCTAACTCTAAGAGAAACAACAGAATAAGATCAGAGAGATAAATGGCCAGAAACTATAAAAAATGATAACTGTTTTGGTAAAATATTCTGTAGAATCTAATGAGTGGTAGTCTAACAATTTATAATTTTTAATCTTGTTGGTAAAATAATTTTATAATATTCTTTTCCCTCTTTTAACAAGTCATACAGATTTAGCATCACTAAACATCCAATATGTTCAAAGGTCTCTTGCAGAAGATTATTTACAAGTAGGTACATCCTAAATGTCTCCAAAGCTACTACACGGCATTGTATTGCCATTTTCAAATGGTTTCTTAGCAGTTCTACTATAAAAAACATAAGTTAAAAGAAAAACAATATTCTGGTTTCTTAAATATTATTTCTATAATTTTATGATATATTTTAAGAGTATTAGTCCTTGTAACCTATAGAAGGCATATGTTTTAAATAGCTACCCAGAAATGATTTATGCTTTCTGTACTATTCGACCACTTGACTTTAGCTAGATATCCTAAAAACACTTTCATTGATTTTTTTAAGTGATTCATCATGATCTGTTGTTCATAAATTTGATTATACAAGGGAGCATTAGTCTCAACAATTGAGGTTCAGCATTTTAGCATTTAAATCTGCACAGTTTTTAACAGATTGTTTTATAACTAAAAGTGACTCATGGAGTCACTAAAACCTTTAAACAACTTCTTATTTTCTGTTACTGACTTCCAGCATTAAAGGCACTCAACACATTTAAAATTTTCTTTGGCATTTCAGATAACCTCATAGCACCTCTCTGTATTCAAAATTTTAAGGAATCCTTTCCAACAAAATATAGCCGACCATACAGTTCAGTGACTTCTAATGGATAATCATTGATTAATGTAATGCCTTTCCTGTGGTGCTTATCAAGTCTATAAAAATGATTTAAACGTGAGGAATTTTAACCAGGGAGTAATAAAAATATTATTTTACAATTAAAGCAAGCACTGATAAAATCAATACTCCATTTACTTGCAAGTATCTCAAAATAGACACAAGTACACATTTGCTTACACTCATTCATACTCCCAACACACACACACAGCACCCACATTAGTTAAAAACCATGTGTAAAATGAAGTAAACCAGTCATAATTAAGCCTGATTAAGTTAATATATCAGATGAAGACTATTGCTGAGAAAGCCTGTGATATGCTTTCTGGTTGCTCATACTGTATATAAAAGGAGAATATTTGACTATCCATTGATAATTAATATAACATGAACCTATATGTATACAATTACCTAATTCTTGTATGCCATCATACCAACCTTCTCTCAATTGGATATATATATATATATATATATATAAAATTGACTCAATTGGATATATATATATGTAGAAATTTAAAGACATTCTTTTCCATTGAACATTTCACAAAATCATGTTACATATTAGCGATTTTATGAACTTGCTTGAACAAATTCTGTCAATTCAATGCTCATACCTAAATTTTATGTCCATCACTTGTTTTAACCTAAAATATATTTTTGCATAAGAAGCTTTTTTTCCAACATATTTGACAAATTTTTTTCACTGGCAAACCTGAGAATCCTAGTCATCACAGTACTGTAGAGAAATTGCTTTTTCTAAGATACACTGTACTAGAAAATATTTAACCAAGAAAAACATTTAACATCTCAACTAGGTATTTTAAAAGGTATCCATAAATCAAGAAATAATAAGGTGAATAAACAAGTGTTTTGTTTTTATAGCAGTAAAGAAATTGTGGTATTAAGGAAATCACCTCTAAATTTATGTGAGCTGTAAAAATCTACAGTATTAAAGATACATTTTCATCATTTAACATTGTTCTGGTAAAAAAAAAATATTTTTGTATCTTTATTCCTTCCTTATGTCACAATAAAAATATTGCATATTATTTATAAGTATCTGAAATATAGTACACTTTCAAAAGCAAAAAAGGATGTCTATATTATGTTAATGATTAGACCATTTTAACTTATTTCTACTTTGATATGATGAAGGGAAATTTCATTTTATTTCTCCTAATATATTTATCTATTTCAATGCATTCTGTCCTGTGAATCATATGGCTAAAAGTAGTCATTTTCTTACTCAGTTGTTTCTGGATATCATTTTTCATAAAAACTCAAAGTATGTATTTCACATGAATATTACTGGTCCAATTAGTTTAATAATCTGGTTAGTTACCTTAACTCTAATGATTTGGTCCGCATTAGAACAAGGAAACTGGAAGCTCAGGTGCAAAGGAAGCAGCCATTGGCTGTCTTACTTGACTGTTGTTTCATTTCTCTGGGCCACTAAATGATTACCATTCCTACAGCATTCTCTATTTCATTACTCAAGCCCTGTTCTTTAGTCTTCTTATTCCAACTGGATAACAGAGAATACTGTGCTGGAAAAAATAGCACTGCTCTTAGTCTAAATACTCTATTGAACCGTGGCTGGTAGAATATTTTGAAGAAGCACAAGCTATAATAAATCATGGCATCTACCAATGACAGTTTCAAATGAACACGTTTATTGGGCCAGACAAGTACATCACTAAGAGTGTTATTTACCTCAGGTGCTGACATATAGTGCCAGATGTTGGATTTAAACCCTGACTCAGTGATTGCAGCTGAAAACTGCATTGGCATTTTAAAAAGCATCTGTTATGAACACTGATCGGAGTAAAATAGGAACTGCAGAGCTTAGTGTAAGCGGTAGTGAATGAGAGTTAAGAGCGATATCCTGGACAAATTCAATATGCATTGAGGGCTGGGATTCAGAGTCCTGATCAAGTTTTGGTTAAAGGGAACATGTGAGGGGTCACTTTTCTAAACATTTCACATGAAAGTTATGTAAACTCTGTGAACTTCTGACATAGCATTATAATGCTAGTATTTTATGAATTTGTCAGTTTTGCATGTATTATATTTTAAAAGATACCTTAAGTACCAAAGCTGAAGAAACTTACGAATTAGAGAAATACTCATAAGAGTTACACACACAAGTAAGGAACATTTTCAATATGTTATATATTATTCAGAGTTATATAGAGTTCTAGAAGTAACACATAACACATACTAATTTTTTACACTAGCAACTAGATAGATATTAAATGTTAAAAATAGTACAATAGTTATGTTTTTAGAATATATATAATATCAATGAAATCATTAAGCCTTACTTAAATGTGATTTAGTATTTTGATATGCCTTCATTATAATTATTCAACTTTTAATTTAAATTTTTATATATGAAACTTTTATAAGAAAATGCTGTTATTGAAATCATTTTTTATCCTTTACATTTATTATAGTTTGTACTTTGATAAAAATGTATTCAGATTTTGTATGGATTGAATAAAATTCTATTTTATTCTGTAATTCTTTAATTCATTACTTTTAATAGAATACGACTTACATGAAAAGTTTATTAATGCAAACCAATTACAACTTTTTTCCAATGGAAAGGAATAAAAGCAAATTTAATAGATTAAATATAATATAACATATGCGTGTCTTTACATTACTGTACATTCAAACATTAAGGCCCATCAAAAGAATGGTTTGCTATTTGCAATAAAAATAAGTAAGTCAGGGATCCCTGGGTGGCGCAGCGGTTTGGCGCCTGCCTTTGGCCCAGGGCGCGATCCTGGAGACCCGGGATCGAATCCCATGTCGGGCTCCCGGTGCATGGAGCCTGCTTCTCCCTCTGCCTATGTCTCTGCCTCTCTCTCTCTCTCTCTGTGACTATCATAAATAAATAAAAAAAAAAAAAAAAATAAGTAAGTCATCTTTATTACTTTTAGTAATAGCCCATTTACTTAAATATATTTTTTCTGTTTTTTTCAATATAAACAAACAGTTTTAGAGTGGTAGGATAAAAAATATTACTATTTAACTGTTTGTTAGATTGACTTATTAATTTTGATTATGTATACCTATCTCTATGAGTCCTACCCTCTTGTCCTGGGACCTGGAAGTTTTTAGAGGGTCAGATCCTCACCAGACTATTCAGCTTGTGAAAATAAAACACAATCCATTTCATCATCATGAGTGAAAATAAATTACCTTGCTCTTCATAGTTTCATTAAAAACTTATGCTTCATTTCTTTAGTGGTTAAAAATAGGGATTTAAGTGATGGTAATTTATTACTCCATTTTAAATAATAGTATTACAGTTTACTTCAGGGAACCATTATTGTCAAGACCATATCTGATGAGTGGTGCCTGGGTGGCTCAGTCAAGCATCTGAGACTCTGCTCAGGTCATGATCCCAGGGTCCTGGAATGGAGCCCCACTTTGGACTCCCCACTCAGCGAATGTCTGTTTTTCCCCCTTCCCCATGCCCTTGCTTGTGCTTGTTCTTTCTTTCTTTCTTTCTTTCTTTCTTTCTTTCTTTCTTTCTTTCTTTCTTTTCTTTTTTTCTCTCTCTCTAATAAATAAATAGATAAATCTTAAAAAAAAAAAAAAAAGACCATAGCTGATGAAACGGATGTATGTTCCTAAGTGGTTAGTTACCACATTGTATTTCCTTGCTTCAGAGATTGGCTCAAGGATGCCCAAGTGACTCAATCAGAGCCAAAGAGATGCAATGAGATTTGGCTAGGACTTTGAGACAGTCCTCTTCTTCCAGGTATAACAAAAGAACTCGGACTAATAAAATCAGCTACTGGAAACACCATAAGGATCTTACAAGAGCACATAACAGGAAAAAAATGCAGACTTAAGAAAAAGAAACTGAGTCTTTTTATTATTTATACAATACCTCTTGTGATGTTGAGTCTGAAGTTGATTCTATCCCCATACACTTCAGTCATCTTAGGCCACATATTCTGGTTTTATTTTTGCTTTTTGTTTTTTTGCATGTCTCTGTTAGGTTTTCCAAACAGTTCCAATTAATACAATCTCATAGGAGAGAAATGCCTCCAATCTCCAATTGTCTCTCCAATCTCTTCCTCACTTGTTCCTCTCCCCAAGAGTGTCAGTGACTTGCCCAAGGGAATATTTGTGGAAAGAACACTGCCGATGCTCAGCAGAATCACATGGGTCTGGCTTCCTCCCTCTCTTTCTATGTTGGCCATTCAGAATGGTAGGAAGGATTGGACTTCAAAAAGTAAGAATATAAATCTTGGCCTGATGCAGTGGCCCTTGGGTTTTCCAGCAGCTGCATCTGCAAGTAAGTGGGAAAATCAGTCTACAATGCAGAGGTCAATGAAAAAGCCCAATTGCAGCACTGGACAGGGACTGTAGTTTTTCACACCTCTTTATTTGCAATTCTTTATCCATTAATCCATTCCAGATTTTTCATCCAATGGTATTTGTGGCTTAATACTATGACATAATGAGGATGTGTTAAATTAGTAGCAAACGTGCAGATATGATGCTGATTTCGTGAAGCTTAGTCAATAAATAAGGTATACTTTATTACACCACTAAGATATATGATAAATAATAAAATAAATAATTTGAGAGAATAAGTGACAAGAAAAGTAATCAAGTAGTTTAAAGGAATTTAAAATAACTGAAGGGTACTTTAGAAAAAGTGGTAGGGGGAATCTTTGGGTTAGCACTGAATGAAGCTCTACATGGTCAAAAATCAATAGCTATAAAACAACAGCAACAACAACAACAAAACAATAATGGGTCAGAGTAATATAGGCAGAAGAAACAGTGCCCAAATTCTGAGGTTGAAGAGACCTTGGCATGCTGGAAGAAGGGATAGGATGTCACCATGGCTCGAATAGTAGGTGTGAGAAATATAGAGGAGGAGTTTAGAAAAAAATGATTGAGCACCACTATTTTTTTTTACTGACCTTCAGTTTCCACATGGGCCAGCCTGTCACCTTGTCAGGTGAGTAGCCTGGAAGAAGAAAGGATCCGGAGCATTCTGAACCAAATCTACAACAGGAAAATTTCTTATCAATGTATATCAAAGGGAAAGCAGTACTTGGCAGTCAATGGGGGTCTCAAAGCTTGGTTGTATGACCTTATAAAAATGTTACAGGAAGGGGGATGCTCACAGAAGAAATAACACAGTATCGATGATTCTTATTGATAAGGGAAGTAAATATTTTGTGGCAAGGAATCCATTTATGAAGTTTATTTTCTGTCCAAGCCGGTATAATAACACGTTCCAAAGCTATAGCATGCCAGGGTACAGAGCAGTATAGCAGAAAATGCATCCAACCAGAACACAGGACACTCATAATACTGGACTAGAACAGGGTACAGATGTTAAGCAACATTCCACACCTACCTGCGTTAACAGATAATCTACAAAATCTCAGTGGTTAACTCAATAGAGGCTTAGTTCTTTTTCCCACTTACTCTTAATGGGTATTCCCGATAGGTAGGAACTTCTCCAAGTGCTTCGCCAAGCAGTAATTTTAAGGCACCATGAGTTTTTCTCACCTTTGTTTCTACTGTCTTTTCATCTGTCTTCTCCACATCAAGCCAGCTGGGAAAGAACAAGTGTGCTGGGGAGAGGCTTCTACTTGCCGGGCCTCACAGTGGCACATGTAGCTTCTGCACGTCCTACATCCATACGTTACTGGGAGAGGCTGGGAATGATATAGCTCTGTTTCTGGAAAGAGATGGCAGTGAATGTGGGATGAACAAACTGCAGTCACCAGTGTACTTCTGTGACAGATAGCCTTACCAAAGGTGCATAATGGAAGAATTGCTGCTTTCTCACTCCTCTGAAGTTCGAATTGACCAGCTAGGTTCTGCTCAGCCTTGGTCTTGCAGCTACTAAATCCTGCCCCGTGTCTAATGCAGACCAAGATCCTCACATATGCCAAGAATTTGAAAACCAAGAAATTCTAGAAATAAAAATGATATCTGACCTTCTCTGATTTAACTTGTAAGGTTAGGCTACTTACTCCCTACAGAAGAGTCTTCTCAGACTGGTTTCACATTGCAATGTTTTAATAAAAGCCTAGTGGCTTCTTTCCACTCATAGATCTTGTTTTTCTGTCCATTTCTGGTTGCACCTGTACTGCCTATTTAGGAGCTTAAGGCCAAACACACTTAGAGTTTTGTTCTTCTTTTATCAGTCATAAGAATCTGATATTGCTTCCAAGTTCTGTGTGCCAGTAATCCACCTATAATTTTTCTTAAATATCATTGTCAAGCCTGCTTTCTTTTTTCTAAGACTTTATTTATTTATTAATGAGAGATACAGTAAGAGGCAGAGACACAGGCAGAGGGATAACCAGTCTCCCTCCCTGCAGGGAGCCCAGTGAGGGACTCCATTCCCGGACCCAGATCATGCCCTGAGCTGAAGGCAGATGCTCAACCTGAGCCACGCAGGTTTCCCAAACCTGCTTTCTTTCTTAAACCACATCACATGGTGTCTCATTTTAATGGCTGCTAATTTAAGACTACCTGTGATATTAGCTTTGGGATAGGCACTCTGTTAATTGGATTTTTGCCATAGAACTATGTCTTTATAGTCTTATTTCTCAAGTTCTCCTTCAGCATTATCTCACAGTTTGGTTTTTTAAAACACCCCCCCCCCCCCGCGGCCCCCGCCAAGACCTTATTGCTAAAAAATTTTGGATGCCTTTCGTGCCCTTCTCATTTATTTCAGTAAACTAGACAATTATTTTTTGAACTCATCTCTCCTGCCTCACACCTTCCTAAAATAAATACAAATTAAAAAGCAACCCTATAACTCTTTCCTAAACCACTTCCCTTTGATCTAAAGGGTCCAGTGTCAGTTTTCTCTCTGTCCTAATGCTAAGCAATGTCCTATATTTTAAGATTATATTGCAGCCATGGCTACACTCTTGGAACAAATTTTCATATTAGGTGTATAACTGTTATTGCTGAAAAGATAAATCATTCAAAAATAAAAGACTCAATGGCTTGTTCATATACAGTTCAAATGGGAATTCCTGATCCATTGTTCAGGAACCCAGGTCCTAGTATTTTGTGTCAGTGATATCTTAGGGCTCAAGTTTATCCATTTAAATTGAAAATAAAGGAGGGGAAGGATAACCCTGCTAGGTAATTGGGCATGGACATAGGTATCTATTAAACATTATGGGAAGTCTGGTTGTAGCTATGAATCCAAAATGTGCAGATAGGTTTTAGTGACCATGTGTCAGATGCTGCACATTGATTAAATGGGAATCACAGACTAAGAAGTTTCTAAAAATAATCCTACATGCTCTCCAACAGCAAATCAACATTCCAGAAGAGGTTGTTATTAGCCAAGTACTGCATCTACACAGAATTGATGCACTTGAACTACTAGTTATAGAGATCAGGGAGTGGTCTAGAACAATGACTCTTTGCTCCATCTTTGGAGAAGTCCATAACTCCATGAAATGAATAGGAAGGATATTCTTAAGCTAAATGTTATGTAAAATGTATACTGATCTTTTCTTGGTTACTTTGAACTAAGCCTACATTTGTCTTTGTAAAGTTCTAAGTTAAAGAACCAGCACTACCATCATTGAGGCTATCATTATAGTAAGAATATAAAGACATTACATCTTGTCTATTGTTTGCAAGATTCTATTCCCTGTTTTCCCTTTAAAATTCTTGAAGGTGGTTTATTTTTTTATCTGGGTCAGCAGCACATATTCCAATTATATTTAATGGCATCGAGTCTTAGAAAGGCAAATACAGTGCTCTGCACTTGGCAGAGGATTTTGCTCACAAAAGCCCCATCAGTTACTAAAGCATTAACATTTCCATTCAATATATTTCGAATGTAAAAGTGCAGGAAGATTCAGGCAGCAAAGCTCTGAAGAATTTGCAAGTGGTCAAGTGGTCAGACTTAACAATAGGAGCCAATGTGTTAGAAATATAATTTGATAGTATGACATGGGAAGTTGCTATAGAAAAAGATTTCTAAGTAATGAGGAAAAATGTATTTCAGGTAGCTCTCAATATCACATTGTTCTCATATTACATAATCAAGGAGGGGTTTTATATTAGCCACATCAGAAATTCAGTAAGACCCACAGTGGTATTCTGACAAGTTGAACTACTCAAACTCCGTTATTATCTGGATGTGCATAGAGGGAAATGTGAATGAGATTTTAGAATTCTGAAGGGATAATTTATAAGCATAAGTCCGAGCAACTTATAGCTGTCTTAAAGTCTCAGAAAGACAAAGCTCCTTATAACTGCAACTAGGACAGCCTACCAGCAGCCATGAGATAGGAGAGATATGAAGTGCAGAGACAGATCAATTAGAAGCAGCACAAGGATAAAAAAGCAGGGAGTACCAGATCAGAAGTAGGACACAGTTTGTTTTTTTTTTCCAGGGGAATGTATTGGTAGAGATAATCAAGATCGCATTATAGGGAATCCTGTTATTACTTCAAGTTTGTATGTATAATTCATCTTTTGGTTTCTGTCATTTCTGATATAAAAAGCTGCTTTTTGATTGCAGAGAAAAAACAATCACTGCTTGTATTTTAAACAGAATGGAAATGCCCAATTATGTTGCTGAAATGTTGGGACCGAAAATAAGAAGGCCAAGTATTCCACATCCTTATACAGTGGAGCTGCAACAGGTCTTGCCTCTTCTTGGTGGTGCCACATATTCTACTCTCACCTTTTCTGAGTTGCAGAGGTCACAAAAGCTCACTTCTTTTGTTTCCTCATTAAGAAATAACTACTATCTCAACCCACAGAGAATATTTTAACTAACATTATCTTTTGAATCAGCAAATAGACGTCAGATATGAATAAGCGTATTGCATTAAAAAAGTAAACTAATGAGCTACTCTAAATCGGTATATTTTAAAATCATGAAAACTGTTGAGTATTTTAAATGATTATACCCAAGATCATACCCATTAATCAACACTGGTGTGTAACCTCAAGTAAGAAAGACAAAATTATCATAGAATGAGAATATCAAAAATGATTATGTATCTTTCTTGAAGTGGAAAGCAAGTTCTCAATTAGATATTCATAGTATTCTAGGGTCTATTGACAATAATACTTGTTATGGTTGCAGAAAACTTCAGAAATAGACATGCTCTATCTTAGCAATAGGAAAACATACCCATTGAGAATTTAAGATATTTCTTTCTCCAAGTGGCTCAAAACAATTTTGTGCCATGTAAATTTAGCAGTGATGTGACTCTCCCTAAAACACCTTAGCTTCTTCCTTTTCTCTGTAATTGATTCCTTTAAATTTCTTACATTTTCAGTTTAAGATAATTAAGGATATTGATTATTAAGTGTCTTGGCAACAATTGTATCACTTTCCCTGACCTTCAAATTACATATAACATTTGTCTTGGAGAAAGCTATCTGGTTGTTCAATGTTGTGAACAGCAAGATTCGTCTGGCACTGTTAATACGATCAGCAGTGAGATAAAAAGTTAACTGAGCTTACACTTTTTATAACCCCAGGAGAAGTTTTAAAACCATATTAGGAGCTTTCAGATAGTTAATGACAGGAAATCTGTAACACGGCATAAATGATATGGCAAGTCAAACAAAACATCCCATTGAAAAGACTATATTAACTGTGCTATATTGTTATTGTATTTGGAATGCATGTGCCAAGAGATAGATACATTGGAACCATAAGACATAGAAGGGTTTGAAAAGCTCAAGTCAAAATGTGTTATTTATAAAATAAGTCTAAGTGATTTGAATGCTTTTTATTAATGGCATTCATTCAACAATAATAATATTTTCCAGCCAAGATGTAAGTGGCAATGTCTCAAGTTACAGATTGGTAAAATGGCCATCATCTTCTGAAAATCCTTAGAATAAGTTTACAGTGTCTTTGGGTCAAGGTCATTTAATTTCAGAAAATAGCAGTCAAGGAAGAAATAGCCTAATTTAACAAAACAAAACAATAAGAACAGTAAATGAAGATGCAGATTTAGGGTTATTATATTTCTTATAAGACATAGATAATTTTAATTGAAAATGCTATATTTGATAATTTTGTAGTTAAATATGTCACAGAGAAGACCAGTATTATTTCTATATGGAGAATATAGATGCTTAAAATGTCAGGCAATCATCCATTCTAAATACTAAGATGCATACGGGGATTATAGTAATTATAGTTTCTTTTACCAAAGTTAACAATCTTATTGCATTTGATTTACAAAATGTTCATCTCTGTTTACTAAATTTTAACCTCTTATATAAATGTAAATGACTGCTTGTTTTTCGGACTCATGGCTCCATACAGAAGGGGTTTTTTAATATATTTTTTTAAATGAGACTAAAAATGAAATTTAAATACAGCATATAAAAGTAATCTACAGAAAGTTCAAAGAATAAACTTCCAGTTTTATTTCCTTCAAATAAATTTGTTTTCAAGATTATTTTATGTCACAAATCTTTTTTTTTCTTTTTTTAAATTTTGATTTATTTATGATAGTCACAGAGAGAGAGAGAGAGGCAGAGACACAGGCAGAGGGAGAAGCAGGCTCCATGCACTGGGAGCCCGACGTGGGATTCGATCCCGGGTCTCCAGGATCACGCCCTGGGCCAAAGGCAGGCGCTAAACCACTGTGCCACCCAGGAATCCCTTATGTCACAAATCTATTTCAGAAAATATGCTATGATTTTTAAGCAGCAATATTTCAATGTCTGCTAAGACATTAGGAGGACTTAAAATTATTAGGAATATATGGAAATATGTAAAAATAATTAGAAATACTCAAATAAAAACTCATATGTTCTTTTTTTTTTTTTTTTTAAAGATTTTATTTATTTACTCATAGAGACACAGCTAGAGAGAGAGAGAGAGGCAGAGACACAGGCAGAGGGAGAAGCAGGCTCCATGCAGGGAGCCCGACGCGGGACTCGATCCCGGGTCTCCAGGATCACACCCCGGGCTGCAGGCGGCGCTAAACCGCTGCGCCACCGGGGCTGCCCTCATATGTTCTTTAAAACTATATTTTAATTCTTCTGTGCAGTTTTTTTTCTTCAGCTTTTTTTTTTTGAGAAGAAATTTCTTAAAAATACTGCATAATTTTTGGCAACACTCTTTTTCTTCTCTGTAATAGCAAACATTGCTATAGGAGTGAAATTCAGCACTAATTAGTTTCACAACTGCAGGCAGAGAAATTTCCTCAAGGAATCAATTTCCGATAGAGGAAAATATGCTTTGTACCTGGCAAGATATTCACGGAAATAAAATAGTTAATGGCCATATACTGCAAGATATTGAACAAACTGTAACTATTAAAGCATAAAATAACATGTCAAGTAAATATTTCCTTTATATATAAAATATAAAAATTATTAAAGTATAAAAAATATCTAAATAAAAATTTTATTTCTTCTGTAAAGTCTTGTCATACTATTTAAAATAATAGTAAATTTTCTTCCAATAGGTTTGTGAATATTACCTATTAAATGCAAGATTAAAGACAACTATTTTATGTCAATTAACATTTATCAACCCAAAGGTGATTATGTATTTTTTTCTCAAATTTCTCATTAATAATGTTTGGGCCTCTTTACTAAAATGGATATTTTCTTGCATGCACACACACACACACACACACACACACAGTATATCACAATTATTCTTTGTAAAATGTACCATGCAAAGTTAATTTTTTTTCATGATTTACACAGAGACCTTTGATTTGGGCAATAAAATTCATTAAAAAATTTCTTATACAACTTCACCACACTTTGGTTCTTTGAAGGTATTTTGTGTCATTTTAATTATTGTATGAATAAGATAAGGTGGGAAAGGAAATATTTTCATGCTCTATGTTTTATTTACTGTGTCCATCACACAGACAGCTTCATATTTATGTCCTTGGACGTTGCTGAGCATGTATCTTGATATCAACTACCACCAGAAGTACTTTATTGACAGTGTGAACTCTAAACAAATACCTAAATATCGTTTGCCTGAAAGCAGTTCTATATTACCTTTTACCTACTAATGTTGTCTAATCAAGAAAGAAATGTATATTCATAGTAAATACAAGTAAGAAATACTATAACAAATCTGTAACAGTAAACAATTTTCATGAAGGTTTTGGATTCAGTTTTATGAAGGAGTTTCATAGGTAATGTTGTACATAATATTATATTCATGTTACTTTATCTTATTTTGAATAAAAAATAGCTTTCCTTAGTAATAAAGCTAAATTGCTTTCAGTTTATGATACCTATTCAGTAATTTTCACCTGTGGTTTGGCATTTTGTTTCTTTCAAAATTTTATGCAATAAATTTAATGCTACGGTGAATATTTTGACATTTTAATCTGTGTTCATATTTCTAAGAGTTTGGTAGTAATGGTTTCTCCAGATCGTAATGACTAAATTAGTTTGTTTAAATAATTTAAAAGATCTTAATATATCTTGCCAAATCACTTCCCAGAAAATTATATCAACTTACTTCCACAGCAATGTGTGAGAGTTTATAATATCTTTATCAGAATCAGATATTTTTATTAAAAATACAAAATACATGCTCAGACATTTATTTCTAATACAGTGGTATTACAGCTAATTTGAAATGACAGTATGTTACATCTCCATTATATTTGATATCTATCTATAGCAAACCTCATTAGTTATAGATTCCAGATCCACAAACTGTGGATTTGCCTACTTGCTAAAATTTATTCATAATTCCCAATCAATACACACTGGTGGTTTCCCTGGTTATTTGTGAAAATTTTGATTCTCCCAATGTACATCTACTGAGATGAGGTCTGACAGGGTGACACACTGTCTTCTTAGTTCAGCTTTTATACTGTAAACAAGTGTCCTTTTCACAAGTCTATTTAGTACCATATTTTTCAGACTTTGTACTTTTTGTTGGTCATTTCGTTGTCTAAAATGGTCCCGGCATGGTGTTGTAGTGCCATCCACTGTGCCTAAACCAAGGAAGGCTGTGATGTGCCTTACAGAGAAAATGCCTGTGTTAGAGCAATTTAGTTCTGGTGTGAGTTGTACTGCTGTTGGCTCTAAGTTCAATGTTAATGAGTCAGTAATGTATTCTAAATAATGTGTCTTGAAAAGTAACACACATAAAACAAGGTCACATTTTGCTCAGTTCATAAAAATATTGTGACCAGAGGATCTTGGTGTCCTAACTTTGTATTTCCCCTAGAAGCAATAGTTCAGTATTTACTAATGCAGTGTTCATGGGGACTTTATAGAAAATGAAACCACTTACAAGTAATGAGGATTGACTATGTTTTCTAGTTATATATAAACCCAGTTTTCAAAAGTAAAGGAGGAACTACTCAGGGACTTACATGGAAGAAAAACCTAAAAACCAGAATTCTAAGCAGATGAGGAAAATGTACCTATCATGGATTCATTAGAAACAAAGACTATGCATTTTAGCAGCTGTACAATAGGAGGTGAGACCTTGGGCTCTACATGACACAGACACATAAAGGAGAGTCCTGGATTAAACCAGAACTCTATTTCACACAGAAAGGAATAGCTAGAATGATTCCATGCACTAGTTAATATTGAAGACAGAGAAATGCTTCTCCTGCAAACTTTCTTTAAAATTACATGCTGCTACTATTTTTATAATAAATTTATTTTTATTGGTATTCAATTTGCCAACATACAGAATAACACCCAGTGTTCATCCCATCAAGTGTCCCCCCTCAGTGCCCATCACCCATTCACCCCCCCCCCATTCTCCCTTTCCACCACCCCTAGTTCGTTTCCCAGAGTTAGGAGTCTTTATGTTCTGTCTCCCTTTCTGATATTTCCCACACATTTCTTCTCCCTTCCCTTACATTCCCTTTCACTATTATTTATATTCCCCAAATAAATGAGAACATATGTTTGTCCTTCTCCTATTGACTTACTTCACTCAGCATAATACCCTCCAGTTCCATCCACGTTGAAGCAAATGGTGGGTATTTGTCGTTTCTAATTGCTGAGTAATATTCCATTGTATACATAAACCACATCTTCTTTATCCATTCATCTTTCGATGGATACCGAGGCTCCTTCCACAGTTTGGCTATTGTGGACATTGCTGCTATAAACATCGGGGTACAGGTGCCCCGGCGTTTCCTTGCATCTGTATCTTTGGGGTAAATCCCCAGCTGTGCAAGTGTTGGGTCGTAGGGCAGGTCTATTTTTAACTCTTTGAGGAACCTCCACACAGTTTTCCAGAGTGGCTGCACCAGTTCACATTCCCACCAACAGTGTAAGAGGGTTCCCTTTTCTCCGCATCCTCTCCAACATTTGTGGTTTCCTGCCTTGTTGATTTTCCCCATTCTCACTGGTGTGAGGTGGTATCTCATTGTGGTTTTGATTTGTATTTCCCTGATGGCAAGTGATGCAAATTGGCAAAGAAGAAGTCAAACTCTCCCTCTTCGCCGATGACATGATACTCTACATAGAAAACCCAAAAGCCTCCACCCCAAAATTGCTAGAACTCACACATGCTACTACTATTACTACTATTACTACGGCTGTCTTTGACCTTCTGGGCTACTGTAACAAAAAATACTCTAGACTAGGTGGATTTAATCAACATTTATTTCCTATTGTTCTTGAGCCTGGAAAGTCTAAGATCAAGATATTGGCAGATATGATGTCTGGTGAGAGACCTCTTCCTGCTTTGCTGTGTCCTTCCATGACTACAAAGGCAAGGGAGTTCTTTGGGGTCTCTTTCATAAGGGCACTAATTTCATTTATGAGGGCTCCATGCTCATGACCTAATTACCTACCAAAGACCTCACTTCCAAATACCATCATGTTGGAGATCAAGTATTAACAAAAATTTTAGAGGAGACCAACATTCTTATCCATAGCAAGTCCAATGAGAATTCATTAATTTGGGAATAGCATAAATTAGGGTTGGAGTTCAAATTCACATTGCCTTTACTGATAGTGTAACTCAAGCTTAGACATTTATGTTAATATGTCCCCAATATAGTAATTCTCTCGGAGCATCTGGTGGTATAAAAACAAAACCACTTTGGTGAGAGATACCCACAATACAGGCTTCAAAACATTTCCATAAGCAAAACCACATAAAGATAAACTTCAACTTCCAACATATTGAAAAGAACTTATATCAACAATTCACTATGAGTAATAATAATTAGTGGGAATATATTCAGGATGACTTTTATAACAAATTATTTTTATGTAGACTTCTAAATAAGTGTAACATATTAAAGGAGAAATTTAAAGTATAACCGTGTATAGTCACAGTTTAAAAATAAAAAGTAAAATCCTAAAAAAAAAAGGGATAAAAGTTGAAAATGCATTGGTAAAAATAATACTCAGTAGATGAGTTCAGTAGAAATTATGTGCAGTGGAAGAACTATTATTTGAACTGTAAGATTTAAAGACATTCTCTGGAGAAAAAAATGGAAAATATAAAACAGAAGTTGAGAAACATGAAAGTTAGAAACATATGTTCCATCATTTATCTGTAAGAATTCTAAAATAGGAAAGAAAACAAATATAAAGATGCTTAGGAGGCAATACTTCATATGATAATTATTTTGAATATTTTAGAATTTGTGAAAGGCATGGATTCCCAGATTTATAAGCACAGCAAGTCCAAACATGATTAAAACAAAATAATCCCTATGATTATTAATAGTATTGTAGAACACTAAAGAAAAAAGAAAGATTCTGAAAAGCCACTAGAAATAAAAGACATTAAAGAGGTAATAAATATATTGAAAGGTAGATCCTCAAGAACATGAACACAAGTCAGAAGATTATGAAATAAAAAGCATATAGGGGCACAGCAAGTTTTACATTATAATAATGTAAGTAAAGGGCAAACATAAGTCAAAGGAAAACTGATGGAGCCTTTATATTTTGAAAATATAAAAGTAAAATATTAACATACTAGAGAAACTGACAAAATCATTACATCTTTGGGATATTTCAACACACTTGCTCAGCCATCTATATATATTAAGCAAACAAAATCAGTAAGAGTACAGATTATTCAGGAAATCAAAATGTACAACTTGATCTACTATATAGATAAAACTTTGCACCCAAACAATTAAACTTCTAAAATTAAAATTATAGTGAATAGTTTACATAATCTGCAAGTAGGCTATAAAATTGGACACAGAGATCAGCACACCTGCTGTTATAATCCTTGTACTGAGCACAAAATTCCAGTTGTAGCCTTTAAAAGTTGGAAGTCCCCCTACAAACTGTGCAGGTACAAGAAATTAATTATGAGGGTAGCCCGGGTGGCTCAGCGGTTTAGCGCTGCCTTCAGCCCAGGGCGTGATCCTGGAGACCTGGGATCGAGTCCCACGTCAGGTTCCCTGCATGGAGCCTGCTTCTCCCTCTGCCTGTGTCTCTGCCTCTCTCTCTCTCTCTCTCTCTCTCTCCTCTCTCTGTCTCTCATGAATAAATAAATAAAATCTTAAAAAAAAAGAAATTAATTATGAATACCATCTACTTCAAGTTTCTTCCTTTCCAAATAAAATATTATCTAAGTGACTGGTTGGCCAAGCCTAACCACATTCCTATGCCTTAGCTAAAATTAGTTGCCTTTTAGGAGCAGGCTCCTATTGGAAGGCAATTCTTTCTGTATGTTTAGTGTTTCTACAGTGTTTTAGCATCCTGAGCAACAAAATTGACATGCTATAATTGTAGAAAATCTCTCTTCCCCCCCACCTCCATACTCCAGAACCATTTGCTCTTCAAATGTTATAGCTATAAAACCTGGAGCCATGTTCCCTTTTATGGTAAAGCCATTTGATTCTATTCAAAATGTATAAAACTTTCTCATCTCTCCTGGTGCCAAATGCTCACATTCTGGAATACAGACAACTCACCCCTTTAGGTGAATAGATTTGTTTACTTTACCGAATGAAAGATAATCTCTCTCTGTCTAGAGGGAAAGAGGGACAGATGTTTCAACTCCTATACAAACTCCAAGATTCATAATTTCAGAGTTGCTCTCCTTATGGTATTATCCTGTGGTGTATGCATGTATTACCATTTGGGTCTTACATGTTGCTCTGTGCAGCACAGAGTGTGAGGAAATGGCATTATCATGTGACTGTAAATGCTATTATTTTGCTATGAGTTATAAAGGCCTGATCTGATGCAGAACATACACACACAGACACATACGCATATCTTACAAGATGCGTAACATCTTGGATATTTTCAGTTTCTGGCTGAATAGGTTCAGTTTCATAACAATTGTATTTCTTAGATTATGAGAAATTATTTAATTTTGGCTTTTAGTAAAAACAAGTTTTATTGCTAGAAAATACACTAGATTAAAAATCATTAGATGCAGTAGCTATAAGATAAAATTCAACCATATATAATAAAAACTATCAAAGTGAAAATAAAGGATGACTTTTGGAAT
Source organism: Vulpes lagopus (assembly GCF_018345385.1). NCBI lineage: Eukaryota > Metazoa > Chordata > Mammalia > Carnivora > Canidae > Vulpes > Vulpes lagopus. The sequence continues at coordinate 23,939,516 of NC_054843.1, read as the reverse complement.
GGATAAAATATATAAACCAAATTCTAGAACAATCTAATTCTTAATATTGAAACACTAGAAGAATTCCCTTTAAAATAGGAACAAAATGCTTACATTCAGTGATTTACTGTTGGCCTTATTCAAAAAGAAATAAAGGTGTGAAGGCTAGAAAGGAGGAAGCAAAACTGCCATTATTCATAGATAATTAGATTCTATACTTAAATAATTCAATGTAAACTACCCATAAAATGCTAAAATCAATAAGAGAGCTTATTAATTTACTTCATATAAAATCAATACCTAAAAGACAATTACATTTTCATATACCAGAAGCAATTAGAAAATAAAAATTTTAAAGAAACCATTTGTAATATCACCCAAAACTACCTTATATCCAATACATCTAACTAAAGTATGTAAGCTATCCAGAAGAATATTATAATGTATATGTACATTATTTTTTTTAAACTTTTTTTTTATTTTATTATCTATGATAGTCACAGAGAGAGAGAGAGAGAGAGAGAGGCAGAGACATAGGCAGAGGGAGAAGCAGGCTCCATGCACCGGGAGCCCGACGTGGGATTCGATCCCGGGTCTCCAGGATTGCGCCCTGGGCCAAAGGCAGGTGCTAAACCGCTGCACCACCCAGGGATCCCTGTATATGTTCATTATAAAGAGTATAGCAAATGAAATTAATGTGTTCATGGGAAGAAGAAAATAATTATCTGCAGATTAAGTTTTAAAACTTATAAAATTTCACTTAACACTTAACCAGGTGAAATTTGCTAAGTTAATTCTAAAACCCACAAGGGAAAACAAAAGTCTAGTAATAGCCCAGAATATTTTGTGTTCAAAGAATTGGGTAGGAGAATTAATTTTATTGCAGATTTCTTATAAGGCCCTAGTAATTAAAAAAGTATAATGTTAGTGCAAAATAAAGAGTAGGCTTATTACAACAGAAAATAAAGCCTAGAGACTTAAGCATAAAAAGTAGATATACGACACTGGTGATATTGCAAAGTAAGTGAGAAAATTATAGACTGTGCAGAGACAACCAGTTATTCATTTAGGAAAAAAGATAACCCAATACGTACAAGCATCTGTGCACAAAGAACAATTTCAGTTAACATAAAGCTTGCATTTTGACTTGTTATTCCAATTGGAACCCTTTTGAGAATGATAAGATGTGATTACTAGACTGAACTCCAAAATGAGAGGTGTAAGTCCTGTCTCACGTGGGAAAACCGGGCCATAAATGTTCATTTAGTCTTCATTTGAAAACTGTGAAAAGCTTATGATTCTAAAAGTAAATTTGATTGAAGTCTATATGTTTATTTTCTCACTGAATCTCTGTGATCTAGATATTATTACAGATGAATTCAGAGATATTGCAGGTTTGGTTCCAATGATCACAGTGAAGCAAGTATCAATTAAAGGCAGTCAAATGAATTTTTTTGTTTCCCAGTATCTGTAAAGCAATATTTACATGGTAGCATAGTCTATTAAGTATACAATAGCCTTATGTCTAAAAAAATTTACATACCTTGACTTAAAAAAATACTTTATTGCTAAAAAATGCTAACCATTGTCTGAGTTTTCAACAAGTCTTAATTTTTTTTTTTACTGGTGAGCGGTCTTGCCTCTATGTTGATGACTGTTGACAGCTGAGGATGGGGCTAACAGTTGAGGTGACTGTGGCAACTTCCTTTTTTTTTTTTTTTTTTTGGCAACTTCCTAAGATAAGACAATGAAGTTTGCCATATCCATTGACTCTTCCTTTCACCAACTATTTCTCTGTAGAACACAATGTTGTTTGATAGCAATTTAACCACAGAATTTCTTCAAAATTGGAGTCAATCTTCTCAAACCTTGCCTGCTTTATCATATCAGTAATAATTCTAAATCCTTTGTTGTCACTTCAACAATCTTCATAGCTTCTTCACTGGGAGTAGATTACCTCTCCAGAAACCACTTTATTTGCTCATCCACAAAAAGCAACCCTTTGACCATTAAAGTTTTATCATGAGTTGCAGCAGTTCAAATAGAATGATAATGAAAAAGGTTGAAATATTGTTGAGAATTACCAAAATGTGATTACAGACACAAAGAGAGCAAATGTTGTTTGGAAAATGGTGTCAGTAGATGTGTTCGATATAGGGTTGCCACAAATCTTCAATTTGTGAAAAAACACAGTATCTGTGAAGCACAAAAAAGTGAAGCACAATAAAATGAGGTATTCTTGTATATTATCTTTATTTAGTCAAATAGGAACGATGTGTTTTTATCTGAGCTATAAAAGGAAGAAAGCACACATAGATCCATAAACATTTTAGAGAAGAATAAAACTGATAGCCTTAAGATTTCTTTGGTCTTGATCTTCCTTACAAATTAGGAGGTAAGTGTTTCCACAAGGTATAAAAATGACTATTTCAACAGAATTGAAAAGATAAAGAGTAGTCCTATAAAACAGGAGGTAATCATGAGTAAATGAGAATGGCAAACAAAATTGTGAGCAAAATAAAAAACTGAGTTTGGCCCATTTACATATTTTTAAAGCAATGTCAACAATTACCAATTGAGATAATTTTTAAGTATGACTGAAAAAATGCTGTAACTTTGTTTTTAGCTCATTTTTGGAAATATATTGGAGATAGCTAGGACATATAGGTTAGCTTTCTGTTTTTATATATAAACAGAAAACCAGTTGAAAATTAGAAGTAAATCTACCATTGTTAAATAAAAATACCCAGTTTCTAGATACATCAACTTCTAGATAAAAATGTCAGTTTCTACAACTTGTATGTCTATATTATGTGTATGGGGACAAATTCTTAATTGTTGATATGACAAATTGTTTTTCTGATGTTAATTTAATATTTAGGCTAGATTCAGTCTTTCTAATTGAATGAACAGATATTCAACATGAGACTAGTTTCTTTAGGCATTGACTTTAAGGCTGTAAAGTAAACAGATGAAACCTCTCACCTTTATCAAGTGTTGGATAGAAAATATCTAGTTCTGAAAAACAGATTGTCTTCTTGATGACTGATAAGATAAAGTCTGTGGAGAAATTTCAATCTAAAATAGAACCAGAGGATATAAAATGGGGAATCTCATGCATTCACCCTGAGGAAGACAAAATTTAAGGTCTAAGAGTCTGATTTTCCATAAATGCCCGATTTATAAGAAACTGTTAGCATTGGACATTTCTTTTAAAATATATTTATTTGTCTGTTTGTTTGTTTGAGAGAGAGAGAGAGAGCATGTGGGAGGAGGAAGGAGAAAGAATTTGAAGCAGACTCCACACTGAGCATAGAGCTCCATGTGGGGCTCCAGCTCAGGACCGTGAAATCATGACATGGGCCAAAACCAAGTCAGAAGTTCAATTGACTGAGCTATCCAGATACCCCTTCCATTTTCTTGAATGACGGGAGATTGATCAGAGGTTGTTTCATATAAAGCTTGGGAAGCTTTGCCAGAAGTACAAATGGTAAAGATGATTCAATATGGATTGGTTCCCCAGAGAGGACTGAATTGAGTTTTGTTTGCATGACTAGATTGATTGTGTCTGCTCAGGAAGTTTCCAACGGTGATCTGACTCTCCAAACTCTCTTTCCCGAACGCCTGGGTGGCTCCACAGTTGAGGGTCTGCCTTCAGCTCAGGGCGTGATCTCGGTATCCAGGATGGAGTCCTACAGAGGGTTCCCTGCAGGAAACCTGCTTCTCCCTCTGCCTGTCTCTGCCTCTCTTTCTCTGTGTCTCTCATGAATAAATAAATAAATATTTTTTAAAATATAAATAAATAAATAAACTCTCTTTCTTTCACATTCTCTGCCCATATATACAACCTACTCCAAACCCTCAATGGACTCACCCATAGCTTGCCCCAAATTGCAAGTCTTCTGTTATTCTCAAATAAACTCATCATTTTAAGCTTGCCTCAACTATTTACCTCTTCTCTTAAGTCAACTAGTCCAAATAATTTACAATATAAAATTAAACTTATGGTTTATGTAAAGTACATAAGGTACCTTAAAAACTGATGTTAACTAAGTTCTGCTTTGGTTCTTTAAGAAGAATAAAATGATTAAATAGTTTACTTATTATTTTAATATACTATAAAATTAGAAGTATGATGTTTTTCCTACCTATACATATATTAACTGATAATGTTATAATAAACTAAGGAAGGTATCTTCTTTAAAACATGTGATCCAGATGGAGCTAGAATACCAAGAGACTTCTTGGGACCAATTAAAACCACTGGTAAATACTGTGCATATTTTATGCTAGCTGTTAGAGAATGTAAATGGAGAGCTGATTATCATTTCAACTGAGAACATTACATAATGGCTCCATTGACTGTACTTACTTTCAGGATGTTCATGTTCAATTTAAGACATGCATTATCTTCACATAAAGTTCTTTGTGGCTTCAATCCTGCTATTGTAATGGACTTCTCTTACAAATGATTAAATTGCTCATATTTTTCAGCGAGCATTTAAGGTCACTAGAGTGCATTTGAGAAAGATTCTAATTCAAATAGACCAGTGACTCACTTCTAAAAAGGAAAAATTCATTCATTTATGGCTAGCAATCTGGATCCAATGCACTGATATTTTAAAGCAGACCAATATCAATTATTAAAGAGTATATTTCATATTAATCAATAATTCCTTAATATGCCTTTAGAAACTGGTTATAATTAAGTACAATTCTGATTAAGATCATGTGTGTATTTCCTCTGTCTTATAGTGTAGAATAACTAGCTTAGTTTTGTTCCTTTTTTTTTTCAAATGGATTTTGACCTTATAAAGAAAGTTATCGCTTCTTGAATTAGAAAAGGAAACTGAAAAAGCAGATATTATGAAAAATGTAAATTGTAACTATTGACATTTTAAAATCTATATGAGAAAGGATCACTTTTATCAACCTATTTTAATTATATGTATACTACCTTTTGCATTCTCTTCCCTTGTTACTATACAGAAATCTTTAAAATTTTTATATAAGGGGTACAGAAAATGCATATTACTCAAGATAAAGAAAGAGCTTGACAGCAGACCAATTTCCTTGAGCTTTGCGGTGCCTATTTCAACTCTGTAGAGACAGTAATCCAAGACCAGAAATGTTTGTTCTTTTTTTAAATCTTCGTTTAAAAGATTCATTTATATATTTCAGAGAGAGAGAGAGAGGGTGCATATGTGCGCATGTGTGGAGGGGCAGAGGGAGAGAATCTCAAACAGAATCCCCACTGAGTGTGGAGCCCAGTATGGGCTCATTCTCATGACCCTGAGATCATGATTGGAGCTGAAACTGAGAGTTTGATGCTTAATCCACTGAGCCACACAGGTGTCCACAGAAACGTACATTCTGAATCTGAAACTTTATGAAAATCCTTCTCAAGGATAAAAAACAAAACCTGCAGATGTGAAATGTGTACTGAAAAGACTATTTTGATAATCCTGGCATAAATAAATGAAATTTAAATGTGAGGGACTGAGGCACTTGGGTGGCTCAGTCTATTAAGTGTCAGCCTCTGCTTGGGTCCTGGGATTGAGTCCTGAACTGGGCTCCCTGCTTGGCAGGGCACCTGCTTCTCCCTCTCTCCCTGCTTATGCTCTCTATCTATGTCTAATGAATGAATTAATTAATTAACATCTTAAATGAGGGGGACTAATTTTTTGAATTCACATTTAATTTTATATTGAACAATAGAAATTCATATTTTTCACTGATTAGTAATTATGCAATTTCTTTAGTATTATGAGGAATATTTTCCCTTTTAAAGAAGGGCAAAGGATTCAGAAATTTTGAAGCAAATATCATGGCCTCTGTAACTATTCATAGATGCTTTCCAGGGAGTGGGTGAATAAAAATAAAACATCTCCCTGGTTGGAGTAGTGTCAAAAAGTTGCCAAGGGCTGATTCAAGGCATGAAAAGATGATGTGACAAAAATAAGTAGAGGAAGGGAGATGGGAAAAAGGTTAGGAAAAATTGCATCATAGCATTTTTTAGTGAACTTAAGAAGAAGCACCAGAACATACTAGATATGACATAACTGATCATTCCAAAGCTGAATGCGTATGTATAAGCAACAATAGTACAAAACCCAAAACAAGCACCAGATAGTCTCATCTGGTATTTGGAATTATTCTTTTAGTTTCAGACTTATCCTTCCTCCTCCTCCTCTCTTTGTCTCCTTTTCCCTCTTCTTTTCCTTCTTCTACCTTCACGTTAATCTCACATATAATTGGTGCTGTTATTTGCTCCTTGAAATTAAGTTTAACCCATGCATTTATAGCCTTCAATTTGGAGATAAAATAAAAAAGAGAAAATAGGTGTTGGCATGTTATCCGTATGTCTGATGCATTGTCAGTGTCTGAAATAGTGCCTGGCTCATAGCCACCATTCAATAAATATTTTCTGAGTGTATGAACTGTTTTGCCTGCTTCTACTCTTGCCCTTCTAAAATCTGCTCATCAACAAGGTACAAAACTATTGCGGCAAACATATCTTGAATCAGGGCATACAGTATTTTCTCCATAAATATTTGTTGACAATAAGTACTGAAAAATAATTGTGTCACTTCTTTATTGAAAAAAATCATAAATAGCTTTCTCAATGCTTCATGGCATGCAAGCCCGTGAATGCCCTTGAAGGTCTTGCCGTAGCCCACCTGTCCAGCCTCATTACTTTGTTCATTGCTTGCTGGAACCCACATTATCCTTCTGTTCATTTCAAATCTATCAGTTTCTGTTCTGTCCCCAGGGCTTACAAGTGTCATGTCTCTCAATCTCCCCTTCCCCTGCTCAATGGACTTCACTAATACATTAGCTCAGCTATTTTCTCAGTGTCATTCGAGCTTTTGTTCTCATCTCTACCTCAGAGAAGAGATTACTGGCTTCTTCATAGAAATTATTTCTAATGAATTCATATTATTTAATTATCTGTTTTGCTATCTTCTCTATAGATGTAAACTTCACATGCGTAGGTAACTTATCACCGAGATCCCAGCCTGTAGGTGCTTAATAAGGTTTTGCTGATTTGCATAATTAATCCATCTTCATTGTTGTTACAAAGGAATACATAGGTCTCTAATCCAATCCTTTACCTTGCCACCTGAATATCTGACACACTTGCCTTCTCAAGGACTCCACACTTTCCAGTAGCTATAATTTTTCTTATAATTCATTGTCATCTTAGACAATTGTCTTTGTTATACAGACATGCTCTAGAACTGCACCATCCAATCAGGCAGACACTAGCTACCTGAAGCTATTTAAAACAAATACAATAAAAAAAAAAATTCAGTTCCTCAGTCACAGTCACCACATTATAAGTATTTAGAAGCTACATGCAGCTAGTGACTGCTATATTGAACAGTGCAGTTCCACAGCATGTTCTAGATTATAAAATAGTTCCAGCATCACAGAAAGTTCTTTTGAGCAGTGCAGGCCAAAAGTCTCTCTTGATTCTACAATGTTTTATAGCTGACTCCCCATGTCTCCCAACATTTTTCACAGAAACATTTCTCCAAACAATTCTCTACTCTTCTTTTATAATACCTTAGTTATCTCCCATTTGATCTTTTAATTACAATAAAAATGAAATATTTTTAAAATTTAAAAATAGCATATTCTAAAGGACACTCATCTACCTTACCTTCCAGATTTGGCATTTATATGTGTATTTTTGTATCAGATATGATTCATATCAGAAATGCAAGGTTATATTATACCCCGCTCCTAACCTCTTTTTTTCTTAGAGCACTTATTTAAGAAAACTTGGAACTATAACTTCTTTCTCTCCCTCTTTGAGATGTAAATCTTCTCCTAGCCTCTTGCCAGTTTTTTCCTCTTAATTTTTTTTATTGAGATAAAATTGACATATAACATTGAAAAAGTTTAAGACATAAAATATGTTGAATTGATTGCAATATGATAAACTACTGTAGCATTAGCTAATACTTCTATCATGTCACATAATTATCACTACGCTTTTTTCTGGTGAGAACATTTAAGATCTAGTCTCTTTTCAACTGTGATGTTTAAATACAGTGATGTTGACTATATTCCCTATGCTATGCACTGGATTTCCAGAATTTAGTAATCTCCTAGTAGCCTCTTGCTAGTTTGACAACCAAGAAATGTCTTTGTCTTGGACCGGGCAATCAGCCTTTTCAAAGGCAAGGCTCCTATCTTTCAGTCCCTCTGAGGGGTGAGAAGCCTAACTTCAATAAGCTATAGTTAGCAAACACAGAAAGCCTATCACATTACCCAATTTCACCCCCTAACTTTGCCACTATCTCACCTGCATGCTTAAAAACTCTACCTGTGTTTGAACAGAGTTGAGTTTAATCTCTTTTACATATTGTAATTGTCTTGAGTCTCTATTGGAATAGTCTTGAATAAAGTCGCCTTTGCCAATTTAACTTACCCAGTGCAATTTTTCCTTGACAGAATATGTTGCACTGAAGTTTCCCATGCTTATATTTGTGCTTTTAGTTTTATGAAGTGTTTTCCCAATGAGAAGTTATGTTTTTATTAGTTCTTGAAAATTATCAGCAATATTTCTCTCAGTTATTGTCTTCCTGTCACTCCATTGTTTTTTCTTTGCCTTCCCATTAACACACATTGTCCTTCCCAATCCAGCTTTTAAGTACCTTTACTTATCTTTCCAGCACAGTTATGATTTACCATATCATTAATTCAATATCTTTACCAAACCTTAAAATAAATTTCATTTGAAATGAACACCGCATTTGTGCATTGTAATGGCTTTCTTTTTTTTAAATTTCATTCATTCATTCATTCATTCATTCATTTGCATCTCTGTGTGCATGTGTTAGATTTTTTTTATTCATATCCAAGCTAGATAATATGGCTAAATTCTTACTTAAAAGGTTGTTCAGTAAAGTTCCCACTTCTTGATCCTCATGGAATTTAACAGCACTTTTTGTTCTTCAGCCACTTTTTAAGATTAGGAAATCTGGCTTCAGTTGATAATATAGGCATAGGTGCTTTGTCTCTTTGCAACCACTTTTGGTCTCCTTTTCCCACCCCTTGCTTTAGGAAGTGTAATCCAACACAAATATTATCTTTCTACAACACCGCCAATGTGTATTTCTATTCTATTTCTGGAATACCGAGAAATTTATGTTGTTTTAGGGCTGAGGAAGAGCAGAAAAAGCTACCTTAGAATGTGTCACTTTCACAGGTGGATTATTTTGAGCTGAGGATATTCAGGACTCATGGGACTTAAGAACTTTGCACCCCTATAACCTGCTTGAAAGAATTTAGGTAGAGGGTCTATACCAGGAATAGAGCTTTTACTACCAGAGATAAGTTATTATATACCAAAGACTCATCTGCATGGAAGGGCATTTGTTTACCAAACATTTGCTTTCCTCAATTTCCTGTGAATTGTCTTCCTCTCTTTAAAGTCCCAGAGCCCTACCCCCTTTTCCTTAGCTCATCATGAAAAATGAATACCCTTCACCTGACTGCCAGGGAGATTCACATTTTTATGGGGCTCCAACATGTACAAAAATATGTCTTTCTTCAGTTAACTTGTCTTATGTCAACTTAATTATTAGACCAGCCAAAGAACCTAGAAAGGGAGAGTAGAAAGTTTTCCATCTCCACAGGGCTCATCAACATGAATTTATGTGTTGTTTTTTTCTCTTCCTATTTATCTAATAGTGCTGTTTGTTTGTAGAAAAGAATGCATCAAAATGTGAATTCTCTGTACCATGGTAACAGGAAGCCCATGAATTGAGTTTACATATTTATACTTCTCTGTTGGCTGAAGATTTACATCTTTATATTTTCAGTGAGTCTGAACTCTAAATTTACTGCCAACCGCCTTCTTGGTAACTCATTTGAATGTTTAATGGCCATCTTCAAGTTACAAATATCCAAATCAGAACTCCCAGTTTTTTCTATTTCAGTAAATAAAATGGTGTTACATTCCTGTAAACCCACATGGCAAAGAATGATCCCAGATTTCCTTTTCTACAACAATTCTTTCAAATCTAATACCTAGTCCTGATCTGTCCACCCTTTTCCATCTCCTTTGTTAAACTAAGCAACCGCTATTCACTTATTCTTTATCCTATCTCCTTATTTATGTCCTTCATAGCACTTACCTTTCTCTAAAACTGTCTTGCCTTGCATTTGTTTATGTATTCTCACTTGCTTATTAAAGTGTAAGTTCCTTAAATGTAGGTCATCATCCATTTTGTACATTGTTTACTTTCTGTGTGCAGAGCTGTGCCTGGCACATTGTACAAACTCAGTAAGGCTTGAGTGAATAAGTGAAAAATATCCACAAGAATCAGAGAGCTCAATTAGATTTTGAAGTCTGGTTTCCTGGTGCCACAGCCTACTTTTGTTTCCCTGCAATATACATTATGAAAAGGACTTAACAGTATACTTTCAGATTTTATAAATGCTTGGTTTTATATTTAAAGGAAAATCAACAACAACAAAAAAAGAAAATCAACTAAAAACTTCCATTACTATTTCATATCAATGGAAATTGTTAAGAGTTTAATTTCTTATATATCTTGTTTATTTCCTACAAAATACTATGATATTTAACTGTGCAGGTTTGCATCAGATGCCACCTTCAAACAACATGACTTTGAAAGTTGGTTGATCTCAAACTTTGATATAAATAAAAAATTTTATGGACCTAACTAAAATTTTATATAACCTGGCAACTCCTCTAAGTCTTTCTAAATAAATCTCAATAGGTTTTGATCTACTGAATACTTCTGTTTCTTCACCTATAAAATGGGTAAATACTTAGCAGCTGGAATTCATTAGAGTAGTAAATAAGATGATATATGCAAGTCCTTTGTCCAGTGTGCAGTGCATATGTGTGCTTGAAACTCTGCTATGATCACAAATTTTCTTAGAAGTTTTCAGTTTATCATATAGTACTCATTTAATGCCTAATATCTAGGAACCGATGCAAGCATAAGCAATAAATATTGAACTATGAATTCAAGGTTAGCTATTAATCAGAATTTTTTAAGCCCTTTAGGTTACACATGGGTCCCATTTGGATAATAGATTATACTTCACTTTTGAACTTGACTGATATAAATCTTAAAAGTGATTGTGAGTTGTTTATGAAGTACAATGTAACTCAAAAAATGATTTACAGCTTTTTTTAGGTTTATTGATATTTAAATGTGGATGCAAAATGTGTCTTTACTTCATAAATTTTTAAATAGCAGTCACATTGGAAAATGCTGATAAAAATTTACAACTTAAACTCCATCCGTCATCTCATTTTCATTCTCCATATCTTTGATGACAAATGTCTCTGTGTGTTATTGTACCTTTTGTCTTTCTACTGAATGTGCAATAAACAAGAATGCACAAATGGCCAGAACTTAGCTTCTACATATTATTTTTACATAAAAGAAACCAAGGCTACTGGAGAAGTGGTTGATTCCTATTCTGGGGAGTGGCCTTTTTGTACCAAGGAAGAGAGAAATGTTTATCTACCAATAATGTCACATCATATGACATAAGAATCAGCTTAAAAAGACATATAGTTGCCAATGTGGGAAAATTGAAGCATAAACATTTGCTTTAAAAAACATAGTAGAAGAAGAAAAGAAGGAAGGAAGGAAGGAAGGAAGGAAGGAAGGAAGGAAGGAAGGAAAAGAGAGAGAGAAAGAAGAAAGAAAGGAAAGAAAAAGAAAGAAAGAAAGAAAGAAAGAAAGAAGAAAGAAAGAAAAAGAAAGAAAGAAAGAAAGAAAAAGAAAGAAAGAAAGAAAGAAAGAAAGAAAGAAAGAAAGAAAGAAATAAATTATAACTTTAACAAATGTTTTATTATTCTTAATATTGTAATTCTGGAAAAGCCCCATTTCATCTGTTTTTTTTTTTTTTTTTTGTTCTTCTTTTCTTTATTAATGAGTTGAGATACACAAAGACTTAATAAAAAGTTACATAAAAGGCTCAAGCATCATCAAGACCCTCAGGCATCACTCCCATTTCACAACAATGGCCATCTGTTAATACCGGGTAGCAGAAGCTGTGCACTCACAGGTGCTCAACAATTCAAGTATCTTTCGTTCTATGTAAACCCAACATGGAATTTCTAACCCAGTGGGCTGCTAATGGAGGGAATCTGTCTGTGGCTCCAGATTTACTGTCACATGACTGAGGGGCCTTTGGGTCAGAGCTGCCATGTGTTAGTGGGTCACATCTCCCGGCAAAGTGAGATTGGCCACACTAGGCTACCAGGCACTCTGCACAGCAGACAACACAAGGTGGGGTCAAAGTCCTAATATAAACCATCCAAGTGACCTCCGTGCGTCAAAGCATAGGAAAAGTCAGTGGCTAGAGCCCCAGGCTATAGGGGTGGGGAAGATGGCTAAAATTACCTGTTGGATAGAAAAGTAGCCCTAGTTGGGGGTGTCAAAATTTGAGGAGGAGATTTGAGAGCACACAGTGGCAAAGGCATGGGGTGAGGGGATTTTAGGAAGCGTGTGTTTTGGGAGATGTAAAATTAGCACTATTTGGTGGTCTGGAAAACCAGTGGAAACACCAAAATGTCACCAAAGACACAAGTCCCATTGGACACCTCAAGTCATGGAGTAGCATGGCCAATGGGTATCCCAGCTGACCCTGCCACATGACCATGGAGAAGATATTGTACGGGGGATGCCCGAAGGTACACTCCATTCTGGCCTATCTGGAGGCCCACAATTCTCTAAAACATGAAGAACGGTCTTTGAAAAGTGTCCTCTGTCTCACCTATGGGGAACACAGGGTCATGGAAGCTGAAGCCTGACCCCTGACTCAGCAGAAGAAGGCCTTTCCTTAACCAGTTTCTCCTTCGAGCATTGTGGAGCTGAGCTGTGGGCTGACTGCAGGACAGATGTCCCGGAAGATAGGGTCGGGGTGGGCAGATGCACTGCCCCTGTTGAGGGAGGGACCAGAAGCAGATGGAACCCCTTTATTTGGTTACCTTCATTGCTAAGGGCTTCATTCTAGGTCAGCTGATCCGCCTCCAACAGGATCTCGTGCTGCCAAGAAGTTGCAGGCTCTGCAGACAGCAGGGAGCAGGGGCATGTGGTGGTCGTCTGTGCCCAGGAGCAGCTTTCCAGCAGTGGCTGCTCCCCTGTGCGCAGGGCTTCCCGCCACACTCCACCACTCCTTTGCGCAAAGCAACTCCATCCATACTTCTTCCCGCCTGTCTTGCTGCAGTCTCCTCATCCCCTTTGCACCCGCGGCTGTTGTGGACTCGGCTCAGAGGAGCAGAAGGGTCGGAAAGGGCCTTGTCCTGTGAGTGTTTAAAATGCCCATTAATATGATCGGATCTTGGGACACTCTGAAGTGCATGACCTGGAATGTTCTCTGTTCTCTTTCTTTTCAGGGTCAGGGGGAAAAAGGGCCATTTGGACAAACAAAGTTTGACTCTCCAATTAACCCAAGTCCCAATTATTTCATTTGACACAGAGTCGCTGGGCCCCCTGGTGCTGGTGATCTTGCTGAGTTAGGAACGCAGCACACTCTCAAAACCAGACAAGAATCCAGGTGTCTTGATGTCCAGTTGGGTGTTCACTTTCTCAGGGTTTCTTTCACCAAAGAGGAAGCCAGGCCACCTGTTAAGGATGCTCTAGTTTGCCTAGTGATCTGATCTGTAAATGGAAAATGAGGCCACTAGCCATGCTGCCTCATCTTCTGACCTTCTGTCAGGGGTGCACTGTTGTTGCTGCACCTTCACCCTCCCTGGCTGGGAAAATCCAGTCTTTGGATCACACCAGCAGCACCTGAGAGGGACGTGGCATCGTCAGGAAGCTGGGGGGAGATGACCCCTTATAGAAACATGACATGTGGGGGCCATGTCATCACCCCAACCTTTCTTTCTCCTCTGATTATGTTATAGTTAAGATCCAAGAAGCTAAGAAAAGTGTGTGCCAGAAAGGCAAGCTAATTGTAGGGTTGCAAATGCTCAGCAGGGTTTGCTCATTTACTGGGCTTTAAGGAGCAGTGGTCAGTGGACTCAGATGGAAAAGGCTTTGGGTCTTGGTGCTGTTTTTAGCAATAACAGTATTGGATCATTTTTGGTTGAGATTCAGCAAGAACTAGAGCCTTCTGGATGGCATCCACATGAGCCTACCGTGACGTGCTGAAACCTCCATGCCCGTGGGTTTGCATCCAAGAGGCACCAGGCAGTGCAGGTGGTGGGAAAGCAGGAAGAGATACATGCAGGAGAGCCCTCGGAGCACAGAGCTTGGTCCACATTGTCTGCAATGCAGACGAACGCTTTTGCAAAGCCAATCGGCTTAATTTCTCTATTTCCAGGATCATGAAAACCCCTCTTAAAACTGACATGCTCCTGCCAGCCTCTCCGCTCAGCAAAATACAATTCTGCTTCCTAATACCTGCAATCTCAAGCACAGTAAAACCTTCTGGGTGAACGTGTCTCTCTTCTCTCTGGTTTGGAGGCCATGAGTGGGGTGCTTCTCCCCAGGCCTCTGGCCACGAGTCTCTCCGTGCCCCCTCTTCCATGCTGAGCTGAGTTTTGGCACTGCAGGGGAAAACTCAGTTAAAAACAACAACAACAACAACAACAACAAAAAAAAAAAAAAAAAAAAAAAAAAAAAAAAAAAAAAAACAACAACAACAATATTCCAGACGTGGTCTCAGACAGGCCTGCTGAAGATACGAAGCTCTGCCAGTCAGTGGGCACAGACCCCTTTAATAAAATTATAATCACTAAAATAATTTAAAAATCTACAAGAGACACCCAAGCTCAGACTTTGGGCTGGGGGCAGGGGGGTGTGGGGGAATCGATCATGGCTTGTTTGGTACTCTGTCCATGGATCCTCGCCTCCACATCCCGCTGATACCGTGTACTTCAAAGCCACCACACAGCCACCCGGAGATGAGGGACAGCTGCTTTGAATCAACATGAGGGATGCTTGGATGCTGCTTCTGTTTCGTGTTGCTTCCCTGTCTCCTGTGAGACATGGGAAGGCCTGTGCCGTTCTGGCAAAGCCAGAGCCTACCTCCTCCCTGCCCGCCCTCCCTTTCTCCCTTCTCATGCCAGGTCCTCGGGCCAAGGGTCGTGGTTAGAAATGGTTTTCAGTGTGGTTAGGCAGTGGAGGGTCCCAAGGGCTGGCCGGTCCACGGTCACTGTCGCCAGGGCCTCAGGCCTGTCACAATATCACACACTGCAGTTTGTGGGTGCCGGTGGCCCGGTCTCCCCGCCATTTGGTTTTCTTCTTCTTCTTCTGGCTCTTTTCTGGAATCTGTTGCCTAATTGCCCTAACCAGGTCATGGAAGGCTTTGTCCACGTTGAGAGGTGGGTCCTTGGCACTGGTCTCTACGACGAATATTGTGTTTGGTGGCCTTTTCTTTTCCTTGCTCCCTGGTGATTTTCCTCAAATGCATCAGATCGACCTTGTTGGCCACGAGGATCATGGGGAATGACTCTCTGTCCTTGACACGCAGGCTGGGCTGGTGGAAGCGGTCCACGTGCTCGAAGCTGGCCTTGTCCGTGACCGAGTAAACGACGAGGGAGCCGTCCCCGTGCGCAGATACTGCTCCCGCCTGGCGCTGGACTCCTGCCGGCGTGTGCAGAACGCCCAGGACCGCCCACTGATTGCCGATCTCTGTGTTTCAGGTGGGAGTCTTCGATGGCGGGGTCATAGTCAGGCACAAGACCTTCTGGAAAAACTGGATGGCAAGGGCACTCTTGCCCACACCCCATCTCCCACCAGCAGCTTGTAGGTGGGGAGGCTGTCACTGCGGACGGCTCTGGTTGCCCTGTGTCTGGCAGGTCCGACCGCGCCGCACCCGGGGCTCCGGGCAGGCCGCCTGCTGCAGGTCCCCATTTCATCTGTAATCCAATATTTCTATTTTTATGAAACTATTTCAGAAAATCATTTTTCTATGATTTAGAATTTAGTAATAATTCAATGCTATTTGTGTTTATAAGTAACGTATAAAAATACATTTGACATTCAATAAATCTTAAGTATTTTTATAGTTCTGTATCTCAATATCATAAAAAAAAGAAATTTGAAAAAAAAGAAATTGAGATTGACTTCTTTTTTTTTTTTAAACTTTTCTTTTTTTTTTTTATTTTTTTATTTATTTATGATAGTCACAGAGAGAGAGAGAGAGGCAGAGACACAGGCGGAGGGAGAAGCAGGCTCCATGCACCGGGAGCCTGATGTGGGATTCGATCCCGGGTCTCCAGGATCGCGCCCTGGGCCAAAAGCAGGCGCCAAACCGCTGCGCCACCCAGGGATCCCGAGATTGACTTCTAAAATGGACTAAATATTTCAAATAAATATTATTTCTTAAACATACTTTATGCTGCCCACTTTCTTCTCTTCTCCAATTTGGTAAATAAAAAATATTAAAAAAAACAACATATGTTTGCTACATAAATCACACTGGCAAATATATATCTCAATATACTATATATATAATTTAAGCCTTTATGATGACTTTCACCTTTTCTGTAAATTCCAAATGCCCGATATAATGAAAAATTAAGGCCCTTCTTATATATTACTACATACGTAATGCTAATATGTTTTTATTTTTAAGGTGAGTCAACATTAAAATCTGGTTTAAATTATTATTTTTTTTTAATATTTTTTAAATTTTAATTTATTTATGATAGTCACAGAGAGAGAGAGAGGCAGAGACACAGGCAGAGGGAGAAGCAGGCTCCATGCACCGGGAGCCCGACGTGGGATTTGATCCTGGGTCTCCAGGATCGCACCCTGGGCCAAAGGCAGGCACCAAACCGCTGCGCCACACAGGGATCCCTGGTTTAAATTATTAATCAATTCACATTATTTTGAGACATTTTTTCAGCTATAAAGATAGACATGCATAATGCTTTATTCAAAAAATTTTATTAGCTTGAGTGTAAATGCCACGTTCCTATTCTAGCCAGCTAAATCCTAAAGGTCAGAGATTTCTTAAAATGCAAGATGGCTGCTCACATCTGAGACTATTCTATACTGTAATTTAGTACAAACTTTGGGTTAATATTAGAAACTGGAGATGTCTTCAGAGATCTCTAATTATGGCTGCCATACTTTAAACCTTTAAAATATTCAGCTTTCACAATATTCTAGTAGGTAATTTCTGAATGTCTTGTTACAAAATTTATTTGCCTAGTGTTGGTGTTGTTGAGAGTTGGGTTGGAAGAGAAATGAAAAAAAGAAAAGAAAAATAAAGAGCTGCCATGAGTTAGAATGTTTGAATATCATAAGTAAAACTAAGTCTCTTTTTGCCTTCTCCAGGTAACATTAAATTTGTTTCCTCATGTGTGGAGACAAGAACCAAGGCCCTTAAGCTGAGTTACATGACCAGTTAAATGTGAAATATTAAGAAGATGGAACAATTATAGAATATTCAAACTAGAAGGAAATAGAACCATATAAAACAGTTTATGAAGAAGGAAATAGAACCATATAAAACAGTTTATGAAGAAACAAACATTTTATCAGGGTACTCACTGTCTGAGTCTAGCCCATACTTTTCACGTAATTGTAGTCTTCATACTTTCTCTAGACACTTCATGGTATTTTCATTTACATATGAAAGAGAAATGCCTTGTATTATTAAAATACATTGGAGAAATGAAAATCATGCTTTCATGAACAATTCTTTGCACTTTTATTTAGTTTCATTGATAAATTCTTGGGATTACGGTTGGTCAAGTTATAAACTGAAGTATGTTTTTCTAAAGAATCACTAATTTAAAAAAAAAAGAATCACTAATTTTTTGCTGGATATTAGGAAAGCAATGGATAAACAGTGACTTCTTTAGGGTAGAACTGCTATTCTAATATATTTTACGTTAATGTTTATGAAATAATATATACTATCTTAAAATTAAAATTTTGAAAGTAACTCAGTAGAGATTCTTTTAAAGAAATACAAAGTGTTCTCTTTACCCCATATTCTAAAATATTAATGACCAGAATCTACTTATAAAGGAGAGGTCATGATTTGTGTTCTCTGCAGTTTCCAATAAAAGGAAATAAATAATTTCACTAATTCATGCTAACAGAGACACACAAATTTACTTAATTCACCTGATACACTTGCTTACTTTCTTTTTTAAAATATTTTATTTATTTATTCATGAGAGACACAGAGAGAGAGAGGGGCAGGCTCCAGAGACACAGAGAGACAGAGGGAGAAGCAGGATCCACACAGGGAGCCCGATGTGGGACTCAATCATGGGTCTCCAGGAACACACTCTGGGCTGAAGGCGGCGCCAAACTGCTGGGCCACCACGGCTGCCCACTTGCTTACTTTCTAAGAGTGCTCTTTTATTTGCATCTGAATCATTAAGTAAGTTCAAGGTGCAGGATTTAATTAATGTACAGTTCTTAAAATAACAAATCGTTGAACATCAGTGGTTATATAAACTAGCATGTGGAACTTCTAAAGAGGTAAATATCTTCATTATGTGAAAGAACATTTGCTGTTTTTTGTTTTTGTTTTTTTGTTTGTTTGTTTTTCAGAGAATTGTGACTCCTTTGATAAGGTTTGATAAGAGAATGAAAGAGAAAATTAGTAAGAGCAATGATAAAAGTGTGGCTGGAAAAGAATTCAAGTCTTTTTCAGGGAGCCTTTTTATGCTATGTTAAGAAAGTCTAAATTTATTCTAAAAGTAACAGAGACATGTAGGAAGGTTGAAAATCGTTGAAGGATTGGATTCAGAATGATGGGTTAAAAACGATTCTTTTTCTTGGAAAAATATTAGTTAGGAGAGTCAGAAGGAGGGATTCCACAGAAAAAAAGACGAACCTGAACTACAATTGGTAGCTGTAAGAAAGTGTGTGGGGGTTAAACTGGGCATGTATGTGACATGCAGATGATGAAGTCTAGCAAGAACCACTTTTGTGATGTCAGAATTGCAAACATAAAAATTGGAATTGCTCTCGAATTGATTGTAATGGAAGATGGGAATAATGTTACCCAGAAATTATGCAGGGTGAGCAGAAAAGCAAAGTAATTAAGGAATACCAACTTGATAGGACTGGTGAAAGAATAGGAATCCACAAAGACAGAAAAAGCATTGGGAGATGTAAGTGAATGATTTTATATTAACCAAGAAAATTTACAATTTTAACGCAGGCAGAATGATCTCCAGATCAAAGAGCATAGCTTCAGGTAAGAAATTGCTGAATATAGACAATGAGAGAGGCCATCAATAATTGTAGCAAGACATTTCTTTCCTTTGTAAGAAAATGTTTTCCTTTTTAACTTTATATTAACTTTCTTATATTAATCTTTATTTCTAGCTACCAAATGTTCTTTTTATTTGCTTGTTTGTTAGGTTTTCTACATACGTTCATTAATTAGCCTTTCCTCTTTGCATCATACCCATATTCTCCTTCCTCTTCTCTTATTTGATAGAGATATAGAATTAAAGCCAATTTTTTTTCTTTTATCATAGGAATTCTACAGTACTTTTGATTCAAGTTTCTTAAAAATAAGCTGTGTTAATATTTAACATTTGTGATAAAGAAAAAAAATGTTGGTACACTATTGTACATAATTCTGGATTTTTTGCAAGCATGCAAAAAATTTACCTGTTCAAGAGATAGAGAATAATTTCTTTAAAAGTCAAATTAAATTAATAAATAAAAAAGTATAATTTGAGGAAATAAAATATAAATTCTATTCATAACATTAGCCACCACAAAAAGATATAACTGTTTCAAAGAAAGGAATAGAGGAGAGAAAAATGTGTATTATAAGAATT
Organism: Vulpes lagopus; assembly: GCF_018345385.1. Lineage (NCBI taxonomy): Eukaryota > Metazoa > Chordata > Mammalia > Carnivora > Canidae > Vulpes > Vulpes lagopus. The sequence goes on along the minus strand of NC_054843.1, from coordinate 23,919,757 downwards.
TAATCAGTAAACACCATCCTGAATATACTTTATCTTTTTGGGTTTTGGCCTTAGAAAAACTGTTGGAAAATATATACTTAACAAGTTACTATCCAAGTTCTTCTCCTACTTGATGATTTCTAGGATAAATGTCTGAAGCTAACTAGAAACAAAACTCAAGTCAGGACGTTAAGCTTTATAACCTGCATAGAAAGAATGCTTCTATAGGAATTTCAAGGGACCAAATTGTAATCAACTCCTTTAAAAGGTATACCATTCAAGGTTTAATGTAAATTAAGACCAAAGTTATCACAGAAGTGCTGTAAGAGTTTTGTGTTTTATTTTTTTTTTCCAGAGGTTGTTACTGGTTTCTCATTTCTCATAGCTTGAATCCAATGCATGTCCTTGGCTTTTCACTCTGCATATTGTCATCACACCCAGTTCTTCTGTGTGCTTCTGTTTCCTCAAGGCCACTATCCATTACACCCGTCTCAGTTCTGCTAATGCTCTGGCCATGGTTCTCTTGGCATTGAACATTGCTGCCATGCTCATTCAGTCTTTGCAACTTGAAACAAACTGAAGCTTAAAAAGAAATGTAGAGGACAAATATTATGCAAAACTGAGTTTAAGTAGGAGTGATTATCTTTCACCAAAGTTTCTTATTCGTAATCCTTCAATTCTCACCAAATACTAATTAGGTTTTTATCATGTACTAGCCACAGTATTGCCTCAGAAAATAAGAGCACACTAAAAATAATGTTTATCTTCGACTTCATTCAATGTCACTCTAGTGTGAGTTTGTAGGAGGGAGGTACAAATAAAATTATATTAATAATATGATATGAAAAATCATATCATCATTAAGCAGTATGTAATGTGTGAACCCAAAGAACTACAAGTAGCTGACAGCGTTTACACCTGCTTATCACCCTAATAACACTGCTAACAGCAAAATCTATCCACAAGGACATTAACTTCATGAGGGCAAGGGTGTTTTGCTTGTTTCCTTCACTTTCCTACACCAAGTAGGAATGACTAAGCACTCAATAATACCAACTGAATTAATGAGTGAATCACCTCTAAGTTTTTGAACAAAAATCATATTCTCAGTAAACTCAACTTCCTTATTAGATGGCTTTTAAAGAAAGCTAGGTCTCTTGCACCAAACAGCCAATAAATAAATAAAAAAAAATCTTGAAGAAAATTCGATGCTACTCCTGTGAATACATAAATGATAAAAAAGACAAATAGCCTTATAGCTAATATAGAATGTTTTAGTATTCTGGTAAGAAGATCAATCCAGCCATAACATTCCCTTAAGACAAAGCCTAATCCAGAGCAAGTCCTAACAATCTCTCTCTCTATCCCTCTCTCTCTTCCTCTCAGGCTCTCTCTGTCTCTAAAATGAATAAATAAACTTTAAAAAAAGAAAAAAGAAATATGTATCATAAGGCTAAAGCTGCCATGGATAGTGACTCTTCCAATAGATCTCTTGGCAAAATAAATTGAAAAGCTTCTGGAGAGGATTCACCATTCTAGATGCCATTAAGGACATTCATATTTCATGGGAAGAGGTCAAGATAGTAACATGAACAGGAGTGTGGAAGAAGTTGATTCCAATTTCATGAATGACTTTGAGGGGACTTCAATGGAGGAAGTAACCACAAATAAGTGGAAATGACAAGAATAATATGGACCAGAATTAGGAGTAGCACTGAGGAAGTGACTGAATTGTTGTCATCTCATGATAAAATTAGAAGAGATGAGGAGTTGTTTTTTATGGATGGGCAAAGAAAGTGGTTTTATTTATTTATTTATTTATTTTTATTTTTTTTATTGAAGTTCAATTTGCCAACGTGGTATAACACCCAGTGCTTATCCCATCACGTGCCCTCCTCAGTGCCCATCACCCAGTCACCCCATCCTCCCACCTGCCTCCTCTTCCACTACCGTTTGTTCATTTCTCAGAGTTAGGAGTCTCTCATGTTTTATCACCCTCTCTAATTTCTCCCACTCATTTTTCCTTCTTTCCCTTATATTCCCTTTCACTATTTCTTATATTCCCCATATGAGTGAAACCATATGATGATTGAAGTGGTTTCTTGAGATGGAATCTACTCCTAGTGAAGATGCTGTGAAGATTGTGGTAATGAAAACAATAGATTTAAAATATGACATAAAATTAGTTGATAAAGCAGCTGCAGGGTTTGAGAAGATTGACTCCAATTAAAAAAAAAAAAAAAGCTCTACTGTGGTTAACATTGCTATCAAATAGTATGACATGCGATAGAGAAACCATTCAGGAAAGGAAGGGCTAATAATTTGGCAAACTTCACTGTTGTCTTATTTTAAGAAATTGCCCCGGCCACTTCTCACTTTAGCAACCACCACCCTGATCGGTCAGCAGTCCTCAACGTCAAGACAAGACCAGCACCACCAACAAAATGATTAGGATTCGCTGAATGAAAACTCAGATGATGTTTAGCATGTTTTAGCAATATAGTGTTTTTTAATTAAGGTATGTGGCTTTTTTCTTAGACATAGTGCCATTGCCCGCAAACTAGACTACAGTAGAGCATAAACATCACTGTTATACATGCACTGAGAAACCAAAATGTTCATTTGACTTGCTTTATTACAATATCCATTTTGTTGTTGTGGCCTGGAACTGAACCCTCCATATCTCCAAAGTACGCCTGTACCTATTTTCACTAGCCAAAAGAAATCCATGGGGGATTTTCACTTTTAAGAAAAATGGCAAAAGGCAAAAATAGCATTCCGGATTTGTTCTTGCAGCTAGCTGTTTGAGGCAGTGCATACCCTGAGCAGTGAGAGGACCCGCCAAGCTACTTCCCCAGGAACTACCCACAGCATTTCAGCATCAAGCTGCCAAATCTTTCAACTGCAACTTTGAGCATCTGTGCTTTTTATCTCAATTTATTTTGTGCATCCATTAGCAAGATGTGTCCTAAGGTATCAGAAAAACCTTAAAAGAAATTCTCTTGGCAGGGGGGCAAGCGGGGGGTAGATCTAGGAATGCTCAAAAATTTTTCCATATAAATTAGCCATAACTGCTTCTATGCTTTATGTTATTTTGGCTTGCAAAAGGTTTTGTAAAAATGCTATACTTTCAGATACTGGGGAAAATCTGTATTATGTTTTGTGTGAAAAAAAGAAAAAAAATGATGATAATTAGAATCATGACATAAATACACCTCTTTTTTACACTCAAGATGTTGGACAAAGCCAAAAATTGTACTTCCAACCACAATAAAAATCCTAAAAGCAAAAGGAATGGAATCTCTTAAGAAATGGTAAGCACATTGTTGATTTTAAAAAGCTAAAAGCAAGTCTACAGAAGCCAGAAATATAAAAGAAACCCATATGAGACAATAAGAATTAAACTTGTTTACTCCAAGGAGATAACTGCCTTAGCTCTACTAACTATCTTAGTGCTTGTGATGGTTAATTCCCAAGGGACATGATATAAATCCATAGATATTCTGGGTAGGGAGGCTGGAACGAGATTCCCTGCATAATGCCAGGGACTGTGTTAATGGCTGCATTTTGGAACACAGTAGGGTCAGTGAGTCCTTTTCCTCTCCATTCAGGTATGATTAAAAGAGCAAAGTAACATGATGAATTCAGGTTCCCAAATGGCCCTTATGAAGCAAAGCTTCTCTACCAGCTTGGACTGCCCAGACTGTGATGTGATAACTTGTATTATCTTATCTAACTACACTAGTTTTAGATTCTTTGTTACGACAGCCTAGTTTTTAGCCTAATATATTTACCATTTAAATGATCATTCTTAACATGAGATTACAACTGTCCACATTAATGGAGTACAGATTCAGAGTTATCATATAGAAGTTTGGTGATATTTTGTTTAGTTTTGAGCAAGCTTCTTATTAAAGCTTATTAAGTTTCTTGTTTTGCTTACATTCTTATTAATCATAAGTAGCACATATCTATCTACATAAAGACAAATAAAAAATTGTATTTTAAGTATCTTTCATGGATTTTGCCAGATTGTTTAGTTTTCTTAATTATTTGTGAGAACATTAGATTTTATAATCTCCATAAATTTGTTTAATGTAACCTAGACTCAATTGTGAGGGCAGGAAACTCCTGACTTGAAATTACCAAGAGTCAACACATGCAAAAAAAGATTCAATCCAAAACTTCTTTTTAGTGAAATATAGAGAAGAAATGATTGGTTTATTGATTGATTGATGATTTATTTATTTACTTTTGAGAAAGAGAGAGAGAAGGGGGAGGAGCAGAGAAAGAGGCATTCTCAAGCAGATTCCCTGTTGAGCACAAGCCTGACATGGGGCTCCATCCCAGGATCCTGAGATCATGACCTGAGCCAAAAATCAAGGGTCAGATGCTTAACCAACTGAGCTACCCAGATGTCCCTAGATATTATGAGATGATTTAAAGGGAACTAGTGTAAAGGGTTTCTGCTATTCATCAATCAGCAAACCTCTGCTTTGGACATCTGCACTTCAATCACAGAGTTCTTTTGGTTCCTGCCTTGTGAAATCCTTTTTTTTTTTTTTTTCTACAGCCTATGCAACCTCTTTTATTTTTCACAATAATCCAACTTTGGTACTTCCTTAATACTATTGCACAGCAAAACAAGAAGCCCATCAGTTAAGCCTACACTATCACATTCTCTTAAAATGCACTTCTGCAACCATTATGATCATTCAAGCATATCACCTCTGGCTCTCACCACCCACACTCAAGCACTTAACCCATTTATTGTATGAAAATGTGAAATTTCATCATGTTCTCTTCCATGATAGTTTTAAAATATGTCCATTAATCCTCAGCACTTCTTTCTCAAAAAGTACAACCTAATTCCCCTGCCCCTGACTATGGACTGGACTTAGTGACTCACTTCTATAGAACAAATAGGTCATAAGTAATGGTGTGTGACTTCCAAGTATAGGTCATAAAGGCTTCTTTCTGGAAAAGCTCACTCTAGAAGAAGCCAACTGTCATGTTATAAAGACAATAGCCCTTTGGACAGGCCTGCAATGGGAAGAAACAGATCTTTTGCTTTTGTCAGAAGTGAGTGAGCCATTATGGAAGCAAATCCTACAGCCCTAGCTGAGCTTTCCAATGACTGTTGATGTAGCTGACATCTTGGCCACAACCCTATGACACACCCTGAGATAGGGGACCCAACTAAGCTGCTCCTGAATTCCTTACCCTTAGTAATTGTTAAATTGTTTGCTATTTAAACCTGTAGGCATTAAGGTGACTTGTCATGCTGTAGTAAACTATTATTATCTTTAAAGATAATTTTAAAGATTATTAATAATAGATTAAAAGAGACAACAGATACAAAATGTTTAGATTTGTATCAATAGGTAACCATAATCACTTTTACTTTTTTGGAATTATTCGCAAGACCACCATTCATTCAAGTTTAGGGAGCTGATTTTCACTCAAAGAAATGTAATTTTGTTTTACATGTATAGCTGTAGTTATTTTTCTAAAGCAAGTCTGTTTCCTATTCAATAAAGTGCAGTATGTCTACCTCCATCATCGCTTTCATGTTCTTAGCAAAAACAAATTTCAACAGAAAATGATTTTATTCAATTTGACTTATTCATCATAATGAGGATAACATTTTTTATCTTCAGATAAAGAACCAAAAAAAGGGAATTCTACTCAATTCCTTAAATGATCTACCTGCAGTTTTTGCACTACCCTTGATTCTCACTTTTTCTTCAGAATCATCATGTCACTTAGATTTATGTCATGTTGAGGGTTTAATCTATAAAATCATTTGTTGCCTCTAAGCTCTTGACACTTAAATAGACAGTAATACCTTCACATTGGTTGTTTCTGTCTGATTTGTGTATCTCTTTTAAGATATACTTTTCATTTCTACACTTTTGTTGCAATTTGACATGCTGTGGAGGATATTACAATTATGCTTCATACTGCTGGATAATTTGCAAAAATTGAGCCTGGTGACAATACAATTCAACATACAGTGGTTAAAAATGTTACTACTATAAGGATATGGTCTCCTAGTCATCTGTCCAAAGACAAAATTACATAATTATATTAAATCATTCAAATAATTCTGTAAAAAGTGGCATGAAAGGACCAAGAGGAAAATACACTGTATTGACAAAAACACTAAATGCCAACAGGCCAGTGTTCCTTTTTATAAATCAGTTTTTCAAAACCACACACAGTTTAATTGTATAAAACTGAAGTTCTAGGGGCACCTGGATGGCTCAGTGGTTAGCATTTGCCTTTGGCTTAGGGCATGATCCCAGGGTCCTAGGATCCAGTCCTATCTGTCTCTGTCTGTATCTCTGTCTCTCTGCATCTCTCATGAATAAATAAATAAAATCTTTAAAAAAAAATGAAGTTCTAGTTTACTTTAGTAGGCTAAGCTCTAGATAGTTTGATATTCTCCAAAACATATCCATAAAAAATACAGGCTACATATTTCTTGTATGAAATTAATTTCAGAGTGAATCAGGTAATCAGAACTCAATATGAATACATGTGTTCTTAGTATAAAACTAAGAAGTATGCATGTAGGCACATGTGCATGTGCACGGACTCGCATACACACTTTTTTTTTTTTAATTTTTTATTTATTTATGATAGGCACACAGCGAGAGAGAGAGGCAGAGACACGGGCAGAGGGAGAAGCAGGCTCCATGCACCGGGAGCCCGACGTGGGACTCGATCCTGGGTCTCCAGGATCGCGCCCTGGGCCAAAGGCAGGCGCTAAACCGCTGCGCCACCCAGGGACAACAAGTGTTGGAGAGGATGCGGAGAAAAGGGAACCCTCTTACACTGTTGGTGGGAATGTGAACTGGTGCAGCCACTCTGGAAAACTGTGTGGAGGTTCCTCAAAGAGTTAAAAATAGACCTGCCCTACGACCCAGCAATTGCACTGTTGGGGATTTACCCCAAAGATTCAGATGCAATGAAACGTCGGGACACCTGCACCCCGATGTTTCTATCAGCAATGGCCACAATAGCCAAACTGTGGAAGGAGCCTCGGTGTCCATCGAGAGATGAATGGATAAAGAAGATGTGGTTTATGTATACAATGGAATATTACTCAGCCATTAGAAATGACAAATACCCACCATTTGCTTCAAAGTGGATGGAACTGGAGGGTATTATGCTGAGTGAAGTAAGTCAATCGGAGAAGGACAGTGTATGTTCTCATTCATTTGGGGAATATGAATAATAGTGAAAGGGAATATAAAGGAAGGGAAAAGAAATGTTGGGAAATATCAGGAAGGGAGACAGAACATAAAGACTCCTAACTCGGGGAAACGAACTAGGGGTGGTGGAAGGGGGGAGGGCGGGTGTTGGAAGGGAATGGGTGACGGGCACTGAGGGGGGGCACTTGATGGGATGAGCACTGGGTGTTTTTCTGTATGTTGGTAAATTGAACACCAATAAAAATTAATTTAAAAAAATTTTAAAAAAATAAAACTAAGAAGTACATTGAAAAAATCCATTCCCCTTTCTTCAGGTGTTTATTTAAATTCCACTTAATTAACATATAGTGTAAGATTAGTTTCAGGTGTAGAATCTAGTGATTTATCATTTACATGGAGTATCTGGTGCTCATCACAACAAGTGCCCTCCTTAATCCCATTACCTATTTAACCCATACACCACCCATCTCCCTTCTGGTAACATCAGTTTGTTCTCTGTAGTTAAGAGCCGCAGTTTCTTGGCCTCTCTCTCTTTTTATTCCATTTGCTCATTTGTTTTGTTTCTTAAATTTCACATGAGTGACATTATATGGAATTTTTCTTTCTCTGACTTATTTCACTTAGCATAATACTCTCTAGCTCTTTACATGCCATTGTAAATGGTGAGATTCCATTCTTTTTGTGGCTGAGTAATATTACATTATATACACACCACCTCTTCTTTATCTATTCATGTTTATGGACACTTAGGCTGTTGCTATGATTTGGCTATTGTACACAATGCTACTATAAACATAGGGGTGCATGTATCCTTTTGAATTTGTATTCTTGTATTCTTTGGGTAAATACCTATGAGTGCAATTGCTGGATCATAGACAAAGTTGGTTCAATATTCATAATCAATCAATGTGATACATCACATTAATAAGAGAAAAGATAAGAATCATATGATTATTTTATAGATGCAGAAAAAAACATTTGATAAAGCATCCATTCATGCTAAAAACCCTCAACAAAGTAGAGATAAGAGGAGCATACCTCAACATCATAAATGCCATATTATGAAAAACTCACAACTAGTATCATCCTCAATGGGGAAAAACTGAGAGGTTTTCCTCTATAGTGAGAAAAAATGCAGGTATGTCCACTCTCACCACTGTTACTTAACAGCCCTGGAAGTCCTAGCTCCAGCGATCAGACTACAAAAATTAAACAAACAAACAGTGTCCAAATCTGCAAGGAAGAAGTAAAACTTCCCCTATTTGCACATGACATGATACTCTATATTAAAAAAAAATCCAAATGACTCCACCAAAAAACTGCTAGAACTGATACACAAATTCAGTATAGGACACAAAATCAACATACAGTTACAATTCTATATACCAATAATGAAGCAGCAGAAAGATAAATGATGGGATCAATACCACTTACAACTGCATCAAAAATCATAAAATACCTGTGAATAAACCTAACCAGAGATAAAAGATCTGTACTCTGAAAACTATAAAACACTGATGAAAGCAATTGAAGATGACACAAAAAAATGGAAAAACATTCCATGTTCTTGAAATGGAAGAACAAATATTGTTAAAATTTCTATAGTACCCAGGGAATCTATACATTTAATTCAGTCCCTGTCAAAATATCATCATCATTTTTCACAGATCTAGAAGAAATAATCCTAAAATTTGTATGAAACCACACACACAAAAAAATCTCATATAGCCTAACAACCTTAAAAAAGAAAAACAGAATTGGAGGTATCACAATTCCAGATTTCAAGTTATATTATAAAGCTGTAATAATTGTAACAGTACAGTATTGGCACAAAAACAGACACATAGATCAATGGAACAGAATAGAGAACCAGAAATGGGCCCACAACTATATGCTCAATTAATCTTTGACAAAGCAGGAAGAAATATCCAATGACAAGAAGTCTCTTCAACAAATTGTGTTGGGAAAACTAAACATCAATATGCAAAAGAATGATATTGACCACTTTCTTATACCATACACAAAGTAAATTAAAAAAAAAATCTGTTCTAAACTGAAAGGTGATCTATGATTGAATACTCGTTTCTCATATTTTTTTTAAAGATTTTATTTATTTATTCATGAGAGACGTAGAGAGGGAGAGAGGCACAGACACAGGCAGAGGGAGAAGCAGGCTTGATGCAGGGAGCCTGATGTGGGACTCGATCCCAGATCTCCAGGATCACACCCTGGGCTGAAGGCGGTGCTAAACCACTGAGCCTCCGGCTGCCCTCATTTTTCATATTTTCAAACAACACTGTATTCTATTTACTATTACCAATATACTAATGATCCCATCATTGTCAATCATTTTGTACCTAAAATTTTAAACCATGCTCAAATATTTTGTCACCTATATTTCCCCCAACATTGTGATGAAACAGTGCCTATAATTATCACTGTAAATATGTGTAACTAGAAGACCACTTCCAAAATTTTTTCTAAAAATAAATCCCCATATTAAAACATAAAGAGATATGAGACAATCAAAAGCTCCAATATTCAGAAGAAGAGCACACAAGTTCTAAACAGAAATATTTGAAGAAATGATGAATAAGAATGATCCAAATCTGATATTAAAAGTCCAGATATTCAAACATCCTGAAAGGCACTAAGCAGGAAAATTAAAAGAAAATCACCTATTGGAGTATTACAAGAAAATAAAATTATATGCCAACTACTTTCATAAATATATAGACACAAAATCTTAAGCAAAATATTAGCAAATTGAATCCAATAATACATAAAAAATAATAAATATATAATGTCCAAGAATGCTTAACCTACAGATGCAATTGGTTTTAACATTTGAAAAATTAATTGATTTTATTCATGACAATAACAAAATAAAACAGAAAAAATATGATCTTTCCAATAAATGGAGGAAAAGGTCATGATAAAATTTAATGATGCTTTCTTTGTGATATAAGCTTTCAGCAAATTAATAATAGAAGAAAACTCCCTCAGACAGGCAAAGAATATTTACAAGAAGCCCACAATTAGCATCATGCTAAATGCTAAAATATTAAACTCCATCTCTCCAAAAAGAAGTAGAAGATTAATATAAAATGTGAATGTGCAAAACTGTATTGTATTTCTATATATTAGGAAGATAGTGTACAAAAGACCAAGAGTAAGCACATTAAAGCTGCTGAAAATCATTACTAATCAAGGAAATGTAAATCAACACCATAGTGAAATACTACTGTACCCCCAACAGAATAGGTAAAATTAAAAAAAAAAAAAAAAGTAACAAGTGCTAGGATGCGAACATACTCAATGCTATCAGGGGAATGCTATAGCAATGTAATGCCATTTTACAACCTTTAACTAAAATTAAATGATCTTATAACATGGAATGATTTTAACAATATGAAAGTGAACAAATATAAAATAGTCACTTTGGAAAGAAAGTGGGAAATACGCAATAAATTTGAAGGTATTTTCACTCTACAACAAAATACTTCCACCTTAAAAAAAAAAAATACTTCCACCTTTAAGTATAAAGTTGTAGGAAACATCTTACATGTATCTAGATTTGTAATAAGTAGACTTGATCCAACGATGTATGTACTGAGAATATATCTACTAACATCTTTTGGTAATACTTTTGACCATTTGTGTTTGCCAGTTATATAATTGTACTTTTTATTGAAATATTTGTCTTTTTAAAAATATTTTACTGGAGTTCTTTATTAATGTTGTTTGATATATGCTTTGCAAATATCACCTTCCAGTCTAGGACTTATCTTTAATTTCCTTTACAGTGTCTTTAGGCTTACTGATAATATTAAAAAGATGTATAGTCATTTTATTTGTTTTATGCTTTGCAATTTTTGAGTCTGGTTTGGATATACTTCTTTGTATTTTAATTTAAAGTAAGTTAATGACCCAATTTTATGTTTATTTCTTTTCCCAGTGTTGGTAATCAGCTGTTTCGGAATCATTTGTTGAAAGATCCATTATTTCTCAATAGATTTTTAAAACCTCTTCTGTCCTATTAAGTCTTCATATAGACAATAGAACTTCATTCTAAAGATTATTTCTATGAATTATTAAGCCAATTATCAACCTGGTGAACATTATCTATTAACTGTCCTAAAAACCTCAGTAACATTCATATGTAATCAAATCTATTGGAAAAAAATTAAGAGGCACCTGGGTGGCTCAGTTGATTTAAATGTCTCACTCTTGTTCTCAGGTCTGGTCTTGATCTCAGGGTCATGAGTTCGGGCCTCATATTGAGTTCTACACTGAGTATGGAATCTACTTTAAAAAAAAGAAATGAATTAATAAAACCTAATTGATCCAGCATGCATTAAACCTTCAATCACCTTGGAATATTTTTTATTCAAGATTATGTTTATGGGACACCTAAGTGGCACAGTCAGCTCAACATCCAACTCTTGGTTTCAGCTCAAGTTGAGTATAACATTTTAAATATATTTTTATTTTTTAATTATAAAGAAAAATATTAATTATAATATCCTATTCTTAATTGGTGCTTCTGTGTTTTTTGATATTTATATGAACTATAAGGAAATCTCAAAGTCACCTAACTTTGATTTTGGAATGATACTGAAAAATATTTAAAACATCATAAAGTTACAGTAATATACGTGTGTAATTATGTAACTGCTATAATATATTGAATATTAGCAATTTTTACTATAATTTTTCTCTCTACATTGAAACCTAAATCTATTTAATATATAGTCTTTGCTTTGTATTTTCTATCACATTTCTGTACGTGTCTGTTTTACAACATAATCCGTACTTGCCAACCCCAGATCTATTAGATTGATAGGATTGTTTTTACTATATTCTTTTAAGATGATGAATTAAGTTAACTACTTTTTTTTAAAGATAGATTTATTTATTTATTTATTTGAGAGAGAGAGAGCATGAGCAGGGTGAGGGGCAGAGGGAGAAGCAGACCCTCCACTGAGCAGGGAGCCCAATGTAGGGCCCCATCTGGGCACTCCATGATCATGACCTGAGCTGAAGGCAGATGCTCAACTGACTGAACCACCCAGGCACCCCAAGTTAACTACTTCTAATATTAAATAATGATTTGTTTTTTTTCTGTCAGAAAAGTTTTATCTATCAATAGCTATTTTCCTTATACACTATTTGGTTTGGTTTGTAGTTGTTTAATTAGTTATTTTTTGCATCTGTGTTCACAAGTAATGCTGCTGTACAGTTTACTTTTTTCAAACAGTTCTTGTCTAATTTTTAAAGATATGCATCAATACTCTTATTGTATCTATATATTGTCTATATTATATCTATAATATTATATGGTAAATTCAATGTTAAAACTGTCTGGAATTCTGTTCATTTTTGGCTAGTTTCTTCCTTTTGCTTCAGTTTCTCCAATAGCTGTTAACATATTTCCGTGTGACTTTTTTGTTTTGTTGTTTTTTTTTCCTTCTCTCTCAAAAGTTGTCAATTTTGTTTTGTCTGCAGTCAGCAAACTCTCTCTGTACAAGGACAAATAGGAATATTTCTGGCTTTGATGATTCCATGGTCTCTGTAGCACCTACTCCACTCTGACCTTGTAGCCCCAAAGCAACAAGAAACAACATGTAAAAATGGCCATGTTTTAATACAATGTATTAAGGAAAACAAATGAAAAGCCAGCTTTGATGCATGGGACATAATTTGACAAAGTACGTTCTAGATTTTCAAAAATGCCATTACCTCTCCCTTACTTTTGTGTCTTTTGCTTTGTCATAATCTTGTTTGTGTGTGGGTATGCTCTATAATTTTTGTGATCAGGTTTGAAAGAGGTTTGTGTATTTTTATTCATCTTTTAAAACACTAGCATTTACTTTAATAACATTAGCTTTAATATATTCAATATTGCAATTTTTTGGATTTTTTACATTTAGATATAGAAAGACATATTAAGATGCTAATGAACATGTTTAAGATTAGGTATTATTTTACCTCATTACATTTCTCAAATTTTGACCTGGAAGATTTTTTTATTCCTCCTTCAATAATAATTATAATAGAAAAACCAAGGGCACCTGGATGATTCAGTTGGTTAAGAATCTACCTTTGACTCAGGTCATAATCCCAGGGTCCTGGGATACAGCCCTGTGTTTCTCTCTCTCTGCCCCTCGCCACCTCTGCTGTTCTCTCTCTCGCGCGCGCTCTCTCTCTGCTCTCAACCTCTTAAATAAACAAAATCTTTACATTTAAAAAAAATATTTTATTTATTTATTCATGAGAGACACAGAGAGAGAGAGAGAGAGAGAGAGAGAGAGAGGCAGAGACACAGGCAGAGGGAGACGCAGGCTCCATGCAGAGAACCTCATGTGGGACTCAATCCTAGGACTCCAGGATCATGCCCTGGGCCAAAGGCAGGCACTAAACCACTGAGCCACCCAGGGATTCCCCAGTAAATAAAATCTTTATGAAAGGAAAAGAAAAGAAAAGCTTGTCTCTATCTTTCCATAAGAACAAAAAGGGGAGATTGGTTTCTCTATTTACATTAGTGCAATTTTTTTTTCTCCTTTAACTTTTGCATAGTTTGACATTTCAATGAGGCTTCCTTAATCCTAGGCACGTCACTGTGAGCTGTGTTAAAGCTCTGTAGTTTGGCTTAATGCTTATTTAAAAGGTGATTGAAATGTACTGTCATCTAGGGTCAGGTCTTCTCTAATTAGGCAGGAACATCTGGTCTCCCTCAAGGGTCTATGTTAAATGGTTTATTATTAATTTTGTATGTTAATGATTTGGAACCCTCTAATTTTATGAAGCCAGCAGGGCTCTTATTTTTGCCAATGACCCACATTACATGAAAAAGTCGCTATAAATTAAACCTTTTTGGTAATAGAATATTGATGTGATACAAATCTAGCTTGACATTGGTTAACACAATTTTAAAATTTAATTCAGTGATTATTGTTTAAGTCAAAAGAATATTTATAATAGACAATCAAATCAATGGATTATACAATTTCAATCAACAGGGCCAGGATAGTTATTTCATAAAGAGACATATGAAATTTTATTTAAGAAATAAATTAAAAGAAAATACATGTTCTACAGCAATAAACCAGTAGATTTGGAATTTTGCCCCAAATATTTAATATCAGCCATATAATCATACTGAGGAGTTTTTCAAAGCCAATGTTTTAAGAATGGCTACTAATAGTTCAGAATATGCTTTAACTTTTAAGAGACTATGGAAAGAAAATTACTAGGCTGAAAAATAAATTGCAGTTTGGAATATCCCTAAATGAACAGTGCTTTAAGATTATTTTGTATTTGTGAATAAAATTTGCTAAGAAACTTTCAAGATTACCTTGAGAATATGACATAGAGGTCTATTATTTGTATAAATATATCTGTAGAGGCCTGCCTTGTGTTACTAGAATCATGATTATGTTTACTAATAATTATCTCTTTAACACACCCTCCTATGAATCATTCACATACTCAAAATGTTAATTTACTTGAATTCCTCTTTCTGAATTTTCTTACCAATTATTCCTATTAGGTATAATTTATTAGATGCTGAATCTTCAAGTCTCCTTAAGATCAAGACCATAGATATTTCACATCTGTTAAGCTGCAACTGGCAAAGCTTCAAGTTTTCGGGTCATCTTTCCTCATTCTCCTTTGACTCTTCTCTAATTTGTATACAGCCGATAAATTTTCATGATTCAATGTAATTCAGTGGCAGTTGAGGGCAGATTAAATATCTTTTATCTAGCATTCTTTTGTATTCTGAAACTTGAGGTATGCTTGCTTTTGTTACTGAAGATATTTTTATATAATTTCTCACACTATTTAGCATCTCTGATCTTATGATAAATGCGAACAATATAGAGTACAAAACAAAAAAAAATCATGTGTATTCTTCTCATATAAACATGGTGTTCATTAAATATGCTGTCAACCTTACTCATTTTCAACCTTGAAACAAATCCAGAACCTGGCACAAACAATATGTCTTAAATATATCATTCTCAAAATCTTAGTGGATATTCTAGTTCATTAAGTATATATAGGTAATGAGGGAGCAGAAGGCAAGCCGAGGACAAAGCACAAGCTGACACTCTGGAACCCTGCCCCCCAATACCCCCAAATCTCTCTTCTCCCACCCCAATTGCTTCCACACATATATGGGATATGTGTGACATTCCTTAGGCACTCCTGGTTGTCCTAAAACTAAGGTGGAGAAAAGGGAGGGTGGTTAACTGACAGAGATCACAGTCCTGCAGGACCTACCTTTCCAGCAGTTTACAAATGTCTTAGTAATTTATAAGAAAAAAAAGCCTTCTTATCAATAGCTTAAATTTCAGAAACCCATAGACTTAATTTCCTGAAGTCCTAACATCAACCCCCCCACCCATAGTGATGTGGGAAACAAAGGTAGAAGGGAATGAACATAAAATAAAATTTCCTTATAACCTGCAGCCCATCAACAAATAGTAGAAACAGGCAGGGTAAAACATTCCTCCAGGAAACTCCCAACTGTCTTTAAATTAATGCTTTGCTAGAGGGAAAAACAACCTTAGTTTGACAATAGCCAAGGACTCCAGTATCCTGAGAGTCTTCATTAGCATTTCAAGGTCCTTTTGGACACCCCCCTTTGTGTTTACCTCCCCCAAGTATATAATCAGTCACACAACCCCAAGGCAGTAGCTCTTTCTGCCCATGGATCCTGTTCCTATGCTTTAATAAAACCACCTCTTTTTGTGCCAAAGACATCTCAAGAATTGTTTCTTGGCCAACAGCCTCAGACCCCAATAACACTACTCCAAAAACTATATCATAGGCATCCATCTAGTTTATGATTATTTTATAACACCTAACCTTAGCATTCAAATTATATGGCCTTTATTTTTATTTTTTTCAAAATAAGTATGTCATATTCATGATAACCCCACATCAATATTACATATAACTCTAAATTTTTAAAACTATGCTCCCAAAGATTTGGGGAAGAAAATCAGAATTTTCACACTCTTTATAGTGCTCTTTGCCTAAAATAAGGTAAGTATATAATATATGTGAGTTTAACATAATTTTATACCAAGTTAAAGATAATTAAAATTAAGTTTTAGTGGACTTTCATATGAACTTCTATTTTTAGAAGGATATTTAAGGAATATATTTGCTGCCAAAAGGCTTCTTGAAAAAGGCTGAGGTAAAAACCAATGGGTTAGAGTTTTCCCAGGGAGTGTAATGCCATTGAAGCTGGAGGGAAGAAAGAGAAAGGAGGGAGCGAAGGCAGAAGAACAAATACCAGAAAGTGCATGCCCCAGCTAGCCATGGATCTCAAAAACACAGCCGATTATTCAATTTGGGGGACTTCTACAGATAGTCCAAGTGAAGCTATCACATCTTGGAATCTTTCTTTTGGGTTTGGGCAGAGGGATGGCAACAAATTACAAGATATTTACTTGGTGACCTTCTCTTTCTCTTCCTTCACTGGTCAAGGACAACTACATAATCTTGATCACTCCTGTAATTTTGACTTGTGGTAAAGGACAGGAGCTACCAGGCCAACTTGGGAGGAAGTCAAAATCTTCAATGTGTGAAGCCATGATGGTCTTTCTTTGTCAGTCATCAGTGTGTGGATGCATTTATTATCTACTTTTGAGCTGTAAATTATTCTAAACTTATAGACTTAAAACAACAAATATTTATTATCTCAGCTTCTGGGGTCAGGAATCAAGAGATAGCTTACTGAGAACCTATGCAGGGTCACTCACCAGCTTATAGTCTGTCTGTTGGCAGGAGTTACATTTATTTAAACTGGGGGAGGATCTGTTTCCGAGCTCACTAACATGGCCATTGATTACTTGCTAGCTATTGGCCAGAAGTATAAGTTTCTGGGACTCATGAGACTCTCCATGGAACAACTAACAACATGACAGATAGCTTAGTTCAGAGAGACCCCAGCAAAGCCAGAACCCCTCTTTAACCTAATCTTAGAAATGGTATTCTATTATCATTGTCATGTTCTGTTCATTAGAAGTGAGTCATTAGGTCATGTCCATACTCAAGGGGTGGGGGAATATGCATGAGAACCTGATACTAGGTTGTGGGAATCGCTGTGGCTATTAGAGAGGTTATTTTATTATATATTTCTATCAATATTAGTAATTATTTGCAAGCCGTACTTAGAGTAACATTTAAATTTATCCATTTATCTACCTTCATTAAATTCATGAATCATTTATCTTTCTACATTTTCTTCCCTGTGGCTTCAGCAACAAGAGTTTCTAATAATGAGAGAAAATAGATTAAGGTCACATGGTAGAGATCCTTAAATTCATATAAGGAGCCTGTGCACTAATTTGTAAAGAACAGAAATGCAGTGATGATTTTGTAATGAAGAAAGTATGAATTCTTTTGTATTTATCTGGAGGTTATGGCTTGACACAGATAAGTGGAAAGATCTAATGTTTCACTTGGTAGCTAGTGAAAGCAGCAATTGTAGCAAAACTTTTCCTGGAGTATGTTGTTTTTAAATATTCAAATTTGGGGGTTTCCAAATTTTTATATTTTAAGTGGATTTGCATCTGATTAGCACATCCTTTTCAATATGAAAGACATTGAGAATGAGTATTTTCAGAATGTGAAAAACTAGACTTAAATTGACTCATTCTTTAAAAGTTTCTTCAAAGGTGAAATTTGTCAAAAATTCTGTTTATACTGTTTAATTTTGTCATTGGGTACCTAAAATATAGAGAAAATTACACAAAAATGTCTTGCATGTTGGTTGCAGGTTGAGTTTTTTTATTGCGTTACAATAATACTGTGGCTCAGTTTCTTCAGATTTCAAGATGTCTTTCTTTTTTCTCAGTTTAGTAAGTTATTCATGTTTGAGCAGTCATTAAAATTTCTATTAGTGCTTATAGTTTGTTAATTTTTGAAAGAAAACAATTAAAAGCACTTTCTTTCCCACTCAAGTAGTGATCAATTCAGAAATAACTGAAAGGGTGAAGAGATATGCAGCAAAATATCATCTTTGTTACTGAAAATATTGATATGATAGAACATAGCTTGTATATATGGTCTGTGTGTTTCCTAATTTCTCTCAAAGTAGGCCATTGTGATGGTCTAGTCATTAGCAGCGTTGGAAACCAGACTCATATAGTCAAGCTTTTCATAACAGAAAGAAATTTAGGATGCAGACTGTGTAGCTAAGACAAACTCCAAACAGAAAAGTAAAGAAAAGAAATACGCTAGCTCAGTTTCTTCTTTACAAATTCAGTATCTAACCAGATTACTCCTCCAATGAGTGAGATGGTTGAAGAGTCCTCAGGAATGCGACCAATGGTCAATGGCTATAAGAGCACAGAGAGGGAAATATAAGAAGAAAAACAATACGTGCATTTAATGAAGGCAAATGAATGCATTGAAATGTTGCATTAGGTGAGACTGATAAACAAGTATGAACATTGATAAGATATAGGATAAAGTAGCTGTTGATTTTGAGGAAACAAGACCACCATCCAAAGTAAAAGATCATGAGTGTTTATCAAGGTACACTTTCAAAAAAAATCTCAGTGAGAGGAACAAGTTTATATTATGTTATTCTAAAACATTCTGTATATTTTTCATTTGTTGTCTTGGAACTGTTGGCATTTATGTATTATTCAAGTGGAGAAATTAAAAACTTATGTACTACTGTTGAAGAAGATATTACATGCCACAAATTGGTATTAAATGGGTCACCAAGTTTTTATGAAGCTGGGTAATTGATAACAACCTACTATATTAAAAAAAAACAGCAAAAGAAAAGTTTCAGGTTAATTTCCATTACGTTTAACTATGCATATCAGTTGCCATGTTACTTTGTTGTGAAATATAAGCCCTCAAAAATTTATATTTTCAAAATATTAAATTATTTTAACAATTGTCCTTTTCTTGCATTAATGTAACCACCTGGTGGCACTGTTGATTAAATTTGGGAAGAAAAATCCAAATTTTAGTAAGTCCTTTTAAAGAACATTTTCTGTATTAAAATTGCAACTTATGTATGATTCCTGTTACTATTGTGTTATTTGAATATATCAATGCTTGATGGCTGTTGCTGGAAAAATGTATTGAAAGTTAACTGCAAAAATTTTAAATGTAAAAGAAAACCTGCTGAATATTTATGTCAGCAAAACTCAGAAAGGACTTCTAAATGGATATATCTAATATTAGAAAGTGAATTGAAGACATTTGTAAAGATTGTGTACTTATGATTTCTACACTTAATGGGAGAAATCATATCAAATGGAATTTATTCATTTAAAAATAGATTAAGACAAAAACTATGTCTCATTTTCCTTGGTAGTCATTTTCATGATTTGATTTAATGTGATTTGACAAGAATACCATTACTCTCTGAGAGCTACTTGCATCTTCAACCTAGTCTTACATATAATTCATTTACATATAAGATTAAATGGGAGATTTTTTTCACAACTTGGTTGTATGCCTACTATGAATTTAAAGGATCATGATGAACTATAATAGCACTTAGTCTTTCATCTCATAAATTTTAGACTTTTTGAAAAAAAAGAAATTATATACAGGATGCATTTATAACCATCAACAATTTTCCAAGTATTTTTGTAAAAGCAGAAAGACACAGGATATCAGTTTATTTAGCCATCTTAGAATTCATTTGAGAAGTAAAGAGGAAAAAATAACTGAAAACAATGAGAAAAAAAATTTTATAAATATAGTTTGAAAATAACTGAGCTCTTAGCAGAGGCCAGATATGATTGTCTTAATTAATAAAAACTAAAACATACTGGACATTTCTATCACCAGGTTATCACATATCAGTAATTTTATAACTTCAAAACTAAAATTTTAGATTTCACCCGTTTGTTCAAAATCTATTTGATAAGATATTCTCTTATATACTTTCTAACAGAATTGATATATAGACTATTCACATGACTAACATACAGGTATTCTGAAAGGTTAACATTTGAAATTTAAACTTACATAGTCAATGGTTTTTGAGAGGGTGTAATTCATTAATTTATGTTATGTGTATGTATTTTATAAATATTAATCATTTTGAGTCATGCATTTTTAATAACAGTAAACAAAATGGCTTTGCTAAGATGTTGCATGATGACAAATGGTATCAAATATTCTGAAAATTACATAAGTGAAAATACCTGCTAAAGTTTCCACCTACTAAAAAACAGAATAATTTCATGTACGCCCATGTCATACTATTATAGACAGCTAAAGTCAGAATAAAATATAGAGGTTATATTTGTCTGGGTTCTGAGTCCTGAAGAAATACTGAAGACAATAGAGAGGGAAAAGAAGGTTCTATCATGAATATTCTGCACCAATTCTTATAGTCATGTGGTGAACAAGTGTGAAAAAAATCCAAGGAAAACTGGAATCATGATTAGAATGTATAAAACTTCCTGCACATATGCATGTGCACACACACATACACACTACAAAAGTCAGAAGTTGAGGGATGTATGTGATTCTGAACACATTTCTATTCTTTCTATACGTTGGCTACACTGTGAACAGTATGCAATATAGCCCATAGTGCACAAAATCTAGTTAAGGAACATATTTATAAAAATTCATGTTTTTTTAAATTTAAAATAACTATACTATTGTATGTTTACTATACACTTTAGTCTGTAAGGTTATTCCTTAACTCATAGAATTTTAGACATTTGTTGACAATCACTGTCCGACTGTGCTTGCCTTTATTGGCTGTTCATTGAACACACATCCTGGCCTCCCATGGAGATATATATCCACACATCAAAGGAGTCACTCTTTCAGGTTATCTACTTTATATTAGCCAACTTCAGGAAACCCATTTGTAAAATCATGAGTCACTACCCATTTGTAATAACTATGAGAGGATTCAGTCATAGTAAGAGGTAAAGTCTTTCTTTATAGAAAAAACTACAGCTTAGTCAAATATTGTCTGGTGAACATAAAATAAAAACAAAGATAGTCCAACAATTTGTATGTATTATTGCTCCTATTTAAGATAATTTGATGCACTAGTCTCACACTATAAACCGTGTCGTCAAAGGTTCTACCCTGTTCTGTAAGACAGAGTTTTGTTACATTAAAAAAAGGGCACATAGATGGTCAATAAAAACGTATTCTAACTCTTGCTTTCTTCACATTGTACTCTTGATGCCTTCATCTTTAGTGTATAAACATAAAATGACCTAAGTCGTTCTTGGTTATTTACAGATCCAATTTATTTCTTTTTTCTGATTTAATCTATTACTGATGTATTGTGCTGTGCAAACCAGGGAAGTCATATTTCATATTTTGATATCCCCTTAAGAGTTATGCCCATACATTTGGCTGTACTTTTGACAGTATGCGATACTTCCCATGGTGCACAAAATCCACTTGATAAGGATAAAATATCAAGATATGTCATACTTATGTGAAAACTTTTTCACTAATGATTTTATTGAGTTTTATATTTTGTAGAAATTAACAGTGGGAAGTGCTTGCTGATGAAATCAGTAGATTTGTAGTCAAAAGACTATACACTCACTTAAATGACCACAATACACAATTGTCCTTGCTCCTTATTCCTCTACATTTCAGATTAATAGG
The DNA here is from genome assembly GCF_018345385.1 of Vulpes lagopus. Taxonomy (NCBI): domain Eukaryota; kingdom Metazoa; phylum Chordata; class Mammalia; order Carnivora; family Canidae; genus Vulpes; species Vulpes lagopus. The sequence continues at coordinate 23,897,918 of NC_054843.1, read as the reverse complement.
GAAAAAAAGCACAGAATTAGCCATGACCATCCCCTGCTCCCTAAATTTCAATAGAATGTTGAATTAACCATAAACCTCTCCACATACTACCTTAGTATTTACTACCCGCTACGTATACAGTTCTTTCTATAGTTACTCTTCATAGACTTAACTGCAGTGAATTTTAACTAGGACTTTTTCTGTGTGTTTGAATCTACTTCTCTACTTCCAAACTTTTCTTTTTCAATTGTTCTTTGCTGGAATACTTTATTTTTTCTCTTCTTTCTATTGAAATCAATGATTATAGGAGACAACTGGTTTTGAATCTCATGCAATTTTGGAAAGAAATGCTTTTGACTAGATCTGATGATAATATGATGCTTGTAATGGATAAAATACCTCTGCCAACTTTCTTTTTTACAAAGAAGTCTTAGTTTCCTAAATTATCTGCTATTCAAATTTCCTTGACAAATTTTATAAAAGTAAGCAGCAAAAGAATACAATCTTACTGAGGAAAAAAACATCAAAATCACATAGGCAGGATGAATTGAGCCTTATGCTCATATTTCACCACCATCCAGTCCCTATTCAGTAAATTTTCCCAACACATTTTAATTATATTGTGATTTTTCAAAATTTAATTTTTACTACATATATGTATATGCATATTGTTATGTCGTTAAAAACACTATTTTTCAGTGATCTCATGATAACCTGTCAATAAATATTACTGAACAAGCATGAATAAGTGCAAAACCTCTTTATATGTGTTTACTTGGATCTCTCCACAGTTCTTGCATTTGCTTATTTAATTAAAACCATTATTTCATGCCTACTTTGTTCTCACCACAGTTTTAGGTGCTAGGGGAATAGTAATGGTGCTTACATTTACAGAGGAGACAAGCATGTGAGTTTTAGAACATATATTTCAGTATGTATGTTTGTGATATTATAAACATTATCAGACTCAATAATGCTATTTTATTCCTTGCAAACTTAAAATATATTTATCATGAGTCCTGGAAATAGCATAACTAGTATAGCTATTAAATGTTAATCCCAAGTCTAATTCACTGCATTCAGTACCTGAATCCATGAAACCTTTTATTTTTCTAAATACTCTGTCTCTAAGTTAATGTTCAGGCAAGGAAATGCTGTGGTTTTATGGATATCAACCTCCTCAAGCAATACAGACTCAGGAGATTTCCCTGTTGAAGAGCACTGCAGCTGTGACTTTATTAAATTAAACATAGTTCATGGCAATTAGCCATGGAAGTTTCCTTTGGGCCACTCTTCTGATCACAGAGAAACATGATATAAACGGCTGGAATTCCACCAATGAAACCACAACCTCCCTACAAGGGATCTTCTCTTCAGGATTACCAAATCTCTCTCATAGTTCTTAGGGCTGGGTCCTACCTCAGATCTGTATCACAATTTCTACTTTTCTCAGCTTCGCATGGTTTGAACATCCATTAACTGAATTTTGCATTTTTTTTCTCTTCTTGTTTTCACTTTGACCATTTGTCATTGTTTAGTGTGCAATGGCCATTTCCACAAAACTGTAAATGAAAATCTAAGCCATAGGGTATAACTTTTTCAGGAAACATGAACTGTAATATTTGTCAGTAATTGTTTGCTCTTTCCTATTTCACACTGGCTAGAACTTTTTTTTTATTGCTTTGTTTTGTATTTTTCCACATAACTTCAATAAAACACTTAAATTAGACTTTGGGAAAGCCTGTTCATTGGTTTCACAGTTGCTACCAAAATGACAGAATGCCTCTACCCTGCACTCACAACGAGTTGTTTTTTCCTTCAAGCCACTGTGTATGTGGTTCATAGTTCACTCTCCCTGTTATTTCCTTCAAGAGGCAACTCTATCTTGTTACCAGTTTTTTTTTCTTTTTTAAAATTATTGCATTTATCATCTCAGGGAACCATATCTTATTTACCATAATCATCTGTCTCTCACTGAACCTTAAGTGGATGAGAAAAAGTCCTCATCTGTCATGTTCCTCAGGAAAGAGAACCTGGCACAAAATCGATTATACATAAATATTTACTAAACAGAGATAGGAAAACGGGGTTTAGAGATGCTAAAATAAAGTTACTGAGAAATTCTACTTTTTTCAAATTTTTAATCTTTTAACAGTCAAAAGTAATTGTGAACCACTGATAATATAATGTTTCTGCCCTCTCCTTTTTATATTCTATGGTTTTTAAGATCCTTTGCTATTGTGAACCAAGAATTTGGGGAATCGTTTGGAAATATTAGAGGAAAGGACTGGTATTCACATATCTTACAATAGAAGTCAACACTCTTCTCTAGAAAAGGTGCTCCCTTTGAAGAGTTGCAAAACTTAAAGTAATATGTACATAAAGGTTGAGGAAGATTGAAAACATTCACCTTACTAGCCGTACCAAAAACTTAGTGTTCAGTATACGGTCCATCCAATATCAAATAAGTTTTCCTTTTTGATATTGTGCACCTCTTTTAAAATTTTTGCATTGTTAAAAATAAATAATTTTATAACAGTTTTAGATTTACAGAAAAATTATAAAGATAATTCAGATGGTTATACCCTGAACCCAGTCTACCCTCTTATCATCTTACATTAACATGGTATATTTGTTACAACTACTGGACAACATTATTGGTACGTTTTTTTAAAAAAAGTTTATTTATTTATTCATGAGACACACACACACACACACACACACACACACACACGCACACAGAGGCAGAGACATAGGCAGAGGGAGAAGCAGGCTCCATTGCAGGGAGCCTGATGTGGGACTTGATTCCAGGACTCCAGGATCATGCCCTGGCCTGGAGGCAGACCCTAAACCACTGAGCCACCCAGGTGTCCCTTATTGCTATATTATTTTAAGTCCACACTTTATTAGGATTTCATATTTTTTACCAAATGTCCTTTTTTGGTTTCAGGATCCCTTCCAGTACACCACATTACATTTAGCTGTCTTATCTCCTTGGCTCCTCTTAGCTGACAGTTTCTCGACTTCTCTTGTTTTGATGACCTTGACAGTTTTGAGGAGTACTAGTCAGCTGTTTTGTAGAATGTCCCTCAAATGGGATTTGCCTGCTATTTTACTCATGATTAAACTTGGATTATGGATTTTGGCAAGAAAGACACTCATAGAGAATCATTTCACATTAGAACAAGGGTGCATATCATCAATATGACATCATTGTTGATATTACTCTTGATCACCTGGCAAAAGTAAGTATGCTACGTTCAGCAGTGGGAGATATGCTCTACCTTCCTGAATATCTATGTAAACTATTTGGAATTCTTCTGCATGAGAGTTTTGTATTCTCCCATATTTATTTATTTAGTTAATCGTTTATTTGTATCAGTATGGATTCGTGCTTTTTAATTTATAGTTTGCTTTACATATTTTGTTGTGCAATTGTTTTAACTTTGGTCAGTGGGAGCTCTTCAGTTGGTTCTTGTGTTCTTTGGACATACTTTCTTCATTTCTTTTTTGTTTTTGAGCACCTCCTGGCCTAAAAGATACTCCGGGCTTATGTTGTATATTTTCTGTCCCAGTCTTAGAATCAGCCATTTCTCAATAAACCTTGTTTCTTTTATTGGAGAATGGTACTAGAAGAAAAATTAAGCACTGAGGGTACTTATTGCTACTGCATGTCATTTCTTCCAGGCTTTTTCAGATATTAAGGGAAATATATGTATGTATACTAACAGATCTGTAAATGTCTATATGTAACCACATATATCTATATTAAGGTTAACATGAGTTCATACTGATGTCTCCAACACTAATCCATTACTATACTGGTCATTCTAGCCTCCTTTCTGTGGTTATCTGCAAAATAGCACCCCAATAGTGAAAAACCCTCCTCCCTTTATTTACCATTTATTCACTTAATTGCACAATTCTAGCATGCATGTTTAGTGATATTAGAATTGTTAACCTGTAACTACATAAAATTAATAGAGATATATATATAGAGGTATAACAGCTTTTTAAAATTAATGTTAGCACAGAACAGATTTCTCCATCCTTTTTTTATTTTTAAACACCTAAGTCTTTATATTTAATGTGGAATTTTTGTAGGCCACATATGGTAGGCTTCTATTTGTTACCCACTCTAAAAACTTCTGTTCTTTAATTGGTATATTTAGACAATTCATATTTAAAAGGATTGATATATTTCGATTAATATCTGCCTTGATGTAACTACTTTCTATTTGTGGGGTTTTTTTAGGACTTTATTTTGAACAGTTTGGTGTTCACAGTAAAATTGAAAAGTACAGGGATTTCCCCATATACTCCCTGCCCCCCCACCACATTCATAGTCTCTCTCATTATCAACATCCCTCACTAGAGTGATATGTTTGCTATAATTGATGAACCAACAATGACAAATCATAATCACTAGAAACTCATAGTTTACATTACAATTACTTTTTGGTGTCATATATTCTAAGTTTGAACAAATGTATAATGGCTTATATGCATCCTTCCTTCCGGTATTATACAGGATATTTTCACTGCCCTTAAAACCCTCTGTGTTCCATTTATGCATTTCCTATCCCTCCAATCCCTGGAAACCATTGATTCTTTTTTTATTGTCTTCATAATTTTGATTCTACATCCCTCCCATTTCTGTTTTTTCTGGTGTTAACTGAGAATTGACAATATTCCAATTTATGTCCTCCCAGCATAGGAAAAGCTTCTTATATTTTTAGAGAATCTCTTTAAGTTCATACCATAAGTATTTTAAAAAATTGAAATTACCTTGAAATGATAACATACCATTTCTTGTGCAGTGAAGATATCTAATGACAGAATATTCCCAATTCTTTTATCTACTATGACATAAATACCGTTCATTTCACTTTTCCCTGTGCTATCACTCTTTTTTAAGATTTTATTTATTCATTCATGAGAGACACAGAGAGAGAGGCAGAGACACAGGCAGAGGGAGAAGCAGGCTCCCTGTGGGGAGCCCGATGCAGGAGTCAATCCCAAGACCCTGAGATCACGATTTCAGCCAAAGGCAGACACTCAACCACTGAGCCACCCAGGTGCCCATGTGCTATCATTACCAAAGGAATTGCTACTATTATTATTTTATGAAAATAGATATTTTGGGATGAATTAAGAAAAAGAAAAAATATTTTAATTTATCTGGATTATTTTTCCAGCATTCTTTTCTTCATGTGGATCAAAGTTTCTGACCTAAATAATTTTCAATCTTACTATAGACTAAATGTTTCCCTTTGAAATTCATGTGTTATAGCCTAATCTTCAATGTGGTGGTATTAAGAGATGAGTCCTTTGAACAGGCATTAGGTCATGAGGGCACAGCCTTTATGAATAGGATTAGTGTTTTTATAAAAGAACTTCAGAGGGTTCTCACCCCTTCCACCATGTGAAGGCACAGTGAAAAGATGTCCTTCCATGAACCAGGAAGTGTGCCCACAGTAGACACCCAAACTGCCAGTGCCTTGATCCTGGACTTCCAGCCTCTAGAACTAAAACTTCTGTCATCCAGTCTATATATATATATATATATATAGTATGCTGCTATAGCAGCTTTAATAGATTAAGAAATTGGTCCTAAGACTGAGGTGCTGCTGTAACAGATACCTAAAATGCAGAAGTGGCTTTGGAACTGGTAATGGGTAGAGACTAGAAGAGTTTTTAGACATATGCAAGAAAAAGCCTACAGTGCTGTGAATGGATCATTTAGGGCAATTCTGGTGAAAGAAAATGAGTGCTGTTGAGAAGGTCTTAAACTTAAGGAAATATCTATGTAATCCAGAATAGAATGTTGGTATTAATACATATGATAAAGGCCATTCTGATGAGGTCTCAGGTGGAAATGAGAAACATTATAAACCACGGGGGAAAGGAAATCCTTGTTAGAAAGTGGCAAAGAATTTGGCAGAATTTTGTTCATGGGCTAGTGTTTTGTGGAAGGTAGAATTTGACAGTGACAAAATTGGATACTTGACTGAGGAAATTCCTAAGCAGAATGTTGTAGCGGCCTGGTATCTCTTGACCACTTATGGCAAAATGTGAAAAGAAATGATTTAGAGACAGAATTGTTAATCAAAAGGAAACAGACCTTAAAGATTTAGAAAATTCTAAGCCAATCCATATTGTAAAAAAGGATGAGAGAAAAGTTTCTCTTCCAATAGGCACACATTTACATCTGAAGACATAACTTAAGATGTAAATTGATGCTCAGACAGCCCCTATTATAGTAGAGAGGTCATAAACTACAATCTCCAACATAATTAAAGACAGCAAATTTATGAATCAATTAAAAAGGGTGGAAGGAGGTGCTGCTAAGATATACATTCACACTTAAGTGACAGTTACAGAAATGTGCATATGTTTCTAGTTGAATTAGGCACATGATTAGGTGATTATTATGTTGATTTGATTTGCTCAATTTGTGTCCTGAAAGACAAGACAGAAATTGAGAGATAAAGAAAAACTCAAGAAGTCATTCTTAAAAGTCTATCTTGATGTTTCTTTTTCAGTTTAAAGAGCCTGCATTTAATATAATGTGCTAAATTATCACCACAATTAACCAAAAATCTGCTTTCAATCAACAGCAGATGCTGCCTGTCTCTACTTATTATCCATGCCCACATTAAATAATTTAACAAATATTTTATTTCCAGTGTCTTTAGCATAGACAAAGAACAAGAAATTATCTACAGTATGATTGATAAATGAATATGAATCTTATAGTGTAGATAAGAGTAGAAACAGGTTTAAAAAAAAGACATTTCAGGAACACATTTGTTAAAGTTCCACTGGGCTTATTCCATCCTCTATTATTTTAAAGATTTTATGCATTTATTCATGAGAGGCGCACAGAGAGAGAGAGAGAGAGAGAGAGGCAGAGACACAGGCAGAGGGAGAAGCAGGCTCCTTGCAGGGAGGCTGACGTGGGACTCGATCCAGGGTCTCCAGGATCATGCCCTGGGCTGAAGGAGGCGCTAAACCACTGAGCCACCCAGGCATCCCATCCTCTATTTTAAATACATCAGAAAAGCGGAAAAATTCAGGAATGAGTTCGTTGGAAATTGTGGAAATGAAAAGAAACTACAGGACAGATTTGTTTATGATCCAACTCAACTGATATTATATGAGTAGACCTTAGTGATCTGTTCTTCACTGAAGCAAATTCTTCTGCAACAAATTATACTCCAAGCCAGAAAGAGGGTTCATTCTGTTTGGTTCCAAACCATATTCTGTGGGCAAACTGCCAAAAAGTCATTAAAATATTTGGTCAATGTTCAGGAAAGAAGACCTCGGGCAGCCCAGGTGGCTCAGCAGTTTAGCGCCGCCTTTGGCCCAGGGTCTGATTCCTGGAGACCGGGAATCTAGTCCCATGTTGGGCTCCCTGCATGGACCCTGCTTCTCCTTCTGCCTGTGTCTCTGCCTCTTGCTCTGTGTGTGTGTGTGTGTGTGTGTCTCATGAATAAATACATAAAATCTTAAAAAAAAATAAAGGAAAGAAGACCTCAGACCTCAGATGAGCAAACTGGGATTCTAGATAGGAATCTAGTCCTACCAGTAAAGTAGAAGATTTGTCATACATTTAAGTAGAGTGTAGTCAAGAAGGTTTAAAACTAGACTCAGTTTCACTAGGGTTTGCTGCTTAAAGGATATTGGCATAAGATCCAGTGAAGAACCTGAGATATAATAGAGTTATCACATAATCTTGATGTAACCTGATGGTATGGAAGACATTAATGTTTGCCCAGTGTGGTTTTTCCAACATCTAGAATGCCTGACTCTGCAGCTATAGCTACAAGCAAGAGTTAGAGTAGTGGCAAGCAATACCTGGGAAACCCCAAACATACATGTGTTGCAAGTTGAAAAAGAGAATACACATTAGGCAGTACAGAAGGTTCTAACTAAATTAGTGTTTTAATCTATGCAATTCTGAACAATGCTATTAAATGAATATTTCTCATCTCAAGTAGTCTCTAAATAAGTAATTAATAATTATGTCTACTATCAACAAAATATTATAACATATATTGTACATTATTTTAGCATAAAAAAGTATTTCTTAAACCATAAATAGTCATATGCCTTAAAATATGCTTATAATAGAAAGCAACAATATAAGGAATTACGACCTTACATATTTAGAAATGCATACTATCTTAAACTTGCATTAAATTTTGAGAAACGTGTCAAAATAAAATATGTGTGAGCCTCCTCCTTTTGATTGGGTGCCAATAGCACAACTGATTTGTGTTTCCTCCATTTTGTAGACTTACAAAACAGTATGATCTTAAAATTTTAGTTTTTTTTAATCGACATTAAACATTAGTAGACATAATTTTTTAAAATTTTTATTTGAATTTTATTTGTTTACCTATAGTGTTATGTTGGTGTCAGGAGTAGAATTCAACAGTTCATTACTTACATGCAATTCCCTGTGCTCATCACAAATACCCATCCATCTCATCCTCCACCCACATCCCTCCATCACCCCTCAGTTTGTTCTCTATTCTTAAAAGTGTCTTATGGTTTGTTTCCCTCTCTCTTTTCCCCCTCCCATATGTTCATTTGTTTTCTTTCTTAAATTCCCCATACTAGTGAAATGATATGGTGTCTGTCTTTCTCTGACTTGTTTGGCATAGCATAATACACTCTAGCTCTATCCATGTCATTACAAATGGCAAGATTTCATTCAATTTGATGAATGAGTAATATTCCATTGTATAAATATACCATCTCTTCTTTATCTGTTCATGAGTCGATGGACATTTGGGCTCTTTCCATAGTTTGGATTGTTGATAATGCTGCTATAAACTTCAGGGTTCATGTACCTATTGAAACTGTATTTTTGTATCCTTTGGGTAAATACCTAGTAGTGCAATTGCTGGATTATAGGGTAGTTCTATTTTTAACCTTTTGAGGAAACTCCATACTATTTTCCAGAGTGCCTGTACCAGTTTCCATTCCAACCAACAGTGCATCCTGGCTAACACCTGTTGTTCTTGTGTCGCCAATTTTAGCCATTCTGACCAATGTGAGGTAATACCTTATTATGGCTTTGATTTGCATTTCCCTGTGTACATACAAATTTTATGATAACTTATCTCTTGTATAGAACTAGATACTTTCATACTCCAACTGCTTATGTTTATGTAAAGACTCAGCAGAATCAATGGCTAAAGACTAACATAATGTTATTTATGGTAGTGGGATTCATAAGACATCATATACTCATACATTGATGGGTATAAGCATGTTATTTTAAATACAGAAACGATTTCTACCATATTTGCAAAAACCTTAAATCCTACATGACAAAATATGTTTTAATTTCAAGAGTAAAATTAAAATTTTCGCTTTGGTTAATACATCCTCAATGGCTGTACAGTTCATGCACCATGTGGAAAACATATTAGCTCCTGACACTGATGATTAAAGTTAGATATTATATTCGATTACATTTAATTATTCAGAATCTCTGTAGCATGTAATAAGATAACTTCCAGTATAATTAGAAACACAGCAACATCTAAAGAAAACTATTTATAGAATCTCAACACCAATTACAATATCATATAGGCTTCTCTACACTTTGAGAGAGAATTTTTCTAATCATTTACTGATTGCCACTTAGCATAGATCCATTTTCTGTTTTTGTAAAATCAATACGTAAAGAAAACGCCACCCTCCAACAACAACGACAAAATTCCTGATGAAGAATGAATTGTGAATATTTAACATGACTCATAATAATAAACTTTATTATGTTATTTAGTCTAAACAAAACTCACCTCCTCGGTACATGAACATTAAACACAATTCTTAAACCGATACTTGCTAACGTGACATATTATCCTTTGCTTCTTTTAATAACACTCTATTACACCTGATGCAATGTGCCCTTTCTGAAAGTGAAACATGTGCATTATGTTAATGATATAATACACTATAAAATAAACACCAAGATTGCATTTTTAATATTATAGTATAAATAAACATATATTTTTATAGGTTGGAAAAATTATGAGTACAAGGTTTATGGTATTGACTCATTATTTTTCTATTCAGGAGCAAGTTTACTCCTAGCATTAAGGTAATTTTTCATTTATTCAATACCTACATCACATTATACATTATACAACATTATACATGTTGTAATATTATATGTTAGACCAAGATCTTACCTTATGTTTTTAATTCCAAATAATGACTTAAACTCCCTTCTTCTGGCAAGCCTAAACTACTACTTTGAAGTTCAGTGATTTCCTTGTCTTAGCCCTCCCAAAAGAATTCTCAACAGCAACAAACTACAGTATTTTAAGACCTACTTTTGTGTTAAATCTCATTACATATTCTTGTTTTTTTGAAAAGGAAACCAGATTTTCCTGACATTAATCCCTTATTTTAGGCCAAAAAACTAACAGATAGCATTTAGAATATACATATAGAGAAATGGATGTGTGATTTTAGTATTGAAATCTTTGTCATTCGTTTGACTATTGCATAGTTTTCTTCTAGGGAGAGTATGTCCGTTTTATGAATATAAACTTGGGATCCTCTCTATCAGGAGATCCCAATCGGTGGTAGCTGGATTATACAGCCTTTGTCTTCTCAAAACAAGCATGCCATTCATTTGGCTCTCCTGTGTTTCCCTTCCACAACTGTAAGAAAAATTTTTTTAAAGATATTTATTTATTTATGAGAAACACAGAGAGAGAGAGAGAGAGGCAGAGACACAGGCAGAGGGAGAAGCAGACTCCATACAGGGAACCTGATGTGGGACTCGATCCCAGGTCTCCAGGATCAGGCCCTGGACAGGCAGCCCTAAACTGCTGAGCCACCATGGCTGCCCCGGGGAAATTTTCTTTTGGAAAATCCTTTGGTGTTGTACAACGTGCTTTACATGTATCTCACAGGAATAGGCACTTTACAAATGAGGACTTGGTGACCTACACTTGTGAGTTATGTTTTGCAATTTCACATAGCTAGAAAATGATTGTATGGGAGCCCAACATTTTGACTTTAAATGAGAAATATCAGCAAGTAAATAATGTAGTTTGGCTGATTTGGAAAATTTATCAGAAAACAAGTTTTGTAAAATCACTAGAGTTTTGTTCTTAAAGAAAAAAATCTTGATTTTCAGAGTGAAAATAGGAGTAAAAAACCCTGCAAACCTAATAAGATATATAGGGTCAGGTTGTTGTATGTCCTATTTCTTTAATTATAAGGGAGAAAACTTAATACTCAGGCATTTCCTGGACAATTTATAGCAATGCTAGAAGCATTGTGGCGTATGTTGTCATTCTGTTCAATATTAAAATACACAGATTTCAATTAAACTTGGTTGATGTTGCAAGGATGGTGTCAGATATTTTATTAAATCAATTAGCCAATTGCACACAGTATCTATTTCTTGAATTTAAGATGCATTATTACTCATAATTGCATTACCAACTGTGTGATCTTTGATAGAAATTAAGGAAACATTAAAGATTCATTAAAAGTTTATCATAACAAAAACTCTCCCATAAAGTATTGACACAGCTGTGATAAGTTGTCAATCTAGCGGTAAGAATAAAAGGAAGAGAAGACAATGATCTTTTTTCCCCTCATTTCTCCCCTCCATTCTTCTAAGTTACACATGAGAAATATTAATAGAGTTATTTGGAAGTGTTATGGAGATGTGCTTCACTTCTTAAGAACATGAAATGTATATTTTTTAAAGAGTGAATACTTAAATCCCTTCATGGGGGGTGACATGCAGTTTTGTGATTCATGGAGCATTCAGATTATGAATAATAGAGACAAATGAAGGATGTTTCTCTTCTTTTTACACCCATTTTCCCCACAAAGGTAGTTCTAACCTTAAAATGATGCTCCTATAAATCTATCACTGAGTCAATTTGTTTTGTTGAAGGTGAGATGGGACAGGTTAATGCTCCAATGATAACCTAATGAGTCTTTAATTACCGTTGAGTTTCTTACTACTGTCATCAAATTATACCAGCAATTTAAATATCATCTTTGCTTAGGATAAAATAAACTCTGTCCATGCAAATTAAATAATTCTAATTATAGATTTAATCTTTTAAATATCTATAAGCACAGAAATTTGCATGTCCTCTAGTTGAAAGTTGAATACTATTTTAAGATAGACTGACATAATAAAATGAGTTTTATATTCTCTCTCCCCCCTGTAAAAAAAAAAAAAAAAGCATATTGCATTAATGAATTTGAAAATGCCTCCATATGAGGAAACAAATTTTTTCATGTGAAACTGTTTAAGCCCTCAAAATTTAGCCCTTGAAAGTTTATTAATGGCATTGACTTACAAACCTGCACAACACAGCCATGCACATGTGTTTTAACATGTGTGTAGGGCAGTAACTTCCTGACATACAGCATACAAACTTTTTACAAGAAAAGTTTGCAACAAAATAACTGAGAAGTCACTTACCCTTTTGCAGTGTTAACTTGTTTACTTGTTTATTTAACTTTACTCACTCCTTATAATGTTAACTATTAACTATTTAATGTTAACTATTAAATCAAAGAGTCACACTCATTTTAACCTCAATTCTAATGATTTCAGTGTGGCAGAAGTGAGATGATAAAATACCTAAAGGTATTTTACATCATAAGAAGGCTGAGCACAGTACAATAAGACATTTTGAAGGAGAGACCACACTCACACAAACTTTTACTACAGTATATTGCTACAATTGTTGTATTTTACTAGTTATTGCTGTTCATCTCTGTAATTTAGAAATTAAACTTTATCATAGGTATGTAGGTATAGAAAAAAAAAAACGAAGAATGCATAGGGTTTGCTACTACCTACAGTTTCAGGCATCTAGGAGGAGTCTTGGAAGGGATCCCCCATGGATAATAAGGACAGACTTTTGTACCAACACTCATGAGGTGATCCTGCCTATTTGAGTCCATGAATGAGGTCTCATTATAACTGCCTCCTATCTATTTCTTGCAAGGGTTCCTCAGTCTGCACTGTTGGTACAGGCAATTATTCATTCTTCCAAAAGTGAAATACCCCTGGATTCTCTTTGCTAGTTGTTTTTTTTCTACATATGTAAAATTCTCTTCAAGGGCAGGTTCATTTGTGTTCTAAAAATGTAAAACTGCACATTGCATCATCTATTATGTGAGTTGCAAAATTTTGCCTTCATTTGGATTTTAATGAAGGTTAGATCTTTAAAAATTGAATTATTTTAATAACTAAATTATGTGGAACAAATGACATTAAATCTTTCTGTGTAATCATCAGGAAATTGGCTTTAGTCCATATGAAAATTTGTTTTTATACTAAGCTGAGATATTTGATGGAGGTTTGGAAAAGGTGACTTCTATCTTGATCTCAAATTCTAACAATTTAATTTAATTATTGAGTTTTATTATTCTTTCTTAACTTGATTGGCACTTCCACTGGTAGCGGTGACATATTTGCGGTAGGGCTGCAATTAACTAAACGGAGATTACTATTTGTTGCACTGTACTTCTGTTCACTATCTAGAAGGAATGATAAATAAGCTCCCACGGATGACTCCTACATATGAGGGATTTATCCATATGCAGTTATTGAATACTGATTACTGACAATTTGACAAATATTATTCTTAAGCTCTTATTCTGGCTGTAGTATTTTTGCTGAATATTGTTTAGGCTAAATGAGACTGTTCCTATTACTTGGCTGGATCTACCAAGACTCTTTAATGAAATTAGGGGACTTAACAAAAAGCTCTATCATTTCCCTCAAAGAGCTCATCTATTTTTCTTTTTTTTTCTTTTTTTTTTTAATTAATTTTTATTGGTGTTCAATTTACCAACATACAGAAAAACACCCAGTGCTCATCCCATCAAGTGTCCACCTCAGTGCCCATCACCCATTCCCCTCCAACACCCACCCTCCTCCCCCCTTCCACCACCCCTAGTTCGTTTCATCTATTTTTCTTAGTGCAACTTTGCTTCCAACCAGCAGACTTCTTATTGGTGGAATCCAATGTTAAACAGTTTGAGCATATAACCTTGAAGTGAATTCTTTTCTTTTCTTGTACTCAATTACCCTCTTTGAGCTTTTCATAAAGCCCAGGACTGTGCAAAGCTGCAGTGTCAGTGCAGCCAACACTGAAGTGAGAAGTAAGAATTGCTCTGGGGAATACTGCAAACGCAATTGTTGCCTCTTGCTTGGAACTTGAGAACCAGCAACAGTCTAACAGAAACCCTCTGCTTTCTGGAAGATCCATTTAGACTGTGATAAGCACTGCCACACAGTTAATATCATTCCTCAGAAGCAGACCTTTTCATACAGTTAACTATGTGTAAAATTGTCTTTCTTTTCTTTCTTATTTGACATATATCTCAAATTTATAACCAGTCTGCCATGTACTTCCACTAAACATTCTGGTCTTCCTTTTAAGTATTTGATTTATGATTGCTCCAAAAGAGATATGGCTGGAATATCTTATTGTATATAGCTGCTTGATGCATTTTTGCTGTTTTCAAATTCTGATGAGCTTTCTAGTTTTGAATTATTCTTAACATTTGTAAATTTCTATAATATGAAGTAAGGTATCAGGTTTTTTCTTCCATGCATCTGCTGTCTTAGAATTCATCTGTTCTGCCCTGTAGGGCATCATTTTTATTATCCATAGGGAGTATGTTCTCTTAATAAGTATATATTGGAGTGACCAGAACCTTATAGAGAGTCTAAATGATCCTCCTCCTGTTTCCCTTCAGTATGTTGTTTCAAACCCTATTATCATTAAATCAACATTGGGAATCTTACTACACTATGGAGTAAATGATTAACCTCATTAGTCCCTCGACAGAAGGTCAGTATCAAAATTATTCCTTTTAAATATTGTCTTTTAAAAAAGCTATGTCCAGGCTAGCAAAGGATAAAAACTGTATCATGTATAAAGTTAAAAAGAGAGATAGTTAAAAATCATTAGCATTGACATAGAGTTTATTCTTTTCTTTTTTTTTTTTTAGATATTTATTTATTTATTCAAGAGACACAGAGAGAGACAGAGTCATAGGCAGAGAAAGAAGCAAACTCTCTTGGGGAGCCTGATAGGGGACTTGATCCCAGGACCCTGGGATCACGACCTGAGCTGAAGGCAGACACTCAACCACCAAGCCACCCAGGTGTCCCAGGGTTTAGTTTTAATATTGGTATCATTTTGGTGGAATAACTCAGTGAGAGTTCTACAAATATTAAAGAAATGCTGTTTTTGTTTATGCCTTATATAATTATGCTTAGAAAAGTAGAGAACATTTCACTGGAATTAGTGAAGATAACTCACTAGTTTACTGAGACTTCTCACAAGCCCTATGGTGCCATGGAAAAACAGTGGTGTTGGAAAAAGAGACTTAGATTTGAATTTTTTTTCTAATTGTCAAAATAGTTGGTTTATTTAAACTCTGATTTCAACATCACATATAAAATAATGGTAAAAAATAATGCAGTAATTGGTTTTGCTTCCTTTGGCAAAAAAATGAAAAGGAAAATAATTATCATGCATTTTAGAACCTAAGATAAATATGGCCCCAGAGTTTAATTCAGTGACTCATTTGCTTCATCAGGGATTTGGTTTGCTTTCATTTTTTTTGTTATACCAATTTAGAATTCCAACTGGTTCTTAGTCTTATCATCTTCATTCACTCAAAATGGTGTAGCAAATCTAAGAGTCTTTTACTTCACTGCTTTATAAGGTCAAAGAAACTCTTCCAAGAAGCCCTACAAAAAGCTTCTCCTTAATTACTCTCTATACAGAATAGCAGATAGTATTATCTAGATAATATTGTGTCTATCTATACCACACGCACACATATATACACACACACTTGTCACATTCAATCTATTTTCTGATAATTGTGCTGAAACATAATAGTTAGCCAAGATCAGTAAGGACTTAAAGGTAGTAGATAGCCAAACAAACTGGGGGTCGGATTGCATAAAGGAAACAGGTATAGATGATAGGCAGGTAATTGGAAAACATATTCTACAAGTATACTAGGTTTGTCGTACAAGGTAATATTAGCACGTATGTCACTTAGCACAGTGGCTGACACAAAATAGGTGCTTCAAAGGGGAAACTTAAACCACTTCATCCCACCCAAATATACTGAACTTCTCTTCTGTTTTGAAATCTTACAAGGCATTGAGAATATAAATGTATTGAATACATTTGCTGAAATCAAATATCTAATTATGTGAGAGTCAGAAAATACAGTACATAACTAAAACATACAAACATACAAATTAATGTTTTAGATGCTCTGATAGAGGAAAACACACATTGAAATGAAAGCAAATAAAGGTGTGTTCGAGATTTGAAAGGAAGAGTGGGAGGCAAGCAGGAGTGATATTGGACTGAATGCAATGGTGGAGTACTTTATTCTTAAAATATTAGTTGTCATTAGCAAGGAGGAACATAGATTGGATTTTCCAGGGAAAAGATATAAATAGGAGCCTACTAAGAGAGAGATGCAAATGTAGAAGTATCCATCTCTGTCTCCCGTTGCATACTTGGGTATCAGTGAACAACTTTAGTGTCTAGAAAAGAGGCTCTTACTTTTAGAGTGTAGAGTTTAAGCTGCATGATTGATGAGCCACAAGTCTTTTCTCTGTCATTATCTGGGGCAAGTTCTATTAACATAATGAAATGACAGGACCTTGAATTCAGTCCTGTTTTGCCAGCTGAATATTTATAGTTGAGGGAACATTGGTCCTTCTTCTGGCATGGTCAGGCACCAAGGCCTCGGCCTTGGCTTATGGCTAACATGTTATGATAGATGAGTGACTTGATTTGTTACCTTCAGTTCTCTAGTGAATTGATTACCTTAAAATTTAGATGTAGCAATTTTTCATGGAGTTTTTTAGGAGACCAACCCAGTATGAGGAAGTAGATAATTACCTCACAAAATAATACAATCAGCGTGTTTTAATATTCTTCAATCAATGCTTTCAATCATGCTTTTGGAAATACCTTTTCCTATTCCTTAGACAGATTTTATACCTTTCTAGGAACTTTTACTTTTAAAAAGTTACAAGAAAAAAAAAATCAAGCTCATAGATATAGAGAGCAGATAGGTGGTTGCCAGAGGTGGGGTGGGAGGTGGCAGAAATGAGTACCTGATTTTTGGTGTTGTCATTGTTTATTTGTTTTTGTTTAAATACATTGATTTTTCTTAATCAGTTTAAAATTGCTCACCCAATTCAATATTCATCTCCTATTCACCTTCAGGGAGGCCTCCAATTTTTTGGAAACACACAGGGAAAGGACACATGATATTCACTATCTTTTCACCATGATTCTTCTTCAAGATGCTTTTAATGTTTGATGTATTTGAAATTCATGGGTAAGATTAGGAAAACAGTAAAATTCTCACCTAACTAATGAGGAAATTATCCCTTTTTGGCTGTTGTTGCTTGCTTGATGAGACCCTCTGTGCATGATATGGCTAAATATTTGACTTCTTATACATATATGTATGAGTTTTTTTAAAATCCCCATGTAAAAAATTCCCCACTTTTTTAAGAATTAAGTTCTTACTTACTCTAGCTTCACCTCTCACTTCTGTGATTTAGTTACTACAGAGGCCCTTCTCTTAGCAGCCAGCTCTCTTAATGACTTGCATTAATGGCTAACTTCTGCAATGGCCAATGTATTTGCCTTAAATGTTTTTCTTCAGAAAAACAAAATATATATTTAAGTACATAATAAGGAATTGCATTACATACTGTGGAGGTTGAAAAGTCCTAAAATCTGAATTGGTAAATTGGAGACCCAGGAGAACTGATAGTATAGTCTGGGATCCTGGGATCAAGCCCCACATCAGGCTCCATGCTCAGCATGGAGTCCACATGAGATTCCCTCTTTCCCTCTCCCTCTGCCCCTCCCACTTATGCTTTCTCTCTCTTTCTCTCTCTCTCTCTCTCTCTCTTTCTCTTTCTCAAATAAATAAAATATTTTAAAAAACAAAATAAACACAGTCTAGACCAACTGACCTGCAGTTGATCTGAAAACTTGTGAGAATGATTACTGCTTTAAGTAGTGACTTTGGAATGGTTAGTTTCTTTTGTTTGTTTTATAGTCACAGCATTTTTGTGATAGTAGCAAACACATACAAGGACTAAGGTCCAATTATCAGGTATACTTAGTGAAAGGGAAAAAAAAGATAAATATATAAATTACTATTTTTTTTTTTTTACTTTCTAATATCTATTTATATGGGCACACATTTGTATCAACCTACTGCTTAGTTTTTTATTCCCTAAGCAAAAAACTCTGTAGTTAGAAATATCACCTTTGTGTAGATTATTTATCATTCCAGCATTATAATTTTTGTTTGTTCTGATTTTATGTAAGCATTGTATTTTTTCCAATATAATAGCTTGGTACTGGATATAATATTGAAAACATTTGGATAGACATTTTTTCTCTCTGTAAACACCAATTTAAAAATATTCAGTAAAATTTTCTAAGTAGCATCAAATACACATAATGCATATTTAAATTAAGTTAAAATGAGAATATTAAAAACCAACTACACTTTGAACAGGAAAAAAATATTACATTCAAAGAAAGGAAAGGTTTTTCTGTTTGTTTTAGCCATTTTGTTGTTTTGGTTGATCGCAAAGGTTTTCTGATTTTCAAGTTATTGGGTAGAAATTGGGATAAACACCACAGAGGAATTTTGGCTTCATAAAGTAAATCAACTTCCATTTATGGCTTCTGTTTCATTTTTGTACTTCCCAGGCCTTTTAAACAGAACAAACATGCCTTGGGCTTTTTTTTTTAAATCACTCTAAAAGTGTGTTTCTGTTATGACCCATCAGTATGAAATATAGTTTTCTGATAGCATGATAGCTAAAATAAGATTTTTTTTTTTTAGGTGAATAGCTGGTTGAACATATGGAGTCTCTACAATGCAGGAATTTAAATTATTGAAAAATGATGCTTCAATACGCCAGCACACAACATAGATTCAAAAGTATGTTTACCATGGAATTATACCTGAAAATTAAATAAAAGAGAAACTGAGGTTCAAATGAAATAGAAACCTATTCAGCTGGTGATGAATACATTCTACCACTGAGATAATAAAAATCAGCTTCTTAAAAGGCACAAGCTAAACTGATATTAGATTGCTTGTGTCCATGTTGAAAATTGAATTAGTTTAGTTAGGGAATTCTCTCCAAAATATATCTCCAAATATAAATGATTGAGCTAAAAATTTCTACTAAATTTTTACAAAATAATTAACACCAAATCTACACAGTCTCTACTAGGAAATAAAAGAGAGAATACTTGCAAATTCACTTTATATACTGTGTATTACCCTGAATCCAAAATTAGGCAAGGGTAGTTCAAAAACAGAAAACCACAAACCAGCATCCCTCATGGACATAGGTGCAAAAATCCTCAAGAAAATGTATAACAAATAAAGTTGAGCAATATGTAAAACTAATTATACACTGTGACCCAGTGAGTTTTATTCCAGAGATGGAAAGCTGGTTCAGTATTATAAAATTAATCAATACAATTTACTGTATTAACAAGTTAAAGTAGAAAAATCCCATAAATATAACAGTTGGAATGAAAAAACTGTGTGCCAAAAATCAACAATCATTGGTGACAAAATCTTCTCTGAGTAGATTAGAAATAGAAACTTCCTCAACTTGATAAAGGACATCTACAAAAAAAAATACAGCTAACACATTTAATGATTAATGGGTAAAAATTTTCTTCTTAGATCAAGAACAAGGAAAGGATATCCATTGTAGCCTCTCCTACTCTACATAATCCTGGAAGTTCTAGTCAAGGCAATTGGGAAAAAAGGAAATAAAAGCACATGGATTAGAAAGAAAAAAATTGACTGTCTTAACTTGCAGTTTCTACTGTTGTATTTGTAAAAAATCCCAAGAAATGTGCACAAAACCATTCAAAAACTATTCGAAACTAAGGTAAGATCAGCGTACATAAATCAACTGTGTTTCTATACACTAGTAATATGCGTGTGGAAACCTAAACTAAAAATACAAAAGCAGTTATGATTGTTCAAAAGATTAAATCCTTATGTATATAAAAAAAAATAAAAATAAATCCTTATGTATATAAAAAAAAATAAAAATAAATCCTTATGTATAAATATGACCAAAGATATATAGGATATATAAATATAACCATACTAAAAACAACAAAATGCTAATGGAAGAGATAAGAGAAAATCTAAATGATTATAATGATATGATATATCATGTTCAATGGATTAGAAGAGAGAATAAAAAATTCAGTTCTCTCCATGTTGATCTATAAGCAAATAATTAAATGAAACTTATCAGTACATTACTGTACTTAAATAAACAAACACATGAAAAACATGTTACTTTAGAATTGAATATAACTGGTAGTTTCTTTAAAAATCTAAACAGGCTCTACCATACAAACCAGCAATCGTACTCCTGGACTTTAACTCAGAGAAATGAAAATACGTGTTCACACAAAAATTTTACATAAATTTCACATAGAGCTATTTAGAAGAGCCTCAAACGAATGTACCCAAATGTTCTTTACCAAATAAATGGTTAAATACACTGGTACATCCATATTATGTCATACTACTTGGCAACAAAAGAGAACGATGGCTGAACACAAGTTGGATGGATCTCAAGAATTACGCTGATTAAAAAAAACTCAAAATATTATGTCATATATATGTGTATATATATATATATATATATATATATATATATATAAAGCATTCCCTACCCCTACCCTACCCTCCTTGACTGTGAATGTGGCTTTTGTTTCATTCCTTAGAAAAGGTTGGGGAGAGGACCTTTACCACTGCAGACCAACTAAAGAAGGGGTGAGTATGACCCAGAAGAAGGGGCTAGAAGAGTAAGGTGATCATTCCTGGCCCTTCCGCTGCAGCCACTCCCCATGGAGTGGCAGCTCCTGTCTCAACAAAGTGAGGTTTCTGCTAGCATACATGAAGAGGATGGAGATGCATGAGTGAGGAGAGGGTTGAGAGCTAACTATGCATCAGATGCCTTCCCATAATAATAACTTTCACAAGATAACTCTCCTCCAATTGATGACTGGTCCCTTAAATGTCCATCTGAAACTGTAACTTGTCACTTTCTCTCTGAATTATCTTCTGGGCTTTGGGACAGGTGGCTCTGGCTGGCTTTTATGAAGGGCTTATCACTGGCAGCAAGGATGACCATGGAAATGGTGCCCCAGGGACATGGCTGCCTAAGTGCTACCCCTGTAGCCCTAGCCGACATAATATTCCTGAAGTAACAAAATTAAAGTACAGATTTAGTACAAGTACAGGCATAGTACAGATTAGAGATCAAGCAGGGGGAAGAGTGAACATAATTATAAAAAGTTAACAAAAGGAAGATCTTCATGGAAATTCAATAGTTTTTTCTGTACTGTGGTAGTGATAGTTAACTATTTATTCATGTACAAAAATAGCATAAAAGCACACACAAATCACAAATACAGTGCACACACACAAATAATAAAACATTTAAATAAATTATGTAGATTATACCCACATCAATTTCCTGGATTTGATGTTCTAGAGTTGTACAAGATGTTGAAATTGGAAACTGGGTGAAGGGACCTCTGTACCATTTTGCAACTTCTTCCAAATATACAACTATTTCAAAATAAGGATGTTTTAAAATTTGTTGTAGCTTTAAGACATTTAGTTTAGAACAAGCATTCATGAATATTCAGCACATCCCTGAAGGCAATGCTATATTGCTGAGAATAAAATGACTCCTAATTACTGCCATCACAGGATATCACCCTACTGAATTTGAGAGAAGGTATAGTGCCCATACGATATTGATCATTTTAATTAACCAGAAGAATAGATGATGCAATTTAAAAATGAATAGCATCGAAAACATTTTTTATCAAAAAGATTAAGCATTTTAAAAATCTAATTTCAACTTCCTAAAAATATTTATTCAAAACTGTTTCTTATGTATGGATATTTCTAGGTACACCTGAGGCTATGTAGTAATATAGTAGGATTAGGCATAGTCTTATGGTAAACACTGTGACTTTTTCCAGATTAGTTAGTGTATTTTAGGATTTATGAGTAAACATTTTGAATGTTTGTACTCTGAAAAAAAATGTGGAGAGTCTGTGCAAGTACAGTCAATAGGACAGCAGTTTTTTTGTGAGATTTTCGTGTATGTATGTGATAAAGCTTGCAAAGTAGAAAAAATAATTTGCCCAAAAGGATTAAATGATCTGATATTTTGAGTTCTCAAAGAATGTAGTAGAATTTATTCTGTTGTCATGGCAAAATGAAAACAGCAACCTGTTTTAGTTCAAAAAGTATTTTATTATTGGTAACTAGTTCTGAGGGGATTAGATAAAATGTATGGTTTCTTTCTGAGACTGTTCACTTTGATTTTGACCCAAATGTTTGTTATTTAATTTTTTTCAAGACTATTACATAAAAGTTTTTCTATCAGTTTATTTGCTTCCTCTTGCTTTGTCCTCATCAATTTTTCTTTGTTTGTTTCATGTATTTTTATGATATAAAATTACTTGATATTACTTATTACTTAATAAATTATTTAGGGATCCCTGGGTGGCGCAGCGGTTTGGCGTCTGCCTTTGGCCCAGGGTGCGATCCTGGAGACCCGGGATCGAATCCCACGTTGGGCTCCCGGTGCATGGAGCCTGCTTCTCCCTCTGCCTATGTCTCTGCCTCTCTCTCTTTCTCTCTCTGTGACTATCATAAATAAATAAAAATTTAAAAAATTAAAAATAAATTATTTAATATTACTTGTAGTATATTTAAGTGTTCAAGAAAAAAAAAATTTAAGGAGGTCAAAAACAGAAAAAATATGAAAAGAATAAAAGAAATTAAAAACCCCTGAAATGATAAAGGGCTAAAGCAGACCTGGTGTTTTTGCTTAAACATCCCCAAGTGAACTTAACAGCAAAAGACAGAAACACTAAATTAATTAGCACTAAAACCCCTAATCATTATTAAAAAGAAATGGTCACTGTAATAATAATTGTTGTAGACCAGCTCTTCTAGTGGATGTTAAAATCAATGCACCAAAGTTTAGGTACAAACTTGAGAATATTTTATAGTTTTGAATTATAATGATATTTTTGAATTGCAAACAACAACAACAAACCATTGATGTTACAGTGGAGAAACTCAGAAGACCAAATGATCAAGGATAACATTATTAGTAATAAGCTATATTATTGGGCAGCCCGGGTGGCACAGCGGTTTAGCGCCGCCTGCAGCCCAGGGCCTGATCCTGGAGACCCTGGATTGAGTCCCATGTCAGGCTCTCTGTATGATGCCTGCTTCTCCCTCTGCCTGTGTCTCTGCCTCTCTATCTCTTTCTGTCTCTATGAATAAATAAATAAAATCTTAAAAAAATAAGCTATATTATTAAAATCAAATACTCTGATAAGATGTGCTGAGAAGAATACAACATTGCTATGTGGTATTCTTATCAAAGCTATGTAACCTCAATTGAATCATGAGAAAGCAGCACAAAAACTAAAATTGGTAGACATTTTGAAGTAAAACTGCTATTACTTTTCAAAAAAATGAAGACTATGAAAACCAAGGATACTGAGAAACTCATACAGAGTGGAAGAAACTAAGGAGACACAATATTGACTGCAATGTGGGGTCCATAAACAGAAAAAGGGCATTAGGGGGAAAAGACAGAAATTTAAATGAGGTCTTACATTTAGTTAATATAGTTAATTTCCCTACTATCAATGATCATTTTTTAAAATCTGATAATTGTACTGTTGTTATGCTAACTTTAGAGGAGGCAAGGTGAAGGGTATAAGTAAACTCTATACTACTTTTTCTCAATTTTTCTGTAAGTCAAAAAGTATTTGAAAATAAAAGGGTTCATTCCTAATACGTTCACAGGAGTTAGCAATTCCCAACCAAATTAACATATTAAATTTTCATTTCACAAAAATAAAATGAAGCAACAGTTAGATTTGTGTATGACTAGATGATTGTGGTGGAATTGGTTTTTAATCTCACCAAATATTCTCATGAACATTAACAGAAACCCCATATAGCCAATCATAAACATAAAACTAAGGCCATGATATAACTGTCAATAAAATCTAAAGATAAGTCATCTTCATATCTCCTGATCCAGAATATGAATATATGGAGTCAAAATATTGACATTAGCAGGACTCTAGTCAAATTGAACAGCAGTATAGGAGAGTGCAGGGGAAGGAAAGAGTATGACAATCTTATACTTAAGCCAGAGAATCCAGAAGTTGCCTATAGGCACTTACTCACTACCCTTAAATGCAATTCCTATCAAAGTAACACCATCAGTAGTTTTCCAGAATAATAATAGTGAGTTACAGCTGAAAGAGATGCAAGACACAGACTGTTTTTTGAGTACCAAGATAGTAAGTAGGAGGATAAAAATAAGGCCAGAAAAGATATTAAAATGTCTGCTACCTGCAGTTATAACAAATATCAAACACAAATCAACTTTAGACACGTTAACAGGTCTTACTCTAAAGTCCTAATTACTTCAGTTTCAATTGCCCATGGCATCATGTCTAGCTTTCAACAAGAAAACTCTAGGAAAAAAACACAATTAAACAAACATAATCTAGAAGGACAATGTAAGCATCAGTATGACATAGATTTTGGAATTGTTGGACATGGAATTTAAATACCTATGATATTTAATATGGTAATCATGTTAAAATCTGTAATGTAAAGTATACAGCAAATGAGAATAGATGGTAATGTAAGCAGAGAGATTGAAACTTAACAGAGAATTAAAAGGAAATATTAGAAACTAAAAACTCTGAGACAAAATTACAGAATAACTTTGATGAGTTTACCAGTAGACAGTATGGCCAAGAAAGGAATAAAGGGACTTGAAAATAGGTCCATAAAACTTCCCGAACTGTTGAAATGCAACAATAAAAGGTACAAAAAATAGAATATTTAATATCTTGGGGGCAATTCAAAATTCTTATATGCATATAGGATACTAGAAGAAAAGAACAGAAGTAATATTTGAAGTAATAATGGCTAAGTTTTAAAAAAAAAAATTAGTGAGTGACATCAAATCACAGATCTAGGTAGCTCAGAGAACACCAAGCAAGATCAAGACCAAAGAATCATATTTATACATGTCATACTCAAACTGTAGGAAACCAAAGATAGAAAATGTCTTTAAAAACCCAGAGACAGAGTTAGGGGTGGGGGAGGTGGATGGTAGAAACACCTTAACAATAGAAGAACAAAATTTTCTTTCCAAAGTGGAAGAGAAATAAAAACACTTTCAGACAAACAAAAACTGAGATAACCCAGCAGACAGCACTGAAGTAGTATAAAATAAAGATCTTCAGGGGGATTACTAATGCTGGAGGTAAGTAATTTGTATTTATATAGAGAAAAGAAGACTCCTGGAGAAGAAATAAAAGTAAAATGACCTCTGTGTTTTTCTTATTATTTTTTGATCTATAACAGTTCAATTCAAGGAATAGCAGTAACAATGAAATGGGTGTTGATAAAACATTCATAAGTAAAATGAATGGTATTATGGCATAGGATGAGAGGGAAGAAATAAAAATACTGTGTTGCAAGACACTTGCCTATACACAACTTGGTATAGTATTATTTGAAAGTGGACTTAGATTAAAAGCATATACTGCACACTCTAGAACAATGACTAAAAGTATTTTTTAAAGGTTTTATTTATTTATTTGAAAGAGAGAAAGAGAGCATGAGCTTGGGGGGGGGGGGCAGAGGCAGAGGGAGAAGCAGAGTCCCCACTGAGCAGGGAACCTGACAAGGGGCCTGATCCCAGGACCCTGAGATCATGACCCGAGCTGAAGGCAGATGCCCAACCTACTGAGCCACCCAGGTATCCCCCCCAACAAAAGTATTTTTAAGTACAGTTGATATTCTAAGAGATGAGATAAAGTGATGTCATATAACATGATCAATTAAAGTCAAAGAAAACCTAGAAGAGAGAGAAATTAAAGTGAAAATCAACCAGTAGTAAATTTGTTGCAATAAGATGGATTTTAAACCATATCAATGATCACGTAAAATATAAATGGTCTAAATATACCATTTAAAACATACAGATTGACAGAATTGGTCAAAAAATCAAGACCTGCTCATGTGTTGTCTGCAGAGAAATCACTTTAAAGGCTCAGGTAGGTTAAAAAATAAAAAAATGGAAAAATAAGTGCCATGTTAACACTAATCCAAGGACAGCTATATTTATTTTAGATAAAGCATACTTTAAAATAAGAAAAATTACCAGTGATAAAGAGAGACATTTCATAATTAAGTGTCCAATTCTCCAATAATAATAATAATACATAAAAATATGTATCTAACAACAGTGTCAAAATTCATGAGACAAAAGCTGATAAAAATGCAAGGAGAAATTGACAAATCTATTATTATTATCTGAGACTTCAAAGCCTTTCTCAATAATTGATAAATTAAACAGGTAGAGTCAGTGAGGAAATAGCTGACCTGAATAGCATCATCAGTCAACTTCATCTAATTGACACTGATAGACTACTTCATCCAACAACAGAATACACATCTTCTCAACCTTACATTGAACACATACCTACACCACATTCTCAGCTATAAAACACATCTCAAGAAATTTAAAAGCATGCAAAGTATGTTTTCAGACCAAATGGAATTTAACTAGAAATCAATTTCAGGAAGATAGCTGGAAAATCCCCAAAAATTGGAGATTAAAGAACACTGTTTTAAATAACAAATCGTTAGAAGAAAATGTTTCAAGATACATTAAATATTTTGAACTTACTGAAAATCAAAACACAACTCATCAAAATTTGTGGGATGCAGTGAAACAGGGCTGAGAGGGAATTTTACAGTATGTGATGTGTACATCAGAAAAGATAAGAGATCTGAAACAGAAAATCTAAGCTTCTACTTTGTGAAACTAGGGAAAGAAGAGCAATTTAACTCTATACAAACAGAAGAAAAGAAATAATACAAAGTAAAGCTGAAAAGTGGGACACATCCTCTCTAACCTGGGTCAATACAATGAAGTTTCTCATGATTTTGAGATCAGGGCTAAGAGAGTCAGTTACTTTTGACTTTCCTCTAAGAGATGTGCAGAAAAACTATAGTTTAAAACATGTGCATGGAGAAGAACAGAAACTGTGTAAAAGTTTAAAAAAGTGACTCAGGAGCTTGGAAATATACCCTGATGGCTTTCCAGGCCCTGGTTTCAATTCCTTTTTGAGGCCCTTACTGCATACCACCTCTTGGATTCCATTAGATTCCACCAGATTCCTTTGTGGAACTATTTGGAATTTTACTTAAATTAATTCAAGTTGATTTCTATTACTTATAACAAGGGATAGAATGACTAAGTCACATAGATAAGTAGCAAATATATTTTTAAAAGATTCATCTTAAACTTTCATTTTTCTCTTGTAATTGCTAGAATATGAATGGGTTTGAGCTATTTAGCATCATCAAATTCTTATATATTTTTCTTTTGTCTTTTCTTTCTTTCTTTCCTCTTTCTTTCCTTTCTTTCTTTCTTTCTTTCTTTCTTTCTTTCTTTCTTTCTTTCTTCTTTCTTTCTTTATTTCTTCTTTCTCTCTTTTAGAAAGAAGGAGGTGAGGCAGAGGGAGAAGGAGAGAGAGAATCCTAAACAGATTCTACTCCCAGTGTGGGAGAACCTCCCACACTGGGAGGTTCCCACAGGAACCTCCATCTCAGGCCCCTGAGATCATGACTTGAGCCGAAATCAAGAGTCAGATGCTTAACCGATTGAGCCACCAGCACACCTATTTTTTTTCTTATTTTTAAAATTGTACTTTTATAAATATTTTAATGTCCTCATCTAGAAAATGGGTACTTTGATTTGGAGGTATATATCATTTCTGTAAGATTCTTTATTGAAAGAACAATATGGATCAAGTTTACTTTTGTGAGATTTTATTATGAAATAACCATTAGCTAAGTAGTATATTCAGAAAAAAATTCCACTGGAATTTCAGAGGTTTGTATTGAAGTTAATATGCTCTCTATTGGATATTCAAAAAGTTTTATAGCACAAATATTTTCAACTTATTTCTTGATGTTGATATTAATATCTATTTTTGCATGTGATCATTTGTCAAATCACATATCAATATATGAATAAATAAATAAATGCAAACTTGCAGATGTTCACACATATCTTTGTTATTTTTCTACTCTGTGATTTTTTTAACTTAAAGTACTTTGTACACTCTGTACATTCTGTAATTGAAATCTTTTGAACAAAATCTTTAGAACTCTATACCAGTATCATTGTGAGAGGAAGTACAAACACAATACCAGCCAAGGACAACCTATATCTTGAAAAACACCTTTGACTAAATGTACAGAGATTTCAGAACCTTATGATAAAAGTCATTAGCATGATACAGATTCTTGATTACTTTTGTTTAAAAAAAGCTTTGAGTATCCCAGTTAGTGTTTTGGCCAACTCTTTTGATTAGCTTGGAGTTAATCAGTTCTATCTCCATTCTTTTACTAAGGTAAAATGTGTTTTGAAGTTCCTTTTCTATAAAGGGCATTGGTATCAATGGCAATTCATTTTCTCTTGGGATGCTCTTGCAATTTTGCTTTGCTAAATGCTTCCACTAAGCACTTAGTGAAGGCTGAGGTCACCTCTCTTGTTAAAGAAGAAAAATTGCAATGCTTTAACTCAAAGTTTCCCAAAGTGCAGTATAAATTGTAATTAAAGCCTGGAATTAATTTTTTTTAATGGCACAGAAGTTTTACCCTTGTTATCCAATCCTCTTGTTTGGTTAGGTAAATATTAACTTGAAATTATATATTTTGACCTAAAGGACATTAATATTATTCCATAATGTCATATGTCTTATAAAACATAGTGATATAGTAAGAGAAATCATATTTCTTTCTCGTGCCCGGAGACAATGTCATTGAGTTCCGTGTAAAAATATCTCCTATAAAACTGATGGCCAACTCATTGCTAGTGTGAGACTTTTCAGTAATTCATAGTTTATTACTAAGTAGGAAATCTAATTCCATTGTTCATAGCTCTGAATAGCAATAGATGCTTAAAAATGTTCTTTTAAACTTATAAAATCTTCATCCTGCCTAGCGTCGCACATGCATAAGTTATATTAAAGCCCATATATTGTTCTGATCATATGACACTTTTGTCCTTTGGGGAATAGTGTTTAATTTCTTTTTTTTTAATTAAAGATTTTATTTATTTATTTATTTGAGAGTAAGAGAGAGAGAGAACACAAGAGGAGAAGAGGCTCCCTGCTGAGCAGGAAGCCCTATGTATGTCTCCATCTCAGGACCCTGGGATCATGACCTGCGCTGAAGGCAGACATTTAACCAACTGAGCCACCCAGGCAGGTGACCCTGGCCTTTAATTTCTAAAATGAAAATAATAAACAAATCTTCATGTCATAGGGGCACCTGGGTGGCTCAGTGGTTGAGCATCTGCCTTTGGCTCAGGTCATGATCCTGGGGTCCTGGGATCAAGTTCTGCATCAGGCTCCTCACAGAGAGCCTGCTTCTCCCTCTGCCTATGACTCTGCATCTCTGTCTGTGTGCCTCATGAATAAATACATAAAATCTTTAAAAGAAAAAAGAAGAAAAAAAAGAAAACATCTTTAAAGGAAAAAAAAACATGTCATAGTCATGATGAAATAAGATACTGTGAAATAATATTGCTCTGCAGAACATAGCAAGCATTGAATTAGTTCTAATCACCTTTCCTTCAGCACCTACACACAGTAAGAAATGAGAAGATTAACACTGCTCTTTTTTTGGCAAGAATGTGATTCTTTTATAAGGATCTTTAGAATGAGAAAATAATTTTTAAAAACAATATCTTCTGAGAGTTAAACATTTAAATCAATACAATTATGTCTCATTAAATATATATAGGTTTTAAAAGAAAACATCTCTCAGGCAACTGGCCTGGATTCTTCTCTGCTTGAAGTAGTTAACATGTATAAAAAATAAATGTTCCATGGAGAGAGGGACTCATTCAACCAGAAAATCATGGAAGAAGAGAAACATTGAAGCAAAGAAGAGGACACTTTAAAGGGGGAATTTGACCTATGGAGTGAAGGAACTTTGCTTCATTAGCTGGCCAATGCTATTAAGGGGATACATGCATTTGTATAACTTTATCTCTTGACATTAAATACAGACACAATATAATTCAATTTTGTTTATGTCCGTATGTAAACAAGGCACTGCTTCTTTGGGGAGAGAATGGAGTAGTCATATGCATGCAAATATTTTTGTGCTAGTGAGAATTGCTTCTTATTTTCAATGGCATTTTTATATTACAGAGTTTTCTCTTGAACTTTATTAATTTGCCTCTCTTTCTTTATAAAGATAGTAATATTTGTGATACTATGAAAAAGTTAGAATTGAAGGCAAGAATGTAGACTTTGGTAAACTTGCCAAAATAATGATTATTACAGGTGAGGTTTCTTTAGAATCGTATTGCTAATGTGGACAAAGGCAATCAGTATTGTTGAAAAGGCATTCTCCTCTGTGTAGTCTTTCTGCTGCCTGGCTACATAAGAATGGGCCTGGGACCAGTTCCTCACCAGGACAAAGGGAGCCCCTACAGCCTATGCTAGGATTTCCATCTTGTGCAGGATTATCTTTCCCTGTTTCAGAGAAACTCCTTTGTTCTGCTTATAGCTCTCAGGCTGCCACCAGTTTTCTGTATTTCCCACCACATAGGAGTAGGTGCTGGGGTACTTCTACTGCAGCATGGAGTGGGGTGGGCACAACTATACCACCTACGTGAGCTGGGTAGTGGGTCTACTGGCCATGGAACCAATGCATTGCAAGGGCCTGGATTTTGTGCAAGACTTTCTCCTCTTTCATTGTAAGTACATAAACACTATCTTACTTGAGCCTGATTTACAAGTTAATTTTTAGGGACCTTGTACAGGCATTGGTCTCTTCCTTGGCTGGCACTCATCTGCCTTTTAACCTTTGCCACACAGCTTAGCCACTGAATTATGCCCCCATATATACCTTCCATAGGACTTAGTCCTATGGAAATCTGGCCAAGGAAATCTGGCCAAGGCTTCACACAATTGCAAACTTGACAGAAAATGTCTTCAAATCAAAGCAAAACAAAAAGTAAGTTAGTAAAATGTTAAGTAGATATTGGTACCTCACTGGCTCTGATATTGTTCACTGATTTCCATAATCAAATGTATTAAGTATCAGTGGCTTGGTATCCTGGAAAGATGGTCAGGGTTTCCCACAAACCTGTGCAAGGAAACTCAAATACCTAAAACTTGAGATCTTGAAATCTTTCGTGGGTCATCCAGCAAAAGGAGGCTACAGAGTCAATATCTACAAAATGTCACTCAAAGCAATTTTTAAAGGATGCTGTTTAGTAAGAAAGAACATTAACAGGATAGTCCAAGATTAAACAACGAACATTACTGAGCAAAGAAATCTAAAAACACTAGTATGAGTCCAAGTGAACATTGGCTATTTTAAACAACTATTTCCATTTTTTTCAAAATTTTCATAAGTATTATTATTAATATAATTATTATTATCAAATGGGGGTAATGGAATGTAAATAATACCTAGAAAACACTAACATGAAGTGAATGAACAGAAAAGAACATCAACAGAACATGATGTGAACAGAACAGAGCATGATGCTCGGTATTAAATTTTTGGTAAGTATTATTTTGTCTGTTTCCTTTTATTGTTTGAGAACTGGCTACAGTTTGTCAAATTAAGTATTCAGGGATCCCTGGGTGGCGCAGCGGTTTGGCGCCTGCCTTTGGCCCAGGGCGCGATCCTGGAGACCCGGGATCGAATCCCACATCAGGCTCCCGGTGCATGGAGCCTGCTTCTCCCTCCGCCTGTGTCTCTGCCTCTCTCTCTCTCTCTCTCTCTCTCTCTCTCTCTGTGTGACTATCATAAATAAATTAAAAAAAAATTAAGTATTCAATTTAATATTTTTGTTAACCGTGAATAAATGAGATAGTATGTAATTTCCAAACCAGGAAAAAGAAAAAAACAGAACAAGACAAACAACAACAAAAGCAAACAAGAATCACCTTCAATCAGTCAGAATGAAGTCAGGAGAGGAAGAAAGAAGAAAGGAACATGAAGTGACTATCTTAAGCCCAGCTCCACAAAAGCAGATCCATAGTCCTGGGTAAGTGATGTATTTTTTTTTAAAGATTTTATTTATTTATTCATGACAGGCACAGAGAGAGAGGCAGAGAACAGGCAGAGGGAGAAACAGGCTCCATGCAGGGAGCCTGACATGGGACTCAATCCTGGGTCTCCAGGATCAAATCCCAGGCTGAAGGCAGCGCTAAATCGCTGGCCCACTAGGGCTGCCCTAAGTGATGTATTTCATGTTTTCTTTCAAACCTAAGGAAAGGACTTTTATATTCCTGCTCCATAGGCTTTGGTACAAGACTGCTCTAGAGGAATGTGAATTCCGATTCCCCAAGCTCTGCCCCAGCAAGCAAAATATGGCTCCGTAGCCAGAGCAAATCCTTCTAACCATGAGCTGAAGAAGTAGACTCTGGCCAAATATACGGGAATACAGAATGCTAAAAAGATCTAAGAAATCTGGCCAAGGGGTTAACATCATCTGCTACAAAGACATATAAGGGAAGGCCAAAATAAGATTGTTTAAATACTTTCAAATATACCACTAATCATAAAAATGTAAATGACCTTAATTATTCAGTAAAAAACAGAGGTTGCCAAATTGGGTTTAAATCAAGATCTAATTATAATCTATTTGTAAGAATTACACAAATAGATTGAAGGAAGATTGAAAGTAAACATTAAAAAAATGCATACCAGTATACCAGGCAAACACAGATCAGTTAGAAGCTAATCTAGTTACTAATATCTAATGAAATTTACTTAACCCATATGTACTATTGAAGATGAATAGCACCCTAAGAGAATGATAATGTCAAAATATACAAAGACCAAAAAATCTGTCCTTGTTAATGATGAAAAATATATGGAGCAAATAACAGACTGTATTAAAATTTACAAACCTACCTCAGTGGCAGGTTTTTTTGGCAATATTTTAGTATATGCATACTAAAATGTATATAAATTTTGAATTTACAATGCAATGAATTAGCACAAAGTGAACACTGCTATACTACATCAAAGTAAAAAAAATAGAACATTATGAATACCCTGGGGCACTCTCCTCTCTCTCCCAGAATACCTCCTGTCAATTTCCCTGGTGTACTGAATTGCACCATCAATTCACATCACTTGGTTTACAATTATCTATAAATGGAATCACACATTATATACTCTGATTTGTTTGTCTCATTTTACTTACCAATTTGTAAGATTTGTCTACACTTTAGACTGTAGAAGTTTTACTGTTCATTCTCATTGTTGTATAGTATCCTATGAAGAGAATATTTACCCATTTGCCTATTTTTTTAAAGATTTTATTTATTTATTTATTCATGAAAGACAGCAAGAGAGAAAGACATTGAGAGGCAGAGACACAGGCAGAGGGAGAAGCAGGCTCCATGCAGGGAGCCTGATGTGGGACTCGATCCCAGGTCCCCAGGATCAGGCCCTGAGATGAAGGCAGTGCTAAACCGCTGAGCCACCCAGACTGCCCCTCCATTTGCCTATTAATGAATATTTACGTGTTTCCAATTTTTGTCTATTATCCTATTATGAATAAAGTTGCTCAAATCATTTTTGTGCATGACTATTAAGTCTACACCCAGGCATAAAATGGTCAGTTGACAGGATATGGTCCACCTGTAGTGGATTTGGTCAAACCATTTTTCACTGTAGTTTGTGAAAATTAAAATTTCCACTAGCATTGCATGAATGTTCTGCGCCAAGCCCTACACCTTTGCCAATACTTAGCATTGTCAATCTTCTCACGTATAATTGTTCTGGTAGATATACAGTAGTATCTCATAGAGGGTTTTTGTTTTGTTTTGTTTGGGTTTGGTTTGGTTTGGTTTGGTTTTTTTTGCATTTCCTTAGTGATTAATGAGATTGAGAAATTTTCTTGTTTATCGATACCCTTTAGGCAACTTTTGGGGAAGGGGCAAATTCTACTCAATAATCTTTATTGATTTCTCGATTTACCTATTTTTCTTATTAATTTTAGAAGTTGTCATATATTCTGAATTTTTGAGAGTTGTATACATTTCAGGTACCTTCCACCACTGTAAAGTTAGCGTTTCACCCCTTTAAAAAATGTCTGATAAGGAGACATCTGGGTGGCTCAGTGGTTGAACGTCTGCCTTCAGCTCTGGGCATGATCCCTGATGGATTCCGGCATAGGGCTCCTTGCAGGGAGCTTGCTTCTCCCTCTGCCTATGTCTCTGCCTTTCTCTCTGGATCTCTCATGAATAATTTTAAAAATCTTTAAAAAAAAAAGTCTGACAAGCATGCATTCTTAAATTTAATGTCATTTTAATTGTCACTTTCCTTTATGGTAACTGATGACCAATGTCTCATTTAACTTTTATTTCTCTTAGTTTAGGATATTCTAAGTTTTCTCCTAGAAATTTATAATTTTAATTTTTGTATTTTAATATTTATTTAATCTGGACTTAGCAACTATTCTTTTTTTTTTCTTATTGAAATATTCTATTATCTCATTCTCTACCTACTTCAATGACAATTTTGTTACACATCAACTGTCCATGCATGTGTGGTTCTGTTTCTGAGTGTTATTCCATTCCATGTTTATACTTGAATCATTATTATACTTTTGTAATACAGTTATATAGTATTATTATCTAATATTGCAATTTGTCTTTGTTCTTCTACTTCAAAATTTTCTTGGATATTATCCCTCTTTTCATTTTTATATCCATACTTGTTTCAGCTAAGATTTTTTTCCACAGAGGCAGTTGTGATTTTGAATGGGATTAAATTAAATCTATATATCTATTTGAAAAAATAGTTTTATGAAATCAAATATCTTAAACTCATAAACATTTTATATTATCTATTATTTATGGCTTCTTTAATTTTTTTGAGTTTTTTAATATCTTTTTTTAGTAGAAATGTCACATAATTATGGTTAGATTTATACCATTGATTTTTATGCTATTTCAAATAACAGCACTTTTATATTTTAGATTTTTTAAATTTATTTATTCAAGAGAGACACACAGAGAGGGAGGCAGAGGCACAGGCAGAGGGAGAAGCAGGCTCCATGCAGGGAGCCCAATGCAGGACTGGATCCCAGGACTCCAGGATCAGGCCCTGGGCTGAAGACAGCGCTAAACTGCTGAGCCACCTGGGTGACCTGCACTTTTATATTTTAACTTTTTTACTGGTATATTAAACAGGATTGATTTATCTTAATTTTCTACTTAATAACTTTATTAAATTCAACTATTTCTAATCATTTTTGTAGTTAGACATTAATAAACATATTGTCTTAAATCTCAGTAGTTTTAGCACAACTTTTCTAAACCTAATATATATAATTTTCTTTCTTATTCTACTTAGCATAATTTGGAATAAATATTGAACAAGTGGCAATTACAGATTTTTTTTGCTTACAACACTAAGAGTAACATAGTCAATAATTCATAATCAAACATGATGATTTTACGGGATTTTATGTGGTTCCTCCATATTAGACTAAGGAAATTCCTAATTTCCTCCTTTTCCCTGTTTAATGAGGTTTTTGTTTTGTTTTGTTTTGTTTTGTTTTAGTGGATGTTGAATTTTATGAACTATATTTTGTATCTGCTATCAGAATATTTTGTTTACTTTTAGATTTTATTTTGATCTAATGTTTATTATATATTGTTATATGTAATATTTTGCTGGGTTTTTCTGTTTTTGTTTTGTTTTTAAAGATTTTATTTATTTATTCATGAGAGGCAGAGACATAGGCAGAGGGAGAAGTACGCTCTATGCAGGGAGCCCGATGCTGAACGCGATCCCCAGACCCGGGATCCAGACCTGAGCAGAAGGCAGACTCTCAACTGCTGAGCCACCCCGGCATTCCTGTAATATTCTTTGGTATCCTATTTTGTAGCTTCATGAAAAGAGTCAGTAAATTTTCCTACTTTGATTTCCTCTAATATTTTTTGATATTACTATAATTCATTCAATCTTTGAAAGACATTACTTTGTAAGTATTTTATTTAATTTATTTAATAGTGCTAAATCTATTTGGATTTTACGTTTCATTCTACATCAATTTTAAGTTTTGTTATTTTAAGAATTTTCACTTGCACTCACATATTCACAAATTTCATATTTCTTTAATTCTTAGAAATGTTTTAGCTTGCATTTGACTATATGGAATATTTTGGTCAGTCCTTTATGTCATGAGCAATGTTTAATAAATATCAATTAAGCCTGTCAATCATGTTCATATTTCACATATAAAATACTTAATGAATTTTCCTTGTCTGTCAGTGAGAGAAGGGTGCTAAAAGTATCTACCTACAAAAAAAAACCTAAAAAAATTAAAAATGAAAATATCACCTACAATTCCCAATTTTTCTATTTCTTCCTATTTTTGTCCATTTTGCTTCACATATTTGGAAGCTATGCTATTAGATGGATGTAGCTTTAATTTGTGTATCTCCTTGATGGATTCACATATTTATTTTAAAGAAACGTCCATCTGTATGTCTGTAATTCTCCTATCTTAAAGTCTGTCTTCTTCCAATGTTACAGAACTCCCACCTCCCTTTGATTAATGCATTAATTTTCTATTGCTGCTGTAACAAATCCATACACTAAGTGTCTTACAACAACACAAATTTATTCCTCATATAGTTCTGGAGTTTGGATGGCCAACATCAGTTAAAATCAGGTTTTTATGGAAAGAATCTAAGAGGACTACTGTTTTCTTGCCATTTTAAGATTCTTATGGCCCCATGGATCTCTTGGCTTATCGCCTTTCTCCATGTCACTATAGCTTCTTCTGTCATCTCATCTCTTACTGACCCTCTGTTCCTTCTCACCCTTATATAAAGACCCCTTTCATTATATTAGGGCCATCTGGAAAATTCAGAATGATCTTCTGATCTCAAAATCATTAACTTAATCATTTCTGCAACTATGATTTGCAATATAAGGGTACATTTACATGTTCCAGGGATTAGGACATAGACATCTTGAGGAGGGGCATTATTCAGCCTAAGACAGTGTTTCATAACATACCTCTTCCTATTCTATCACTTTAAAGGTTACTGGGTCCTTATGTTTATGGTGTGTATCTTAATTAGATTATTTGGTATATTTTAACATGATATTATTGTGATATATGTTTTTAATATACAACTTAATTTTCATGTTCTATTATTCTACTTGTTTTTTGTTATTTTTTTCTTCTTTGCTTTTTGGGGATTACTTGTTTTTATTACTCTCTTTTCCTTCTATAGCGTGTTAACATTCTTTATAACTCATTTAGTGATTATCTAGAAATTATGACATGCCCCATTTAGTTGCTAAAGTCTAAAATCAATGAAGATATCACACATTTATTGAAAAGTACATGATCTTAGAACACATTAACTCCATTTTTTCCTAAAGCTGCATGTTATTTTATGTATTTTTTATTTCTATTCATATTTTAGCCTCAACAAAAACTTATTTTATATAGTCTATAACAATTTATATTTTGTGAATATCCACTCTGTCTCTTTATAGTCATTGCTCTCTATATTTCCATGTGATATTGTTTTCCTTTCCTCTCTGTTTTTTCAACTGCAGGTTTGTGACTAATTCCATTTGGGGCTAGAAAATATTTTTAATTTTGCTTCATCTCTAAAAGATGGGTTTCTGCTCATATGGCTTCTGTGTGGGCACTTATTTCCATTCAGCAGTTTGATGACATTGTACTACCGTCTTCTGCCTTTAGATTTATATTTGAGTAATCAATCATCAGTTTCATCATGGCTTTTAAAAATAATATGATTTTATTTCCTGGATTTCTTATAATATTTCTCTTAATTAGATTTATTATTATGTGCCTTGGGGTAGTTTTTCTTTGTATTTATTCAGTTGGTTAAAAAAAAAAAAAACCTCTCCTAAAATCAGTTACTTATTGTGTTGTCAGTGTTTGAATATTCTGAGCTTTTACCTCTTATTACTCATTTCCCGTCAGATTCACTATTTTCTCTTCTTCTTGAACTCCAGATATATGATTTTATACATTCTTAGCATGGTAGTTAAGAACAAGGACTTAGCAATCATGTGTATTGAATTTGAGCCTGGGCTCTTCACTTACTAGTTCTGAGAGTAAATAATCATTCACCTGTCAGTTTCCTCATTTTTAAATGGAAGATCATGATTCCACTCACACTATTTGCTGAGTAAATATTAAATGAAAAATATGTGTAAAGTATTTAGGACATACCTTTTGTTTCTTGTATAGCATACTTTCCTATCGTTTTTGGTATACCAAATGGGCTAAGAATAAAATAAATTGTTCTAATGCATCTTTTCATTTGGTGCCTTCTTTTTATTCTTTGTTCTGTGGAACACATGGTTACATTATCATTGCACTTTATCTGAACTACTGGTCAAATACCTCAATATAAATTAACCTTTTTCTAAGAAGTGAGCTTATAAACTATGATTACACTTGCCAGACTTTACTTATCAGTGCAATAAGTCAAAGCAGGAAATCAGGAAAATACTGGGAAATTATAAAAAGGCTATCAGAGAGTGCATTTTGCAATGGTCCAGTGCATTTTCTCTACCCAATTTTGCTGACTGTTGGTCTGAAGGATCCTTAGGCACTTAATAGGCAAGACCAATTAACCACTACTATCAAAGAAAAGAGGATTTAAACAAAGCTTTTATAGAATAGTACTATTATTGAATACTACTATAAAAACTGCACAAAATAACAACAATAAATAATTAGGGGTATTGTTTATTTCTATATTTATATTAACGAATTCATTTTGTATTCATATCAAATAATTCATTTAAAAATGTATGTTTGCTAAATTCAACTAAAAATTAGTATCTCTGATTAAACTATGTGTATGGTTATTATCTTTCAAAAACGAATATACTCTTTTAACTCCATGACTGCTATTTTAGTCATTAAGCTATATGTTCATTTTACATGTCTGTAAATAAAAACTGGTGTAGCATTTCTATTTTGGTGTTGCAGTGATAATTGGAGTGTAATGGAAAGATTATATATATATATATATATACATACTAAGTTATCTATTGATTCTCTACAGATTTTAAAAAACATTTGCTTCTCCCTATTCTAAGTATAAAAACATACATAAGAATTTTGACATAAAGTATATTGCTTAGATTACCTTTGAAAAATAACTTTTTATGTGTTCTCCTTTCTAGTGACCATCAAAAGTTTCAAAAAGGAAAAAAAAAAGTTTTCAAAAAAATATGCATGGTGGATTTTATATTTTTAAAACCAAATAAACAAACAGAATACCCTGGGAGTAATCTCCCTAGATAGATTATTATAAGAGCACAAGAAAAACAAGCAGTTTTCAGCCAAGTATTTTGCTTTGATTAAAATGTCTTCTTCTGTCAAAGAGAAAATTACCAGCCAATATCACTGATGAACATTGGTGCAAATCCTCAACAAAATACTAGCAAACCAAAGCCAACAATATGTTAAAAAATCATTCACCACAATCAAGTTGGAGTTATTCCTGGTTTACAAAGATAGTTCGATATCCACAAATTAATCAATTTGATACATTACATCAATAAAAGAAAGTTGTAAGAATCAGATGATCATTCAATAGACACAGAAAAAAACATTTGAGAAAGTACAAAATTCATTCATAATAAAAACCCTTGCCAACAAAGTAGGGTTGGAGGAAATACCCCAACATAATAAAGGCCATATGTGAAAAATCCACAGGTAACATCATCCCTACTGGGAAAAAAAACTGAGAGCTTTTCATCGAAGGTCAGGAATAAGACAAGGATGTACACTCTCAGCACTTTCATTTAACATAGTACTAGAAGTCCTAACCACAGGAATCACAGGAATCAGATAACAAAAAGAAATAAAATGTATCCAAATCAGCAAGGAAGAAGTATAACTTACACTATTTGTAGATAACATGATACTATATACAGAAAACCCAAAAGGTTTCACCAAAAAACTGCTAGAACTGATAAATGAATTCAGTAAAGTTGCAGAATACAACATCAGTGTACAAAAATGTTTGCATTTCTATACACTAATAATGAAGCAGCAGAAAGAGAAATTAAGAAAACAATCCCATTTACAATGGCACCAAAAATAAGATATCTAGAAATAAACCTAACCAAAAAGGTGAAAGATTTATACTCTGAAAAGTATAAAACACTGATGAAAGAAATTGAAGATGACACAAAGAAATGGAAAAACATTCCATGCTTATGGACTGGAAGAATAAATATTGTTAAAATGTACCAGTCAAAGCAATCTATAGATGTAATTAATGTAATCCCTATCAATATATCAACAGCGTTTTTCACAGAACTAGAACAAACAATCCTAAAACTTGTATGAAACCACAAAACACTCCAAATAGCCAAAACAGCTGCGAAAAAGAAAAGAATAGCTGAATGCATCACAATTCTGGACTTTATATTACAAAGCTGTCGTCATCAAGACAGTATGGTACTGGAACAAAAATAGGATGATAGACAGAATAGAAAACTCAGAAGAGAACCCAGAATTACATAATCAGTAGTCTTTGAAAAAAGAAAGAATACCCAGTGGGAAAAAGTTTCATTAATGGTACTGAGAAAACTGGACAGCAACATGCAAAAGAATGATTTTTTTTTCATTTATAAGACTCTTTTACACTATACAGAAAAGTAAATTCAAAATGGATTGAACACCTAAATGTGAAACTATAAAAGTTTCACTCAAGAAGAGATTATAGGCAGTAACATCTCTAACATCGGCCATAGCAACTTTTTTCTAGATTGGTCCCCTGATGCAAGGTAAACAAAAACAAAAGTAAACTGTTGAGAATACATCAAAATAAAATACTTCTGCACAACAAAGGAAACAATCAACAAAACTAACAGAAAACCTACGTTTGGAAGAAGATATTTGCAAATGAGGTATTTGATAAAGGGTCAGTATCTAAAATATATAAATAACATAAAACTCAACACTAAAAAGCAAACAAAAATCCAATTTAATAATGGGCAGAAGACATGAATAGACATTTCTTCAAATAAGACATCCAGATTGCCAACAGACACATGAAAAGATGCTCATCATGACTTATCACCTGGGAAATGCAAATCAAATGAGATATCAATGCAAATCAAAAATGAGAGATCATCATCTCACCTGTCAAAATGGCTAAAATAAAAAACACAAAAAACAACAAGTGTTGGCAAGGATGTGGAGAAAAAGGAACCCTTGTGCACTGTTGGTAAAAATGAGAAGTGGTGCAGACACTGTGGAACAGAGTATAGAGGTTCCTCAGAAAGTTAAAAATAGAACTGCCCTATGATCCAGCAATTGACTACTGGGTATTTACCTAAGGAACACAAAAATATTAATTCAAAGGGAGACATGCATCCCTATGTTTATAGCAGCATTATTTACAACAGCCAAGATATGGAAAAAGCCCAAGTGTCCATCAATTGATGAATGTTTTTTTTTTAAATTTTTTTTTTATTTATGATAGTCACGCAGAGAGAGAGAGAGAGAGAGAGAGAGAGAAAGAGAGAGGCAGAGACACAGGCAGAGGGAGAAAGCAGGCTCCATGCACCGGAAGCCCGACGTGGGACTCCATCCCGGGTCTCCAGGATCGTGCCCTGGGCCAAAGGCAGGCGCTAAACCGCTGCGCCACCCAGGGATCCCATCAATTGATGAATGGATAAAGATATTATACATTATATATAGTGGGTAATATATAATATACATATAATTATATGTAATATAACA
The DNA here is from genome assembly GCF_018345385.1 of Vulpes lagopus. NCBI lineage: Eukaryota > Metazoa > Chordata > Mammalia > Carnivora > Canidae > Vulpes > Vulpes lagopus. The sequence goes on along the minus strand of NC_054843.1, from coordinate 23,855,884 downwards.
TATAATTCTATATTATATATATATATATATATATATATATATATATATACCAGGTATTATATATAGGTATATAATGGAATATTGGAATATGGAATGGAATATTATTCAGCCATAAAAAAGAATGAAATCTTGAGATTTGCAATGAGTGGCTAGAGCTAGACAGTGTAATGCTAAATGAATTAAGTCAGTCAGAGAAAAACAAATACCACATGATTTTACTCATATGTAGAATTTAAGAAACAAAACAAATGAGCAGATAAAAAAAAAGAGAGAGAGAGAGAGAGATTGAAGCCAAGAAACAGACTGTTAACAATAGAGTAGAAATTGATGGTTACCAGAGAGGAGATAGTCGGGGGATGGGTTAAATAGGTGATGGTGTGCACCTGTAGTCATGAGCACTGGATAATGTATGGGATTGCCAAATCACTATATTGTACACCCAAAACTAAGACAACACTGTATGTTAACTATACAATAATTAAAATAAAAACACAAGGCAAGCCTAGCTTACATAGAAAGTACCTTACTTTTTCTGCAGTTTCTGAACATTGATGAATAAAATAGAATTATGTTTTCTAGAATATAATTTTGTTACTGTTGAAGTAAAGCTGGTTATTTTAAGTTGACACAAAAGTCAAATAGACTTGCTAGCTGCTATATATATATATATATATATGTATATATATATATATATATAAAATTATATATATTATATTACATATAATATCTTCTTTAACCACATCTTTAACCATTCATCTATCAATGGACACTTGGTCTGGTTCTATATTTGGTGCCTGCAAATAATGCTACAACAAACACATGGAAGCATATGTATTTTTCAATCGGTATTTTTGAATTCTTTGGGTAAATAGTAGTAGAATCTCTGGATCACATCATGGTATCTGTATTTTTAATTTTTTGAAAAACTTCTCTAGTGTTTTCCACAGTGGCTACACCAGTTTGCATTCCCCACTAAAAATGCAAGATACTTCCTCTTGCTCCACATCTTTGCCAATACTTATTGACTCTTGTGTGTTTTATTTTAGCCATTCTGACAGGTGTGAAGTGATATTTCACTGTACTTTTCTTTTTTGATTTACATTCTTTAATGATGGCTGATGCTGAGCAACGTCTCTCTAGATAAGGGAAACAAAAGTAAAAATAATAAAAAAAAAAAACAAAAGTAAAAATAAACTACTGGAACTTCATCAAAATAAAAAGCTGATGCACAACAAAAGAAACAATCAACAAAACTAAATTTCAACCTACTGAATGGAAGAATATTTGCAAATGACATATCTGATAAAGGGTTAGTATCTAAAATATATAAAGAACTTATACAAATCAATCCCCTCAAAAAAAACCAAACAATTATGGGGATCGCTGGGTGGCTCAGCAGTTTAGCGCCTGCCTTTGCCCCAGGGTGTAATCCTGGAGTCCCAGGATCGAATCCCACATCGGGCTCCCTGCATGGAGCCTGCTTTTCCCTCTGCCTGTGTCTCTACTTCTCTCTCTCTCTCTCTGTATCTCTTATGAAAATAAATAAATAAAATCTTTAAAAAAATAAAATTAAAACACAAACAATTTAATTAAAAATGGGCAGAAGAAACGGAGACATTCCTCCAAAGAAGATGTCTAGATGGCCAACACACACAAAAAGATGCTCAAAATCACTCACCATCAGGGAGTCTTAAAATTCTTAATATCTATTATTTCATTGAATTTGGATTCAACAATTCCTAGATTACCATTGAGGCTGGGCATTTATTTATATGTTTAATTTTCCCTGTCTTTTTGTGTGTGAAAAAGTGGTTTCTGTTTTTTTCTCATCTTTATTTGGATTATTGACATTTTTTCTAACCTAGATTTTATTATTTAATTTTTTATTAAATAAATTATCTCCTTTATAATTTTATGAATTGAAAATATTTCCCATGTTGGCATTTGAGTTTATATTTTGGTAAGTATTTTATAATATATGATATATAGTTTAATATTGTGAGAAAAGGATAGGAAAATATATCCTATTCCTGAGGAATAATCATACCATTTTCACCTTACATTCTATATTTTTAGATTCAAAATGAATTTATTCAAGTTCATGAACTTGCTAAGCATTTATTAAATTAGAATATTCTATGCTATCATTGCTAATTTGGATATCAGCATATTAGATATATTTTCTCATGAAAATTATTTTGTAACATTTATAGGTTTCATTAAATTATTCCACTACACTCTATAGAAATGGAATGTGAATATGTTGGCGGCCATCCATGAGTTATTTTAAAGTATAATATACTCATCCTTTTTCTTCCATTTTTATCATTAAGCTATTTATAATGAGTAACACATAGCCCTATAACTTAATTGTATACCATAATTGAGTAACATATAACCCTATAACTTAATTTTCATTGAAAAATGTTTACATGATGCTAATAATTCACTATGACTCAGAATGCAACAAATATATGAGAGGATTTTTAAGGTAACAACTGTGCTAGCTCCTTGAAAAAATATTGAGTTTTCTAAGAAACAAAAAATTCTGATGATGCTTTATCCAAACTATCTGAAATAGCTTTTGTTAAATTCCTGATTAGTATGCCCATTAGCTGACCTCCGTTATATGAAAAAAAGTAGAAAACAAACCAAAAAAACCCGCATATTCAATCAGCTATTTGAAATATCCTAGCTTAGCCACCTTTTGAGGTACTGTCATTTTTATTCTTCTCAACAGACTTTGTTACCTAAAAATGCATTGGAAAACCACTATTTAGGTCTGGAAAAGTAAAACTGAAAAAAAACCTTAAGTAAAGAAATTTTCTTTTTTTCAGCTATATATATATATACATATATATATTATATCTCATATCTCAATATAACAATTGTATATATCATATACACAAATTATATGTATTATACATATATGATATATGCATTAGATCCCCCAAGCTGCCTCATCTTATAATTAGAAGTTTAAACCCTTTGACCAACATTTCATTTCCTCCACCCACCCCTAAGCTCTTGGTAAACAGCATTCTAGTCTCACTGATTTGAGTTCAGCTTGTTAGATTCTATATATAAGTGATACTATACAACATTTGCCTTTCTCTATCTGCTTAATACACTTAGCTTAATATCCTCAAGGTCCATTCATGCTGTTGAAAATAGTAGGATAGGCAAGAGATTTTCTTGTATTTTAATCCCCACACCTAGACCATGTGAGCCCACAAATATTTGTCAGAATAATGACTGAATGCTTACTTACCTCAAGTGACTTCTTTATTATAAGTTCTTTTATGAAACTTCTTAAGAAAAAAAAATAAAAAAAAGAAACTTCTTAAGAAAATAATATCTCTATCTTCTGGAGAGGAGATGCCTTAAGAAGTTAGGAGATTGACCAATTGATAGATAAATGATAGACAGATATAGATGAGTACAAGAAGCAAACATCTTTGTGGTCTATAAATGGAAGGAAAGTCCATGAAGAGTTGAATATAAAACATTACAGCTCACAAAATAGAAAATTATTGTGGTTCAATTTAGTAATCCTAATAAAGGATCTGTGAACTTGTTTCCATCTTGGTAGAGAGAATTACTCTTCCATGCTTAAATTTGGATAATTTTAAATAAAACCAGTAACTACAAAATCCAAGACTGGATGTTGGCTCTTTGTTTATATAAGCCTGGAAATGAAATCTTTGTACAATTCAGAGCCCAGAGCCTTGCTGCTTGTGAGACTAGCTAAAAACTGTGAACAATAAAAAGTCAACTCCTAGACAATGTTTATACCCTATATGAACAAACATCTCTGGAAGAAGATCCTAGAAGACAGTGAACTTTCACATAAAAATTTCAAAACACACAAGAAAGGTAAACCTTTATAGATATACACACACACATGCATAAACAGGTCAAACAAAATAGGGGGAGAAAAAATTAGATTACCTTAAAAAATGAAAAGCATTCTAATTCTATAAGGAACTGCCAAGTACAAAGAACTGTAGAGACAGTTCTCAAAAGGAATAATTGAGGGTTTTCCCTCCCAAATATCAAGTCATTAAGTATGGTGATAATTTGTTACACTGTAATAAGTAATTTATACACAAAGATTCCTGTCCTTGTTCTAAATTATACCTCTTAATCATGATTCTGGTTCACTAGTAGCTCTATGTTCCTGGATGAAGTTATTTGATTTAAATTTTATTTCTCTTTATACTATTGTTATATTTAAAATGGATTCTAGGGGGGGCTGGGTGGCTCAGTCAGTTAAGTGCCTGCCTTCAGCTCAGGTCATGATCCCAGGGTCCTGGGATGGAATTTTGGGTTGGGCTCCCTGCTCAATGGGGAGTCTGCTTCTCCCTGTGCCTCTCATTACTTGTGTACTTTCTCTCTCTCTCCCTTTCTCAATCTCTCTCTCTCTCATAAATAAATAAAATATTTAAAAAACATAAAGTGACTTCCAAATTAAAAAAATGGAAATCAGTAGACTATTTCCTGTCTTGTGGCCAAAAAAAAATTTTTTTAAAGATATCACTTATTTATTTGAGAAAGAGAAAGAGCAGTGTGCACAAAGAGGGGAGAGGGGCAGAGGGAGAAAGAGAAGCAGAATCCCTACTGAACAGGGAGCCTAAGGCAGGCCTGGGTCCCAAGACCCCGAGATCATGACCTGAACTGAAGGCAGATGCTTAACCGACTCATCCACCCTGGCACCCTGGACAAAAGAACTTTATGACATCTTAATGGAATTGACCTTAAATAATTAATGACATTTTGAAATAACCATGTAAAATATTTTTTATTTAATAAAAACTCACCTGGTTGCAATTATTTCTAAAGAAGCAGTGCAGACCCACTTCAAAAGACAATTCTTTCCTAACTGCTTTTCATTTATATAAATCACAATTTCCCAAATAATAAAATGATTTTTCTAAATCATAAAATGGTACACCATCTTGCCAATAGTTATATCAATGTCTTATTATATTTTGCATATGAAAGAAGTAAATTTCTTAGGTTTCTATTTCTGTTGATATCCACCATAATTAAAAGTGTATTTTAATTTAAGCTAGGACATAATTTTGAATTAATAAAAAGTAAAGAGAAAGTAATGCAGTAACAAAACATGCATATATATTATGCTTAAATACTTTCATATGTTATTTACTAATCCTTGTTTATGAGTTATTTTTAAAGCTACATATGCCATAAATACTTTAGACTCTGAAACAATAACATGTTTTGTTATAATTCTTATAACTAAATATTGTAGACTGACTATACAAACATCCAGCATGTAGCATGATTTCTCAGTTGTTCCCATTTTGGTGACTAGAGAGGTGTTATTATTTATTAATATGTCCCTACAGCCTCTGTTAATACCAATGTATGAATTTGTGAGCTCCATATTTGATATCCGGGTAATACAGGAATAAAAAGAGTTTCTGTGTAAGTTAAACCTTTGTCTTGGCAGTATTGGCATGGAGATCTTACCAAAGAATTAAACACCTCTAGTCTCTGCAGTGATGACCAGTCCTCAATAATCTATAATAAAAAAAAACAGGAATATTGAGGAGGAAACCTATATCTATTTCAAGTTTATATCTACTTTTAATAAGTCAATAATATGAATTCTTAAAAGCTCATCTTATTATATTTCACTAATTATTTTAATTATTTTTAAAAATGTGGTTACCTGCTTGAGACCAAGATTTCCAAACACTTACCTTAAAAGAGGAACAGAAATACAAATTGCATTTGTTTATATGAAACAATCTATAAAGACAGAAATAACTGCAAACAACAACAACAAAAACAAAATCATAATAACAGAAGGACAAAAGTGCTTGGATAGTCAACCAGTTAAATAAATGATTTCCTAAATTTAACACTAAAATGTTTTATTTGTATTTGTTTATTTTTAAGATTTTATTTATTTATTAGAGAGAGAGAGAGAGCATGTACAGAGGGAGGAGCAGGAGAGGGACAAGCAGACTTCATGCTGAGTACAGAGCCTGACTTGATGCTAGATCTCAGGACCCCAAGATCATGATGTGAGCTGAAATCAAGAGTTGGAAGCCTAACAGACTGAGATACCCAGGTGTCCCTAAATGTTTTATTTTTAATCAGTGCAACTCCTTGTTGTGAAAGAACATTATTTATGCTGTTAGAGGTACCCATGTTACAATTTATATTTTGTGGAAATAAACTGCTTGTTCTTAAAAATATATAAAAATAGGTAGTCTAAAATGGTGTTTGGTCTTTTTCATTAGATCCATAGATAATATAGTTGAAGAATAATAAATGATAGATAGGCATATGATAGATAGGTAGATGATGATGATGATAGATGATAGATAGATAGATGATAGATTAGATAGATAGATAGATGATAGATAGATAATCAGGGTGCCTGCATAATTTATCATTAAGTATAAGAAACATTATTTTTAAAAATCTCTCAGACTTTTTTTAGTTTTATTTTTTAATTCTAAAATTGTGTGAATAAGATGGCAGACCTTGGTGAAAACTGAAGTCTTCTTTGAATAGCCATAGCATTTCAAAGAGTTGAAAAAACCTCTTCCAAAAATTTTGAAAACTTTCCCTCTTCATCCCAGTGACAAACTGGGAACATCCATCTGACAATGCTGTCTTTTTGTTCTCCATAATGCTGGTTACAATTCACTTCAGAAAGACATGAAGGACTTCCTTCGCAATAGCTGCAGTGAGAGAGGGCTGTGCCTTTTATCTGTCTTTTTTTTTTTTTTTTTTTTTTGCAAGATAAATGGAGCAGGTGTAGAGGAATTAATGAAGCAACTGCCAAATTGCAGGGGTCATTGGTGTGTTGAAAGCTATAAATTAGCCAGGTCTTGTGGGAAATTACCCTCTACCTCTATTGAGGTTCTGCCATTTCTAAATTCAAGTTCAAGACAAGAGAAAAAGCAATTTGAAAGTGGAAAAGGAAAAGTGCAAAAAAAAAAAAGTGCTAGTTAGGTATCATTATTCAGGGTGAAACTAAGTGAAAACCGCATACTGGGGGATATCTCTAAATATTAACTTTACAGTGAACTCTAACAGCATAAATATAGTTAAATTTCATTTATTCTATTAAAGAAAATATAATTTATGCTTTATTAAACCCATATTTCTATTGGTAGGAGCAGTTTAAAAGTACTAGGAGTACTGCATACACCAGGGCTCACAAAGATATCGATTTGTTGAATTCATATTAAATTCAGTGTTTTTCAGGGAACTGTTATAAGACTAATGATTAAAAGGAATTTGAATTAAATATGAAATCACAGGTTGTATTTCACTCACTTTCTGCCTCAGACTCTGACTTTCTTATTGTTAAATGAAATATTAAAAACAAAGTGTTTTATTTTTAAAATACATTTGCTATAATAGGATAAAAGCTAAAAGAAAAAAAATTGAAAATCTTTTGAAATTGTCTTAAAATTTCATTAATATTGTTTCAAAGTTACAAAGAAGCAAAACACGACTCTAATGTAGTTGTGATGCAAGGAAAATAACTTGGATTGTACAACAGGCAGACTTGCAAATTATGTTAATTCTTAATATACTGCTCTCAAAAGAATCTACATTTTACTTAGAATGTACGTAAGTCCTTGTAAAGTTCTTTAAAAATATAATATTCTACAAAACAGGCAAAGATAGAAAATAGTTTCATCTGGAAAATGAAGCAAAAAGTAGAAAAAATATGTATATATCCAATTTAAATGTCAGACATGTATAGCTTGATAATTATTTTTCCTAATTAACGTCATACTACCCTTGTCCATGAAAGCTTGCTCTACTTTTCTTTTGTTATTTATTTACTGTTGTCCACATTACCATTTCTCTTTCCTCCAAAGTATATGCTTCAATGTGTTCAATAAGCATTTTAGAATATATCTGTATCATTATAAAATATATAGGATTTTTAATTTTAGTTTACAATGTTAGAAGACATTTTTTCATTTTTTCTGTTTTTTCTCACCCAGCATTTTTATATGGTGTTATGTAATTTACCCAGCATTATACAATGTATGTACCATTATGTACTCCAACCATGTTGCACTTCTTATAAATTAATTGCTTATAATTGTTGAAATGTTGGGCAATGCTTTGTGTGCATTAATCACATTGTACCTATACTTCCTCCTACCTTGAGGATGCACATTGTTTCCAATAATCAATTGCATATAACTACATAAAAGGTAAATCTCCAGAAATGTTCCTTATGGACCAGAGCAAGCATTTTTGTTCATATATGTGAATATTTGCCTTAGTTCATTACATTCTTCTGAGGGTGACCTCAGGAATGTCTATATTGTTCTACAGACTTGCAAGCAATATATTGGACAATTGTTTCCCAAAATAGCAATGGATGTATTCACTTTACAGATTTCCCCACTAATGCATTTCCTGTTCATTAACTATCCCTAATTCTTTAATATTTACTTTCAGTATACTGAGGACAACTTTTGTAGTCTAGAGATAAATTCATTTTCGGATTTAGATGGTGTAAATCTCTTCTCATACTGTTATCTTTCCTTTACTCGGGAGAGTTGTTTGTTGAACAGAAATTCTTAATTTGTATGTATGTAGTCAATTCATAATTCTGCTTATTTTAGATGTCTAAGAATGAATTTATCCTTTTCCGACTGGTGTGTACTATCATTTTTATTGTATTACAATTTCTTATATGTACATGCTTCTAGTACTAAGCTTTCAAAACAGGTTTGTTTGTTAATGTCACTGTCAGGATTATATTGTTTTTACTATGACCTTGTGATAACCTCATTTCATCATTATAAAACCTGACTTACATACAACCACAACTATCTTACCACAAAGCACTATTTTCATAATATAAGCCTGAAAAATCCCAATTCATGTCCACAGTAGGACAGCCCAATGTGGGTGGTAAAGCAAGCATCAATCCTCTTTGATAGTCTTACTTTGAATCTAGAAACTCTAACACCAATTATTCCCTTGCTGATGCCTATCAACCCTACTGTATTTCTGTAGTCACTTTCTTTTTCGTTTCCTAATTCACACTCTTCTCTTCAAATGCCTGCTCCTTGAAACTTTCTCTCCAAGTGACATTGCTTTCACTGACAAAATTAAAAGAAGTGGGGAAAAAAAAGTTGAACATGACCTCACCAACCTTCTATTATCAAAAAGTTGCACATGACCTCACCAACCTTCTATTATCACAGACTTATTTGTTGAATTACACTCATTTTCTCAGATTTGGATATTCCTGCTCATCAGGATGTCATCCTCAGTTTCTGTCTCTTCTAGTGCTCATGCAGGTGATTTAACGTATCATTTACATGCTGGGGGCACCTGGGTGGTTTAGTAGGTTAAGCATGTGACTCTTGATTTTGGCTCAGGTTATGATCTCAGGGTCATAGGATCCAGACCCTCCAGGGCTCTGCACACAGTGGAAAGTCTGCTTATGGATTTTCTCCCTATCCCTTCCCCTGCTCATGTGCTTGCTCTCTCTCTCTCGCTCTCTCTCTCTCTCCCTCTCTTTCTGTCTCTGTCTTTCTCTCTGTCTCTCTTAAATAAATAAATAAATCTTAAAAAAATAAAGGATAATTTATTTACTGGCTACTCCCTGATTTAAGGAGCTGCCCAGGTTGCTCTTGTCTCTGCAGATATGCACATCCAAGTGTCTTTATCAATAATCTCCATTTAGACAAAATGTCAAAAGTGGAAGTCTCCTTCTTCCCACAGAAGCCAGCTCCATCAGCATTCTTTGCAGAAAATCACACTTTTATTCAGTCAGTAACTGTTAGAGTGATTAAAAAAACTCATTCCTTCTCAATAATTTGTCCTGATTCCTATTGTGGTAGATGAGAACATGTTACTCATTCTAGCCATTAGCATGCGTGTAAAATTGATGTATGTTATAGTAAGTCCTTGACTGAAAATAAATACCACTTAGATTCATCTGTACCCCTTTGTGCTTTGGTGGCTGGTATGGAGACAATTCCAGACTATGTGTAAGAGGCAGAGGCATATAATGGAAGGAGCTGGGATCCCTACTTTATTGCTGGGATGAGATTCTCCTGATCAAAAAAATTCACGGTAGGGATCCCTGGGTGGCGCAGCGGTTTGGCGCCTGCCTTTGGCCCAGGGCACGATCCTGGGGACTCGGGATCGAGTCCCACGTCGGGCTCCTGGTCCATGGAGCCTGCTTCTCCCTCTGGCTGTGTCTCTGCCTCTCTCTCTCTCACTGTGTGCCTATCATAAATAAATGAAATAAATTAAAAAAAAAAATTCACGGTAGATTGATGGAGCACCTGGGTGGTGCCATGGGTTAAGCATCCAGCTCTTGGTCTGGGCTCAGGTCATGATGTCTGGGTTATGAGATCGAGCTCTGTGTGGGCTCTACACACAGTGCAGAGTTTGCTTAAGACTCTCTCTCCCTCCCTCTCTGCCCCTCCTCCCACCCTTTACTCCTCCACCTGTGGGCACACTCTCTCTCTCTCTCTCATTTTCTAAAATAAATAAATAAAATCTCTAAAAATACACAGAAGATTGATATGTGTGCAGGAAATGTACCAGTGCTAAGTCCTTCACATTTTAAGAGTTTATTTGTTCAGAAAATAAAATGATAATAAGCCTAAATATCTTGAACCATTTGAAATCTTCATATTGCATATTTGTTCATCAACTGCATTTGTAATTTGACCATCTTTTCAATATCTCTATTGCAGTCTTTTATCCTGTTCTAAGTCCCTGTCATCTCCTAACAAGATTATAACATTAGCTGTAGAAATATTTCACTTAGAAACATATTTACATCTTTGTCTACTGTCATTTTGTTTTAAAATGATCCTGCTAAAACTTAAATCAGATAATGCCACACTATTGCTCAAAACCATACAGTGGATTCCCATCTGAGAATAGCCACATAGATTTATATGCACTTTCTCTTCTTCATTACCTCTTTGATCTGTCCTTCCAGTTTTTCATCCCTCCCACTCCACTGGCTACTTTGTAGGTCCTCAATGTGTCAAGTGAAGTCACATATTTTACTTTTACTTTAGCTATTCCTTCTGCTTGAAAGGCTTTTAACCCAAGATATATGCAAAGTTTTCTCATTCCATTCATCCAGGCACTTGTTCAAATCATTTGGACAAGCATATAACAATGCATTTGTCTCTTTTATTTTTGTGATTTCCATTTCATGACAAATAACCTGATTTTAGTTTTATGCACTTATAAACAATGCATGTCTGTGAGTATATTTGAAACTCTTCCAATGCAGTATTTACCTAAGTTATATATCTTGTGTTAGAATTGAATTGCTGAGTCATGCGATACGAGATGGTTAAAATATGCCGGGTGGTACTAATTTATATAACCACTAACAGTGGACAAATGTTACAGGAGGTGGAAAGCCAGCAGAACCTAAAGTTGTCCATTTTTTACTTTTTTATTTTTAATTTTTTTTTTTTTTTTTATGATAGTCACAGAGAGAGAGAGAGAGGCAGAGACACAGGCAGAGGGAGAAGCAGGCTCCATGCACCGGGAGCCCGACGTGGGATTCGATCCCAGGTCTCCAGGATCGCGCCCTGGGCCAAAGGCAGGCACCAAACCGCTGAGCCACCCAGGGATCCCCTAATTATTTTCTAATAATTTAATGAATGGGTTTTAATTTTCAGTGCCTTGAGGGACACCTGGGTGGCTCAGCGGTTAAGCGTCTGCCTTCAAGCCCAGGATGTGATCCTGGAGACCTGAGATTGAGTCCCATATCGGGCTTCTTGCATGGAGCCTGCTTCTCCCTCTGCCTCTGCCTATGTCTCTGCTTCTCTGTGTGTGTGTCTCTTGTGAATAAATAAAATCTTAAAAAAAAATGTTAGTGCCTTGATCACTAACAGATTTGGACAACTTTTTCACACATTTATGGACCACTAGTCTTTCACAATTTTTTCCCTTTCTTGTAGTAATGCATGTTAATGATCATAAGTACTTAGGTTACCAATTTGTATATGTTTCAGTTTTTGTACTCTGATTACAATTTTTAAGGTACTCCATTTTGAACTGATAGTTATGTCGAAAATAACAATAATAGTGGAGCAAGAACCAAATATCTTGTTAAAACCACATAGGAGTAGTTTAGAATGCCTTCTTTTTAATTTTTTGAACAGTCTCATGAAGGGTTTATTACATTTATCAGCATAACATTTATAATATCTTTTATCTTTAAATTTCTTCAGCAACTTTAAATGTGCCATATTCTCATCCTCAATGTTTAAGAATATTTTTCCAGTGTCTCTTCCTTCCCATCATTTCTCTTAAGACGACAGTGATCGTGTTATTGTTGCTTATTTGAGAAAAATGTATTTTTAAGTTTTAGCTGTTTTTATAATTTTTTAACAAAATCTTTGATTTTCAGTCATTTTGTTAAGATATACCAAAGTGTGATTTTCTTTGGATTTATCCTGTAGTAGGTTCACTCATGTTTTTTTTTTTTTTTTTTTTTTTTTTTTTTTTTTTTTTTAGGTTCACTCATGTTTTTCACATGTTTTACTTAATCGTGTCTTTGAATTTCCGCTGGCATTTCTACTCTTTTTCTTTCTATTGTATTTTTTCTCTTGTTTCTTCAGTATTTATTTATTTATTTATTTATTTATTTATTTATTTATAGTGTGCTAATTATTTTTTTGTGTGTTGACGATGTTAATTCTGTACCTTTAGCTTAATTTCAGACATTGAATTTTCCCAATCTAGAATATGGTTATGATTATTTTTAAAATGTCAAATTTTTTTCATGATTCTTTTATCTATTTTAGTCACAATTTCATATATCTTTTTCACTGTATTAGGCACAGTTTACCCATTTTTTTCTGCTAAGTCAAAATTCTTGACCATTTTCACATTTTCTGTTATTGTTAATTTTCTCTAAAACATCTGTCATATTTTGGTCTATTCTAATGTCAATTTTTATGGTATACTAAACCGTATATTTAAAGTCATTGTAGAGAATCTACATCTTGTGTTCTTTCACCAGGGAAGATTCTCTCACTTCTCTGTTATGCCAATAGTGCAAGTATATCCTTTCGATCCAAACACAGACAGTAATGGATGGAAACTTGAGGATATTTGGCATATGTCTGCTTCCTTTCTTTTCCTTGAGCATGCACTCTTAGGACTTTTGATTGAGACTTTATCTGGTTTTTATGGCCTCACTCCTGAAAGATGTGACAATAAATATTCATCTTAATTCTTAAACATTTCCCCAGTTTCTGTTTCCAGTCTCCTACTCAGTGTAGAACAAATCTCTAGAAATCATCTGGAGGCAAAGATTAGCTATATGCTTTGTTCCTTGAGCATAGTGAAAATGCAGGGAATTTTACTCTGCCTTCAAAAAGACAGGAACTCACTTTAAGTCCCTGGCCCCTTGAGCATTCCCAGAACTCAAATATTTTGTGGAGGGATATAGGCATATAGTTGATCATCCTCAAGGGTTAAGGTTTTGGTTACCAAAAAATAATTGTTTTTGTTTCCTCCAGCACTCTTTGTCTGCCTTTGACGACCTCAATCCTTCCCTGAAGCCCAGAATTAGATGAGGCACCCAGCTTAATAAACAAAATAAAAACAATGCTAGTGAACATCAGCTTAACTCAGATAGACTCTAATGTCTCTTGAGTGAGGTAATAATTCTTAAGATAAAATAAAATAAAATAATAAATAAAATAAATAAAATAAAATAAAATAAAATAAAATAAAATAAAATAAAATAAAATAAAATAATAATATGCTGTGAAACCAATACCAATTCAACTAAAATCGTACTTGGATAAATGGAAATTATTATTAAATTTCCTCTCAGTTTGACTCAGGATTTGGCACTAAATTAATTAATACTAATTTTAAATATGTATTTTTCTTATTTTGATATTTAGTGATCAGTGACTATGGGCTGCTAATATCCGTATTCTCTTTCTGATTAACAAATATAAAGCAAAATGCTTTAATTTCATTCTCCTCTTGTCAATACACATACAATTATTATTTTAATTTTAGTTTAATTTTCTTAAACATCAAAATGATTCTTACTGTAAATTTACAAACTGGTTATTTATGATCCCTGGACAACCTACTTCCTGTATTTCTTCTTCAATCTGACATTTCACATGAAATAACTTTCCTTGTTTATTTTACTTCATTATTTAACTCACTAATGAATTTATTTTTACTTAGAAGCAATTTGGATAATGTCTTTATTTTCACTCCTGGATCTCTAAAGACCTCTATCATTCCTGATTATGAAATTGAATTTTTAAAATATTTTTATTTTATGAGGTAAAATGTATACATCTTAAAGGTACAAATCTTAAGTGTAAAATTAAATAAGTTGAAGTAAATCTATGCACTCATTTATGCACAACCATAATCAAGATGCCAAGCTCTTTTATCATCTGAAAATCCCCTTTATGTTTTTGTCAGTGATTCTTTACCCTCCATACACAAACATAATCTCATTTTTGGCTATGAGCTCACTTGATCAATTTCTAAATTATCTAATAATTAATTTAAATTGTATTTTTTATTAAGTAATTTTAAATTAATGCAAGTATGGTCAGATGACCTTGGTTTAATTATTCTGTTGTTATTTTATCTATTATTTTGTAATATAATTTATAATTTTTAAATTTAGTATTTTCTGCTTCACATTACAGTATCTGAAAATTTTATTTTATTTTATTATTTTTTTAGATTTTATTTATTTATTCATAAGAGACACACAGAGAGAGACAGAGACATGCAGAGGGAGGCTCCCTGTGGGGAGCCTGATAGGGACTCAGTCCCAATCGCAATCTGAGCCAAAGACAGATGCTTAATCACTGAGCCACTGAGCCACTCAGGTGCCCCTATATCTGAACATTTTGAATTGACTACTTTTTACTTCTATTCTGTTTGGTTATTTATTTATTTATTTATTTATTTATTTATTTATTTATTGTAGGTAGCCAGTATATATGTCTAGTAATATTTCTCCAAGAAGATATATTGCCATGGAGTTGGTAACTGGTACTATGTGCCCAAGGGCAGAAGCTAAAATCTGGACTATAGCTTGTGGCTCTTCCCTCTCTACTGAATGTGTTGTATTGAGGTGGTAAGGCATGCAATTCAGACTACAAGATTCTTTTTTTTTTTTTTTTTTAAGATTTTTGATTTATTTATTCCTAAGACAAACAGAGGGAGAGGTGGAGATACAGGCAGAGGGAGAAGCAGGCTCCATGCAGGGAGCCTGATGAGGGACTCGATCCTGGGTCTCCAAGATCACGCCCTGAGCTGAAGGGCATGGGCTCAACCTCTGAGCCACCGAGGCATCCCCAGAGCACAGGCTTCTGATGTTGCTCAGGGCTTCATACTCTTCTTTTTTTTTTTTTTTTTGTTCCCAGACATTAGAAAGTGTTATCCTTTACTTGAGAGTCTCTACCGGTAGCACTGTCTAAGACCCTTTTCCTTTAGAAAAGTTCTCACTTTAATATTCTGATCTTTAAGATTTGAAGGCAGAAATAGAAGAAATGCTTAGAAGTCTTCTGAGTGACTCATGTTGGTTAACTGTCTACCTTCATTTCAGGTCTGATCACAGGGTCCTGGGATTGAGTCCTGCATCGGGATCCCTGCTTAGCAGGGTGTCTGCTTCTCCCTCTCCCTCTGTCAGCTGCTTCCTTTGCTTCTGCTCTCTCTCTGTCTCTCTTAAGTAAATAAATAAATAAATAAATAAATAAATAAATAAATACAATCTTGAAGAAGAAGAAGAAGAAGAAGAAGAAGAAGAAGAAGAAGAAGAAGAAGAAGAAGAAGAAGAAGAAGGAAGGCTTAAGTTCTATTAGGCATTACCAAATCTCCTATGCACCCTTTACCCCCAGAAGGGCCCAAGTCCCTAGAGCTCTTCCTTTATTTCTCCCTTAAACTAGGCTTGGGCAGGCAAATATTTTTACTATCTGTACTTACTCCCTGGATCTCAAGCCTTACCTGCCTCAGAGTCCTTCAAACTTACCCTACCACTACCCCAGTGCCATTTGTTTTAATTAGCCATAAGAAAGTCATAAGAAGGTTCTCAATTATTTTTCAGATCTTTGTAATTTTGATTTCCCAGGCTTAGGTTAAGGAGGAAAATCCAGCAACCTATGTTACTCTGCCAGTGTCAGAAATGATTTAAATCATATTTATGTAGCAAATTATATACTATTTACCATAGAAAACGAAAATAGTAAGTTTGATATGGCTTTGTAAATGTTTTAATTCTAAATCTCAGAGAATCAATAGATGTCTGTGATAACTAATAAATGGAGAAGAAATTTCATTTAGAAACTTTATTCTCTATCATTTTTTAAATGAGTAATGCAAACCAGTTATGAAGACTTAAGTTTTCAATAACTTTGCAAAAAGGGGTAATTACAGTCTAAATGTACTAAGAATATATAATTCACTCTTACATCTGTATTCATTTTAAAAATGACTAGTAATTGTAAAATATATTTCTAAGTGGTCCTTTATGTTTACTTCATGTTAACTTTCCATGTAATTTTACATTAATTACATTATTCAATAGTGACTTCCCTAGTAAATTATGCTTCACAAAGTATCAATTCCAAAATAGTTGTTTTTTGAATTAATAAATACCAAAAAATAACTTTTGCCATTATTCTCCAAATGTGAGAAGATTCAGTGAAATAATTGCACTACAAAATAATGACTGAGAGACACCTAGGTAGCTCAGTCAATTAAGTGTCTGCCTTCAGCTCAGGTCATGATCCCAGCATCAGGCTCCCTACTTAACGGAAAGTTTGCTTCTCCCTCTTCTGCTGTTCCCCCTGCATGTCTGCTCTCTCTCTGACAAATAAATAAATAAAATCTTTAAAAAAGATAATGACTGCAACTTTGTTTTTCATGTCCTAAAGTAAGTTTTTTAATCTGTTTCTTAGTAATTTAGTTATTCTGGAGATTTAAATATCACCTCTGAATATTCTAAAGTTTATTTGTTTAGGTTTTATAGCAGTGTCCATAATTGTTTCATGGTTTGCATATTTTCAAATTTAAATATAATTCTCTATTATTTTTATCTGAAATTGGAAGTATCCAAGCAGCAATGCTCTTTATAGAGAATGATCCCTGAGAGAATTTTACTGATTGAGTTTTGTTTTAAAAAGATGAGATATACTAAGATTTCAGTTCTATATTATTTTCTTGTTGAAGAAACTTTCCTTACTCAATGATGCAGAAAATATTTAGTATTCTCTCAAATTCATAGATTCCTGTTGAGATATAAATAAATTGGATCTCTCCTAGAAGATTAATATTCATATTTTTATTTTTCATAAGTGTGCTTTTCCTATTAATCTCTTCATTTCAGCAGATATCTCCATGAATACTAAATTGACAGCTTTTGTCTTGATAATATTTATAGCTGCTAATGATAGGTCAGGATGGAGTATCCCTAACAAAATAAACTAATGAAAGAGTTCTCAAAAGTATATGATTCTGACACAAGTATTAAAAAAAAAAAAAAGGGGGAAGTGCTACAGAATGGGGGGGGGCGTGTAAGAAATACTGTGTTACAGTGAAGTAAATTTCTTTCTGCATTTGTTGATAGATATGCCACATTTTCAATTGAAAATGTCTGTTTTGAGTGTTCTAAACTTCTTTACAATACCTCATAAGACTAGTTCTAATACATACTTTGAGAAATGCTAATATAATGGCAATGAAAATTTTCAGGAAAATGTGGTCTTTACCATAATAAAGAAGGAAAATATTAAAGACAAACACAGTGAAATATCTTGATATAAAAAGTATTTTCTGTTCTGAAATGTGGATAGCAAATAAGAAGCCTTAATTCTGATATTAGTGTGTCACTCTTTAGGGATAAAATTGTGAGTCACACTGATAGTTAATCTGGGCCATGAGGAATATATATACACACACATATATATATACACATATATATACATATATATATAAACACATATATATATACACACGTATATATACACACATACATATATACACATATATATATAATAACTATAATAAATATATTAGGTTTCATTTGTCTAGTCTTTTTTTATGTACTTGTCTGCTTAAGAACCCTATAGGAATGCTAAATAAAGATTCCCAAAGTCTATTTCTTTACATTTTGCTTGAGAACACCTGGGTAGAGTTGAAGCATTTGTACTTTTAAATTTCTAGGTTATTTGAGTGACCAACAAATTTGAGAACTAATGGTACAAGTCAAGAGTAAAGGGATCCCTGGGTGGCGCAGCGGTTTGGCGCCTGTCTTTGGCCCAGGGCGCGATCCTGGAGACCCGGGATCGAATCCCACATCGGGCTCCCGGTGCATGGAGCCTGCTTCTCCCTCTGCCTCTCTCTCTCTCTCTCTCTCTCTCTGTGACTATCATAAATAAAAAAAAAAAATAAAATTAAAAAAAAATTAAAAAAAAAAAACAAGTCAAGAGTAAAGAAAAATACAGCTCCAAGGTCAAATCTGGGCCACAGTCATTTTATTTTATTTTATTTTATTTTATTTTATTTTATTTTATTTTATTTTATTCTATTATTTTATTATTTTATTATTATTTTATTTTTTATTAATTTATTTTCTTTTTAAGATTTTATTTGTTTATTCATGAGAGAGAGAGAGAGAAAGAGAGAGAGAGAGAGAAGAAGAGACACAGGCAGAGGGAGAAGCAGGCTCCAACGCAGGGAGCCTGACGTGGGACTCCATCCCGGAATTCCAGGATCACACCCTGGGCTGAAGGCAGGCACTAAACCGCTGAGCCACCCAGGGATCCCCCACAATCTATTTTAGGTAAGAATGATTTTCATTGCTAAGGTACTATATAAAAAATAAATACATGAAATGGAAGAGTATGTGACAGACTATACATAGCTGGCAAAACTTGAAATATTTATTCTCTGGCCCATTACAGAAAGTTTTCTGGTCTCTGGTCCAGATCTTTTTTTTTTTTTTTTTAATAATAGCTTTGCTGAAATATAATTTACACACCATAAATTCGCTCTTTTAAAGTACACACAATGGTATTCGTGGTAAACAGGCTCAGCAACAGTATATTCACAGAATTGTGTAATCATCACTACTGGCTAATTTTAGAACATTTTCACAGCCTCTAAAAGAAATCTCCTCCTCATTGGCAGTCAATCCTCATTCTTACCTCTATCCATCCCCAGGCAATCACTAATCTACTTTCTGAGTCTATGGATTGGTCTATTCTGGACATTTCATATAAATGGAATGGCACCACATGTACACTTGTGTGACTGGCTTCTTTCAATTAGCCTAATGTTTTCAAGTTCCATTCATGTTGTAGAATATATCACTATTTCATTTCTTTTATTATTAAGTACTATTCCATGGTATTGGCGTGTTATATTTTGCTGATTCATTTTGATTGTTTCCACATTTTTTGGCAATTTTAATAGCGCAGCTATAAACATTCTTGTACATTTTGTATGGACATATGTTTTCAATTTGATAGAATGTATATATATGAGTGGAATTGTCAAATCATCTGATAACTATATTTAGCATTTCGTGAAACTGTCAAACTGCTTTCCAGAGTGACTGCACTATTTTACCATCTCCTTCACAATGTATTATGATTCCAATTTTCCACATTGTTCTCAATATTCATTATTTTCTGTCTTTAATTTTGCCATCCTAGTAGATATGAAGTGGTCTCTCAGGATTTTGAATTTATTTTCCATAATGACTAATGTTGTTGAAATTTTTATTCATGTGCTTATTTGCCATTTGTATTATCTTCTTTGATGATGTGTCTATTCAAATATTTTGCCCATTTTTAAAATTAAGCTTTATTTTTTTATTTTTGAGTCATTCATTATATATTCTAGATACAAGTGCTTTATCAGATATATAATTTGTAAATATTTTCTCTCATTTTGTGTGAGCTGTCTTTTCATTTTCTTGTGGGGGCCTTTGTAGGATAAAAGCTTTAAATCCAATGAAGGTTACTTTATCTCTTTTTCATTTGTGTTTTTGATGTAATATCTAAATGATCATTGCTTTATCCTTTACTATTTTTTCTCTTCTAATATTTTATAGTTTTAACTCCCACATTTAGGTCTATACTACATTTTGAATAAATTTTGCATATGGTATGAAGTAAAGTTTTAGTTTCATTTTTTTGCATGAAGATTTGCTGGCACCATTTGTGGTCTCAATCATTTTAAAGAAATGAAGAGCTACCACCTGGTGCTGTTACATTTCAATACTCATGAAAAATTTTGTGTATAAAAACATTTTCTTATTTAGCATAAATAGCAGTCATCAATCTAGATAAGTTAGTATATTTCATAGTCATTGAGTCAGAAATATCACATAGCTAACCCACAACTGATAATGCACAAATATTTCCCATAACAAACTCACTTAGGAGTTTCTCTGCTGTGACTAATTCTAAACAAAAACAAAAATATATTAATAGGAATGTATCAAAGTTATTGCATTTATATATGCCGAAGTTACATGACACAGTAGGGATGCCTAAAACTGTGGCAGCTATTGTGTATATATTAAAGGTAAACTTCAACTTCTTTAATAAAAATAATAGAACTCCAAAGGAAACCACAAGAAAAATGAACATATTCTATTTGGGCAAGGACAAAAAAAAAAAAAAAACTTGATGTAAGTAAGCTATGTTATTGTAGCCATGTTCCCATTCTTCCTTTTGATCCATCATAAATAATTTGATATATTTCTATTGTAGATCACTTTCACCTATTTGAAATGTCTTGTTATTGCTTGTGGTTCATTAAGGAGCTTATATTCTATGCAAATATAGTTTGTGTTAGTTTATCTTAGACTAATTTGAGAGTTTGAGTTTGCTAGTGAATACAGAATACAATCACTTCACAGCACCAACTGTAATGGTTTGAATTGCAACATATTAATATATATAAAGATATATATTAATATATATAAAATATATATAATATATAACACATATATAAAGATATATAATATATAAAATATATATAAATGGTTTGAACTGTAACATTATATATAAAGAATGCAATACGTATATATATATATATATATATATATAAAGAATGTAAGGGCTTTTGTTTGCTGTCTAATGCCAGCTTTTATTATTTTCCTGTAGTTTATTAAGAACTTATAAAAAGGCATTTTGAAACCCCACTGTGTGAAGTTATCACCTTTTTGAAGGTAAACATTTGAAAGATTTCATAAATGTTAGTTTAACACAATTTCTCTTGCAGTGAAAAAACTCACTCTCATGGTGGTAAAATCATAATTTCAATTTAGTGATTCCATTTCATGTATCATGAAAACAAAGGTTAAATAATGCAATAATTTTCAAAATAACCTAGTGAGTTATTAATATATTAATTATAACAAGCAGAATATACCATAGGTCCAAGGTTATAGAGTGAAAGGGAAATCAGGTTGTGAACTGAGGCTGTCAGAATCCAAATTCTTAATTCCTACATCAGAAGCTGATAGTGGAAAAAAAAAGATGATAGTGAAAAGTCAAAATGTATAACTTCATTTAACCAGAAGGAGCTCATTTATTTTGTACTCTATATAGCAAAGGTTTTAAAAGTGGATTTTTCTTCTATTTCATTTTCCAATTTCTTTTTTTTTAAGATTATATTTATTTATGAGACAGAGAGAGAGAGAGAGAGAGTGCATGAGTGCATGAAAAGGGAGAGCAGCAGAGGAAGAGGGTGAAGTAGGCTTCCTGCTGAGCAGGAAGCAGGATTGGGGGCTTGATCCCAGGACTCTGGGATCTTGACTTGAACAGAACGCTCAACTGACTAAGCCACCCAGGTGCCCCTCATTTTCCAATTTCTAATTAAAAAAACCTTGCATCTTCACTTAATCACAAATCATCAGTGTTACTGAAGAATGATCTCTCTATGATCATCTGTATTCAAGCTCTGGAATAAACTAAATGCCAGAATATGCCATCACCTGAGATATACTCCAGAAAAAAGCTGTAAGAGAGGAACAGGGTTGGAGCCTGAGCTCAGGGAAAATGCCTTGGGAACTGCTATTTAGACTGCACACATACCAAGGCAGCAACAAAGAATGTGAGAAGAATGAGGGAAAAGGAGCCTCTGTCATGGCCATCCAGCTAAATACCAGTTGGGTAAACTGCAAATCATCAATGCATAACAAACAAAAAATCTTATAAAATTCTAAAAAGAACAAAAGAGGAGAAAATCAATGGAAGATCATTTTTAGAAAAGGAAAATTAAACTAATAGTATGGAAAAATACTGTTTCTCATGTTTTATCTTTGAAGTGTCATGAAAACAGATCTCAAAATGTATCAACAGAATGAATGTCACTGATGTAAATTTTCAAGTGGTATAAAATAATAATTATCATTCCCATTTTTATTCTATGGCATTATCCTTAGCACACATATTGCTGTGCAATATTCTAGTCCTCTTCCTATGCATCAGCTATGATGCATCTATTTATGATCTTTATAAATAGATCCATGTGTGTGAGTACCTTAATATCTACAATTTCACTGTTGATAGTTCCTTTCAATTTTTTTAATTGCTTAAAAATGGTAATGAATATTTTATCTATATACGTGCAGTCATGCTGTTTTTCATAGATTAATTTTTTTAAGATTTTATTTATTTATTTTAGAGAAAACAAGCAGAAGGGTGGTGCAGGAAGGGGCAGAGGGAGAGGGAGAAGTAGACTCCCCACTGAGCAGGAAGCCTAATGGGGAGGGAATGGGAGGGGCTTAATCCCAGGACTCTGAAATCATGACAGGTGCCGAGGACAGATGCTTAATCAACCGGGCCACCCAGGCACCCCTGTTTTTCTTAGATTCCTAAAAGGAATTAACTTAGAATGAGATTTCTGTGTTCTCATTGTCATTAATTCAATTGCCAAATCTGTGTCGTAGCATTTTTGAAATGTTTGACTATATTGTGCTCTAGAAAATTAGGACATCTAAATGAAAAGAAAAACGCTATTTTATTTTTTTAAGATTTTATTTATTAATTTGAGAGAGAGCATGCATGAGCAAGGGAGGAGAGGCAGAGGAAGAAGGATAAGCTGACTCCCCACTGAGCAGCAAGTCCTCTGCAGGGCTTCATCCCAGGACCCTGAGATCATGATGTGAGCAAAAATCAAGAGTGGAAGGCTTAGCCAACTGAACTACCCAGGTTCCCTGAGAACACTACTTTAAAAGTCTTCTAACCTCTGTGATTAATGAAACAAAAGTGACTTCACTTTTCAAATTGAAACACAAATAAAGCATGTATTAATCCAAATGTGAAATACTGCATGTTCTCTGTGATTATGGCATGAGGTATATGCCTGTTTGTGTCTGTGTGCACGTGTACGTGTATATGTGAACAAAAAGAAAATCACTTTGATAATTGGGGCACATGATTTTTTCTTCAGAAACTTAATATATCATCTATTCCCAAATACTATATTTGTTCTATTGCAAGTGTTTCCTACAACATGAAATATCATTTTGAAGCCAAAAATAAAAGTTAATTTGGAATCAATAACAAGAGAACAATCACTTTGCTTGACCAAATACCTTTTTAGAATTAATGTTAGGATTTCATTGGACACTTAGTTAGTCAGGGTCAGGATCCTCAGTCAGAATATGGGGAGCCAAGACAGCTAAGATAAAACCATACTAGGGTCCTCTTTTATAATTTAGATGAGACTGCATTAGCACCCCGTCTAGCAGCAACTACAGTTGTGACTTTTGCAAAACATTCCAAAACAAAACAGTTAACCATAGGGTGGCTCAGCAGTTGAGTATCTGCCTTTGCCTCAGTGCGTGATCCTGGAGTCCCTGGATCGAGTCCCACATCGGGCTCCTTGTATGGAGCTTGCTTCTCCCTCTGCCTGTGTCTCTGCCCCTCTCTCTGTGTCTCTCATGAATAAATAGATAAGATCTTAAAAAAAAAAAAAACTGTTAACCATAAAACACTGGTCACTATTGCAAGTTTAGGCAGTTAGTCTCCATTTATCAGTACAAAAGACCATCAGCACAATAACCCGCTAGGTATACTGGGGCATGGTCCAAGCCCTGATTAGCACACCTTAGTAGCCAATCCAGAGGGGACTCACACTTAGGATGCTCAAGACAGTTCTACAAAAGAACTTATTAAAAAAACCCATCTTCGAATGTCAAAATGGCAATGCTCTCGGGGCTCCTCTGTCTCTGGGAGCTTTGTACTAACACTCAATAAACTTTGCTCTGCTGCTCACTGCTCTTTGTCTGGTCTACCTCTTCATTCTTCCAAGTAGGGTGATCAAGAATGCCAGGGATTAAGGGAACAAAAATCCTGTAACATTAGCATATGGCAAGAATAAATGTCATCCTTTCTGAGCAGAAAATTTCTACCTTCTGTTCTTGTCTTTTCTTAGATCAAGTATACATGATAAATAGACATTCATTTATACTGAAATAAAAATAGCATAATTATCTATTCTTTTTCTGCGGCCAAACTGGAGAAGGTATTGATAATGCCATACTCACCCAAGTATCTTTAAGTGATGTCTTGTATTATTAAATGTTTGATTTAGTTAAATAAGTCGAGTGGTTTTCTCTTGATGTTCCTTTCTAGATACTGGCATTAAAATGTGAGAAAATTATTCTGTAGAGGTTTATAAAATGAATCTAAAACTTCTTAAATTCAATTTAAGAAAGGAAAGGATTAAAGTGTGGTTTATTTAAGTCTCAGCACATTTGAAAATAAAATTAACAAATTCATATTTGCATTTGGATACTTCACTTGACTTTCAAAAAAATAAAAACATAGTGCTTCCAAAGTTATAAACTTCATGTAAAGAGTAGCAATTTGTGAAAGTAAAAACTCCTAATGTAAAATTAATCATGACCTCAGAAAAACCAAGTCTCATTGATAAGAACTGAGATTGCTGAAGGCAGATACACAGTTGTGAGGTAGGGCCAACCCTCCAGAGACATATGTACAAAAGTGACTGTTTTTCTAAAGATTAACAGATATAGTCATATGGCTCCCTGATACAAGCTAAAGGAAGTCGAGGAAGTCGGCTGGGAGAACTATGGAGAGACTTCTTCACTAACTAAAAATAAAAGGTATACAAATCTTTTTTCTTTGTTGTATGCAATTCTTTTTTTTTTTTAAGATTTTATTTAATTATTTATGAGAGACGCAGAGAGAGGCAGAGACAGAAGCAGGCTCCATGCAGGGAGCCCGACGTGGGACTGGATCCCAGGTCTCCAGGATCACGCCCTGAGCTGAAGACGGTGCTAAACCGCTGGGCCACCCGGGCTGCCCTGCTATATACAATTCTATATTCACACAGTGACTGGGAATACAGAGTCACCATATAACAATTAAGTGAAGGACAAGAAAATATGGCATTTTCTTTCCCCAATGGTTGAGTCTGGTTTATAGATTTTGCTTTCCCAGCTAAAAATAATTCATTCATTTCTAAGGAGTTATGGCCTAAAGCTCTCCAAATAACCACGCTAGATACAGCTTAATACCCCAAATATTCTTTGTGTAGTCAAACAGTGACAAGGGTGTGATGGGTTACTGCTTTCTAAATCATTTGCTTTTTTATATGAAGAGGAAAAATGTTATGTAAAGAGTGGAAATATGATAAGAGATAAGTTGTTTGGAATGCATAATAACATTTTAAATAGAAGAACAGATAGGAATGCTTGTAGTAGAATGCTCTTTTACAGGAACATATGAATATTTCTGATACCATACTCTTTTATTATGAAATACCAAGTAATTCAATTATGAATTTATATGTATTTCATCTGAAGAGTCTTTAAAAGATCTAAAAATACACATGTCATATTTAGTTCTTGAATTGTTTGTACTACATTTGGTTGATGTACTTTCAGAGTTATTAATAAGAAATAAAACTGACACATTTTTAGCACATACTAAATCAAAAAGGGTCAGTCCATACTAGGTAGTCATTACCAAGTTTTTCTCAATTTTATTATTACTATAAATCTCAAGTGCTGATTGCTTTGACTTGTGGAAGACAGAACACTACATAATAGCATTTTCAAGATATGAAAATCAAATAAAAAGTTAAATTCAGTTTGAAAATAAAGAATAGCACACTAGTCTTAGTATTGATAAGATATTTGTTGCACATTTGATGGATACCTGGCTTTAATTTTTTTTCTTTAAACACATCATTTCTCTATAAAGTAGTCAATAAAATTTTGGGAAGTCCTATAACAATCAGAAAATTTTTCAATCAAGAAAAATACCTATGGCAATAATAAAAATATATTTGGTTAGATGATAAGTAAATATTTGTACACTTTTATAATCATTACAAGTGTATTAATGTATGTTTTAAATATGTGAAGAATAATCTAAAAGCATTTCTCAAGATGCTTAGGCATGAAAAGGAAAAAATATTTGCCACAGGTGATGATTTTCTTTCTTGATATACTTCCTTCAATTGATTTGCAGTATACTACGTACATTTTTCTGTTCCTTCTCAGTCTCTTTTTGTGGCTCTTCCTCACATCATTGACCATATAACACCCAAGTGCTCCAAAGAACAGTTCGCCAACCTCTCTCATTTCTATCTACTCTCACTCCATTGATGATTTTACTACATCTAGAGGCTTTAATTACTCTCCACACATGACAATTTCCAAATGTATCTCTACTGTATGCTACTCATGTATCTCACTGTCTACTCAATATTTTCATTTCAATACATAGTTCCCAACTCAGCAAATCCAACTCACTTTCTCACGACAGTTACTTCTCTTCTCCTGGTTTCCCTCACCTCAATTAATCAAACTTCAATTGTTTTAGTTTGTTAGGCCAAAAATATTAGAGTTATCATTGACTCCTTTCTCCCCCATCTAAAATGCAATGGTTCCAGTAATCTTCTTCAGACTATCTGTGATAGACAGAATTGTTCATAATACTATTACGTTATTAAGATAAAATTAGTATGTTAGTCACAGCTCCCACTGTGACTGTATTTGGAGACAAGATCTTTCGGGAGTCACGTAAGATTAAATAAGGTGATGAGCATGGAGCTTTCATCTGATAAGTGTGATATAACAAGAAGAAGAGACACCAGAGAATAGCAAGAGAGTGGAGCTCGATCTCTCTCTCTGATTCTGCGTGTATGTGTGTGTGTGCATGTGTGTGTGTGTGTGTGTGTGTGTGTGTGTGTGTGTGTGTACCAGCACAGAAAGAAGGTCAGAGAGAAGAAAGCTGTCTAGAAGTTAGGAAGAGAGCCTTACCAGCCTTAAGCTTTTGTCCTCCAGAAGTGTAAGAAAACAGATGTCCATTGCTAAAGCCACCTATCACAGTCTGTGATATTGTGTTATGGCAGCCTGAACAGATTAACACATTATTTTTTACAAATCTCACCATTTGTTACCTCTTTGTCTGCCTCTAGCCCACCCTATGCCGCTACCGTCTCTTGCCTGTATTATTGCAGTTACCTCACATCTGGTCTCTCTACTCTGTCTTACCATAGTATCCACAATTATACCTTAAAGTGGAAGTTGCTCTGGTTCATGCTCTCCCACTGCTTTCAAAATAAGAGTATCAGCCAAAGTTCTTAAACTGATTTGGCCTCCTTTTGCTTCTGGGAACTCAGGTACTACTACTGCCTACATCACTCATGCTGTCTTAGTCAAATGGCCTCATAATAGATCCTTGAATATGCCAGTTGTCCTCCTACATCTGGGCTTTGCATCAGTTGCTCCATTTTGGGGGAGAAATCTTCCTGAAATTATCCATGTGGGTCTTCCTCCAACTGTCTTTCAATCTTTGTTCAAACAGCACTTTTTCCCTGAGATCTTACCTGACACTCTTTTGGTTTGACCTCTCCCCACACTCACTGTTACTCCCTCTATCTTTTTCCTGCTTCTCTCTCCCTCCACAGCACTTATTCCTATCTAGGGCACTATACGTATTACTTATTTGCTTCTTTACTGTAAGTTGTATGTTTCCCCCTCCCCCATTAGAATGTGAAGTCTATCAGCGATAGTTTCTCTATCTCTGCCATAACAAAGTACCACAAAATTATCAACTTAAAACAACACTAATTTATGATCTCAGTTTCAATAGACCAGAGGTCCAGGCACAGCATAGCTCAGCTGGGTTCTAGTTCAGAGTTTTACTGAGCTGACGCCAAGGTATCGGTAGGGCTGCATTTTTGTTTTTTATTTTTTTGTTTTGGTTTCCTGGTTTGCTGTTTTTGAGGGCTCTGGGGAAGAATAGGTTTCTAACACATTCAGGTTGTTGGCAGGTTTCAGCTTAATGGGTTTGTCAGACTGAGGTTCTTTTTCTAGGCTCAGCAGAGAGTGAGTCTCCACTTGTCAAAGCCACCCACCTACTCTGACTCATTGCCACTTTCATCTTCCATGCCATTATGGATGGTTGGATTTTCATCATATTTCTATTCTTTTTTTTAATAAAGATTTTATTTATTTATTCATGAGAGACAGAGTGAAAGGCAGAGACTTAGGCAGAGGGAGAAGCAGACTCCATGCAAGAATCCTGATGTGGGACTTGATCCTGGGACCCGGGGATCACGCCCTGAGCCAAAGGCAGACGCTCAACCCCTGAGCCACCCAGGGGTCCCTATACTTCTATTCTTTGTGACCTCTCCTTCTACCTCCTATTTCCTACTTCCAACCAGAGAAAATTCTCTGCTTTTAAGAGTTTATGTGATTAGATTGGGACAATCCCCCCAAAATAGGGGATAATCTCCCCGCTCTAAGATCCATAACTTTAATCACATCTACAAAGTCCCTTTTGCCCTGCAGTTTAACATATTAAGAAGTTCTAAGGACTTAAAAAAAAAAAGGAGAAGTTCTAAGGACTAATCTCTGGACACATTTGAAGGCCATTCTTCTGCCTCACTCAGCTTATCGATTTGAAAGTATGTGCATGTGCCTTTCTTTCACAATGCCTGGTGGTGATTCAGTGCAAATTAATATGCATTTGAAAAATTGTTGAAGAGTCAACTCTTGAAAAATCTTCAGTTTAACATTGAGAGATCAATTTAACATATTCTGGTAGTGTCTAAAATAACATTGCAAATTAAATAGCTACATTCTTTCTAACTTGCTACCCAAATATTTTCGATTCATTTTAGTGCTATCATTTGCCTTAGAAGTTCCAAGAATTATAAATAAGTTTAGTGTTTGGCATTGTTTTCCAAGGAATTTATAATCTAGTATAAGGCATAAAGCAAGATCAGAAATAACTATAAAACAATAGTGATACAGCATGTCATGCAGAGATTTATGTATTTTGCATATTATGAGAACATATGGTCACAATGGTGGGAAGAATTTGAGAAAGTTTTATCAAGAACTGTGACTTGAAGAATTAATATAATTTCAATAACATGTGATACCTAGACAAGATACCAATAAAATACAATACAACAAGCATGTAGACACAAGAAAGGGCATTGTTTGAGGGACAATAAGCAGGATTTTTTTTCTTCTGAAAATAAATGACATAAATGGAGACAGAAAAAGGGACTGGAAATGATCACATTAATAACATCAATTTATTGAGTATCTATGAAGACCATGCACTCTTCAATGAACAGGTTACACAATGGGGACCAAAATAAAATCCAATGGGTGGAAACAAAAAGAAACAAATGTATATATGTTAATGGCAAGTGTTATATAGAAAAAATAAATCCTGGCAAAAAACTTGGCAGTATCAGAACTGTTGTGCTGGTTTGTTTAGGGTGATTAGGGAAGGAATTTCAAAGAACAAACCATTTAAAGGTATATCTGAAGCAATGTGAAAGACTAAACCATGCTGGTCCCTGAAGGAATGGCCTTCCAGGGGAAGAAAGAGAATGTGCTTAGGTCTGAGATAAGATGGGTCAGGAGCAGGTTAATTTATTTGAGAACCAAAAAAGGTTCATATGCCAGGAACATATGTTGGTGAGAAGAGAGGCAGGAGATGCTCTCATAAAGACATCTGCAGCCTTGTGATGAAGAGCCTTGACTGAAAGAGAGAAGAATTCTGATGAGTTTTATAAACGGGTTACCACTGAGTCACATAGAAATGATTTGGAGCTATCTTTTAAGATGACTGTGAAAACAATAGACAGTGTGAAGTTGAGCTGGAAGAGATCACCAGCAGAAGACATCTTAGGGGCCTACTATAATAATCTGATGGAAAAGCAGATTACATTTGTACTGCAGACCTGGTAAAGTGAAGCAGAACAGGACATGAGACAGGTTAAAAAAAATAAAATTAAAAAAAAAAAAGTAGGAAGAAACAAGAATAAAATCTGGTACATAATTTCCAAAATTAAGTAAAATAGAAGTAAATTAGGATTGAGCCCTCATTAAAAATATGTGAATTGCAGTTTGGATATTGTATCTGACACCACTTAGGGAATACCTAGGATTTTTGCCTGTATCCCAACTCTCCTTGGCTTGATTCATACAGAAGCAGCTGCAGCAACTAACTCACTTTAGCACCTACAAAATCTACCACCTGACAATGCTGCTTATCTTCTTGAACCTCTCCTCCTTAAGACCCCTGTCCTGAGATGGGGACTTCAATCATATCCTACTCTCTTCATTAAATGAATTACAAAATAAATTAACTATTAGAACACCAACCTCATACCACAGATGATTTGAAAGGTGTATATAGAAAAAAATACATGGGATCCCTGGGTGGCGCAGCAGTTTGGCGCCTGCCTTTGGCCCAGGGCGCGATCCTGGAGACCCGGGATCGAATCCCACGTCAGGCTCCCGGTGCATGGAGCCTGCTTCTCCCTCTGCCTGTGTCTCTGCCTCTCTCTCTCTCTGTGACTATCATAAATAAATAAATAAAAAAAAATTAAAAAAAAAATGCTTTAAAAAAAAAAAAAAAGAAAAAAATACAAATAAATGAAGAGCAGAACAAGGCACAGATTAGAAGTCACATACCTGAAGAGACAGAGGTGGAGATTAAGATGGACATGGATGAGTTCCATATTTGAGTCTTAGTCCACTGGAAGCCTAAGTGAAAAATACTAATAAAAGCAATAACATTATTATTATTGTTCATAGAGTAAGAACTCTATGTTTGTTCCTCTGAGGAAATAAGCTTTCCTGTAATTATTTCTGTTTTTTTTTTTCTTTTAATGGGCCTCTTCATCAGTGATAATGAATGGTATAATGTGCAGTGGCCTCAACCACATTTCCTCAACAAATTTAACTGTGGGTTTTAGAATCTAATCTTTACAGGTCTTTTGAAGAAAGATGAGACTATGATACAAATATCAAACTGATAAATTTGGAGGATAGGAGTCAAGGAAAGTAAACAAATAATCTACCATAATGCTGATATAAAATCCAAAAGCAAATTGTAAATAACATGAAAGTTTGCAGCTCTCTGATACTCCAGCTTATTCCTTTCTAGGGAATTGATTGACTATAAGGGATCAATGTGACCTTTGCTATTGGCAGGTTGGGCATGAAACATTTGGTCTAGTTTTTTTTAAAGATTTTATTTTTTTTAAAGATTTTATTTATTTATTTATGAGAGACACACTGAGAGAGAGTGACCCAACATTATTGGATCCTTTTTCAAGGACACCTAAAATCCATTCTCACAAATATTTCTTACATCTGTAGACATAAACTAGCAAGATTATCAATTTGTTTGTCTATTTCTATGCTTATCATTTTTTTGCTTTGTAATCCTTTTCTCTGGCTCGCTTTTCCTCTTGCTAATATACATCCTTCAGTATTTCTTCTACTTAGTTCTGGGAGTGGTTCATTTTTTACTGTTTTTATGTTGGAGTTTATTTTAATATTTCTTTTATAATTGCAAAGTTTTGATATTTCTTATTATTAATGTCCATTAGTATTCCTACAACACAAAAGGATTGGAATTTTGTTTTTATAATCTTTTCTTAAGACTTTATTGATTTATTCATGAGAGACACATACGCAGAGGGAGAGCAGGCTCTGTGTTGGGCAGGGAGCCTGATGCAGGGCTCAATCCCAGGAGCAAAAGGCAGACACTCAACCACTGAGCCACTCAGGCATACCTAGTTTTCATAATCTTAATTGAGAATGTATGCTTTCTCTAAAACAACACTTTCACACCAATTTTAATTCTTATTAACTAGCAAATCAAATTAGAGCAATCTCTGAACCATAAATTCAGTAAACTAGTTACTTTAAGCACCCACCCAATCTTTTTTTTTATTTTAAAGGAAGTTAAATTTTGATTTCCAGACAGATATTTTTTTAAATTTTATTTATTTACTTATTTTAGAAAGAGAGAGAGAGAGCAGGGGAGGGGCAGAGGAAGAGGAAAAGAGAAAATCTTAAGCAGGTTCAATGCCCAGCACAGAGCCTGATGTGGGTGCTCAATCTCATGACCCCTGTAATCATGACCTGAGCCAAAATCCAGAAACAGACACTTAGCTGACTAAGCCACTCAGGCACCCCAATATTTTTTCTTTTTTTCTATCATTGCAATGTATTTGAAAATAGGGGTGAGGTTAAAAGCATAAACTCACAAAATTCGGTCTGTGCTGTAAGTGTATTGGTAATACACTAATATTCTTGTACACTCTCCAGCATGATGCTGCTAAAAAGAGCTCAATATTTGCTTTTTGCAATGTTTTATCATTTTATTCAATATCAAAGATAATATTTTTAAATGATTGGAAAATAAACATATTTTAAAGATGAAGATTTCAAACGGAAATATGTAAGGGGAATGCTTTGTTTAGGGGGAGTGATTTCCTACCATGCAATTTCATTCAATATTAATGCCAAGTTAAACCCTTCTACACTGCTTTTTCTCTTTTGTGTGTCAAGTACTTAAACATTTAATTTGGCAAGTGTGAGTATTTGAGTGACTAGGTTATTAAAATGTATATGAACTTATGACAGTTCAAATGGGTTTCATCCAGGTTCTGGGGCATTGACAGACATTATTATGGTAGAAAATTTAAAATCAAATTACTGGAAACTATTGATGGAAGGTTTATACCCCACAGCTAACAGGGGTTTAATGATAGACCATTACTTATATTTTAGGGCACTGTCCATACAAGGTGCTTATAGCATTTTAGATATAGTCTTCTTGTCTCTGGCTCTAACCTCCAGGGTCAAACCTCATCCTCTCCTTCCTAAGTGTACCTAAGAAGCTCTTCATTTATCTCCCAGGAACCAAGAAGTCTAGCTCATTTTATATTATAATTTTAATTCTGACTATGACAAAAATTCAGTGCCAATTTCTTTTAGTTCTTTCCTTTTGATTCTCAGGAATTTCTTTTGCAAGTCAAAATTATAAACAGCGATTGTTTTAGCTTGAATGATTTGTCTTCAGCAATGTGAACATCACTGACTGATTTGCTCTAACTCAAGAGTCCATATTTGTCCCTCCATGCCAAGCCATTTTTTTTTTGCCTCAAGCTATATGGTCTGTAAAATATGACAGTTTAATATCTCAAGTTGTAATCTATCTTCACAATTATTTTGAATATATAATATTTATAACATGCAGCTTCTATTTTAAATATAAACTCTATGGATGATTAAGAAGTTTTGTTATATACTTCTCATTCTTCCTGTAGAAGATGAAACTCTCATCAGTGACTTAGAGACTGAAATTCTTAATATAGCATAAATATGCATTTTACAAACAATGGAGTAAATTTCAAAAATCAAAGTGAGAGTGCTCTTACGTAGTCATTTAACTTATCACACTGCATAGTCAAACTACAACTAAAACATAGATATAGAACATCTTTTCTTTAAAATTAGATCAAATGCATCAGCATTTTTGCAGATTCAGCAAAGATGCTAGCATTTACTAGACTCAGCTTATAAGCCACATGCAGCTACTTTACATTTTGGAGGATTTCCAAAATCACTACTTACCTAAATGACATTTGAGGTGGTGGCACTTAATGAGGTACATGCAATAGAGTACTTAACTCATGACATCTACCAGGCAGAAAATATTTTATTAGCTGATCCTGTTCTATGAATATAAATTGATTTTCCCCCATGGTTAGGAAAATTGGCTCTTCAACTATACTTAAAGGTAGAGTTAACTGGGTCCATCTAGCAAATTAGAGTAGGTTTCTTTGCATAAATGACGGCATAAATGGGAAAGGGTACTTAAGTCTAGTGATCTTTGTCCCTAGCCATCATGTTTATCGATTGCCCTACATTTAGGTCAGGAAGAAAGGTCTTACCTTACAGTTTGTAGAGACCCTGGAGTTTAATTACTTTGCTACAAAGCATTAGGTAATTCTTTTTTGTTTGATAAATGAATTCCTTAAATGTCAGGGTTTTAGTGCTAATAGACTAGGACCTTGAAAAAATATTTTTTTCTTCCAAGATTCTTATTTCTGAATTACACTGTCTTTGATCTATAAATGCAAATAGTTTTTAGTTGTTGTTATAATTACCGATGTTGAGCATACACTGGAGGCCTAAGGCTGTATCAGTCAAAATGAAAGTGGTAAAAGAAGTGTGAAGTTGTTCCCTTTTATGAAAAACCACCCAACAAAGGAGGAGAGATAGAGGCAGAGGTAGAGATAAAGGGAGATATGTAAACAGAGAGAAGAAAGGAGAGAGAAAGAAACATTGAACATAGATAATTAAAATCCTACAATAAAGGCTTAAGAACAATAGGTCTTCACAAAAGAGAAATTTTCACATTTATTTATAAAGAGGAAATATTATCAGATGAAATTTGACTTAAGTTCAATGTTTAAAGATATATAGGATTAGCTAATTGGAACAGAAAAAGGAAGGGTGTCTAGTTTACTACAGTATATAAACATCAGGACACATAAAAAAATTTATGGAACAGAAATGAAAGTAACCTGACTGATGTGAAGCCACTCTGAGACATGGTACTACTAGATTTGTCAACTATCTTACACTCTGTGGAACTCTCTATTTGAAGACAGACATAGAAAATGTAATCTCTACATTTTGTATACAGTATAGTCACACAAGTCTAGAAATTATGGCTTATGAGGAATGAACAGAAAATGAAGTCATGCTTATGAAAAATGTTTTAAGAGTATATTTACCAGTTGTTTCTATACATTAATTTTTAGTTATAATATTGATGGTTTGCCTGGAAAGGGGAGATCAAGAAGAAATATAAAACTTGTCTGTTAACATGGGAAGAGCTGTCATTTAAGAGAGATTGGAATATTGTAAATCATGTCAAAGTGCAAAGCCAAAACACTGGATAGAAATTACAAGTAATTGAGGTCTAGCAAAATAGTGAGTGGTTCCCATAGAATCAACCATTAGAAATAGCATAATGATAACAAAATAATGTCCTATTTCTGAATATATTTAAACAAAAAGTGAATGATCTTTGGCAACAGGTACTATAGAAGTAATCCCTGCATTATTTTAGATAGCATCTAGGATCCTTCCTCTAAGAAATCTACTATTTTATAAGTATTTACTGGGTTAAGTGAAGTCAAATTGCAGAAGTTTGGGGGAAAATATTGAAAATTTCATTCTTGATGCTATAGCCACAAAAAAATATAAATTTTGTTTAAAAAATTTAATGTACTTATAGTGATTAAGAGAATATTAATCTGGTAGTAACATGAAAAATTGCAAAGAAATCAAACTTGGAAATTCTTACTAAATTCTTCCGAAAGATGTATTGATTACATAACTCTGTTTGTGGGGTGTCTTGCTTTAGAGTTAAGAAATGTTCTTCATCTACCTGGAGTCTCATGTTCAAAGTATTGGTTTGATCTTCAGGCTATTTCCCCTTGTGGTTGCAAAATTTCACATCAAGACCTGACAATATTGGGGTGAAAATGGCACATTTCTAATGTGGTTCTAAGAGCTAGAAGATCTCTTTTAGGAGACACACCACCGGGCCACCTGGATGGCTCAGTGAATTAAGCATCTGCCTTTGTCTCAGGTCATGATCCTGGGGTCCTGGGATTGACTTGTGTTGGGCTCCCTGTTCAGTGGGGAGCCTGTTTCTCCCTCTCCTCCCTGCTTTTGCTCTCTGTCCCTATCTCTCAAATACATAAATGAAATCTTAAAAAAAAAAAAAGGAGAAATACTACCCTCTAGAAGACCTCCATTACATCTTATTGTCCAGAAATTGATAAGATGCCATCAACTACTCACCTTCAAGGGAGTAAATCTACCAAGATTGACTTCAATTACAAGGACTATTCATGAATCATATGTATATAATGCAGATGCTGGAACAAATTCAGCTTTACCAGTAAGATAGAAGGAGAAGATGGCTGCCATATACACAATATATGATGATAATTTGTCTCTAACTAATGAGTAAATCATATATATTTCTTTTGCATTCTATGACTGAAGATAGTTTCTTGCTTAGCCAAAGCTCTCAGAATAAAAAAATACAAGAATTGTGAAACAGAACAACACTTAAATTTATTACTGCTATAGTCAAAGCAATTTGCCTTGGCAAATGAAAACTAAAAATAAACACACTGTAATGTGCTCATGATTCTGTCCTCTTTATAAATGTTAGCTAGAGAGAAATTCCATAATTCACGATGTTTCTGCCTACATGAAAAAGTAGACACAATGCACATGTGTTCATACTCCCACACATATATGTGTGCAACACACACTGATTCACAAATACTTAATTATCCAACAATTGGCCAACTCTCTGACTTGCTTTGTTATATGTGGCATCCAGGCTATGAATTAAAAGAAATTATAGTTGGCTGAAGTTCCTATAGTTAAATATGTTAGGTATACCACAGAATGTGCTTACCTCTGCAATTTATACTTTCCTAGTTATAGAATATGCAAAAGCAGAGAAAAAATTGCTTGCTCATTAAGGAGTTTGATATGCTGATCTATTAAGAAAATTACAAATTTATTATACTCTTAGTTTACATGTGTTTCAGTGTAGTCCAAGTGATGGATTTTGAGCATTAGACATCTATCATTATTGTTTTACTTTTAGGCTGGTAATACCCATTAAAATATGTAATTATGTCACTTTCAATGACAAGTTACAGTGCAATTTTGTTTAGATAGAATTCCTAATATGATTACTGTGATTTTCCTTATTACTGTTTCCCCACTATATAAAGTCTCCTTCAATTACAAGGTAGTATTTAGTAATCTCACAGTTTTATTCTATGCCAACCTGTAAAAAGTCAAATTAATTTTTTGTTCTTATGTGTATGTTTTAAGTTCTTACTGATTTGAATCCATCACAGATCCCAACATGTTCTTACATTTTATACTTTAGTATTTTTCTGTATTTATATCTACAGTGATAACTGAGTGTTATGGATGGTTTTAAAATATAATGAATAACTATAGAAAATTACATTTCACTTGCTAGTTGAGTAATCTGTGTATTAAAATATTTTTCATCCAAAGTATTTATTTAAATATGGAGATATCAGAGAATCTGGGCCAGGTCCAGATTAGTGAAGCTTGAAGCTTATATACTTTGAGGAGACCTTTAAGGAAAAATAATTCAAAATTACAAAACTAAAATTTTTATATGAAAGCAAAATTATTTAGATTCATAAATAAAAACAATAAGCTACTATAATCTACCAAAAATGCTTTCATAAAAATGCTTCCTGATTGCAACCAGCTTTCTTTCACTACTTAGAATATTCTACAACTGTAAGCAAAACCTTGTTATCACACAAGTTTTTGACATTTGAGACTATGACACCTAAGTTTCTTTTCCTTCTTGGTATGTCTCCTCTGATGGTAAAGTCTAAAATAATCAAAATTTTAAATTTAAAACTAATTCATTTCCATTTTGGATAAATGGAATTTTATTATATATTCAAATGGAAATGTATTTCAGCAAATATACTAAGGAAATATACTGGAAGAGAGTAGCTCTAAAGTAATTAAATTTGTTATTTAAATCCTTCTACCTTTTATTTTTCAATGTTTTTACTTAATAGTCCTTTTGATTTCTACCTATCTATAACTATAATTTTAAAAATAAAAATAAACACATACTTATTCTCTAATTCTTGTTAGCATATTGCCTTTGGTTCCAATTAAATAAACTTTAAAGAATGTATTAAATAATAATTTAAGATTTTGCTTTCCCATGGTGCTTAACACAATAAATAAAAGTCTGGAATTGTCTGTTACAGCTAAGACCAGGACAATGATAGTATTTTTATTTTCTCAATAGAAAGATAAATGAGTAACTTCTTCATTTTGACTGGAATTTTAATGTCATAATATACATGCATATTTTAATTTTGAATGTTATTAGAGTATGTAAAAGTTTTTGAATCCATGCTATGAATATGCTTGCGCATTATATTAATTCAAGGAGTCAGGTAAAATAGATAATTATTGTGGCGATATTCCTGGTTGTCTCAGTCAGTTCAGCATCTGTCTTTGGCTCAGGTTATGATCCTGGGGTCCTAGGATTGAGCCCCACATTTGTTTTCTGTTTTTTGTTTAATTTTTATTTATTTATGATAGTCACAGAGAGAGAGAGAGAGAGAGAGAGAGAGAGAGGCAGAGACACAGGCAGAGGGAGAAGCAGGCTCCATGCACCGGGAGCCCGACGTGGGATTCGATCCCGGGTCTCCAGGATCGCGCTCTGGGCCAAAGGCAGGCGCTAAACCACTGCGCCACCCAGGGATCCCCGAGCCCCACATTTGGATCTTTGCTCAGTGGAGACCCTGCTTCTCCATCTCCCTCTGCCACTCTTTGCTTGTACTCTGTTTCTCTCAAATAAATAAAATCTTTAACAAGAAAAAAAATAGATAATTAAAGAAGAAAAACTGGTAGGTTCTTAAATTTTCACCTTAATTTAATTTTTATTTACCGAGTAAATCTTGACTGTGTTTTCATAATGTCCTAACAAATAGCACGTCTTTGAAAAAGTACATAGTCTAGAAAAAAAAAAACAAAAGGAACAAAGAACTGAAGAAATTCTACTCTTCACTAAATACAAATAATGTCCGTAGGGAAACATTTTGTCTCCCGAAGAAAGCAATTCGTGCCAATTTTACACATAAAGCATGTTTTATGTTTAATTTATTATTAACTTCTTAAAGTAGTATAGTATAAATGGTATTTATAAATCAAATGATATAATATACATGCTGTAACTATTAGAAAATAGCTATTGCATTTTTAATATATGTTGAAAGTCTGAAAAAGAATCCAAATGTAAAGAAAAGGAAAACTAATAAAAATAATGTGTGTTTTTATTTTCTTTTTCAGTTTCAGTATTAGTTTGCTAGGTCTGCTGTAATGAAGTGCCACAAAGGAGTGGCTTAAAGAACAGAAAATTACTGCCTCACAATTCTGGAGGCTCAAAGTCCAAAATCAAGGTCTTTACTGGTTCTTTCTAAGGGCTGGTGGGGCGGGGAGAATCTATTCCAAGCTTCTCTTCTTAGCTTATAGATGGTCTCCCCCATGTGCCCCCATAGCCTTCCCTCTATGATGCATGTCTGTCTATATCCAAATCTCCCCTTTTTATAAAGACATCAGTCATGCTGAATTAGTACCCACCCTAGTGACCTCACTTTAACTTGATTACATCTGTAAATATCCTATCTGCAAATAAGATCACATTCTGAGGAACTGTGGATGAAGCATCTAACATATTTTGGGTGTTGGAGAGGGTTCCTTTACATAAATAAAGTATATAAAAATAGTTAAATATTTAGACCATGTTTATGTGTGTGTACGGTAAAACAAAATTTATCTTAACATTTATTTGGTGCAAATTGGTACATACACATATTCACGCACACATACATAAACTCATACCTGAGTGTGCATTGATATGGTTAATCAAAGACTTGTCAGGAAAACATGGTTGTAGAAAGAACAAGCTAAATCATTGAGTAAAGTGAATACTATTCAGAAGTTCAAAGTATTACTGAAATGAACATTATGTTAGGATAAGACGGCCTAATAGATTTCAGTGGAAAGCTTCCCATTTTGGAAATTATATTATATTAAAAAATAATCCTGTTAAGTCTAAAATCTATTAGATTTATTACTGTCGGTGATTTTAAAAGTTTTACCACAATGAACTTGACAACTATATAGACTAGAATTATTAGAAGTATAAAACAGTATTATATCTGATCTGTCCAATTCATCTACATCATATACCATTTGATTTTAGTAATATTATTTCAAATATATTTCAGGCAAAGTCATTTTTGAATTAAGTCATAATTCTTTGACTCACAAATCATGGAATTAAATAGTCTGCTCTATTTCTTTAGGGGTAAAAAGAAGCAAGTATGTCTATAAGACGGGAAAGCCTAAAGTTAACGTATTTGTAAGCATTATGAGAACAATATCAATTTTACTGAAATTATAATATGAGCTAAATAAAACATGGTTTCAAATGTTCATTGGTATATTTACAGTAATTACACAATTTCATTTCCCTTTAGAGATTGTAATACTTGAGTTAAAACAGTATCACTTTTTAAAATATACAATCCAAAAAACATAGATGTTATTTATCAAAATAATTGTCAGCAATATAAACATTTTAAGTGTAATTAGGTTTTACATAAATTCAATTCTTCCTTTTTCCGTGAATCAGCACCATCTCATTCGATTCTCTACATTTCTAACTGTAAGTACAGAATAGTGGATTGTGGACATATTCTCTATTATTTCAAGCTATCAAGTCCAAGCCTGGGTATAAAGTAGAAGCCTTATTCCTAGCACCAGATGGGAATAACCTGGAGCCTGTAACAAGGTACCATAAGCAAAGGTTTTGTTCTTGAGTCTTAACATGTAGCCAGAGCTACAGACTTCTGTTTGACCTCTAATTCAAGAATCCATTTCCTACTATGCACTTTTGTAATGCACCTGCCAAGAAATCTCTGTGTTAAATACAGACAGGAGGAAATAATCAGGTAAGTATAGAATGTGAGGCATTTAACAG
Source organism: Vulpes lagopus (assembly GCF_018345385.1). Classification (NCBI taxonomy): domain Eukaryota; kingdom Metazoa; phylum Chordata; class Mammalia; order Carnivora; family Canidae; genus Vulpes; species Vulpes lagopus. The sequence goes on along the minus strand of NC_054843.1, from coordinate 23,814,887 downwards.
GAAAACTAGCCTGGATCCTTCAAAAATTCCAGGTCATGAAAAAATTTTTAAAATGTGCAACTCCTCTATATTTAGAGGGAAAATAGCAAAACAAACTATTGTCATGCAAGAATTATATTTGTGTCCTTGAGAGAACATATAAAAATAAGACATTTTGTAGTAACTTGAAAATAAGGCTTATATAATTCATAATTTTATTAAATGGGTGTTAAATATGCTAATATTATGTGGTTATATAGAGAAATGCTATTTTCCTTATGAATTATATATCAAACTTTGAATGATGAAGTGTCCGATGTCTTTAATTTCCTTTAAATGACTCGGGAAAAAAAAGGAAACATATTTACACAGACATGGAGAGATGGAAATGCAATAAAATAATAGCAATTAATTTATGTAAAAAGATTACTGAAGTTGTACTATTCCTTTTGTTGTTAACATTTTTTAAAAAAGATTTTATTTTTGAGAGAGACAGAGAGAGAGCATGCCTGTATGAGGGGAAGGGCAGAGGAAGAGCATAAGGAAGAGAAACAGAATCTCTAGCAGACTCCACACTGAACACAGAGCCCAATGCAGGCCTTAATCTCACAACCCTGAGGTTATGAACTGAGCCAAAACCAGGAGTCAGATGCTTAATCAACTAAACCACCCAGGCACCCCTAAGCTTTTACTTAAATTCCAGTTAGTTAACATACAGTGTAATATTAATTTCAGGTGTGCAATATAGTGATTCAAAACTTCCATATAAGACTTGGTGCTGATCATACCAAGTGCACTGCTTAATCCACATTGTCTATTTCACCCATTCCCCCATCCACCTCCCTCTGGTAACCATCATTTTGTTCTCTATAGTTAAGAGTCTATTTATTAGTTTGTCTCCTTCTCTCTCTTTTTATCCCTTTGTGCATTTCTTTTGTTTCTTAAATTCCACATATGAGTGAAATCATATAGTATTTGTCTTTCTCTGACTGATTTACTTCACTAAGTACAATACTCTCTAGTTCCATCCATGTCATTACAAATGGGAAGATTCCTTCTTTTTATTGCTGAGTAATAGTCATATTATATATATATATATATATATATATATATATATATATATATATCTTCTTTATCATTCATCAGTCTATGCACACTTGGGCTGTTTCCATAATTTGGTTATTGTAGATAATGCTGCTATAAACTTCAGGATACGTATATCCCTTTGAATTTGTATTTTGGCATTCTTTGGGTATCTAGTAGTGTCATTGATGGATTGTAGGACAGTTCTATTATTAACTTTTTAAGGAATCGCCATACTGTGTTCCACAGTGGCCACACCACTTCCCATTGCCACCAATAGTGCAATGAGGGTTCCCTGTTCTCCACTTCCTTGCCAACACCTGTTGTTTCTTGTATTGTTGATTTTAGCCATTATGACATGTATGAGGTGCTATCTCATCATAGTTTTGATTTTTTTTTTTTCTTTTTTTTAGTTTTGATTTTTTTTTTTTCTTTTTTTTAGTTTTGATTTTTATTTCCTTGATTATCAGTGATGTTGAGCATCTTTTCATGTGTCTGTTGGCCATCTGGATGTCTTCTTTGGAAAAAAATAGACATTCATGTCTTCTGCTCATTTTCTATATTAGATTATTTGTTTTGGGGGTGTTGAGTTTTATAAGTTCTTTCTTTTTGTTTCCATGTAAACCTTTTGTTTTAATAAATAAGACATATTCATGGCTTAGGTTTTAAATCACATTTACAGATGAGGAACACTTTTAGGCCCAAATAGGTCAGCGGTGAAGTACTACTGCCGGGAAGAATGCACGGCCCTCATGCATTTTAAGCCTAAGAGCAGAGACTTCATGTCAGAGAACACTGTACACATCATGTCTAGGCTCAAGAACTAGAAGCAGAGGACTGGAGGAAGAGCAGAGACTTGGTGAAGCTCCTGTGACCACCATCTGATAACCTCATCTTCATGCTACAGAGGCCAATGAAAGTTGTACTACTTTTAGATAAGCTAAGAAGGAGCTTTCCTGATTATATGAAGTGAAACTTTCTCATATTGTTAACAATTAGGATAAGGGCATTAGCTATACAGAGTATCCACTGACAAATACAGACGATGAGAACGGCGAAGAGGAAGCCACACAGATGTCTCATTTCTTCAAATATCAGAAACTTCCATGCCACAGCAGGAGAGAAGTGGATGAACTCTACCTCTCCTAAAGGTTTAGTCCAAAAGCTTCCTGTTGGCATTTGCACCGAATAAGGCTCCCCATACTTCTGGCATCATCTGCTGGGCTATGAGGTCCAGCAAGCTTTCTAGAGTATTGGAAACCTTTGTTTTATGATCCCCATTATAGATCTCCACTCCACCAGCTATTTCCTCAGGCAGGTAGGATTCCTGATCAATTTGGACATCAACATCTTTTTTTGGTGGCAATTTTGTACATAGGAATCGCTTTTGGCACTGCAGTCTTTACCAGAGGGAAATCCTGTTTCCTACAATGAACAATCATTTGGGGCTCCAACAATTGGTACAAACCCTGGAGGACTAGTCCATCCAGCCAGCACTTGGTACCTGGTTGTATCTTTTACCACTTTGCTGAGTCTCTGTTTTGCTTCATTTAGTAGGTCTGTAATAAGGTCATCTATTGCTCTGAGGACTTTGAGCCTTGCTTGATTCATCAAATTAGACATCTGAATTTTCTTCTGCTGCTCAATCTGCTTTTCTTTCTTCTCATAGTATTCCATAATCTTCAGTCTTTGGGTTTGCACAAGATGACCTTTCTCAATGTTGAACTCTTCCTCTGCCTTCGCACCTATTTCCTCTGCTTCCTCATTGGCTTCTTATTCAATAAAAGCCATCATATGTTTAATCTGCTTCTACTTGTCAGCATCAGCTGAGGGCCGTGGAGAAAGCTGTGCTAGGCCGGAAGGCCACTGGCTCAAGCTTAGTCTGGAAGGTGGCAATGGAAGGCTATAAGTTCTTTATATATTTTGGATACTAATCCTTTTTCAGATATGTCATTTGCAAGGATCTTCTACCAATCTGTAGGTTGCCTTTTAGCTTTGTTTTTTACTTCACTGTACATAAACTTTTTATTTTGATGAAGTCCTAATAGTTTGTTTTTGCTTTTGTTTTATGCTTTCATGTTAGAGTTGTGATACTCTTTAAACTCTGTCTTCCTAAACATTGAAAATACAACAATTTCCACAGAGTGCATTTACACATGAAAATTGGGACATTACAGTTTTTGTGAGAACTGAAATACAGGTATTTACAAATCATAACCAAGCAACATAAATAGTTTGCTCCCATCCTGGCTTGAGAAACTTATAAAACCATGAGCATATTTAAATAAACTATTAAACACAATCCAAGGTGAAATGAAAAAAGACTTAAAAGTACCTAATCAAAAATTAGAAACTAAATTTGAATTGAAATGGCAAACTTTACTAATGATATAAAGCATTGTGTTAAAAAAAAAAAAGCATTGTGTTATTTTAACTTCTTTATCCATAGTAATGCAAACTAGGTAGTAAGAGCAAAAATATTCAATTGTATATTTGATTATTTTTAACTGAGGAAATTGGTGGGTGGGTGGTAAAAAATTATGCCAGTTGCTACACCACATCAATAAGATATTATGTTAAAAGTTATAAAATTAAACATAGATACTGGAAGTGTAGGAATTTTTTTTTAATTCTTTATTCTTAATTACATTTTCACTATGTGTACTCAAATATCATACTGAGTTGGTTGGCAGTTTAGCTTTATATTATGCGTTTTAAAATGACATCTAGTTTGCGCTGAAGTTCCAAGTGGATGAAGAGAAAATGAGAAATAAATGAATGCTCACATTTTTAGGCAATCATGATAATTCTATTTCAATTGTTGCACAAATAACTGAAGTTAAATTCATCCTAAAATTTGGATTGGAGATGTCAAATATCATTTAGAAAATAAATTACACAAAGACCATCTCTCTCTCTCTCTCTCTGTCTCTCTATTTCTCTCCCCTTCATCTCTGTCTCATACAGACACATACAAACACCAGAATTTATGCAATGGTGATAGAACATGGAGCATAAAGAAACATAGTTTACATTGTACTGTCATTTTTTGTGAGTTAGTTTGAATGAAATGTATAAGTGTATCTGACATATTTCATATTTTCTTTTGAATAATTTGATACTTATCCTATAAGGAAAAACACAGTCATTTACTGTATGTCTTTGTATCTATTTAAGAAGTACCACTATTTTATCTTTAAATCATTTGTCAGCTTTTGAAGCTCTATGATTTTGGAGTCTTAGTGTTACCAAGAAGATATGAAAGGCAGATGGGTCAACCTCCACTTGTCTTTCAGAAAATGATATCCACCAAATAATCCAAAGCCAGGGAGAGTCATGTGCAAGGAATGGGATAAACCAAAAGTAGATTGTAGCTTATGGAGATTGTAAAGTTCTTTTGAACAACACCAAATTGGATTTAAGTTGATCAGCCATTCATTCTATTTCACAGAGTAAAAAGAGAACTCTCTTTTGTTCTCTTTTGCAAGATAAGAACATCTAGATCCTTAGCAATTCTTTTACACACTATTTCCAGAATAAACGTGAGTCAAGAAAATATGACTAAAGAGCTAGGAAAAAAAAAAAGACGAAAGAAGCATTTATAGAGATGATCTAGTTACTGAAGGTAGCAGATAAGGCTAATACATATGATTAATTTGCAAACAAGAAATGAACAAATAAGTGGAAGAATGATAGATTTCAGAAGATAAATAGAATCTACATAAGAGAATTAATAGTAAAACATGTCATTAAAAAATAGATTAGGCCTTGCAGGTTAAAAATTATCAAATTGGAGGACAGATCACTGGAAGATTATCAAAGTGAAAAAACTGAGAAGAATATATATTAAAAATAAAATTTTAGAGTATAAAAAACATCCAAAATCTTGACAATTTTACAGTGGGTATAATAGATTTCCAGAAGGAGAAAACAGAGAAAATGAGAAAGAAGCACTATTTAAAGAGATAATGACCAACAGTATCCAAAACGAGTAAGAGCAACAATCTGCAAAATCAAGAACTTTATGAAACTCAAGTATGTTAAATTTTCCCATGTGAAAATTTCTACTTTCATGGTATTTGCACTTTATGTATTTAAAGAGTCTGAAAAATAGGAGTTCCTTCACAAACATGAAGTCCATTTAGAAAAATAAACCAACATAATTAAATTTTACTAAAAATGTATGACTGTTAAATTTTAAACATTGTTCAACAAAAGCCAAATAATCATTCCTAAACTTTTAAGTTGTTTATGCAATGTATTTACACAAATCCTTGTTTTAAAAAAAAAAAATTCAACAAGATGGGATGCCTGGGTGGCTCAGTGGTTGGGCATCTATCTTTTGCTCAGGGCATGATCCCGGAGTTCCGGGATCGAGTCCCACTTCGGGCTCCCTGCATGGAGCCTGCTTCTCCCTTTGCCTATGTCTCTGCCTCTCTCTCTGTATCTCTCATGAATAAATAAATAAAATTTAAAAAAAATTCAACAAAATGTCATTAGTTACATTTAATGTACATAATATATTCTCTGCGATATCATAGCAAAACATTGCTTCATTTTAAAGATTAAATAAATTATGTGATATTAATTGAATTTTATAAGAAGAAAGTTTAAGATTCTATATATTTATACATATTAATATTTGAAGCTAAAATGTTTATCACATTTAGTATATATCATAGCTCTAAAATTGGTTTAAATTTTAAAAATAATATCAGTTTATGTTTAATAATATTTAAATATGAAATTTTCTTCATTCTTAATAATAAACATAATGGGTCAAGGGAAAGATGGTAATTGCTGAAAGCTATTTGACACCATTTGGCATTTAAATTCTGGGTGGGTTAAATGTTAAAATGCTAGGTACCCAGAGTACCAAAAATAGACTTCTCAGTTATTACTTTCTGCTCTGAAATTTATTGAGGTCTTTAATAAACACATATTTGAAAGAAACTTGCTTAGTATAAGAAAACCAATATCAAGTTTTCTAAAAGAGAGTTTCCCACTTTGGGGGGATGGACAATCTTTATTGTGAGACCATCTGTGCATTGCAAGATGTTTGGCAGCATCCCTGACCTCTCCTATTTATATCTTAGTCTCACTTGTCCGCAGACCTAATTGTGACAATCAAAAACATCCCCAAATATGACATAGCCAAATGTCCCTTGAAGAAAAAAAAATCATGCCAGATTTGAAAGCTGCTGTTCCAAAATAAGAAATTTTCTAAAAATAAAGGTGTTGGTATGCCCTAAAGATCTCCTGATAGGCACATAGTTCTCACAGATTTGGGGCCTTTTATTATTAACTACTTGCTTATGCAGTTATCTAGTATTTAAATATTATTTGTGGGACTTAATCTACTGAGGTACACAACCATATCCAAACCAAGATTCTAATTTCCTTGCTAATTTGTAACTGTGGCTAGTGAGGTATGCCTCTGCTTCGTAAGCAATGTTTGACTTTAATGTTGAATAAGATATTGCAGCCTTCATAGAATGAAAGAAGTAATGATTTACAAACATCTATTTATAAAATGGCATTATAGACTTTTCAATAGAAAAGATGTTGCAAAGTTATTGCTATCTTTCTCATTTTTTAATATTTTTTCTGTTGCCTTCTTCAAAATATTATAAAGAGAAAATGAATTCCAGAAGAAATTACTTGTATTTTTAACTAAGTTATTTGGATAAAATTTATGTATTACCAATTATGTTTTAAGGTTTTATGCTAGGTATTTGATATGCAGAAGTGAATATCTATATACTATCTACTGGTCTATTATTTGTTCCCACATACAAAGAGTATACCGGTTTGTGGTTTTTTTTTTTTAATGTAGCTCTTGACAAAAAGTAGAGTTTTTATGTTTGCAGGGGAATGAAATTGTAAAATCACTAAATAGTCCTTAAAGTGTGGTTATTTATATATTTATAAGAAAGGGTACTAGAAAATCTAATGAGCTAACAATATACTACTTCCTTTTGTAAAATTTGAGAACTCTCAGCACCCTAGCAAGGATAAACAATGGCTTTCATACAAGCAAATTTGAATTTTTAGATTGCAACACAAAATTTTAAGATGTACCTTTTATAACTAAAAAAATTTGACATCAAAATTGCTCTACATATAATGTGGTAAATAAGATTACACATATGGCTACACTTAGAAAAAAGTAAGGTTTTCCATATTTTCCTCTTTGTTTTTAGCTCAATGCCTTCATATGATTACATACACATTGTAACAGTTATGAATGTAGATATGTGCTCTTCAGAAATATTTGTTATACTGAATGAGAAACAGCTATATAGCCTACAACTTTTAAACTATATTTTTCGCAAGGGGAACAATATCTCATAGAACAGGATTTGGCAAACTTTTTTTGGGGGGGCGGTGGGGACTTTTTTTGTAAAGGGCCAAGTATGGCTTATTTTAGGCTTTGCTAGCCACACATCTCTGTTTCAACTACTCAATTCTGTCATTTTAGCAGAAAATCAGCCATGGACTAGACATAAGCAAACAAGTGTGGCTCTGTTTTCAATACAAATTTATGAAAACAAGCAATAGGCAGGATTTGTCCACAGATCGTCCTTTGTCCACCCCTGTAACAAATTATTGTGCGTACTAAACCTATACACGTTTTTGCTGTTAATAGGGAGATGTTCCCCTTTCCTGGTGGATGGGTTAAGTCATTTCCTACATCTTATGTAATATGAAATATATGCTTCAATTAATAAATTAAATACTGTTATCATGTCTTTTAGAATGCAGCCAATATTGTCATTAGGGAACTCTCTCTTTTTTAGTGAATTTTTTCAATTTTAACACAGTAAAACTATTACATAAATATGAAAACATTTTCTTTTATAAAAATATTATTTGTTATAGAAATGTGTACTTATTACTACCAGTTATAGCTCAAAGGATAATTAGAAAATACTATAGATACAAATGACATTAAAAAATTAGAGTCAGCCAAGGAGACTCTAAGTTACTGAACCTTTGATACATGTTGCTACCCTAGGAATATGGAATTGAAGATAAGTTTGCTAAGGGGGAAAGGTCCTTTGGCACCAAAACTTACAGCTGCTTCAGAGCTTGCCTGGGCATAAAGAAGTATATTTCATAATATACTTCAAAAAAGAGAGAGAGACAATATTATTACCAGCTAAAGAAAGAGAAATTTTTAAATATTTTCCTATATTTAGTGACAATAGAGAAACACTCACAAGAATCTTATTTATGGTTTTACATATTACATTTTTCTCCACCTTTCTATCAACTTGAAATGCAAATATTGATTTACTTTTGGCTTTTTCTAATACTTTCAGAAACAGTTTAAAAATTATCTGTTTATATCTGGCTTGAACATACTTCTTATTGAAAATAAACTTTTTATGTTAACAGAGTGAATAAATGATAATTCTACTAAAATTTCAATGGTTATAGGTGATAAGTTCATTTTCGGTTTCTCTGCTCACACTGAGTACCACCTACTTCCCAACCTTGGTATCCCATGCAATTTGCCTTTCTTCTTTTCTTTATAACTTTTGGTCTTAGCACTATGAAAGATATCTACTCTTAAAATGTTATGAAATTTTTCAAATGTCTTCTCAGTTTTTGCTCCCTGAAACACCATTATATTAAAAGGTTAACAAATAGAAGAGATTAGAATTCGTTTTGGGTTTTTTTTTAAGATTTCATTTATTTATTCATAACAGAGAGAGAGAGAGAGAGAGAGAGAGAGAGGAAGAAGCAGGCTCCATGCAGGAAACCTGACGTGGGACTCAATCCCGGGTCTCCAGGATCTCACCCCAAGCTGAAGGTGGCTCTAAACCGCTGGGCCACCGGTGCTGCTGGAGATTAGAATTCATTCACATTCTCAACCTTCCTATCCCAAATAGGAAGGTGAACACCTACTTTTAACATAAAACTCTATACTCTGAACTATTACTTAAAAAGCTCAGTGTTTACAGTATACAATAATTTTTCATGTCATTTTTTTCATGGTATTTGTATAGAGCACACTTTTTAATTTATTTTATTGGTGTTCAAATTTATTTTTTATTGGTGTTGAATTTATCAACATATAGAATAACACCCAGTGCTCATGTCATCGAGTGCCCACCTCAGTGCCCATCACCCAGTGCCCCCCCCCCCGCCCACCTCCCCTTCCACCACCCTAGAGCACACTTTTCTTTAACCTTTTCCATTATGTGTTGATATTACTTATGATTTTTGGCCTCAATTTTATCCTAATTATTCTCTCTTCATAAGGAACTTTCTATTGTCAAATTCAACAACAAATGTCTTATCATACTCCCATTAGTGACTGAAATTCATCAAGCTATATATGCAGTATACATGTGCTTTTGCATAGACACATTATACTTCAATAAAGTTTTAAAAACGCATCATGACTGTAGTTTAGGCCTACCAGAAAAATATCCCCTAGAATAGAGAAAGAATTAACACCATTCACCTTAAAGGTTGTACTGTTGTCCAAGTTAAACCATTTTATAAATGCCGTGCATGGGTTACAGAGTCATATCTCATCATTTATCATTGATGACTCTGCAGATATCAGTTTATATTTAATTATTATCACTCACAAAATTGAAAACATATCAAGGACATTGCTGCTTATTTTGCAGAGTTGAACTATTTATCTTAGCATTTAAGTTTGAGAAATTCTGTAGCTGACATATAAAGATCATTTCATGCAGTCGAAAGAGAAGCCTTGAATGGTTTAGGATTTTTTTGGCTGAATGATTGAAAGGGGATTATTAGAATTTTTCAAAATTAGAGACAGATCCCAGGTAAATACAATGTACTTGATGTTGGCAGAGGCCTCTTACGAATTAGAACAGCTAAAAACATGAGGTGACTGCCACATGAACTATTTTATTGCAACATAAATAATTGCACATAATAAAAAAGAAATATTACCAAAGTCTGTCACCTTCAGCCCCAGTGACACTGCCCCAAGGCAACACATTTCACCATTCTGTTTATTGGTTCATCTGTTGATTCTATGTCACATTATATTATATATATTAACTCCATTTCTTGATTTGTCAATTTACTTTCAATTAACTCCTTACTGTGAAAAAAAAGGAATAAATAAACCCTCTTTCCCCTTCTTAAATATCTCTGTAAGGTTATTCTTCATTTCTTCTATTGATTACTTTCATATATTACATAAAATATTTATGGCCCTTTCTTTTAACTGCAAGCAGTTTATTTTGGCTTCCATTTAAGTTGGATAAATAAATATGTACTATTAAACTTTTGTCAGTATCAAATATCCTTTTTTACTTTTCAAATTCCAGCTTTTCTACTTTGCTAATTCTTCTAGTTTTTTGTTTGTTTGTTTGTTTGTTTTTTTAATTTATGTTGGCAAGGTGTATACCTGTTATATAAAAGTGTTAACATGCTGGTCTCATGCTGTGTTTATGGGTTAAGTGTAGACATTAAAAACAAGGAGAGGATAAAATTATGAACCCGCTCTGTATTACTAAAACAACTACTGTGATTTTTTTTTTATTGGTGTTTAATTTACCAACATACAGAAAAACACCCAGTGCTCATCCCGTCAAGTGTCCACCTCAGTGCCCGTCACCCATTCCCCTCCAACACCCGCCCTCCTCCCCTTCCACCACCCCTAGTTCGTTTCCCCGAGTTAGGAGTCTTTATGTTCTGTCTCCCTTCCTGATATTTCCCAACATTTCTTTTCCCTTCCTTTATATTCCCTTTCACTATTATTCATATTCCCCAAATGAATGAGAACATACACTGTTTGTCCTTCTCCGATTGACTTATTTCACTCAGCATAATACCCTCCAGTTCCATCCACGTTGAAGCAAATGGTAGGTATTTGTCGTTTCTAATTGCTGAGTAATATTCCATTGTATACATAAACCACATCTTCTTTATCCATTCATCTTTCGATGGACACCGAGGCTCCTTCCACAGTTTGGCTATTGTGGCCATTGCTGATAGAAACATCGGGGTGCAGGTGTCCCGACGTTTCATTGCATCTGAATCTTTGGGGTAAATCCCCAACAGTGCAATTGCTGGGTCGTAGGGCAGGTCTATTTTTAACTCTTTGAGGAACCTCCACACAGTTTTCCAGAGTGGCTGCACCAGTTCACATTCCCACCAACAGTGTAAGAGGGTTCCCTTTTCTCCGCATCCTCTCCAACATTTGTGGTTTCCTGCCTTGTTAATTTTCCCCATTCTCACTGGTGTGAGGTGGTATCTCATTGTGGTTTTGATTTGTATTTCCCTGATGGCAAGTGACGCAGAGCATTTTCTCATGTGCTTGTTGGCCATGTCCATGTCTTCCTCTGTGAGATTTCTCTTCATGTCTTTTGCCCATTTCATGATTGGATTGTTTGTTTCTTTGGTGTTGAGTTTAATAAGTTCTTTATAGATTTTGGAAACTAGCCCTTTATCTGATATGTCATTTGCAAATATCTTCTCCCATTCTGTAGGTTGTCTTTTAGTTTTGTTGACTGTATCCTTTGCTGTGCAAAAGCTTCTTATCTTGATGAAGTCCCAATAGTTCATTTTTGCTTTTGTTTCTTTTGCCTTCGTGGATGTATCTTGCAAGAAGTTACTGTGGCCAAGTTCAAAAAGGGTGTTGCCTGCGTTCTCCTCTAGGATTTTGATGGACTCTTGTCTCACATTTAGATCTCTCATCCATTTTGAGTTTATCTTTGTGTATGGTGAAAGAGAGTGGTCCAGTTTCATTCTTCTGCATGTGGATGTCCAATTTTCCCAGCACCATTTATTGAAGAGACTGTCTTTCTTCCAATGGATAGTCTTTCCTCCTTTATCGAATATTAGATGACCGTACATTTCAGGGTCCACTTCTGGGTTCTCTATTCTGTTCCATTGATCTATGTGTCTGTTTTTGTGCCAGTACCACACTGTCTTGATGACCACAGCTTTGTAATACAACCTGAAATCTGGCATTGTGATGCCCCCAGCTAAGGTTTTCTTTTTTAAAATTCCCCTGGCTATTCGGGGTCTTTTCTGTTTCCACACAAATCTTAAAATAATTTGTTCTAACTCTCTGAAGAAAGTCCATGGTATTTTGATAGGGATTGCATTAAACGTATAAATTGCCCTGGGTAACATTGACATTTTTACAATATTAATTCTGCCAATCCATGAGCATGGAATATTTTTCCATCTCTTTGTGTCTTCCTCAATTTCTTTCAGAAGTGTTCTATAGTTTTTAGGGTATAGATCTTTTACCTCTTTGGTTAGGTTTATTCCTAGGTATCTTATGCTTTTGGGTGCAATTGTAAATGGGATTGACTCCTTAATTTCTCTTTCTTCAGTCTCATTGTTAGTGTATAGAAATGCCATTGATTTCTGGGCATTGATTTTGTATCCTGCCACGCTACCAAATTGCTGTATGAGTTCTAGCAATCTGGGGGTGGAGGCTTTTGGGTTTTCTGTGTAGAGTATCATGTCATCGGCGAAGAGGGAGAGTTTGACTTCTTCTTTGCCAATTTGAATGCCTTTAATGTCTTTTTGTTGTCTGATTGCTGAGGCGAGGACTTCCAGAACTATGTTGAACAGCAGTGGTGAGAGTGGACATCCCTGTCTTGTTCCTGATCTTAGGGGAAAGGCTCCCAGTGCTTCCCCATTGAGAATGATATTTGCTGTGGGCTTTTCGTAGATGGCTTTTAAGATGTCGAGGAAAGTTCCCTCTATCCCAACACTCTGAAGGGTTTTGATCAGGAATGGATGCTGTATTTTGTCAAATGCTTTCTCTGTATCTAATGAGAGTATCATATGGTTCTTGGTTTTTCTCTTGCTGATATGATGAATCACATTGATGGTTTTACGAGTGTTGAACCAGCCTTGTGTCCCAGGGATAAATCCTACTTGGTCATGGTGAATAATTTTCTTAATGTGTTGTTGGATCCTATTGGCTAGTATCTTGTTGAGAATTTTTGCATCCATGTTCATCAGGGATATTGGTCTGTAATTCTCCTTTTTGGTGGGGTCTTTGTCTGGTTTCGGAATTAAGGTGATGCTGGCCTCATAGAACGAATTTGGAAGTACTCCATCTCTTTCTATCTTTCCAAACAGCTTTAGTAGAATAGGTATGATTTCTTCTTTAAACGTTTGATAGAATTCCCCTGGGAAGCCATCTGGCCCTGGACTCTTGTGTCTTGGGAGGTTTTTGATGACTGCTTCAATTTCCTCCCTGGTTATTGGCCTGTTCAGGTTTTCTATTTCTTCCTGCTCCAGTTTTGGTAGTTTGTGGCTTTCCAGGAATGCGTCCATTTCTTCTAGATTTCCTAATTTATTGGCGTACAGCTGTTCATAATATGTTTTTAAAATCGTTTGTATTTCCTTGGTGTTGGTAGTGATGTCCCCTTTCTCATTCATGATTTTATTAATTTGAGTCTTCTCTCTCTTCTTTTTAATAAGGTTGGCTAATGGTTTATCTATCTTATTAATTCTTTCAAAGAACCAACTCCTGGTTCTGTTGATCTGTTCCACAGTTCTTTTGGTCTCGATATCATTGAGTTCTGCTCGAATTTTAATTAACTCTCTTCTTCTGCTGGGGGTGGGGTCTATTTGTTGCTTTTTCTCTAGTTCCTTTATGTGTAACGTGAGCTTTTGAATTTGAGATCTTTCCAGTTTTTGAATGTATGCTTGTATTGCGATGTATTTCCCCCTCAGGACTGCTTTTGCTGCATCCCAAAGATTTTGAACGGTTGTATCTTCATTTTCATTAGTTTCCATGAATCTTTTTAATTCTTCCTTAATTTCCTGGTTGACCTTTTCATCTTTTAGCAGGATGGTCCTTAACCTCCACGTGTTTGTGGTCCTTCCATATTTCTTGTTGTGATTAAGTTCTAATTTCAAGGCATTATGGTCTGAGAATATACAGGGGACTATCCCGATCTTTTGGTATCGGTTCAGACCCGATTTGTGACCCAGTATGTGGTCTATTCTGGAGAAAGTTCCATGTGCACTTGAGAAGAATGTGTATTCAGTTGAGTTTGGATGTAAAGTTCTGTAGATATCTGTGAAATCCATCTGGTCCAGTGTATCATTTAAAGCTCTCGTTTCTTTGGAGATGTTGTGCTTAGAAGACCTATCCAGGGTAGAAAGAGCTAGATTGAAGTCACCAAGTATAAGTGTATTATTATCAAGGTATTTCTTGAGTTTGGTTATTAATTGGTTTAAATATTTGGCAGCTCCCACATTCGGGGCATATATATTGAGGAGTGTTAAGTCCTCTTGTTGGATAGATCCTTTGAGTATGAGATAGTGTCCCTCTTCATCTCTCACTATAGTCTTCGGGGAAAATTTTAATTTATCTGATATAAGGATGGCAACCCCTGCTTTCTTTTGAGGACCATTTGAATGGTAAATGGTTCTCCAACCTTTTATTTTCAGGTTGTAGGTGTCCTTCTGTCTAAAATGAGTCTCTTGTAGACAGCAAATAGATGGGTCCTGCTTTTTTATCCAGTCTGAAACCCTGTGCCTTTTGATGGGGTCATTAAGCCCGTTCACATTCAGAGTTACTATTGATAGATATGAGTTTAGTGTCATCATATCTATTCAGTCCTTGTTTTTGTGGATTGTTCCACTGAACTTCTTCTTAAAGGGGAATTTTAAGAGTCCCCCTTAAAATTTCTTGCAGAGCTGGTTTGGAGGTTACATATTCTTTCAGTTCCTGCCTGTCTTGGAAGCTCTTTATCTCTCCTTCCATTTTGAATGAAAGCCTTGCGGGGTAAAGTATTCTTGGTTGCATGTTCTTTTCATTTAGGACCCTGAATATATCCTGCCAGCCCTTTCTGGCCTGCCAGGTCTCTGTGGAGAGGTCTGCTGTTACCCTAATATTCCTCCCCATAAAAGTCAGGGACTTTTTTTCTCTTGCTGCTTTAAGGATCTTCTCCTTATCTTTGGAATTTGCAAGCTTCACTATTAAATGTCGAGGTGTTGAACGGTTTTTGTTGATTTTAGGGGGGGATCTCTCTATTTCCTGGATCTGAATGCCTGTTTCCCTTCCCAGATTCGGAAAGTTTTCAGCTAGGATTTGTTCAAATACATATTCTGGCCCTCTGTCCCTTTCCGCGCCCTCAGGAACCCCAATTAAACGTAGGTTTTTCTTCCTCAGGCTATCATTTATTTCCCTTAATCTATCCTCATGGTCTTTTAATTGCCTGTCTCTTTTTTCCTCAGTTTCCCTCTTTGCCATCAACTTGTCTTCTATGTCACTCACTCGTTCTTCCACCTCGTCAAGCCTCGTCGTTAGGACTTCTAGCTTGGATTGCATCTCATTTAATTGATTTTTAATTTCTGCCTGATTGGATCTAAATTCTGCAGTCATGAAGTCTCTTGAGTCCTTTATGGTTTTTTGTAGAGCCACCAGTAGCTGTAAAATAGTGCTTCTGAATTGGCTTTCTGACATTGAATTGTAATCCATATTTTGTAACTCTGTGGGAGAGTGGGCTGTTTCTGATTCTTTTTTTTGAGGTGAGGTTTTCCTTCTAGTCATTTTGCTCAGTGCAGAGTGGCCAAAAACAAGTTGTATTGGGAAAAGGAGAAAAAGAGAAGGAAAGAAAAGAGAAAAAGAAAAAAGAGAAAGAAGAAAAAAATAGGGGAAAAAGAGAAGAAAAAGAAAGAAAAAGAAAGAAAGGAGAAAAAAGAAAAAAAGGGGGGGTGGGGGAAGCAATCAGAAATCAAGAAGAAAGAGAGAAAAAAAAAAGCACAAAAGAAAACAAAAAAAAAAAACAAAAAACAAAAAAAACCACGGGGGAGTATCTTCCGATTCTGTGTAGTTTAAGTCCCTTGACTTCCCTTGGACCTGGTCCGTCTCGCTGGTCTTCTGGGGGAGGGGCCTGCTGTGCTGATTCTCAGGTGTTAGCACTTGGGGGAGCTGCTCTGCCCCTGCCTGGTGCAGGGCTCGGTGGGGGTTGTTGACCCCGTGAGGCCCCGGGAGGAAGCCACAGTGGCGGGGGCAGCTCTGGGACCCTGGAGTCAGCTCCCGCATAGCTCCGGGGCTCTCCGTCTGCAGGGCCTGGGGGCTCCGGGGCGGGGCCGCTGATCTGCTCAGTTCCAGGCAGGAGCGTCCTCGCTGTCCTGGGCCCTCCCGGCCTCTGCCTGTCCCGGGGGAGGCCGGATCCTGGGCTGTGTCCCGGCGCCCTGTGCTCCGGCGCCTGCGCTGTTGGATTCGCGCTCCCGGCGGTGCAGCCCCCTCCGCGGAGCCGCCGCCCGAGCCCCTCCGAGCTGTTCCCGGAGCCGCGCAGCCCCCTCCGCGCGGAGCTTCTTCCTCCGCCCGAGCCGCCGCCGCTGAGCTGTTCCCGGAGCCCCGCAGCCCCCTCCGCGGAGCCGCCGCCCGAGCCCCTCCGAGCTGTTCCCGGAGCCCCGCAGCCCCCTCCGCGCGGAGCTTCTTCCTCCGCCCGAGCCGCTGCCGCTGAGCTGTTCCCGGAGCCGCGCAGCCCCCTCCGCGGAGCCGCCGCCCGAGCCCCTCCGAGCTGTTCCCGGAGCCGCGCCGCCCCCTCCGTGGAGCTTCTTCCTCCGCCCGAGCCGCTGCCGCTGAGCTGTTCCCGGAGCCGCGCAGCCCCCTCCGCGGAGCCGCCGCCCGAGCCCCTCCGAGCTGTTCCCGGAGCCGCGCCGCCCCCTCCGTGGAGCTTCTTCCTCCGCCCGAGCCGCTGCCGCTGCCGCTGAGCTGTTCCCGGAGCCGCGCAGCCCCCTCCGCGGAGCCGCCGCCCGAGCCCCTCCGAGCTGCTCCGGGTCCCGCCGAGCGCTGCAGCCCTTAGGGAGCTCGGCGCACTCCCCGGGGCGCAGGTGCCTGTTACTGTCCCCGGGAGCCCGAGGGCATCCCCGCCCTCCTGGGTCCTGCTCCACCTCCCTGCGGGCCCCTTTCCGCCCGGGAAGGTCGGTGCAGCTCCTGCTCCTCCGGGACGGGGCTCTCCTGTCCTGGGGACACTCGCCCCGGCCTCAGCCCGGCTCCTCGCGGGCCCCTCCCCCTTGGAGGCCTTTTGTGTCTTTATTTCTTTTTCCCCGTCTTCCTACCTTGATAGAAGCGCGAACTCTTCTCACTGGAGCGTTCCAGCTGGTCTCTCTTTAAATCTCAGGCCGAATTCGTAGGTTTTCAGGATGATTGGAAGGTTTTCTAGGTAATTTGCTGAGGACAGGTGACCTGGAGACCCTGCTCTTCTGCCGTCTTGCCCCTCCCCCCCCAACTACTGTGATTAAACATAGTAAAACCCCCTGTGCTCTTTGATGCAAATAGGAATAATTTCCAAATGTCAAGGACAGATCCTCATCCACCATTGTTACATTCCATATATTGTTAAAAATAATCCATATTCTATTTTGCTTTATGATTGCACCATGATTCTTGAACACTTTTACTTGAAATTTCTAATTGTTTTTTTTGTTGTTTTTGTTGAAAGAAGAATCGCATGTCATTACCATAATTCTAATATCCAATTTCTTAACAATATCCTAGGTTTGATGAAATTTGGTTGCTGTACCAATGATCAAAACAACTGTCATTTTTTGTTAAAAAGCAAAAACTTATTTCTGTTTAACTAATAATCTGCTCTTTTAAAAAACAAAGCTGGTATGTCATCTTCATGTTTTGGGCTATTTTTATCTTGATTCTCTTCCAACCTCATCATTAGGTTTGCATCTTGCAGTCTAAAAGATCTGTACCAGCTACTAGCATGTTCCAGCCAGTGGGAGGGGAAAAGTGAGGAAGAGGAGGGTATGAGCTTGCCTTTCAACTATAGCACCAAGAAATTGCATATGTAATGTACTTTAGTAATTCAGGGTTAATCTGTGCAAGATGCTATAGCTCTTCTCATCTGTAAAATTCAAATAGTGATAATACATACTTCCTATGGATGTGGTGATTATCCAGTGAGCTACCATTTATAAAGCACTTGGAATAATACCTGAGTAAAATAATAAGCACAGTAAAATTATTTACTACTATTACTACTTCTTTTGTTACTTATTGACCAGAAACTAATTATGTGGCCAGAGTTTGTTGCAGGGAAGCTAATATATTTTTTTCCTTCACTATCATGCGCTGAGGTAAAACTTTTATTGTTATAAGAGAAAAAGAGAAGACATTAGAAGGGACAATAGCAAGGCCTGTGATATGTTCCATTAATTAAAAATAACAACATACCTATTCTTTTCTTGATGTTTTTCCCTAGACTTGGGTTGCCTTGTTCTGATGTAGAGTCATTCCTCCTAAGGCCTTCCTTTCCTGATACTACCATATTCTATCACTTTGTGTAATCTTATTTCTTGGATTTATTTTCCCTTTGGTAGACTATATTCTTTTCTTTCTCTCAACCTCTTTGTGTCAGAAAGAACAAATAACACATGGTCTTAGTCCATTCAATTTGCTCTAACAAAAATGCTATAGATTGGGTAACTTACAAACAATAGAGATTTATTTATCACATCTTTGGAAGCTGAGAAGTCCCAAGATCAATGTGCCAGCATGGTAGGATTTTCGTGAGAACCCTCTTCCTAGTTTATAGCTGGTATCTTCCCATACTGTCCCCATATGGTGGAAGGGACAGGGATCTCCATGGGGTCTCTTTTATAAAGGCACTAATCCCATCATGAGGGCTCCACACTTTTGACCTTATCACCTCCCTAACGGCCCACCCCCTGATACCTGCATATGTGGGGATACAATTTTAATATGAATTTGAGGGGACACAAACATTCACACCATAGCATATACCAAATTTTAATTGCTTATATCTAAAAATGCCTTACTTCCATTCTCAAGTCTTAATTGCCTTGTAGAATACTAATTTTAATTCAATATCATGTTATCATCAAAAATTTTAAAGATTTCATTCCATTGCTTTCTAAAAGCTAGTCTTTTTTTTTTTTTTTTAAAGATTTTATTTATTTATTCATGATAGTCACACAGAGAGAGAGAGAGAGAGGCAGAGAGAGAAGCAGGCTCCTTGCACCGGGAGCCCGATGTGGGATTCGATCCGGGGTCTCCAGGATCGCGCCCTGGGCCAAAGGCAGGCGCCAAACCGCTGCGCCACCCAGGGATCCCCCTAAAAGTTAGTCTTAATGGTGAAAAAAAAGTCTAATAGAATACTTGAGCTTTATCTTTTACAGATAAACTGTTATTTAAAAAAACATTTTATGTCTGATGTTCTAAATGTTCAGGAAAAATGTATTTAAATATCTATCTTTTTTTTAAGATTCATGCTGTTTAGAACTCAGTGAGATCTTTCAGTCTGAAAATTTGTACTTTTTTTTCCACTCAGGGATTTTATTTATTTATTTATTTATTTATTTTTGCTCTTTCTTTGATTATTTCTTTCATTTTTCTTTGTTGTCTTTTTCTGGATCATCTATTAGAAAATGTATTAACTTCATAGGTATTTGTCCCTATACACTTTATTTTGAAATTTTTTTTCAAGCATTGTCAATTTTTTTTTTTCTTTCCCTTTACTTTACATGGTGAGAAATTTCCTAGGGTCCTTCCAGACTTTCAAGCAGATATTTTACTGTCACAATCCTACCTTAAATTCCAAAATTGCTGCCACGGTCTCTGATTATCCTTTCCTCAGAGTAAAGTGTTCTCTAGATGCTCTCTTCATGAGTCTGTCTAAAATACTAATTAAAACTATCTATGTAACTTTTATCTGTTTCCTGGATTATTTTAGGTATCTCTAAAATTACTTTAGCGTTGCCGACTTTCCTCATATGCATGAATTCCTTATATCTTTCATATTTAAAAATGAAAACCTGCTTTTTTGGCTTAAATTTGATGGCTTGTTTAATTACATGTGCTTGGTTGGATCGCTCTTTCACATAAAATTCTGTTACACATTTGGCCCCTTCCCTGAAGATACAACTTGACTTTTACTTCTGTGAGACATGCCAGCTGACTGGTTTCACTTTAGGTTATATGGGCCCAGAATACAGCCTCATGCTCTCTCCACTTTCCATCTGTGTTCCCCAAAGAAATATAACTTAATTCTAAAGTGCCCATACACACACTAGGTGTTCAGTGGCACCCAAGTTCATTACCTGCTTGAACATGTAGGCCAGTGTCATTGCTGCCGTTCTTTCTGTCATTACTTAGAAATGTAACCTATTTCTACTTATTAGATTTGCTGACTCCAAGATTGCACTGTTTCCAGGTTTCAATATGGAAGAAATAATTCCACCTCCATGGACTTCTCTAATTCCTGGTTTCTGTTGTGGTTAACGATGCTATTGGCAAATCATTCCATATGAAATCAAATGCCTTAGACTTTTCAGAAAAGAATCAAAGTCCCTGGTCCATTGTATCCTACTTCTCACAAAAGTCTAAAAATTGCTTTTGACTATTTTTGTGTACTTTGTATTTTAGAGAGGGAAAGAAATAAATGCATTTCATTGGGTTTCCATGTCAAACTTGAAGAGACTATTTGAAAGCTATGGAGATTTCCAATAATGGCCTTGAAACACAAAGAACATTTTTCAGTATTATAATGTGAATGCAGTCAATGGCACTGGAAGCAAATGCTCCAAACCATCTTTGAAACACAGTAGCATAAAATCCTCCTAAGGGAAAAAAATTATCTAATGAGAAATATTGTCAAAAACACTTATATTGTTTAACTAGGCAAAATATAAGGTTTGTTAAATCTTCGGGGGAGAATGGAATTAAATGCTAAGTCATTTATTTGGTTCAAGAGATTACATAATTTACTTGAAGTAGATAGATATGAGTCTTCCATGTTCTCAAGAGCTTAAAGCTCTCAAATAAATCACGTGTACCTAGTGGGTAATGACAAAGATTGCTATGAAAAGCCTCATATCAATCACATATACCCAGTGGGTGATAGCATACACAGCTATGAAAAGAATAAAGTTGAATAAACTACAGAGTTTGAAAAACATAAGATTTTCCCATGAATAGCTTTTTTACTTAAACTCTAAATTTATGTTTCTTCATCTAGAAAAAAAAAAGAATAAAAATTTTCCCTTTGAAGGACTTTTAAAAGGATTATAAGGAATGTTACATCTAGTTGATATTTTACCTAATAGATACTCAGTAATGTTGAAAACAAAAAATGATATTAAAAATGTGAATTAGAATTATCTAAGTTTTCTCTGTTCCCTGAATGCTCTCTAATCCCTCGAAGATCAACTACTTATCTTGTTATTTATGGATTTATATTATACACAGACTAGTGACTATATATTAGTCCAGAATCGTAACTTCTCAGCAATGTGGAAATCCTGATTTTAAAAAATGGAACAGTAAAGAGAAAACAAATGAGCACAAAGATATGAACAGTTCTCCTGTTAAAGTATCCCTACTGTGTGGTATCTGACCCTCAATAATACTCTGATTAAGTCTACCTTTTCACTAAGAGGTGTACCCATCTACAAAAGGTACATCTTTCTAACATCTATGACTATTCAACATATTCCAATTACTTTATAAAGTGTTTTGTATTTTATCACTTCCTTCTTACGATATGCTATAACATTTTCCTTATTTCAAATATTTATATAATGAAACTGAAGATGGAGATAATATGCCTAGTATCATGTAGCTAATTAATTGTGATGCCAGAAGTTTATCCCCCTGTTAAAAGGTGAACTGTGTTCCCCCAAATTCATGTGTTTATATCCTAGCCTCCAGCACCTCAGAATGTGACTGTATTTGGAGACAGGGTTTTTAAGGTGGTAATTAAGTTAAAATGAGGTCATTAGAGTGGGCCTTAATGCAATGACTAGAATCTTTATCAGAAGAGGAAAGTAAGACATAGACAAAAGAGGTAAAATCTTATAAAGATAGAGACAAAAGGCAGCCATCTATAAGCCAGAGAGTGAGACTTCAGAATAAGCATACTGTCGACACTCTGAGTTTGGACTTGTAGTCTACAGAATCGTGAGAAAATAAATTTTCATTGTTTAAGCCACTTGGTATGTGTGATCTTTTATTATGGCAGCCCTAGCAACCTAGTATACCAAGACCGGACCATGTGATCACAAGTTCATAACCTTGGTGCTCACAACCTGCTCATAAGCAAAACTTATAGATATTTATAAGGAAATATAGATAATTTGCACATTATTAATAAATTATTTTCTATACAGATAAAATGAATTAATTGTATATATTACAAATAAACATAACTAGATCCTTCCTGTGATGATTACTTTTATGTATTCACTTGACAATGCTAAGGAATGCCCAGATAGCTGGTAAAATCTTTTTACTGAAGTTTGTCTGAGAGGATATCTCCTAAAGAGATTAACATTTGAATCTATAGATGCAGTAAAGAAGATCCCCCTCACCAATGTGGGCAGGCACCAGCCAATCCATGGAGGGTCTCAATGAAACTAAACGGCATAGGAGGGATGAGTTTGCTCTTTGCTTGAGCTGGGACATTCAGCTTCTCCTGTCCTCGGACATCTCATTTCCTGGTTCTCAGGTCTTCAGACTCAGACAGGGACAGACACTGTTCACCATCTGCTTAGTCTCAGGTCTTGAATTCAATTCAAATTACATCACCAGCTTCCCTGGTTCTCCAGTTTGAGATAGCCAACCTTGGGACTCCTTAGCCTCCATAAACGTGAAAAGCAATTACTATAGCAAGTCTTCTCTTATGTGTATCTCTATATATTTTGTAGGTTCTATTTCTTTGAGAACCCTGACTAACATGGATACCAAATCTCCTGTCTTACATAGAGTTCTTAAGTAAAAGTAGAATAAATAAAATGGCACCAGAAATATAGGAACTATTAGGAGGAGTTCTTATCTGCTGGTGAGATAACAGATGATTTTTCTATTATCATCATATTTTCTATATTCTCTAGTGTTTTTTAATTGAAATCTATTAATTTTTTATTTTAATTTTAATTTTTTTGAGAGCGGGGGAGTGGTAGAGGGAGATAGAGAGAGAGAATCTCTCGACTCTGAGATCATGACCTGAGCTGAAATCAAGAGTTGGATACTCAACCAATTGAATAACCCAGATGCCCCTATTTCTTTTTAAAAGGCATATTAAATATTATCTGTAGCATTTACTCCAATAATTATTGATTACATTATTAGAATGTACCTGGCAGATGCTGGGTGGAGAAAGTGGGAATAGAACACACAGACTGGTAAAGCATAATCATCACAAATAAATCCAGCATGATTTGTTTCACTAAATCTTTAATGGTCACTTTTTATTATTGCTTTTTCTTTTTCTTGTTAATCATCAATGATAGTTACCCACCTCTATCATGATCAACATTTCCTTTTAAAGGAGAATTCCAGAATTTCCCTCTTCATGTCTACTTCCAATTCCATGTGGGTAGAGGTGGGGACACTATTCAACTCTTACTGCAAAGTTCAGGTGAACAGGAGTCTAACCATTTCACCAGTGCTGTTGACCATGGTTCTGGATTATTCAAAAACTGGTTGGGTGCTAGTACAGTGACACTCTAGACATGTCAAGGAACTTGTGAGGCTGAGTTACCTGATAGTGTCCCATGCTTGAGCCTCAGCAATAACATGCTTTTGGTTGACATGCTCAGTTATTTTGGCTTTACTTGGGGTGCATGGTTCAAGAAAAGTTTCACAGGGCAGGTAAGTCATGCCCCAAACAGCCTCTATCTCTGAAGACTCAAACTCTCATTTTAGAATAAATAAGATAAAGCCACACTTTCCCATCTTCCTGGTGACTACTTCTTTGTGGGCACTGTACTCTCTTGTACTTATCACTACCTCTTTAAAGAGGAGTTCTAAAAACCCACTGATATGTTCAGGGCTTGGGTTTGCAACCTCAGAACATTTTTAGTATGTGCTTTGTCTTTTTCCTGAGGGCTGGAGATGCCTCCTGGCCAAAAATACACATGAGCAAAGATGGATCACTCAAGTCTTCCTTCACAGAGCACCCACTCTGTTCTACATTGGTCGTTGTTTTGAGTAACATCAGAGGGACTAGTTTATTAGCTTTGGCTGGACAACCAACATAATCTCTACCTTAATAGATATTCTGCTACAAAGAGACAGATAACTGGCTTCAGGTTAACTATTCGGAGTGACTATACATTGAAGAGCCAGCACTACACATTCTAGTACTTTCCTTTTTTTCTCCTCATTCCTCTTTATTCATCGCTCGTTCTTGTGTATTTCTACTTGCTCCGTCTTCATCATTAGGACTCCATGATTTATTTTCTTTTCCTACCTCTTTGTCTCTCACAACAAAGCAAAAATAAAACAGCAAAATTGTGATAGATATTTTTATTATCATTGATCAAATTATATAAGTGCTAATGGTATAAAAAGGTGGGGAGAAGAAAAATTTAACTTCTATCTAATTAGGTAAAGGAAACTACTTTAAAACTACTACATTTTCCTTGTTCTTTAACCCTACTTCATTTCCCTGACGTCTCTGTTTGCAAATGCTTGTAGCAGGAAATATATGCTATATATTTTTCTCCGTTTCCTTTCCTTTCCCTTTTCTTTATTACTGCAGGTTGTTCATTGACTCCATTGACAAACAGAAATTACGTCTTTTGAACAAAAGGCCCGGCCCCAGAGGAAGGCATGAGAACAGACATATAAAGCGAATGTCTGGGGAAAAGGGAGAAGAGAAGAAGATTTGTGCATTTTAGCAGAGAGGATCCACACCTTATTTGTAGGAATCTATATACAGAGCCTGCAGCCAAACTCCTGAAGAGGAAACAACACTATCTGGCTTTCACTGAAAAACAGAGCCTGAGGCAGAGAGCCTATTTGCAAACAAATCGCAGAGTGTACTGCCCAGAAAATAGGAATGAGGGATAAAAGAAGTGAGACAGAGAAAGAGAGAGAGCACATACAAGCAATGCGTCACCAAATTGGGGCCAGTTTAGCATCATAACACAACCCAATGCTGTAACATTTGGGGACATCTCCCGAAATGCTGCTTGGAACTAGTACATTTTAAAACAGGCCATTGCTGGTGAAAGAGGGGAAAGGAAGATTGAGCAGTTAATCTGCCATCTCTTTCCTATCTTTGAGCTTAGTGTAGCAGCTATAGGATGTAACTCTGTAGGCCCCACAAACACACAGTTCAGGCCTGGGTTTTCCAGCACTTTTGAGCAGCCGTTGGGTAAAGACAGAGCCATCTGGGGGAATGCCTGTCGGTCTCCTCATCAGTGGTTTAAGGTGGCATGGGGGCAGTCTTGGACTGTGGTGGAGGCTGCAGCGGTTGGCATCCAGAGTTTTCTTTTATTCTTTGAGTAGAACAGATCAATAGAACAGCTCCACTAAGGAAGCAAGGTAAGTGGCCAAAGCCCAGAACTGTGGCATGATCTGGTGGAAATCCAAGAAGATCTGAAGTAAGCTTTTCTTTACTAGTTTGGTAATAGAAGTCTTTGAGCAAGAAATTAGTTATTACTGTGTTTCCAGTTTTTGAATTTCCTATCTGCTACAGAGAAGGGTCTTATCTGAGTTTCTGCATAAACAAACCCACAATTAAGGACTGATGATACAGGTGACAGTTCATGCCCATATATATTTATAGTGCTCATAATTTTGTTGATATGGAGACATGAAATGGACTCTCAGGAATCACTGCTCAGAAACATCAGAAGACCTTGATGAGACAGAAATTCAAAGTACTACAAAATGATGTTAAAACTAAACAAAACAGCAACCTGGGGGACTGACAGAAGCAATAAAGAAAGGGTCAGTGAATTTTGTTGTTTGGGAAAGAATTTGTTTGTTTAATGAAACTTATTTTCCTGACTTTCCAGAATATCTAGAAAAGGAATCATATATGTAATTATCTTTAAGGACCCTGTTTTCAATTCTAATTTTCTTTTTTTCCTTTTTAAAGGTTTTTATTTATTCATTCATGAGAGACACACACAGAGAGAGCGAGGGAGAGAGAGGCAGAGACACAGGTGGAGGGAGAAGCAGGCTCCATGCAGGGATCCCGAAGTGGGACTCGATCCCGGGACTCCAGGATCACGCCCTGGGCTGAAGGCAGGCACTAAACCACTGAGCCAAACAGGAATCCCCAAATTCTAATTTTCTTAAAGAAATAAATAATCACAAAGAAAACCAGTCTCTTCTTACAGTTAAAAAAAAAAAAATGTAACCTGATAAAGGACAATTTCACCTCTTGGTCCTTTCCAACATCTAAAGTTGAAGGAAGTGTTAGAGGTGAAGTTGTGGGCTTGTCTCTCAAATTAGAGACTAGAGTCAGAGGCCACATCAGTGTTGGTAAGACATTTAGAAACTTATCACAGAATGTAGCCCTCAACCCTCAGCCCTACCTCCATGCCCTCCCCTATAGTCTCTGACTCTGGACTTTGTAACCTGCTAGATATGTGATATGACATTAAGGGAATCCATAGGAAGAACTGAGGTCAAAATACATAGGATTTAGAGATAGAAATGAAGCTGAATTGAAGAAAAGTTAAATTACAATTTTGCACAGCTGACTTTGTTGACTGACAATATCTCTTCCTCCCTCTCTCTCACTCTCTCTCTCCATACTCTGTAAGTATAGTAAGCTAGAATACACTAGACAATATATCACAAAATATAAAGTCATAACTCATTTTTTAAACTTTATTCAGTAAACATTTACCAATATTATTAATTACATAAAAAGTATACATAAGTCCTGTATTAAGATATATAAATGCTACATGTTGCACTTTTTGTACTTCTGTTAATAGCTTTTTTTAGTTTTTTTCTTTTTTCTTTTTTCTTTTTTCTTTTTTCTTTTCTTTCTTTTTTTTTTTCTTTTTTCTTTTTTTCTTCTTTTTTTGAAGAGAGGGCACACATGAGCTTGC
The DNA here is from genome assembly GCF_018345385.1 of Vulpes lagopus. NCBI lineage: Eukaryota > Metazoa > Chordata > Mammalia > Carnivora > Canidae > Vulpes > Vulpes lagopus. Next base: position 23,788,004 of record NC_054843.1, on the reverse strand, counting down.
CACAGAGAAGGGAAGGGGCAGGGGCAGATGAGGAAAGAGATACACAAGCAGACACTGAGCAGAGCATGGAGCCCAACATGGGGCTCGATCTCATGTTCCTGAGATCATGACCTGAGCCAAAACCAAGAGTCTAAGGCTTAACTGACTCAGGTGCCCCTGCATTTCTGTTAATGTGCATCTTATTCTATAAACTCTGAGAAAATCTCTGATTACTCTCTGAGGAAGCATTTCTAAAATAAGTTTACTTGTAAAATTGTTAAAGATTCTTGGGGTCTTGGATCCCTGGTGGCGCAGCGGTTTGGCGCCTGCCTTTGGCCCAGGGCGCGATCCTGGAGACCCGGGATCGAATCCCACGTCGGGCTCCCGGTGCATGGAGCCTGCTTCTCCCTCTGCCTGTGTCTCTGCCTCTCTCTCTCTCTCTCTCTGTGACTATCATAAATAAAAAAAATAAAAATTAAAATTAAAAAAAAAAAGATTCTTGGGGTCTTGTAAAATTTTCCTCCAGAAAAGTCACAACAACTTACAACCACTCTAGCAGTGTATTGGAGTTTTTGTTTTATTCCAACTCTTCATTGGAATTATTTTTAAAATGTGTGGTAGGGAAAACAATATATGGTATTGTTATCAATTCTTATTAATTTCATTTTTTGATCGCCAGTGACCCTGAACATGTCTCGACACACAAACTAGTTATTTGCATTTCTTCTTTTTGAATACCTGCTTATTCACCGTGAGGGTTTTGTTTTTGTTTTTGTTTTTTATTTTAGTGCATCCCTTTTACTTTCTGATTTTCAAATGCATTTCATGGCATAAAAGAGGGGATTGATTTGGTCAAGCACTATAGCAGTAAACCATGATGATTGGGAGCCCAGAGTATATGGTCATTTCAGAAAGCTACGCTTCCTAATTTACTGCTGATTAGTTTGGTGAGCTTAGATAAGTTACTTATCATCTTTAGATTTTAGTTTCCTCCTCTATAAAAATGGAAAATATATACTGGAAATGGAAATATATACTTCCTAGTGTTTTGTGATTTAAATGACATAATATATCCAAGATAATTAGCATGTACTGGCACATTATGTATGTTGAATAAAGGTTAACCATTTTAATTAGAGGAAAGACAGTTGACACTTCTGCCAAAATAAGAATTTGAATTTCAATCTGAATGTTAGATTCTGAAAGCAAAATCTAATTAATATATTTTTTAAATGGTATTGATATGTCAAACCAAAATAGGAACAATTTTGTTTTAAAATAACTTATAAAATATATAATAAACAGATCAGTGAATCCATTGTCATAAAAAGGAAGTGTTTTTGATATTGCAGGCCCATCAGATTAAAGAAAAAACTCCTTACTATGACATTATTGAAACTTTTTGAAGCTACATTACTGGGCACATTACTTGATCTCACCGTATTTTGGCTGTTATTTCCTCATGTTTGTAGTATGTCACATGAGGAAGAGAATAGACTTTTACAATTATTCAGGCTTTTAAAATACATTTATAAATATAGATGTGAAAGTTGTATCCTTTAGGCTGCCCTTGATGGAAGTAATACAAATGCTTAACAAATAATGAATGAGAAAATGGCCTACCTTAAAGCATAGGACATGTGGTAATGCCCTTAACAACATGCCCAGAGATGGGCTCCCTTGGTGGTGTTCTAGTGGGTCAACAATGCCCTTTAGGACTCAAGTCTTTCATCCTGCTTCTCTGCCATCCTTAGACTTGCCTTTGATGATGGCAAGAGATCAGCTACAATTCCAAGCTCAGGTCCACATCAAATAGTAGTCAAAACAGGAAAGAATGCAAAGGGAATTAAAGAGTCCTCTCTCCCTTTAAGTCTCCCTAATACCAGGAAGAATAGTGTTTCCCTATAATTCCTCCTTTTACCCTTTCTCTTACATTCCTTTGCCAGTACTAGATCACACGTCAACCTTTTGACTGATTAAGGAGATTCAATTTATCAGAAGGAGTTTAAACCAATCATAATCCATACGCTGAGACCATCCACATGGCTGCATGAACAAAGCTGATCCCTGAAATAAAGGAAAAAGGGGCAGCTGGGTAAATGTCTTTTGTATCTGTAGCATTTTAACTTACATAGATGCCTGAGTGACAAGAGAAGGACGTCACTGCCATTGAAGGAAGAATGTATTATATTTGCCAAGAGAAGGTGGTGTGTCATACCATGTAGGGCCATATGTGGGAAGCACCAGTTTGGGTCAGGGGATAGAGGGTTGGGAAAAACAGCCCAGAACCTTTATTGTGTTTTCCATGGGAAAGACAAGGCAGGGCAGGGAAATAGTGTAGAATTGCTTTTTTGAATACTGTTGATGGGTTTTCAGCCATACTGAAATCTTTAGTTTGTTACTTGGCGCGGGGTTGATTTAGGGCAGGGAAATACTGGCTCAGTATGTGAGAGTTAGAGAAAGGACATGGTTGGGGATATGGACCATGGACATAGTTGGTTTGCAAAAGAAAGTTGTATTCCCAGAAGTTGTTCATTATCTTCAGAGTTAGCGTGCTCTGGGAGTAGCAGTCTCTCCCAGGCCACCTCCCATTCTCAAGATATCAAAGCATCATAAAGAAAATTTAAGAAAATAAAAGATGAATAAACTAAAATAATTAATACTTGAAATGTATCAAACACGGATCGTATGTGTTTCCTCACTTAATTCCCATATAGAATGGTTATAAAAGCCTCATATTTATTTTGACACTCATATATATTCAAAGTCACAGTTAGTGATTGGTGAAGATTGGATTTCAAATCATTCCAACTCCCGACCACCAGTACTTAATTAGGACTTTAGTATTTTTCAAGAGTTCAACTTTTCACTCAGACAGTTCTAAAATAATGGAAGACAATGGTTACAAAATGACATATATCATCTCAATGAAAATTTACCAAACAAGCAAACACACACACACACACACACACACACACACGCACGCACACACACAAAATCTCTTAGACTTAAAAAAAAAAAAAACTTGCACTGAATATTTAGCTCTGAAGAAATGTGGAGAAGACACAGTAATGTACTTAGGGGAAGACAGTCTGAAGCACTAGAAATCAAATGATTATTTCTTTGCCCCCACCTGAATGTAGAATAAGCTTTTAAAATATGAAGCGTGGGACACCTGGATAGCTCAGCAGTTGGGCACCTGCATTCAGCTCATGTCGTGATCCCAGGATTTGGGATCCAGCCCTGTGAGGAACCTGCTTCTCCCTCTGCCTATGTCTCTGCCTCTCTCTCTCAGTCTGTGTATCTCATGAAAAAATAAATAAATCTTTAAATAAAATAAAATACGAAGTATGCTTTAATGCCAAATGACAATATTTTATTACAGACCAAAAAAGATATACGTTCTATTACACACTATGGTTAGATCTGTAAAGCTTTTAAAATTATATGAAAAAAATCACTACCACTGGCTACTAATTTCTCAGGTTCTCTCCTTCTCTGGTGCAATACGGGATGTCCTTTGCAGCAATATCATGACCAGATCAAAAAGTACAGCAGAAGCCTTAGGTGATGAGACTCTCTGCTTTTGAACCAGAACATGGCTTTTTTTTTCTCCCTAACAACAAGGAAGCTGATCCAAGGTATCTGAGCAGATTTTGTCAGGATTTTCTTTTTCATTCTCCCTGTGGGTAGTAGCTTTGAAACTTACTTGGAGTCACAAAGGCTGTGTGCTATAGTGGAAAGAATATGGTCGTTGAACTCTACTTAAAGTGCATTTAAAGACTTGTTCCATTTCTTGACCCAGAGGTATTTGGTGGGGGGAGGGGGTTACAATATATCTGAGCCTCTGTTTCCATAGCTGTAGAGTGCCCTGCACTGGGGACAGGAGTGGGATGAACATTACTTATGAGAAAATTTGAAGCATTAAAGAATTAACCTATAAAAACTACCTGGCACAGAGTATGGACTCCTTAAAACATTAGCTTCCTGCTGGAGATTTTCTTCAATAGGTTAGGTGATCTTCCAAGCCTATCCAAGTGCTATCCCCTGGTTGATCATTCTCTGAATCTCTGATGTTCTCAGGAGCACTTCCTCTCTCCCGTCTTCTTCTCCCCTTCCTTGTTTCCCATTTTACTCCCCTTCCAACTTACTTGTAGGATTTCAAGTCTTCACTAACCCCAGGAAACTTCTAAAAAAAATAAATAAATAAACACAGAGATCAGATCTTCATGATTATTTCCTTAAGGAATCCTTAAGTGTCAGGATATTTTAGAAATTTAGGGCTCATCTTAAAGGTAAGCCTTACCCGGGCAGCCCGGGTGGCTCAGCGCTTTAGCGCTTGCCTTCAGCCCAGGGTGTGATCCTGGAGACATGGCATCGAGTCCTAAGTTGGGCTCCCTGCATGGAGCCTGCTTCTCCCTCTGCCTTTGTCTCTCTCTCTCTCTCTCCTCTCTCTCTCTCTGTGTGTCTCTCATGAACAAATAAATAAAATCTTAAAAAAAAAAAAAAAAGGTAAGCTTTACCCATTTGGTCAGTTTCTTCTCCAGGATAGATCCTTCCTGTCTGCCAGCTTCTTTTCTCTATTCATTCCTTTTGATGTGGCCTCTTGCAACACTGGAATAACAATAATGACCTCAAAGTATTTACCTCCTCTATTGTTAGTCTGAAGGTCATCTCAAGAACTTGGTTATCTAAGGAGAGACTGAGAGAGAGAGGTAAGACATTATTTTCCTATAAAGATCCTTATATAGTACTCATGATTCATTAAAGCATATTTGAAGACATGTTTTCAGGCACACTTTTCCACTTTTTTAGTGTCATACAAGTGAATAATTATGAGGGCAGGCATTTTATCCTAAGTGTTTAGAACTTAATGCTGTGGATGTCTTGTAGGGGAAGCTGACAACCTTCCTTCTGGAAGTTAGGTCAGGAGTTGGGGAGGCTAAAGATGAATACAGAGGAGGCAAAGAGTTGCAGGTGCAACTGCTGCCTCACAGCAATCACGTGAGCCATAGCAATAGTATCTGTGAGGTGCAAAAAGTGCCTGCCTGAATTTCTAAGTGTGAAACGTGAAATGACTACCGTTTCACTTCTGACTCAAAAGATCTCTTGTAGTCTATCATATCCAAAAATATAGAGAGAAGGGAATTCCCAGCAACATGGTTCAGCCAAGCTCAGTTGTGACATTTCACAAAGCCACCAGAACAATTATCCCCAAAGCTTCCCTAGGGCACCCTTTTTATTCTCTACCTCACCCAAAAGTAATCATTGTCCTAACTTCTAATGCCATAAATTAATAGTGCCTATTTTGGATTTTATATAAATGGAATCATGCAGTATACACTTTTCTTTTGTATTTTGGGGTTTTTTTTTTTGTTTGCTTTTTGTATGCTTGTTTTACTCATTGTATGTTTATTAGATTCATATATAGTATTGTCTTTAGTTGCTGATAGTTATTTCTCATTGCTGTAGAGAATTACATTGTGTGACTGTGTCACAGCTGATTTGTTCTTTCCACTGTCAGTTGGCATTTGGGTAAGCTTCTGTTTGGGTCTATTTTGAATAATGGTTCTATTAACTTTTTTTTTTTTTTTTTTTTTTTTTTTTAGGGAGCATGTGTATTTCTGTCCAGTTAATACTTAGGAGAGGAAGTGAAGGATCACATGGTATGCACATACATAACTTCAGTAGATACTGCCAAATAATTTCCAAAAATAGTATTCAAATTCAAATTAGGGTCCCAATTGCTCCATATCCTTGCAAAAGATTCAGTGGTATATGCCTTCTGACTTTTTAGTCATTGTTGTGAATATGTAATGGTAATATATTGTTGTGGTTTTAATTTCTATTTTCATAATGATTACATTGGATATACTTTCATATTTCATTGCCCATTCTGATATTCTATTTTCTAAAGCCCCTGTTCAAATATTTTGCTTTTTTTGGAGGAGAGATATCTTGATCTATCTTTCTTTTATCAAGTTGTAGTTCCTTATATATATTTGAGATATGAGTTGTTTGAATACATATGTTTACATAAATCATCTACCACTCTGGGTTGCCTATTTGTCCTCTTAATAAATGTGCATGGCTTTTTGATTTATATAATAAGAAACTCTAAGTAAAATATGATATCAAACACTTAGACCATAATTTATAGGAATTATGCCTTAATCAGATATATTAAAGAAAATATTTGTTAATCTAGATTGACACATTCACATTTACATGTATAAGAAATTAATACAGCTGCACAATTATAATCTATTTTATAAAAAATCAGTTATAATATTTTAAATGTGCCTAAAATTACGGTTAAATGGTGGTTTTATTTATTTTTTTTATTTATTTTTTTTTATTTTTGGAATAAATGGTGGTTTTAAAATGTGGAATGAGGGGACGTGTGGGTGGCTCAGTGGTTGAGCATCTATCTGCCTTCTCCGGGCATGGTCCCAGAGCCACATCAGGCTCCCCTCAAGGAGCCTGCTTCTCCTTCTGCCTATATTTCTGCCTCTTTCTGTGTGTCTCTCATGAATAAATAAATAAAATCCTAAAAAAAATAAAATACAATGCAGAGTGAGAGTCTCAAATCATTTAGAAAAAAACATAGTAACAGTTTCAATGAAAATTATCAGGTAACTTTATAAAATTTTTTAAAATGCTGTTTTGAGTGGAGCATAATTATAAAATAAATAGTGTCTCATGGTATTAAAATAAAAAATGATACATTCAATTAGCCTTTGACAACATAGATAAAGCCACCCAGGTTATTGATAGGAGAAACCAAGTAACATTTAAATCTGCTTCCATTTATCCAAGCTTTTACTTCTTTTCTTACTCATAAATTTTATAATCGTATTCTCTGTCTTTCCCTATTCCTTCATCATCCATTCTCTTATTTAGGTAAAAGTATCTCAGGATTTCTGCTGGCCTAAAGGAATATCCATTACTTAAACAAGCTTCATCAGGCACTTAGTATAAAACTCTATTAGCTTTAACACAGCACATGGCAATTAGCCCAGGGCAGTTTCCTCCAATTCAGTGCCTATGAATACCTAGTGACTTAACTTCAGTATTGTAAAAGCACCAAGGCTTTTACATTCCACCAATAGAATAAAGCTGACAGCTCATAAAAGCCATCTCTCGCTTTTTCCAGTTATTTTTCTATTTAATGATGATCTCCATGATCTAATTACCTTTCCTTTGCATTCTAATCTAGTACTTGAAGACAAAAATAAGAATGTAGACTGTTTCTTATGGTTACTTTCCTATAGGTTGAGTATTTTAAGCGTGTTTCAAGCATGAACCTGATGCATGTCCTCAAAGACTTAATTTCCCTTTATTGTGGCTCAGTGGTTGAGACGTGAAGACTGTTGCAGAAAAGACTGTTGTTATCTTTCCCAAATAAAACAATAATATTTTTAAAATATCCTATCTGTATTGAAACCAGTGGGAAAATTACCAAAAATGTCCTCTTGGAGAAGAAAACCATATCCATCAACAAACTCATCTATCAATGTTTCCATTTACAAAATTAGGAAAATCCAAAGTGAGCTGGGTAACAGAAGAGTTTAATTTGATAAATTAAATGAGTTACCCAAGTTATGTATAACCTAGTGGAGTTGCTGCTGATTAAGCCAACACATATATTGATGACAGGTTGGGATATCACTTATGTTCATAACTTGGGTACAATCTGGGTACATTGTTTGTTCCTTAAAGTATTATTTGTCCAATGAAACTATCAAAATTGTACCTCTAAATACAGCTCAGTTTTAGAGTCGTAAAAAGCCTCAAAGAAGTAGCACCTTCCAAACCTCAAAAGATATGTGACCCCTCCGCACCTGCCTTACCCAAACCACTCGAACCTACTTATGGTCCCTGCCTCTTAGAGTTAGTGCATCCACACTCCCATTTGTCATAGTTGAAAGAGTAAAAGATCTCTAAAGAATTGAGTAGACAAGAGCAATCTCACTTCACCCTTATTCACAGCCTCATCCCCCTCTGTTCAGCAGTATCCATCCAGTGATATTCAAAGGTATTAAATATAGATTGTTAATCAAAAAAACTCCAAGTTGCTACTAGTCAGTTAAGTAACAAAGAGATACTGTTTCATAATTTCCAGATTATCCAGATCCAATAATCTAATTTCCCTTCTCCAGACAAAATAGATCAAGTGACCTCTCCAGTGTCAGCCACTTGTTGGTAATCCATCTGAGAGAAATGCCTGAGTATTGTTTGTTTCTTAAACACTCTTGTGGATAAGGAGTGACTACTTTCCCTGGCGTCATGATCAAATTGTGCATCCTCCTTCCATTTTCCATCACATTACCTTTATTTCACTTTCTACTTATTTTAATCTATATCTTTCTTCCCCCAGTTGAGTACCTGGTTGAGACATATTCAGCAGGTAGTAGTAGCACTGCTCACACTAAGACTTTTTCCTTCGCCCAATGTCCAGCATGATGTCATAATATTCAATAGGTAAAAATTACAAGAAAGTACCTGCCACTGGGTAATGGAGCCACTTCACAACTAGCTTACTTTTTTAGCCTTAGAGTGTAAAGTTAGATCCACCCCTAAAGTTTTATTTGCAATACATGCAGTCAAAGTCAGATACACCCTTGTATCTATCATGCCTTATAAAGTAATGCCTCCATGGCTAGCACTGGATACAAAGGAGTGAAAGAAAAAACAAAACTTGTGAGATAAGAGAGAAATGGATATGTGTTTTATTAACTCCCACCTCATCATTCCCACTTTCTAACTCTAGTCACAGTTCCAGTAAAGTTTCCCCTACAGTACTCCTCATATGAAACCTGAGATATACTGCTTCTTTCATTCATCAATTTAAATCCCTTTCCTCTTCTGTTTTAATTAACAGATGTTTTATTTGCATATTACAGTTTTTAGCAGACCACTGATTCATGAGTGATACAAATATGACATGTCCATATATGACATTTTATACCCCAATTTTTTTTCAGTGGCAAAAAAAAAAAAACTGTCAACGTACAGTATACAACCTATAAGCAAAGACATTTTCAGAGAGACAAAACTGAAATAAGATATCTCTAGTAAACTGGTGTAAGAACTGCTTCATAAAGTTCTATAAGCTTTAAAAACAAATCAAATAGATACCAAGTAATAAACACCAGAAAAAGTAAATAAGTTAGTAAATACAATTGATTTGTGTTCTTGATCAGTAGTATTTAACCAAGGGTAAGTACAATTTTGCCTTCCTACTTCTAGAGGGCATTTGGATACCTGGAAACATTTATTTATTTTTTTAATGTTCGTATTTGGAAACATTTGTGTGTATTTTAATGTCTGTAAGCCGGTGCTACTGGCACCTAATGAGTAGAGAGTAGGGATGATGCTAACCATCCTATGATTTGCAAGAAAGCCCTTTCCTCAACAAAAAGTCATCCAGTTCATAATGTTAGTGGTACTGGAGTTCAGAAACCCTAATATATATATTTTTATATATACATATATATTATATATATATATATAATTAAATCTCCTTAAAGACTATTTGTTGTTGAAATAAATAAATGTACATTTTATAGTAGTTATAGAACTAAAAATATATTAAAACGGTATATAAAAGGTAGAAAGGCAATCTCTCAGTGATAGATTGTCATAAAATTCTTAAAACAATCATGAAGTGATAGAATTCTTTTGTACATAGATCCAATTATTATAGAAGGATGTTGAAATTCCTAAAGGAACTATCATAAAAATATTGCCAAGAGTCTTAACCTAAAAGAGTCACTAGAAAAGAGAGTCATTAAAAGTGATGAAATAGAGTGGCATCTGGGTGGCTCAGTTGGTTAAGTGTTGGTGTTGGTTCAGGTCATGATCTTAGGGTTATAGGATCAAGCCCCACATCAGGCTCCATGCTCAGTAAGGAGTCTGCTTGAGATTCTCTCCCTCTGCTTACCCCGTACCACTTGCACTCACTCTCTGTCTCTTTCAAATACGTAAAATCTAAAATAAAATATGTAAAATCTAAAATAGAATCAACTTAAAAAAAAAAATAGAATCAACTTAAGAAAAGCAGGAGAGAAGTAATGAAGAAAGAGAGTGAGTGGGCCACATAGAAATCAAATAACAAGAAGTGAACTTAAATAAAAACATATCAATAACTACACTGAGTGTAAACAAACAAAAAGATCCAATTAAAGGGCAGATTTCCCAGACTTCATAAGAAAATTAGTCTGTATGTATTATTTATAAAGGAAAGAGGAAAGAAGGAAGGAAGGAAGGAAGGAAGGAAGGAAGGAAGGAAGGAAGGAAGAAAAAGAAAGAAAGAAAGAAAGAAAGAAAGAAAGAAAGAAAGAAAGAAAGAAAGAAAGAAAAAGAAAGAAAGAAGAAAGAGAGAAAGAAGAGAAAGAAAAGAAACAAAAAAAAGAAGAAAAGAAACAAAGAGAAAAGAAAAAGAAGGAGGGGTGCTTGGGTGGTTCAGTGGTTGAACATCTGCCTTTGACTCAGGTCATGATCCAGGGTCCTGGGATCAAGTCCCGCATCAAGTTCCCTGAAAGGTTCCTGCTTCTCCCTCTGCCTATATCTCTGCCTCTGTGTGTGTTTCTCATGAATAAATAAGTAAAATCTTAAAAAAAAAAAAAAAAAGAAAAGAAAGGATGAAGGAAAAAAGAATCACAACTGACTCCTAAACACACAAATAGGTTGAAATTAAAAACAAAAAGATGACTTACATGTAAAAATTACCAGTCAGAATATTGGCTTGGTCATGCTGATATTAGAGAAAATAGATTTCAAGACAAGATAAATTACTAGAAATAAAAATAAATTAATGATGTGAAAGATCAACTGATCAAAAAAATACAAAATACTATGTATATGCACCCAATAACAAAGCTTTTGAGTATATAAAACAAAATTGATGGATTTTAATTCTCCCTGCAATGAATTAATAAAGTAAATATGAAGTAGATAAAGATATGAAATATTTGAACAACACTATCAACCAACTTGACTTAATAAACATATAGAGAAGACTACACCCAGCAAAAGAATACAAATCCTTATGTTGGAAAACATTTGGGAAATAATGAATAATAGAAGACTTCAGAAAGAATAAGGATAAGGTTATGCCATGAAAATCTAGATGTCATGAAAGTTTCAAATATTCTCCTGGTAAAGACCTATCTTTCAAACTATTGGAAGAATGAGGTTAATTTATAAGAGACACATTAATAAATTATATCAGAAGACCTCGACATCAGTCGAGTATCACATAAAGTAAATTGATATAAATTAGTTAATGGGATAGAACATGTTTGAGATTTTTAGAAGATGTATAGAAAAACTGAAGTGAATGTGTATTAACAAATTTAAATAAAAAATTGACTAGAATTTTATCATGCTTCTTTTAATTATCTAATTCTTTGAAAATAAATTTATTATATATTGCTTTTGAATACTTATAGGTAAAAAAAGATTTTTTTTTCCTTAGGAAGAGGTCATATAGGGTGATAAGCAAGCCTTTGCTGATGTATTATCAATGTTTATATTAAAAATTTAGAATATGATTTATTAGGATTAACCATCATTAAAATAATTGTGATATTTCTAATTTAGAAAGATATTTCTAATTTAGTTTATATATTTGATCACTTTTGAATAAATGCGTAAAGTATTTGAAAAACATAAATACATAAAAACTAAAAAATGTATTTTTTTAAAAGAAAGGAATCATCATGGAATGGCAACATTTAATTTTATTAATGGCAATATAGACATGAAAAATTAAAGGACAGTTTCTAGGTTTCTATTAAATTTTCTACTCTTTGATATGAGAGATATATCAAATCTTAAAACTTAAGTAGTGGCAATAAGATAAGAAAAATTTTTGAGGTCAATTATTTTTCAATTAAAATGAAGCTGTGAAGAAATATGAAAGACAGAGAATGTTTCCTCTCTGTACTTTATTGAATATATACCTGTCAATAATAAAAAGAGAGATTTTATCACCAATTTTATCAGAAAACATTGTACTATGCATAAATCTCTCCATGATTGTTATTTGTAATCTTCAAAATTATTACTTAAACAAATTTGGCTTATAAACACTTAAGAAAAGTAGTAAAGCACTCACATTCACAACAAATATTGACATGTGTAAAATAAGTCTATGTTTTGTCTATTTTTTCAAATATTTATTTATTTGAGAGAAAGAGAGTATGACTGGGAGGAGCAGCCGGAGAGGTAGAAAGAATCTGAAGCAGACACCACACTGAGCATAGAGCTGAACATGGGGCTTAATCCCATGAGACTGAGATCATGACCTGAGCTAAAACTAAGAGTCTGATGCTTAACTAACTCTATCACCCAAGATACCCCTCTATTTTGTTTATTTTATAGCATCCTTCTGAATGATTTTGTTATGCAGTCATAGAAACAGTTTAATAAGTCTGGAAGAAATTTTAGAAAGTATATAGTCCAATCCTTTTATATTAATTTTTTGAACAGACAAAACTGAGTTTCTAGAGAAGATTAAGTGACTTGCCCAAGGTCAGAAAACTAAATCAGGGCAGAGCAAACAGTCATATGCAATTGTTAAAGTGCTGGGAATGACAATACCAACAGGGCAAAATAGATTATTCCTGACTTTGCTTGTTCTCATAAGAAGAAAAACTAGCAACTATTTACAAATAAGACACTACTAAAAGATTCCTAGAATATGGGAGTGAGGCTGATATGCCCTCCTGTTTCACAAAGGCCAAGATAGACTATATTAAAGGGAGAAGAGAAGCAGCTACATGTTGACTGCATTGCTTCTCCCTCAAGCTAGCACTGTACCACATGGAGAGGTCTCCCCTGAACCTCCAGATCCGCTGGTGCAAAAGGGAACTCCAGGGGGACGACCAGCACCCCTACCATTAGGATCACTTTGTGGGACTTCCTACTCTGATATTGCACCATAGAGATTACAGGGAAATCTGCAAGGCTCAACCACTGGGAATTTGTGATGGAAGAGCAAGAAAGGGTTTGCAATAATTAGCACACAGATCTTGGAAGACCACATTCATACATACAGTGCCAAAGTAGTAATCCCAACCAGGGGTTTGCTCATCTAAAAAAACAAATTAACAGGATACTATGAGCAGAGAACTCAGTGGGATACACATCTGCTTAATTTGCATTCTCAAACAAGGATTCTTGCTGGACTTAAAGCCTAGTTTGCTCACACCCTGAAAAGATGCTATGTCACAGTCTGACCCTGACCCACTATGAAGTATCCTCCATGATCATCCTCAGAGTAAAGCCAGTGCCAAGCATGGAGGATTCTTATGCTATGCATAGGCAGGGTGATTAATTCATAGCCGAAGCTGAGAGTAACTCCTGGCACCTCTCACCAGAAAGCTTGTTAGGAAATCAAAATTGAGAATACTCTAGAGTAGGCCTTCCCCTTCCCACTCTGGCAAGGTTGCTGAGACATAGTCACACCACTGTAAAGAGCATCTTCCAGCCCCATCTGAGGAGGACTGGCAACAACCCCTGGAAGCTGTGTGGTTCGATGGCACTCAAGGTAACAGAAGGACAAGCAGAGCCAAGAGTTTGCAACGCAAAGCCAATTACCTTGTTTGGCTAGGGAGCTTGGAATGTGGATAAGCTTAAGATAACAAAGAATTTCACCAGTTTTGACGTTGCTTTTTCTGCTGAACCCAGGCAGGGAATCCAATTCATAGCTCAACTCATCACTGAGTATGGCCTTCAGACTGTCCACTCAGATAACCTAACCAGAACATACAGGAAACTTCATAGCCTATTCGATAGCCCTACATAGAGTGGACTTCAACAGAGAGCATAGCCTATATATTTCCCCATCTACAGAGCAAAATCGATGGCCTCATCTGACCAGGAAACTTCATAGCCTATTCGATAGCCCTACATAGAGTGGACTTCAACAGAGAGCATAGCCTATATATTTCCCCATCTACAGAGCAAAATCGATGGCCTCATCTGACCAGGAAATCCAGTGCATACCCTTGACAGATTCATGTTCCCAGATGACAGGCTATACTGCCCTTAGGTCCTGTCCTGCTGCCCTGCCATGGCACTACAGCCAATTCATATCACTATTTATCACTGAATGTAATGCCCAGTGCTGATCATGTAGTAAGCCTGACCAGACAATCCAGTATCCATGGAGCCCATCTACAGCAGTCCTATCCAAACGTTCTCTACTAGAGACATAAATCCCCATACTCATCCTTAGAGCTCAAACAGTTGTCCCAAAATAGACTATAATAGTAGTTTGCCCAAGGACATTACTGGAAGACACACCCAGAAATCAAACTGATTTTACTAATGAAGAATGGTCTCTCCAAAGCAAATCTACAAGGTTTGGAAGAGGAGTCCAATTACTAACTGTCCATATAGCAATATAAAAAAACAAGGATCACGAAAAATCAGGTAAATATGAGGCCACCAAAGGAAACTAATAAAATTCCAATAACTGACCCTAAAGTAAGAGTTCTCTGAATTGTCAAATAATTTAGAACAATATTCTTAAGGAAGTTTAATGGATTACAAGAAAGCACAGACAGACAAATAAAACTAAGAAAACAATGCATGAACAAAATGAGAAATTTGACAAGGAAATAGTAACCATTTAAAAAATAAAAAGAAACGTAGAGTTAAAAAACTACAATAATTAAACTGAAGAATTCAGTAAAGAGTGTCAGAAGTAGGATTGACCATGCAGAAAAATGAATCAACAACCTGGAGGATAAAACACTGGTAATTACCCAGTCTGAGAAGCAAAAGAGAAAAAGAAAATGAGCAAATAAAATCTATGGCAATTATGGTATATAATGATAAGAAACAATATTCACATTATGGGAATTCCAGATGGAGAAAAGGAAGAGAAAGGGACAGAAAGTATATTCAAACTAATAATGGTTTAAAATTTCCCAAACATGGGGCACCTGGGTGGCTCAGTCAGTTAAGTGTCTGACTCAATCTCAGCTCAGCTCTTGATCTCAGGATTGTGAGTTCAAGCTCCACACTGCACTGGGCATGGAGCCTAGTTAAAAACAAAACAAAACAAAACAAAACAAAAACTTCCCAAACCTGGCGAGAGAAATGGACATCCAGATCCACGAGGCCCAAAGTATTCCAAATAGTTTAGACCCCAATAGGGCTAAACAGAGACACATTATAATTAAATTGTCAAAACTCAAAGACAAAGAAAGAATTTTAAGAGCAGTGAGAGAAAAGGAAGAAATTACATACAAGGGAACTCCCATACGATTAGCAAGGAATTTCTCAACAAGAACTTTTCAGGTCAGGAGAAAATGGGATAATATATTCAAAATATTGGAAAAAAAAACCCTGTTAACCAAAAATTCTATATTTGGCAAGGCTGTTGTTCAGAAACCAAGGAGGAATTAAGACCTTCCTGAACAAACACAATCTAGGAGAATTCATTACCAAGAGTCCTACCTTACAAGAAATATGAAAGAGAGCTCTTTGAGTGGAAATAAAAGAATGTTAGTTAATGTCATATAAACATTAAAAAGTAGCATAAATCTCACTGGCAATGGTAAATATATAGTCATAGTTAGATCCTGCATTATTATAGTGGTGCATAATTCACCTATGCCTATACTTTAGTAGTTAAAAGGACATGGCAAAAATAACCACAACTACAATAATCTGTTATTAGTTACACAATATAAAAATAAATTTAAATTGTAACAACAATAACACAAAATGTGAGGGGGTAGGGAGAAGTGGAAATGAAAAAAAGTTTGTGTGTTCTATGGAAGTTAAGTTTTTATCAGTTTAAAAATATCTTATAAGCTTAAGATATTTTATGTAAGCCTCACAGTATTCACCAAAAAAGAAGACAATAAAGAAGTTAAAGCATGCTAATACTAAAAGATATCAAAACACACACACACACACACACACACACAAACATTGCAGCAGGAGGAGAAACAAGGAACAAAGAGCTACAAAACATCCAGAGAACAGTGAACAATATGGAAACAGTAAGACCTTGCCTATCAATATAAACAAATTAAATTATCCAATTAAAAGACTAAGAAGTGCTGAAAGAATAAAAAAAAAACAAAAAAACAAGATCCAACAGTATGCTGTCTACAAGAGACTAACTTTAGCCTTAAAGATACACATAGAGTGAAGGAATGGGAAAAACCATTTGAAGCAAATGGTGGCCAAAAAATCAGGGTAGCTTATTTTAAACAAAATAGATTTTAAAATGAAAATGATAAAAAGAAACAAAAGAGATCATTATATAACAATAAAGGGGTTCCACATATCAAGAAGATATAACAATTATAAGTATTTATGCATCCATCAGCAAAGTACCTAATACATAATACAAAAACTAACAGAGCTAAAGGAGAAATATTAATATAATAGTAGTTGAGGACTTCAATACACCAGTCTCAAAAATTGATAGATAACCTAGGCAGAGAATCAATTACGAAACAGTGGATTTGAACACCATTACAGACCAAATGGACCTAACAGACATATGCAGAGCACTATCTAATATGAATAGAACATGTTCTTCTCAAGCACATATGGAACATTTTTCTGGGATAGACCATATGTTGGGCCACAAAACAAGTAATAGCAAAGTCAAGAAGACTGAAACCACACCAAGTATCTTCTCTGACCAAAATGGTGAGAAACTGGAAATCAAGAAGAAGAAAATTGGAAAATTCACAAACACATGAAAATTAAATGACACTCTTCTAAACAACTAATAGATCAAAGAAGAATTAAAAAAGAAATAAAAAAGATCCTTGAGACAAATGCAAATGGAAGCATAATATACCAGAACTTATGGGTCAAAGCAATTCTAAAATGAGAGTTCATTGGTGTAAACACCAACATTAAGAAGCAAGAAATATCCTAAATAAACAACCTAACTGTATAGCTTAAGAAACAAGAAAAGGAATTACTGATCCCAAAGATAGCAGAAGGATGGAAATAATAAAGATTAGAAGAAAGATAAATGAAATAGAGAACAGAAAAACAATAAAAATGATTAGCAAAGATTTGGTTTTTTGAAAAGATAAACAAAATTGACAAACTTATCTAGACTAACCAGAATAAAAAGAGAAAGGACCCAAGTTAATAGTTTTATTGAAAAACTATATATTGGGATCCCTGGGTGGCGCAGCGGTTTGGCGCCTGCCTTTGGCCCAGGGCGCGATCCTGGAGACCCGGGATCGAATCCCACGTCGGGCTCCCGGTGCATGGAGCCTGCTTCTCCCTCTGCCTGTGTCTCTGCCTCTCTCTCTCTCTCTCTCTCTCTCTCTCTCTATCATGAATAAATAAATAAAATCTTTAAAAAAGAAAAACTATATATTGATATATATAGTGGAATATTATTCAGTCTTAAAAACGAGAAAATCCCACTATATATGTCAGCATGGATGAACACAGACATTATGCTGAGTAAAAAAAGTCAGAGAATGACAAATAACATATGTTCTCATTTATATGTAGAATCTAACAACAACCACCCCAATACTCCTGGAATTTTGGTATAAACAGGTAGAACAGGTATAAACTTCCTGTTATAAGTGAGTAGTAGAGATGTAATGAATAAGATGATTAAAATAGCTATCACTGTTGTAGACTATATAGAAAAGTTGTTAAGAGAGTAAATCCTAAAAATTCTCACCTATGTGAGAAGATAGATGTTAGGTGACCCTCTTGTGGTAATCATTTCACAAAATACACACATGAAATGATCATGCCGTATGCCATAAACTTACACCATGATGTATGTCAATTATTTTTCAGTAAAACTGAGCCAAAAAAAAAGTATTGAAATATAAAAAATAATTGTTGAATCAGGAAAAAAACGACTAACTTCTTCTGTGCTGTGCAAAGGACTGAATGAATTTTATGGGCATGCATGACTTATTTTCAATCTGGTAATTTTGTCATAAATTTCAACAATATTGTCAGCACCAAGTTGTTACAGATTTCACATAGTATGATGATCACAATTCATTAATAATTTATTTCCATTATGAATTTAAAATACAATTAAACATTGATAGCCATTATCAGTACTAAACACATGGTATATGCATTTACGCTGGTAAAGTCAGCATCTGAGCTCTACTGATGATAAAAGGGGAAAGAACAAGCAAAGTGAAAAGTTGACATCCTTGTGCTGATGAAAATATTACATTATAGAGCTGGCTGGATATCTGAAAGTTACAGACCTAGAATTCTGCTTCTGAGTGAAACAGCAGCTGGCGGAGGAATAGTGGACAAAGAGAATGATGAATGAAATCGAGGTTTGATGTGGAGTGGAATATGGGGAACAAACATTGTAGTGCTTTTGTGGAAGGCTTTATTTCCTTTCCGGTTTTTTTTTTAAGTGAACACTACTTGAGAAAGCTACGTACACTTTTCTGTCCTTTCCACTATATTGCTTTCTTTACTTTTTTCTTTCATTTATTTTCAGTGAGATTCAGCCCCACCTCAGAGGACAGTGTCCAAGTGGAACATTTACTTTTACAGAAAAGGAAGGTTGTAAGAAATGGGAAAAAAGATATTTCCTGTGCTTTGATCATTTCACTTGCACTACACAGAGAAAACACTTAGGTAAATATTATGTATTTTATTCAAAATATACTTTTCTAAGAAATTGTGTATAATCATTTTGGAATTATTATTTTCATGATTATTTTATGATAACTTTCAAAGTTTGTGATAATGCAACAAATATAGAATTAGTGTCAAAGTGCTTGGATTTGATTCAGACTTCCATCACTACCTTAGATGAAATTCAGATAAAGAAAAACTAAAAAATATAAGGTTTCTATTTGATATTCTATTATTTAACAATTTCTAACAAATTCTTTTGTGAAAAGTATGTTTTACATGTATCCATTTTCTTTGGACTTCAAGTGTTGTAAAAAATTTTAATAAATTAAGGGCATAAAATAATCTGAAGGTTTTATCAAAGTTGATCACTGCTGTTACTTCAGAAAACAGTTTGATTAGTCTCCATATTTTAGGCTACATGATATATTATCAGCTCTATACTCCAGCAGTTATAATATGACTTTGACTACAATATGAAAAAATAACAAGACAGAACTGCAACAAGAAACATCAAGTCCACATGTTCCTCTATTTGATCAAAAAGTAACCAGCATCAGCAGGCCTGGAGTTTGACAGCACTAGGCAAGTGGTATTCAGAAAGGACATTAATACAAGGCTAAGTGGGTAGAATGCAATTCACATCTCACTTACCTATTAAAATTTTAATCAAGTATTGTTTTATCATTTGAAATATAGATCACTAGAAAATTTCAATGATATAATGATCTATATTTTAGAGGTATTTATTATACTGAAATTTAGTCTTCATTTTACAATTCCTCAGAAATTATCTAATTTTGCATCACTATCTACTTAAAAAAAATAAAGCTGTAGGTTAGATCTATTATTATTATCCAGTCTATCCATCCAGAAGTACTTCTAACATTAAATAAACAAACATCTTTTACATTCCATTCTTAGAAAAGTTTCCTAAACTTATGGTTGTTGTATTATCTCAAAATTTCATGAATGTTCATGGAATAACTATTGATAAGAAACAATTTAATTGTAGGTAAAAGAAAGGAGGTAGCACTGCACTAGTTTTAATGTATCTAGAGATGGATGGCGAAACAAAAGGAACTGAGTATCATCAGGAAGATCTTCATTTGATGAAGCATTTCAGGTAGTTCTTGACAGTTTTGTGACTATATAAATGCTATCTCTTAGCACAAATAGGCCACCAAAACCTTACCAGAAAGAGGCAGGGCGTTCTGACCTACTTATTTACCTAACAATTACTCCATTTTTAACCTTCTCTGTTCCTTTAAAAAAAGAAAAACACTTTTTAAACCATAAGAGGCTGGAGTTTCAAATGGAGAGGTGGTGAAGGGGATATTTTCCTCCTAGATATTTCATTACAACTGTAAATGTATTTATATATATATATATATATATATATATATATATATATATATATACACACACACACATATATATATATATACAATTGCTTTATAGATATTGTGTTTTCCTGTAAAAAAAAAAAAGAGTGTCAGTCTTTCCAACTTGTATGGAAAGACTTTTGCTTTCATGGCCATCCTCCACTCTTCCTATTGTACAAAAATGGATCACTTATTTGAGTAACTGTTACAGTTGAAAGGTTTTCAACTGGCATTATCTGGAAATAACAAATATTTAGAATGCCAGATGTGTTCTAAAATGTAGGTCAATTTCATCATGACCAAGAAGACACAAAGGACTTTGTGAAAGTGATTCTTTTTTTTTTTTAAAGATTTTATTTTTTTATGCAAAAGAGACATAGAGAATGAGAGGCAGAGACACAGGCAGAGGGAGAAGCAGACTCCATGCAGGAAGCCTGATGTTTGACTGGATCCTGGGTCTCCAGGATCCCACCGTAGGCTGAAGGTGGGGCTAAACCACTGAGCCACTGGGGTTGCTCAAAAATGATTCTTTTTGGTTTGAATTAATATTATCCATTCTACTGCTAATCAATTTTCTTTAATACAGTTTGCAAAAAAGATCATTCATCATTTTCCACTGGAATATAAAAGGGCAAGGCAATTTGTTATTAATAAATAACAGTGCATGTTATATTTTATATGTTTAATAAATATGATAACATAAAATAATTATTGATAATTTATTTTATTATTTTTCAAAATAAATATTTGGGAATTAAATACATATTTCATATAAAAAGAATGTTCTGTTTCTTGGTATTATACAAGCATGCTGCCATCAAGTTTAATTTGTTTTCAGACATGCCTCCCTAAAAGATGCAATGAAATAGAATGTAGTTCCATACAAGTTATCATTATGTTTATGACTCTTCAGTAGATCTTACCTTTTAATATAAAATAAAAAACAGACTTTAAAAGTAATGAATGTGTATGTGTGTACACATATATACATTTATATAATATGTTAAAATGTGTATGTATAAATCAATATATTAACTTTTTTTTTCCTGTTAAGATTTTCCAAAATCTAATCAAGAATTGACTTTAAGGGACACCTGGTGGCTCAGTGGTTAAACATCTATCTTTGGCTCAGTTCATGATCCTGGAGTCCCAGGATCGAGTCCCATATTGGTTTCCTAGCAGGAAGCCTGTGTCTCTCTCTGCCTATGTCTCTACCTCTCTCTCTGTGTCTCTATTGAATAATTAAATGCAATCTCAAAAAAAAAAAAAAAAAAGAGAAAAAAAGTAATAAAAGAATTTAAAGGTCAGTATGAAGATTTTTGTTAATGTGAAAAATTTTATTATTTTGTGTTTTATCTAGCTAGGCATTTGTTCAACAAGCAAATTCATGCTGAATATCAGTAGGATGAACTGCCTGAAATACAGATAGCAGCATTTTCAATATGGCATGTTGTAGTAATATTATTTCTTTGAGACAGAAACCACAGAGTTGATTTTCAGTTTATTTCCAAATTCCAATCTAACTAGAGTGATAAGCAGTGTCTGGAATTAAAGAGAACACTCATTCAAAATTATCCAACGCTATGTACATAAGTATACACACATACATATGTGAATATGTGCATGTGTTTACATTTTAACTCCATCAGAAATTTGATTTCATGTTTTCACAATTTTCAGATAATATACATCTAAAAAATTAGAATAACAACAACATTTACTAAAAAGTGTAAAAATTAAGATATATAAATTCAACTAATAATTCCAGGAAACAGAAAATTAGCAATTGAAAACAAGTCCAACATGGTACAAAAAAGAGGACACACTTGGAGTCAAATAGATCAGAGCTAGAGTTCTGTTCTTATATGTACAAATAAGTGATTATGTGTGAGTTATTTAACCTCTTGGAGTCTCAGTTTTCTCATTTAAAAAATATACATTATATTGGGGATCCCTGGGTGGCTCAGGGGTTTAGTGCCTGCCTTTGGCCCTAAAGGGGCGTGATCATCCAGGGCCTGAACCTGGAGTCCCGGGATTGAGTCCCACGTCGGGCTCCCTACATGATGCCTGCTTCTCCCTCTACCTGTGTCTCTGCGCCTCTCTCTCTCAATCTCTCTTGCTATGTCTATCATGAATAAATAATAAATAAATCTTTAAATAATAATAATAATAATAAATATACATTATAAAAGCCTTTTTCAGAGTTGATGAAGGAATGTAAATCTTAAATGACAGATTACAGATATGGATATTTATATTTATAGCCTTTAGCTAAGAATTTAGAACATAAGTGCTCAGCACATGGTTGTTACACTTATTATTATTAAATTTCTTAGTTTTATTCTTTTGTTACTCAGAAGTAAGTTATTAACTAGTATCCATTATGAAACATTTATTAAATATCTACTACATTTGTCAACAGATCAGCTTCTTACCATAGCTATAAAGTCAGTAGGTCATGGTGCTCAAATTCCAAATATTCCCACTGGGTATTGTATGAGAGCGATGAATCACTAAATTCTACACTTGAAACTGATATTACACTGTATGCTAACAAGCTAGAATTTAAATAAAAACTTGGAACTACAAGAAAAAAAATCCAAATGCTCCCAGGTCAATATTTTGCAATTCACCAAATTGCAAATGTTCTCTTATTTATTATTCTAATTGAGAGACTATCTGTAGTACACTTATAATTTCAATTTTAAATCATTAAAATGCAAATATTTTGCATTACAAATGAACATTATTTTATCTATGAATACGTAGAAGATATTAGTTATGATTTATGGACTTCTATTTTCCATTTTGTTATTGAAAAGAAGCATGAGACACTAGTGAATGTGGCTTTGTCTAAAAATACATTTTTCAAGTTGCTGTATGAATAAGTCACTGTTATTAACTATTTAAAGTTTCGTTGGCTCTTTCTATTGGGTGTTTGAGCTTTCCTGACTGATAGGAAAGTATACAATGATGCTAAATGAGAGAACTCAATTATAAAATTTGAATTAAAAGGTGTTTTATTTTATTTTAATTTTCTTTCAAGTTAATTCTGATTTATGATTTTCTTTTCTTCTATAATTTGTTCAAGTAGCTTTTGTTGAACTCCGGTCTGATTATAGTCATCAATCACCAAAGTTTAGTAGGAGAAATTGTATAGTTATGCTCTCAAATGACAGTTTATATGTCAAATTATTTATATATGCATTGTATAAGAAATTGGAAAATTTTAATTAATGTGACTGTATTTAGGTTCCAGAGCTCCTTTGAATTAAGATTGACATTTAAATCTAAATCCTATACCATATGGAATGTTCAATAATATATTTTTAAGATTTTTATTTATTTATTTGAGACAGTGAGAGAGCAGGAGCAGGAGTAGGGACAGAGGGAGCAGGAAAAGTAGATGCCTTGCTGAGCAGGGAGCCTAATGCAGGGCTCCATCCCAGGATCCTTGGATCATGACCTGAACTGAAGGTTGATGACCAACAACTGAGTCAACCAGGTACCCCTGGAATACTCAATAATTTAAAAATAATCCATTTAGTTCTTCTGTGAAAGTTCTGTCCTTAGGATAGGTAGGTAAACTCAATAAAAGAATTATAATTCTTCCTTTTATACATTTTCACTACAAATAGTCAATGTTTCTTATCTAGTATTTAACAGAGGTATTGTGGTAGTTGTGTTTTAAGAGGATAAAAGAGAAGGAAATCCTGAATGGCTATCGTAAAAAACTGCTAACACGTATGACATTAAAATGGGATCTCATGCAGACCTGAAAAGGTTCCAAGTATATCCTACTATCCTTAAATCTGTTGCTAATATCTGGGATCATTTTCTTATGTTTGTTTGTTTGCTCTTGTAACAAGGTAGAAGCAGCAATTGCTGAAAAGAGACACAGGCAAAGCAGGTGAATACTTGGCATAGACTCTCTACGAAAGAGCAAAAACATCGGAACTTCATATAGATTGAAAATAATTTGAAGCCAGAAAAAAGGGACTCAAACCATTTAATGTGACCTGGGAAAAAATACTTCGTGCAGGAAATTCAACAAATCACCAGAGGAAAAAAAATAGAAGGAAAATATTCAGAAATTTAGTTGAGTTACTCACTACCTTTAGGCTACAGAAAAATGAATAGAAATCTCAAACGTATCTGAGAGAATAAAATTGCATTAGATATGAGAGAATGAAAAAAGGAAAATTATTGACAATTTGCTGAAATTTGAGAATGCTAAGCATAATATAGATATTTTTAAAACAATTTATTTATTTATTTGAGAGAGAGCAGCATGCATGTATGCATGCATATGAGAGCATAGAAGGAGAAGTAGACTCCCTGCTGAGCAGAGTCAGAAGAAGGGCTAGATCCCAGTACCCTGAGTCATTACATAAGCCGTAAGCCGAAGGCAGATGCTTAACCAACTGAGCCACCCAGGTACCCCAATAAAGATTTTTTAAATATATAATGAAGTACAAAATTTTGAAGTTGCCTGGCATATAAAAAATGTAAAGAACCCAGTCTAGAGGGAAAAAAGGACGATAATAAAGTTCCTTGCAATTGCTTAAACTTGGAAACATTTTAAATTAAACAAAAATTCAATTAAATGAGTTAATGATTAGATAATAAAAAAGTGATTGGCATGAAAGAGACTAGTGGCCTTAGAAAACAAAGAACTAAAACACTCATTATAGGAAAATAAATCAGATTGAAAGGTTTAGGGTAATCTCAATAAATTTAAAGAAAAAAATAAGAGTGGGAAGAACTCAAAAAAAAGTATTTTAAGGTTGAATATATAAAATTTCTTGTGATGACAAGAGATCTGCAAGCGCAGCTCAAAATAACATTCAACATTTGTCTAAATACATAAACATAAATTCAATAATGCAGAAACAAACAGGTTCATATAGAACTTCAACAGCAAGACTTTTCTTGTAGAGTTCAAATAAGAAGTTTTTAATAATGCAGAAAAAGAAAAGATTTTATATGGGTTGAAGTTAGTGGAGGCAAAAATAAGCATGGCCTTGGATTTCTTTTTAGCTGCTTTCAAAGTTCCAAACAGCAGAACCATGCTCACAACATTCTGGAGGAGAAGAGCATAAACCAAAACTATCATATTCAGCTAATGCTTAAATAATTATGTTATAACCAAACATCTTCAAGTACAGAATAACTCAAACATGGAAGGGGAGGACCATTGAACATAATTTAACCAATTAATTGAAGTATTACAATTTTTAATTTTCTAAGTTTCTATTCCAATAATTGTGCATCAGCATATTACTCATGTATTATTGCATGAGAAATCACCCCAGGTGTAACAGCTTAAAAATATCACATATGTATGTTCTCATAGTTTCAGTGTGTCAAAATATTGGGTATGGGCTTATCTGGGTTCTCTGTTTTAGGGTTTCTTATAGGCTGAAGTCAAGGTACTGGCTAGAGTTGTCATCTCTATCTCTGGGAATAGATCCATCTGAGCTCATTCACATGGTTTTGACAAGAATTAATCCCTCATAGACTGTTGCTCCTCAGTTTCTTACTGATTGCTGGCTATAGTCCATCTTCAATTCCTTACCACATGGGCCTCTCTAACATGGCACCTTGCTTAATCAGAGTAGACAAGGATAGAGTAAAAGAGAGATTGTCCGCAAGAGAGCAAGGGTACAAGCATGAGAGAAGTCACAGTCTTTTATGATCTAATCTCAGATGTTACATCCTATCACTTTTGATGTATTTTATTTGTTTGGAGCAAGTTACTACATCCAATCCACCCATAAAGTGAGACTATTACTCAAGCAAGAGAATACTATAAGTTGAATGATTGGGAGATTTTTAAAAGCAGCTGGCCACAATGTTTTTTCTGATTAACCATTCCATTGAGAACTATTAGAAATGCTAGTCAAATATTAAAACAAAATCCTTTTGAGGGCATTGGAGAACTTTTAAGGCATCAAAGAGTTGTAGAACCAAGATTCCAGATAGTTGAGGTCAATATTTGGCACAATTTTTATCCTCAAGTCTTTTTACTCAAAATGGCAGCTGAGGAAAGAAAAACTGACCAGAGTGAAAGAACTGGAGGAAATATATTGGATTTCAGGCACTGCCTATGAAGAAGGACCTTGTTACATATCCTAGGCTTTTAGTCTGAATATCACAAAACTATATCTTAGGAGTAAGAGATTATCACATTTAGAATGGCTCAACATAATAAAATTAAAGGATTTTAAATGGCATACTAGTAGGGTGGAAAGAAAAGCTCTGCAAGAAAAGTAAAAGCAAATTTGCAAGAGAGAAATAAAATTGGAAAATCAGGTAAAAGCATTTTGATTACAACACAGGTTACTTTTCCTCAGTCAAAATGTTTAACTGCCATTTAGAAGATCTAAACTTACTCTAAAACTTATAAACTGGAAATACAAACCAAATTAATCACCTAAGAAATATAAACGCCAAAAATATAATTAGAATGAAATTCTTCATATAAAAAAATCTGAAGTATAGTAAATCCACAACACATTCTGATAAACTGAGAAATGTATATTATTGTAGTTCATTATGACAGAAATTCACTTACATAATATTTCAGAGTAAATTTCAATTTAATAATTTTCTTCCATAAAGCCCCAATTATTGTTTGAATTGTTTTTTACATTGATGTAAGTTGTGCTTATATATTCAGATTGTAACTGCTTCACCACATAGACCTGCATATATTGCATATCTAAACAAAGTGGAAATACATTATAAAATATGTAATTATGCTACAATATCTTTTGCAAAATACATATGACAATTCCAAAGAAACAGGCTGAGTATATTAGTCAGTGTGCCATTAAACACTTCATACAATTCAAAACTGTGTGAAAATTACATAATTAAACCTATAATTATACCATTCAGGGCCATTCAATATTCATCTTGCCATCTACACTGATGAGAGAGAAGAGGAATATGTTCTGTTCAAATGAAAAACCAGTATCTTAATATTAACATCAATGCTAATTCTCAATGGTATGTTATAGATATTTCTGAATTATCAGTTTATATTTCTTCCACATAGAATAAATCATATATATTAAATTTAAATTTGCACACATAAGGAACAACCACCTGGCAAACATTCATCCATTTTCAAAAGAAATGCAATCTTTTTCAAGTACCTTCTCCAGTGATTTCTTCAATTCTAAAAAAGATCCTTATCTATTTAACATATTATCGCTATTGATTCACATCAACTGAGCTGCAGTGAACTCCACACCAGAGCTATTCTCATCTTCCACTGATTACTTCATGCTACGTTTTAAATTGTCAAGTCTGCCCATTTAGCTCCATGATGCTTTTCTCCAAGACTAGATATAAGCCACTTCTTCCATCCCTTAATTCCTGAAAACTCAGCCAGCAATAGATTGATTATAAATTAAAAACAGATGAGCAAGCAAATGACCAAAATAATTAGGAATAAATTATAAAATATCATCTTAAGTGAATAAAAAGTAATTAGTGTTGGAGCTATTATGTTATAGTTGACATAACCAATATCAGAGCCAATTGCTGAACTCACCATATGGAGTTTGTGGAGTTCCTCACAAAGCAATGTGGTCCAGGTTACCTGCCTTTTATTCCCAAATACAGGAGAAAATTCCTCCCTCAACCAAAGACCTGCTGCTTTTCTCTCTCTGAAGTCTGAATCACTGATGGGGGGAACATACAATTTCTCAGGTAAAAATCACAATACACTCTCTCCCCAACCCTGCCACCTCAGAATGAATCTGATCTGTGTCTCAGACATAATAATTCCTTAGACTGCAGGGCATCTTCCACAAGCTGGTTTATTCATACTTACACAACATTTGCTGAAAACCAGCAATTTAATCCCACACTTCTCCCATTGCAATGTTGTTTCTCATGTCATATGGAGAAAAACTCAGAG
Organism: Vulpes lagopus; assembly: GCF_018345385.1. Lineage (NCBI taxonomy): Eukaryota > Metazoa > Chordata > Mammalia > Carnivora > Canidae > Vulpes > Vulpes lagopus. The sequence continues at coordinate 23,760,071 of NC_054843.1, read as the reverse complement.
TTGCAATCCTTTCTCACATTGAATGGAATCCCAATTTACTGTGAGCAAGCTCTTCTACAACAATGCAAGTCCTTCCCAAGAAACATAATGCTCGCTAGTCTACATCTTCAATTCAGAGGAGTTAGCAAAATACAAAATAAAACAAAACAAAAAACCTTCTTTTTCTCTAACTCACAAAGGAAGTAGTTGGCAATATACCCAATTTAAAATAAAAGCAAAAAAAAAAAAACACTTTTGATTAATCTCCTTATTTTTTGACCTACATTAAATTTTCTTAGCCTTTAATATCTAATAGAGATTATATAAGTTACAAGAGTGCCTCAGTAGCTTCCTGGAACAGGACTGTTTAGAAACAAGGCTACTGGTAAGTCAATATTCCAATTAGCTATGATCCCTTTTTGGATAGAGACTCTTAAGGAATTTTAAGGAAGAAGTCATCACTAGAGATTTAATATGTGAATTATCTTTACAGTGTTACACAGTAGATCATTTCTTATTAAATTAGCCTTTGTATTGTTACAAAGGAGAAAGAATATTCCTTAGGTAAAGATCTGAATGATAAACAGGGAGATAAAGGAGGTTGGGCATTTTCTTCATAATGGGAAATAATTTGCCAAGGAAGAAGCTGCGGCTATGGAAAGAGGTTATGTTGAATGTGCCTGAATCAGTCAAAATTTTCAAGGTTGTCTTTCAATATGTAGGGGGAAAATGATCCTTGTGAATTTAGGATAAAATGAGAAAATGAGTGCCTCACTTGGAGAAGCTTCATTTTTCATAATTTTTTTCTTCAGCTTTTTAGCTAATGCAGGTTAGCTGCTTTTTCAATATTCTTTGAGTTTAGTATCTATACGTGTCTTTTTTTTTAAGATTTTATTTATTTATTCATGAGAGACAGAGAGAGGCAGAGACACAGGCAGAGGGAGAAGCAGGCTCCATGCAGGGAGCCCGAGGTGGGACTTGATCATGGGACTCCAGGATCACATCCTGAGCTGAAGGCAGAAGCTCAACCACTGAGCCACCTTGGTGTCCCGTACATGTGTCTTTAGTAGGAGATTCCCCACTCTGGTGTTCATAAACTAGAGTAGGAATATCCGGTTATTTTACCTATAGGCCATTAATTTATTCTATGTCTTGCTTTCCTTTGTTTTGAGGTTTATGAAATGCTCAGCCAGGGGCTGGAAATCCAGCAATGGGGCTGTTATCCATTCCAGTGTTTGCTTGCCTACCAAATCCCCTATTATAGTATAAAGTCCATTCATAAAAAGTGCAGGGAAAGTGGGTCACAATTGCTTAAGGATAGACTTTTGACTGTTGTCCTCTTAATCTATCCTTAAAATCTCCACTGGTTCCATTCTTTGTTTGCTTAGAATAGGGGTCTTCCAACTACACCCATTGGCTTTCTTTGTGAACAAAGTTTTATAGAGATATGGCCATGCCCAAAACAAATGAATTTGTTTTGTTGGTGTCTGCTTTCTCTCTACCACAGCAGAGTTTAGTAGCTATAACAAAGACCATTTGATCCACAAAGCCTAAATTATTTACAATCTGGCCCCTTATGGAATAAGTTTACTGACTGCTGAGTTACAGAACTGAATTATACACTAACCTAGTTTCACAGAAAAGACCTTAGGTACAGCCTTGAAAAAAATCTTGTCTAACATCTATGATTTTTCTAAAATCTTCTGGTTTTCTATACAATGCAATGTGAGGTCTCTTGACAAATGATCGAGTTATTCCTACTCTTGTCTTTCTCATTTAATCATTTGTATCTGAGACTCCAATGACATACAAAGTAATGGATCCATAGCTGGAGACCTAGTATTGTATTTCTAGACCATTCTGAATTTCTGTCTTAACTAGTCTTTGGAACGTCTTTCACAAAGGCTATTAGTTGAGATTAGGGCTTATACTTTCTGAGGGACTTTCCCTGTTCTGGGGGTGTTTTACTTCAATAGATAATGGAGATTCAGGTCTTTTTAGTCATCCAGGAGAGAACACAGGCAGGCCAAAATGAAAAGAGCAAAGAGAAATAAAGGAGCATCACATGGAGGAATAGAAATAGTAATTTACATTCCTAGTGACTACTTTGAAGAATTTTTGATATTAACATTTTTCCCATTTGAAGGGCTATAGGTTTTTAACATTTTTTATTTGTTTTGGACAATGAATCTTTTAAGAAATCAATTTGGGGGATCTGTAATATTTTTGGAAATTGCTTCATACCAAAGCAGATACAAACACAATTGGCTATTTGGCTCTCTTTTTATTCTAAAATGACCTTCAAATAGGAAAAATGTTAATATCAAAAATTCTTCAAAGCAGTCACTAGGAATGTACATTACCATTGGTGAAATCATGATATATAGAATGAAGAATACAGAATAATGTGAATACATATACTGAGCAGAAGCACAAGGCTATACACCCAGAAACTGAATCAAATCTCTGAGAATTTGGCAATAGTTGGTTCCAAGTTTTGTTTATGATTTGGGCTCCCAAACTAACAGCTAGTTGTCTTGAATCCCAAACACAGCAATCTCTGAATTTCAGGAGATGGAAATTATGCAGAAGAGATGTTTCCCAGAATCAGACTCCTACCAACAAGACAATATAACATTGAGGAATATTTTTGTAATTCTGATATGGGATTCAAAGCAAAATGCTGCAGTGATTCTGACCTGAGGGGGTCTCCTGAACACACTGGTCTTTGAAGCTATGCTCTAGATAAATTTCTTACTGTTTTCATCCATCCTGCTTCCGATGAACTTGTTCTGATAGATTCAGGACAAAGATAGCAAGGAAAACACAAAAGCAGGGTTGTGAGCAATGAGGCAGGTTTCCATCAAGAATTAAAATAAATAAATTGTTAAGATAATAACAGAATTCCTATAAAGTATTCTTTATTCTTAAAAGTAAAAGTGAACTTTACTTTGGAGGGCCTCAACAAAAAAATGCTAGAGACCAGAGCCAACAATGCAAGATGTATTTCTTTACTGTGACTAGGAAGATTCCTGAGTGGTAGGTTCAAAAACTTCAAAAGAGTGTGGTGTTTCTGAAATGGAATTTAGGCAAAGAGGTTTCCATTAGTTCTCGCTGGAAATTCAAATTATTGATAACTGTCTCCCTGAAAAGGCTCTTTTATCCCCATCCCCACAGATAATAAACAAAAAAAAAAAAAAAAAAAGAAGAAGAAGAAGACTGTGAATCCATTGGTGTTACTTACTATAGTTAGTATTATCAATATAGTATGTGAGACCACTACCTTGACAGATTCTTAGTAGGATCTTCATAAAGGGAGGTCAAGATTAGGATATTCATAAAGTTTTCAGGACTTACCTTAAAGTGGAGTCTTCCAATGTAGAAGTCTGATTGAGATTTGATATATAAAAGATATAATAGCTTAACAAGGGCAGCCACAGCAAGATAAGCATTTTGAAGTGGAACAAAGAATGAACATTCATTTTTATGAGGTTAGATGGGCACTTCCTCATTTGGAGAAGAGGGCTTTAACCCATATGAGAACTAGGGGGATAATCTAAAGTTCAGATAAAGAGAGTTTCTGGAAGTTCTTGAACCAAATAATAGTTATTTGCAACTTTATTTTCTTGGACATGAAAGTGATATCAAGACTTACAGTTGAATAGCACTCATATTAATTTGAATGGTGTTAGTTTGTAATTCAATTATGCTATGTGACCAAATATATGTTCTTATGTATCAACTGGACATACATGACTTAACTAAGCAAATACTTAGAAAATATATTTGAAAGATAGAGACATACCTGAACAACAAGGGTAGTTACATCTTTGGCAACAAAGATGGTGGTCAGAAGGAAATTGTTTTTATCTTTATTTTTTGAAATATGTACGTTGGTAATATTTATATTTTGAATGTGTAAATATGCAATATATTTTTAAAGGTATATTATTCAAATGTATTATTCCTTTTCAGTGTCCTATAGGAAGTTGCAATTCAACTATGCACTTAGATTTTTTAATTAAATAATTTAGTGCTTCGCAGAACTCATTCTCCCCATAAGTTATTTAGAATTAAGATCTAAACTTAATTGTCTAAAATCTATGTGACTAAGACAAAATTTAAAAAATTGTCCTAAAGCATATTCAAAATCCAAAAGCAACACAAATGCTGGTGAATGATTAGATATAATATAAACATATTCAAAAATAAAATTTAATGTTTACATACCATGTGGGTTATGAATCTGGTTTTTCTTAACCAAGTAGGCAAAATAAAGGCACCTTAATTTCTTAATCTCTTTCAGTGACCCAAATGAGTTCAGAGAAATTTTGGGTTGTTTCCTACTATGTTATATTAACAATATTATATATACCTCTAAATATATGTCTGTGTGTATAATCTGTATGTCTTTATTTTGATATATGTTTTAATATATAAGTGTTTTATATTAATAAAGCTTTATATGTGTATTAGTTTGCTAGGGCTGCCATAACAAATCACCAGACTAAACGGCTTAAACAACAAAAATTTATTTTGGGGATTCTAGAGGATAGAAGTTCAAGACTAAGGTGCTAGAACGAAGGTTGGTTTCTCTGAGGTCTCACTAGTTGGTATGCAAATGACCACATTCACTCTCTATCTTTTCCTCTCTGTGTACTACTAATTCCTGGTTTACCTTATAATGACAAGATAGCTAAAAAAAGCGGCTACCTGTGGTGTAGGCAACTCCTCTTCTTCTCTTCCAATGAAGTGTTTCTAAGTTTACAGGTAAAGTACCATAAAGCATGTTGCCCATTATTGACACATTGAGGGTTATTCCAAGTGTATAGAAAGTGTAAAGCATACTATGACAAACTCTCATGGATTCATCATCCAGAATTCACACATTTAATGATTTTTTGTCATATTTGCTTTGAATACGTGTTACTTAATTTAACAACAACAACAACAAAAACAAAAAACAGATAGAGCTCAATCTCTAACATTTTATTCCATTCCTTTCACTTCCTGAATATGATAAATAATGTAAACATGGTAAATATTCATCTGGTAAAAATAAAGGTACCAAAGAATGCCAACTGTAGAAACCTATTTAGCTAAACACTACTGGACCAGTTCTGTAGTTGAACTAAATTAGCATCTGCAAAAAAGGAGAGTCATCTCACTAGATACCGAATCTGCTTGCTCCTTGATCTTGGACTTCCCAGCCTCCAGAATAGTGAGAAACAAATGTTTGTTGTTAAAACCACCCATTCCATGGTATTTGATTATAGCAGCCTGACTTATTGAGACAGTGTCTGTATATAATATAGTTTTTAAAATAATGATACCTGAAGTTGGGCTGACATGACTAGAATTACAGTTCCAGCAGAAACTGTTAGAGTTTTTCCTTTTATTTTTTTTTTTTAAGATTTATTCATCTATTTTAGAGATGAAAGGGTTTCTTCTGTAGGCTCTCAAAAAGGAATGTAGTCAAATTCTTAACTTTAACCCATTAAGACTGATTTTGGACTTCTGACCTCCAAAACTATAAGCAAATAAATTTATGTTGCTTTAAGCCACTACGTTTATAGTAATTTATTAGACCAACAGTGGAAACTAATACAATTTTTATTTTATTTTTCATATTACCTTGAGTACTTGAAATATATTCTTCTCTAATACCAAGCATCCCTATGTACACACATGAGGAAATGAAATACCAAGTGTCATTGCTATGTATTCTTTTCTTTCATTCTTCTCTTACATATAATTTGTTTTGTAAATTTTCTACTACATTTCTGAAAGTAGAATTTTTTTTCACTATTCCTTTGAAGAAAATCATATGCAGAGGAACACTACAGAGTTGGGGAGTAGAACAAAACATTTTACTGACTTAGAAATTGAAAAGTATAATGACCTAAGCTATAATTATTATTTAAAAGGATTGTACTTTCTGTGAAATAGATAAATATTGCAACCAGACACTGGCTCTAAAGCTTAAGTTGGGAAGCTAATAATATTTTTGTGTTTAAAAAGGTTCTTACTTATTAACTGAGGATAGAAACAGTAATTATTTAAAAATTTTATTTATTAATGAGAGACAGAGAGAGAGAGAAGAGAGAGAGAGACAGAGACACAGGCAGAGGGAGAAGCAGGCTCCACGCAGGGAGCCTGATGTGGGACTCGATCCAGGGTCTCCAGGATCATGCCCTGGGCAGAATGCAGGTGCTAAATCACTGAGCCACCCAAGGATCCCCAGAAACAGCAAACTTTATATGTAGTTTATACAACTGTTTTTCAATTAAAAGTTTTCTCCTCCAATTTAGATAGTCCTCCCAGTATTAGAAAATAACAAATTTCTAACAATGTTTCTCGACTTATTATTTGTTTACATAATTCCTAAATAACTTATAAATTTAAAAAAAAGGAAAACTGAAATTGTTAATTGAAAACACATGCCCTAAAAATAAGATCCTAGCATATTCTCATGATTTCTAGCCTAGTATTTTCAATTCATCAAGCACCAATGGATGACATGAAATTTATGTATATTCACTGATATGCAATCAATATGATCTTGAGGAATTCCAAGAAAGTATATTAGTTTAAATAAATGTTTGAATTACCTGAACTTATCTTCTAGATCACCTATCCCCAAATATATTTCTACAGAAGATTAATCCTTGACATGCTTTTCAAAAAAAGTTTTCCTTGGTCAGTTTAGTTAAGGAAAGGTATATACTGTATGACCTTCCCTACTTACAAAGCAAAGTAACATTTTAAAAGCTCTGATAATACTTTCAATAAGGAAAATTTTTTGGCTTCTTTTTTCAATCAATGTTCCAAAAAATGTACCTAACTACAAAATCTTCTTGCTGTGCAACATTTATTAATATCTTAAACCTAAAACTTTCTGAAAAAGGCTTCCCAAGGTACCATTTACCAAAGACATTCAAATTTAAATAGTACCCTTTGGAAGATGTTTGCCAAAATTCTCTCATATATAAAGAAACAAGTCATTTCTTTGATAGTTTATTAGCACATGGGATATGTAAGGTTTTCTTAGATTTGTGATATTAACTATTGTAAAGTCTTTTATAGAATAACCTACAACAATAATAATAGACAATTTTGAATTCTTGCAATGTGTCAAGAATTATGTTAAGTTCTTTAAATGAAATAATATATGTGATCCTCATAATACATAGTGCTGAATATCATTATTTCCAATATGTAGAAGAAAAAAATGAGAAAACAGAAAGGTTAAGTAAATCGACAAGTCATATAACAAGTGTGTAGCACAGCTGAGATTCAAAGCCAGGCAGCCTGCTCCAAAGCCAGTGTTTTTAATCACAGCACAATGCTGGCACTTACCATGAGAGCCTGTGCTAGACCCTCCTGATTTTCCCTCCATCTCTATTCATTTGTAGCTTTAGCTTTCCAGGGGCTTCTAGGATCTCAGTGAAGAGGAAACTTACTTTTGCTTCAAAAGCTTAAGACACTTTGCAAACTTTCTGACATATGCCAGCAACAGGGCAGTAATCAATACAAATTCTTGAGCCAGTCAACAGAATAAATTTTTCAAAGGTTAGGCTAACATTGTTTCCAGAAGTAGTATTCTAGCATTCCAATATTTTATGAACATGGTGCCAATAAAAATTTTTCATTTTAGATAAGATGAGATAAGAGAAATATCACACTATTTCATCTGCTTTGATATTTACAGTAACTTTATTTAATCTAGCATATTCCAAATTTATTTGAAGAAAAAATACCTTCTTCATGGCACATCTATTAAAATCTTAAAGAACAGTGTTACAACAACCCTAAGTTTGGTAAAAGTGAGTTATGGCCAGTAATATCCTAGTGTTTAGAAACTGGCTGTCCAAGACAAGAAGGAAAGGAAGGAAGGAAGGAAGGAAGTCAGGGAGGGAAGGAGTGGGATGGGGAGGGAGTGGAAGAAAGAATGAAAGTAAGTAAAAAAGAAAGAAAGAAAGAAAGACAGACTCCCAATCTGTGGGATACTAAGTACACAGGAAAAAAAAAAAAACTTGCCTTGGTAAATGAGGAATAAATATTTAGCTCTAGACCAAACACTGTCTCTGGTCCCACTTAATAATACTTAAAAGCAAGACCAGGAAAAATAAAACTTTCCACATAATTTAATTAGGACTCAGAAGAAAGATCAAAAATGCTTGTGGGAATAAAAATGTATTCTTCATACAACTAAGGAAAATGTCCAATGCCAGGGATCCCATTAAAACCTAAAAGGCTTGCATTAAGGCAGGAAAATATGACCAACCCAGAACTGACAGATGCTAAAATTAGTATAAAAATAAATAAAACAGTAATTATAATTACATTGCATATTTTCAAAAAGTTAAAGAGATAATGGAACATATACTAAAAGACTCATCTCAAACTTCTAGATATAACATATCAAATGAGAAATACACTGAAAGAGTTTAATGACACATTAAATATTACAGAACAAAAGTTTAGTGAATTTGAAGATAAAGCAATAGGAAATATACAAAATGAAACAGAAAAGGAAGGGGAAAAATCACAGTAGTGAACATTGGGTCAGCCTCAAGCTTCCCTATGCACCAATAGTTCTAACTTCCAAAAAATAAGTGGAAGGATAGAGGGAGAAATGGAAAATATTGGGAAAAAAAACCCTAAACATATATAACTATTATAGAATTATATATTATATTGAGCATGGATATTGCTCAATAAAACCCAAGCACAAGAAACATTTTAAGAATAAATAAAATGACAGCAATGCACATTATCATGAATTTGTTCAAAACCAGTAATAATGTGAAAATCTTTTATAAAGTTAAAGGAAAAAATATTATGCACAGAGAAACAAATAAGAATGACAGCAAGATTTTTTTTGTAGAAATTAGCAAACTGATTTTAAAATATATTTAGAAAAGCAAAGTATCTTGAAAAGCCAAAACAACTTTGAAATAAAGCATATTTAAGAGATAAACACTACAGTATTTCAAATAAGACAGGGTGGTATTGTCATAAAGGTAGAAAAATAGACTAATGAAACAGAATAAAGATTCTGTCTGTTCAACAAATGTACAGGAGAAATTAACCACAAGGGGAAAACTGAACTTCAAATCTTATAACATGTAAAAAAGAAAAATCAATTCATGGGGCAAATTGTTGGCTCAGTCAGTTAAGCTACTGACTTGATTTCAGCTCGCGTCATGATCTCAGGGTCCTGGGATTGAGCCCCATGTCCTCTGGTTTCATCAGCAGGGAGTCTGTTTCTCTCCAAATCCCTTTCATTATGCCCATCTCCTGACTCACATTTCTCTCTCTCAGATAAATAAATCTCAGAAAGAAAAAAAAGAAAAATTCAAATCAAAAGAACTATGTACCGAAATTTAAAATTGTATCCTATGAAATGCGTAGAAATAAAAGAGAAAATCTTTGCATTCTTGAATTATCAAAGATTAATCAGATATAATACAAAATATGATATCCCTAAGAACTGATAAATTAGAATTCATTAAAATTAAAATCTTCACTTTCTGAAAGATACTCTTAGGACATTGAATACACAAGACAAAGATTATATTTGCAAATAATATATCTGATAAAGGACTTGTATCAAAATGTATATATGACTGTCAAAACTCATTAAGAAAGCACATACCCTATTTAAAAACATGGGCAAATAATTGAACAGTCACTTCACCAAAAAAGATGTGCAGATAACAAATGAGAACATGAATAATACTCATCATCATTTATGAAATAAAATTTAAAACCACAGTGAGACACTACTGCACATTTATTAGAATCAGTAAAATTAAAAAGGCTGGCCATGCCAAGTGTTGATGATGATGCCAAGTGAGGAAATAGAATTCTCATAACTGCTGATAAAAGGGTACTGGAAAACACTTGGGTAAATTTTTAAAACATTAATTATACATATGATACAGTCATTCAATTTCCAAATGTTTATTGAAGATAAAGGTATACATTTCTTAAATAATGCTCTACAAATGGTCATAGTACCTTTGTTTATAATTGAATAGGTAACCAGTGCGTGAACAAACAGAATGAGGCATATCTAAATAATACAATACTCTGTAGCAATTAAAATATATGAACTATTGATACACAAACCACAAAAATACATCTCAAAATAATTGTTGAATGAAAAAAGTCAGACAAAAATAGTTTATACCTACCTTATCATCTTATTTACATAATTTTCTAGAAAATTTAATTTCTAGTGTCAAAAAGTAAAACAATAGCTACCTAGGAATGGCAGGACCATGGAAAGAAGGACTACCAAGAGACATAAAGAAAATTTAAGGGTGATCAATATGTGTACTAACTTTGTTGTGTTGATGATTACACAGCTCTATACATATGCCCAAACTTACAAAACTGTACACTTTAAATATGTGAGGCACATTGTATATTAATTATACCCCAATAAAGTAGTTTCTTATAAGTTATAGATAAATGAAGGTGGGATGATCCCCTCAATTTTTCTACCGGACTTAAATGAAAACAGGTCAGTCAAAATTCTATTATCTATTATAACATTTATTATCAAACAAGCAAGAAAGAGTCACATACCTTCTTTTGTATGTGTAATGTGGATCTAGTGGTCTGTCCATTTATGTCTTCTAAGCACACTGTACAGAAAATGTTCACTTAGGAACAGCAACAAAAGGGTGCCTGGGTATCTCAGTGGTTAAGCATCTGCCTTTGGCTCAGGCTGTGATCCCAGGGTCCTGGGACTGAATACCACATCAAGCTCCCTGCAGGGAGCCTGCTTCTCCCTCTGCCTCTGTCTCCACCTCCTGTGTGTCTCTCATGAATAAACGAATAAAACCTTTAAAAAAAAAGAACAACAACAAAAAGCTAATATTCTTGAGACAGAATTCAACTATTTTTCTTGCTATCATCAGACAACCAACTAATCCGAGTCCATGAGTAGGCATGGGAATCTTCAGAGATTATGCCCACTAGAGCCTCAAGTGACAGCTAGAGCCTAAAAGCTTCCTAGATTCCTTTCCTCCTCATGCCAAAGAGGAAACTATCCTAAAATAATTCATTTGAATAATCTATTTTACTCAATGCTAATATCAATAGGAGCTCATTTCCTACATCCATTATGTCAGCAAGTCACTATTTTCAGCCATGGAAATTGATTAATAAATTTCATTAAAATATTTAGCAATGTCTCTGGCATTAATGATAAGGGAAGACACCACCACTGGTGTCTGGTCATCTTGATTTCAGTGTTGCTGACATAGATCTGAAGTAGAAATACCCAATCAAGATCACTTCGTACACAGAAAGTAGAGCAAACTATTTTCTTAATCATACCACCAGTCTAAATGAAGGTGTATTCAAATAAAAATAAAATACTTCAGCAGGGATTTGTTTTCAATTATGTAGCACATCACCTTATTCCAATATTTCATTTACCAAATATATATTTGGTACCAATCATATGGCCCTGTGGTACTAACAACTAAAGGCTGAGTAAGATTTGGTTGTAGATAACATAAAGAAAGTAGAAAATACACTCCATAATTTTCACCAAGCTTCAATGATGATAAGAATTATCTAGAGTATTTGACAATGTAATTTCCTTACCACCTCCACCTCCTTTTTTAGTCAGTTTGGGAAAGTTCTGGGGAATTTTTATTTTAAAAAAATTTTTAAGTAGGCTCCATGCCCGATTTGGGGCTTCAACTCACCACTCTGAGATCAAGTGTTGCATGTTCTATGCACTTAGCCAGCCACTGGCCCCTGGAGAAGTTTTAAGACGTCTTTTAAATGATTTTTATTATTGGGGAAGTTTAGAAAAAACTGCAGAAGTGTTTGATACCACAAGTTCCTCTTCAATAGAAAAACTATAATAATAATTTCTCATGAGAATAAAACCTCAGGCTGGTTACTCATTCTTAGTATTTTAATTTATTGTCTATTTGCTCTGGGTTTTTTACACGTACTGAAAATAAGGCATACAAAGATAATCACTTTTAACTCTACATTCCATGTACATCATTTTCATGCCACATTTTACAATGACTCTTGAAGTTATAATTTTCTTTAACCACCAGTCTCACTGAAAAATGTCTCAAGCTAGTTTTCTAAGGAAATCATGTCTGGAGAAAGTACTAGGCATTTGGCTCTCTTAACTTCTATTCCACTTTTTTTTCAAGTCTGGGATTTTAGAAAGATAAAAATTACCTTTCCCAATTTTCCTTTTTCTTGATGTTCTGTACCAAAATTAGGGGTTTTTGTTTTTTGTTTTTCTATCTTGTATTTTTTCTATCTTCTATTATATTTTTAAACTATTTTCTATCTAAGTTAGAAGTGAAATAAAATCAACCTTTCTCCTATTTTTTATTACTCTCAAGCAATACGTGGAATGAGAGTATTTGTATGAATCTGCGGCACTGAGACTTAGTATTCCAAGTCATGGGCATCAAGTGTCAGTATTGGTAAACGAGATTGACTGAAACAAGAGCTTTTCATCCAGGCATCTGCAGAACCAAGAATTAATAGATTACATTCTTAAACAATTCTCATATCAAGAGGTGGGGTTTGTATTTCCTTCACTTGAATCTGGGATAGCTTGTGCCTTCAACTATTGTGGCAAAAATTATCTCAAAACTGTTGTGAACGTACCATTTAAGGGGACTGGGAGTTGTTGCTACATTCTTTTTTAGAGCGCTAAGTCACAGTAGAGAAAACCCACTCCCTTGCCATACTGTAAGGAAGCACAAAACAATGTGGAGACACAGAAGCAGGTATCTGGGCATTTCCCAACTGTTCCAGCTCCCAGCTTTCATCATACCAGCAGTACCACAGATACTATGAAGCAGAAATGAGTATTACTTCCTGTTGCTTTTTCTAAATCTCTGTCTCATGGGATTGTGAACTATAATAATATACATTATTGTCATAAGCCACAAAGATTTAGGGTGGTCTGTTATATAGTTTACCATAACATAATTTAGGGCTGGAACTAATGTGATACTATAACACCATCTGAAGTTGTATAGCACTGGTTTTGGAACTGGGTGGTAGGCCCACACAGAAAGTTCTTGAGGAAATTGTTTTTTCAGAAACACGTTGAGACACTTAATGAGAACTTGAAGAATAATGATGAAAATGTTAGCTGAGGCTGTTGAAAAGGCTTTTATTGTGGCAAAAGTTTTGGCAAAAACATTGCTGGTGTTAATATGGAAAATAGCAAACGTAATAAACTCATGGATTTGCATGAGTATATTTCTTTTGTTGTGTTGTGTTTTGTTTTGGGCAATGGGTAAATTTCTAAGCAGAATGTAGAAAAGCCAATTAGCTACTTCATGCTTCCTATGATAAGACACAGGTTGATAAATAGGAACTAAAAAGGACCTGTTCACTTTTTAAGAAAAATCTGGAAGAAATATTTCTGACTCAAGACTTGGTGGGATCAAAACTAAAACCATCCTATTCTTTATTTTCTCTACTTAAAAAAAAACTCTCAAAGAAATAACAGATGGGGGTCCTTAGGACAAATATAAATTGTATGGTATTTCAAGATGTCAGTGTAAAACTCCCAGGGGTATAACAGTAAGACACTCTGTTGATAACTTAGAAAGATTTAAGGCAGTGCTTCATTGAAGCTTTCAGTTACACAAAAGGTATCCTAAGGGTTTTATGAGCACTCTTCATGGACCAGGACTTTCTGGGTACAAAAATAAAACTAGTTTTCATCTCAAGTTTCTTTTAGAGGAATGTTCTCAAAATTAGAAAGACCTTCAAGAAAGAGATGAAATATGAAAAGCTGTCAAAAAAAGGTCTCAGGCTAAAGATAAAGCCAAGGTTATGATTGCAAATTCTTAATTAGGACCTCATAGACAATTTGAGAGAAGAAATCTTTTAAATAGTTTTAGAATGTGTCTCACAGGCATATTTTTAAAATAACAGAGCTTCTAAGAACCAAGAAATGATGTCCTCCAGCAGCCTTAGCCCAAAGTAGAGAAGTATCTGTCTCAGAGATTTGGGAGCATAGTACATTGTAATGCAGTGTAACCAGTAAGTTTCATTAGAAACCTCCAAGATTTTAAGATAATTGTACAGGTGTAGTCTTCCCAGTTGAGAATAAAAAACAGAGACAGTTCAATGAAAAGAAGGCATTGGATCTCCAAAACCTAATGCAGGAAGCAAGCTGAGAAAGCTATTCAGTTGTAAACATAGTGCATTTCTTATGGAAAAGGTAGAATGACCCAGAAGGGAACCAGAAGAACACAGGTGGCAGAGCTAGGAATAACCGATGATCATTCTCAGGAAGCAAGATTGGCCTTAACTAATTAATCAATTATAACATGTGCCTTGCTGGAATTCAGAACTTCCATGATGATTATTATGTGTATCCTCTCTCCTGTGCTGTTGAATAAATTGTCTATGGAAATTGTCTTGTGCTGTCTCAGTATAGTACATTGGAATTATGTATGAGACCAGCAGAGAAAACTTTTCTAGGTGGTGATCTTTAGATTGAGAAGAAGTGTAATTGAAAAGTTGTTGCCATAAAATGCACCCAAGGATCCTTATCTGTACCCGGTTCAGATAGTGACATGCTGGAACTTGAGCCTGTGCCAAATGCTATAATAAGATGAGATTTTGCATATGTGAAAAATGTAAATAATTTGTGGCTGGGGGTAAATTCTGGTGGATAGATGATTGTTGATATTTATCTAACAGTCCTTCCCTTGGAAGCTGGGGTTTAAACCATCCCTTTTAATCTAGGCTGTCCTATGATGGCTTTGACCAATAGTGTACAATGAAGTGATGCTATACCTCTTCCAAACAGAGATTTTAAAAGAACATTTTCCCACTTTTTTGGAGCCTTGAGCTGTCATGAAAGATGTATGATTAACCAGAAGGCTTCATAGTCAGAGGAAGCTTAAGGCAGCCACATAAAGCATAAGAAAGTGAGAATTTGAAAGATAGAGATAGATCTAGTAGGTCTCCAGAGTTTCAGCCTTAGACTGTGTGAGTGATCTTACCTGAGACCCCTTCATGAGATGCATGAAATAGAAGCAAGCCATCCTTGCTGTGCCCATTCTGAATTCTTGATGCACATCATACTGAGATATAATAATGTTTTTCCCTACTGCAAGGACTGAATATGTGTTTCCCAAAAATTCATTTGTTGAAATCCTGTCAAGGTAATAGTATTAGGAGGTGGGGGTCTTTGGAAGATGATTAGATCCTGAGAGTGGAGCCCTTATGAATGGGATTAGTACTCTTATAAAGGGGAGCCCTAAGAGCTCTCTTCCCCTCTTTCCGCCAGTTGAGAATATAATCAGAAGACAGCAGTCTGCAATCTAGAAGAGAGCTCTGATCAGAACCTGACTATAATGATGACCAGATCTGAAACTTAAAGCTTCCATAACTGTGAGAAACAAATATCAATTGTTTGTAAGTCACCTGTCTGTGGTGCTTTGTTACAGCTACCCAAACTAAAAGAGTTACTAAGTCTTGAGTTAGTTGCTACATATCAATAGATAATATTGATTCTGATGCCTACCTCCAGTTTAAGTACTGAAGTCCTTTAATTTAATAAATCCCTTAAAATTACAGTATGATTTTAGTTTCCTATGCCACATCCCGACTGAAACAACTTCCCAAATCTTTTCTCACTGAAAATAAAACCTTTTCTAAGTAACAGTAATTTTAATGCCTATTCAGTAATGAATGTTATTTATATATTGGCTGAGTATCACTAGAAAAACTGTGGCATTGACTGAATTGTGCTCCCCTGCAAAATCATATGTTGCAACCCTAATCCCCAGTACCTCAAAATGTGACTGTAGTTGAAAATAGGGCCAGAGAGGTAATCAAGGTAAAGTGAGATCTTCTGGGTGGACCCTAATCCAATACGACTGTTATCCTTTTAAGAGTTTGGAGAGTGGGATACAAATGCACACAGAGGAAAACTCATGTGAAGACAAAGAGAAAAGACAGCCATCTATAGGCCAAAAAGAGAGACCTCAGAATGAAATCAACCCTGCTGAAACTTTGATCTCAAACTTCTGGTTTCTGGAATTGTGAGAAAATAAATTTGTTGTTCAAGCCACTTAGTCTATGGTATTTATTATGGGAGCCCTAAGTAGGCTAATAAAATCTATTTCTCCAGAAATGAGTAATGCGTATGAACTTTTGTACGGCATTTCATACTGTTTACTTTACTACTTATGCAGATCAAGTATCTCAGGGCCCAATACCCATGATTAGCAATCATTCCAATATCTATTAATTATTTGAAAACTAATCTCTTCTCCAGAAGTTTATCTATCTATCATCTATCTATCTATCTATCTATCTATCTATCTATCTATCTATCATCTACCATCTATCTATCTATCTATCTATCTATCTAATCTCTGTATCAATCTGATCTATGTTGTGTATGTGCATACTTGCGTATATATATATATATATATACTTAAGCCAGGATATGAAGAGAAAAAGGCCCTTATTATTTCTCAATCTGTTGTAGTTTCTGCTCTTGTTCTTTCTTTGCCCAGTCCCTTTGAAAGCAGAAAAGTCAACTTCCTTCTTCTGAGTTAGGACACATTAATCAATGTTGATGCTTCAAAGCTTAGAAACTATAAGATTCCTGAGATCAATCTTCCCAGGCACCAAATAAAGTTATTCTAATGATGTGTCTAGAGTGGACTCCATTTTCTCTGACCACCAACCTGTCCTTATACCCCATTCCTTGGATGGAAGCTGAGGTGATGGTCTAATTAGGGGTGATGATAATATATACAAGAAAACAGATGTAGGTCAAGAGAAAGTCCTTGTTAGCTTCTACTCTCAAGGCACCAAGCCCCTCCCTGACTTCTGGTAGGATTTAGGTTAGGTCCTTACCTTGACCTAACCATAGAAAATAAAGGTATTTTGCTTGCTTTTAGGTTCTGGGAACTTATCTTTTTTTTTTTTTTTCCACGTGGAAAAACAAATGATCATAACTGTGCCCTCACAGGTAAGTAAAGGAAATGCTTTGTTACAGAAACTGTCTAGCCACCATCTTCAAGAAATGATGATAGAGTAGGTACAGGATACAAATTCACCTCTGGCCATTTTAAATCACCTACAAAATCAAACAAATACAAAATAGTTTTTCAAAAGGAATCTCATTATAACAATTATTAAATAAATTAATATAAAACTGTATTACTCTGGTAGATTTATTTTATTTCAAAACCAAACCGCTTCCTAGTTAATATTGGCCATCACCTCTGTATTCTCTAGCCATACTGTGTAGCTATAGAGCACTCTTTCTGGGAAAGGTTCATCTTTGCATTACTCTGTCCTCTGAATTTCTTCAAAATGTGGTCTTCATCTTTTCAGCTCACAGAATCTATGGAGTTAGTTGCACATGTACTGACCCTTCTCATGCTATATATAGCCTGGAAACTCTCTCAGGGTTGTAATCTGGGACACTTGGGCAGTTTACCTGTTTGTTTGTTTGTTTGTTTCTTCTCTCTCAAATATCACTTTTGTTGCTTGATGTCTGCTGTTACGAAGACATCTGTTTTATATATTTTATCTTTGTTATTACTTTAGGCAAGTGAGTACATCAGGTTCTTATTCCTCCATGTTGGTCAGAAACAAAAACTCCCTCTTTTATATCACTAACTAGGAAGACCACCTTGTATAATAATTATGTATACTTGATGTACCATGTGACAGTAAAACATATATGACACACTTCTGTGATTTAAAAAGAAATTTCATCATCTAAACATGGTGGGATAAACAAAGGGTTATATAAACAAAACTACTACAAAATATAAAACAAAACTAATTGTAAACCTCTTGACTAAAATATCTCAGATAAGAAGAACAGTATGGATAAAATATGATATTATTATCATCATTATTTTAGTATCATTTTAGTTTCAATTACTTTCACGTTCTCAAATAAATTTGAAAAAATAAATCAGTGTTTGGGGAAAAATAGGTATTTTAATGTGATCTAATGAAGTGAATGAGGAGGTGAAAGTTTCAGTTATGGCTGCTGATTCTGTAGAAGGGCATGTGCTTCCCAGTAACCACTTTATCTGTCTACCCTAGAGAATCACTCCTCCAGATAGTGGCTGAGAAAATTAAACCAGATTATGTAAGGGAGCCACAAGTAACCTATATGGTCTTTGAGATGAACCATTCTAATAATTATTCTAAGCCATGGAAATGTGATTGTCACAATGATGTGGGTGGGTAGGTAGGTGCTGCCAGTATTTAATATCCAGGGTCTTGAGATGGCTAAGCATTCTGCAATTTGCCACAGTCCCACAGAATGCCAGAAGCTTACCTATTAAAAAATTAAAAAGCAAAAGACCACTTTCTTTCTTTCCTTGGTTTAGTTTAGAAATGTCTAGCCAAACAGGAAGTGTGACACTGAAAACAGCCCTCAGCCACTTCTTCACAGGTTACATTCAGGTATATAATAAATTTTTCTTCTAAGGCTAGGAAGTAAAGAGTGAATGATAAAGCAGATATTCTGTGATGTTCAGGATAAGTAAAGGTTACAAGTAAACAGCCATCATTTGCTATATTGTCTGGCATCCTCCTGATAGACGCTGGGAAAATAGCAGAAAACCAATGGGTTAGGGATCATGTAAAGAAAGGAAGTCCTGAGTGCCCTGTTAATCTTTTGTTCTTTTAATTTCAGCAACAATATCCTACCTTTTTATTTTCTTTTAATTGAAAGTCAAGGCTGTTTCCTCGTTCACAAAGTGCAATATCTAGGCAGAAGGGAAAATGCTGCTAATTAGCACTAGCACAAGATTTTTATCTCTGTGATTTTTTTAAAAATCATGTTTTTTATTGAGTCTTTCTGAGCTCTGTATCTCTGCATCAAAGAAAAGACCTGCCTCAAGGCTGACTCTCCATTCCCTCTTCACTACTTTATCCTGGGGCCAACTAGCAGAAGAGCTTTCAAAGGTTGTGGATAGCAGGATAAAAGCAAATAGAAGTGGTGCAGCCCTGTCAACCACAGGACTGCAATCTCCTCCAGCCCTCTTACAAAGTGAAGCTGTTAATTGACATCTACCAGCATGATCTGTTTGACTTATTTCCAATAACTTAATGTTACATTTTCAGGAGGAGCTGTAAATTGACCTTCACTGTCTTCCAATTTTTTTTTTGCACCTGGAAGGCATCCTTTCCTTTTATTTTACAATGGTAGTGTATGTTTGCCTCTATTTTTTATATTTCTATGGTTATGTCAATTATGATCACGTGAAGTAAGAGAACAATATACCTATACTCAAGTCCTAAATTTATCATGAGATAAGAAATAGTGCATTTTAGGTGATCATAAAGTAACAAAGAAATGGTGAGAGACGTATCCATCACGTCAAGATTTTACAAGTTTCTAAATATCTACTAACATATGCTCTCTTTCTCGATCTTTCCCCCCTTTTTTTTTCTTTCAAATTTATAATTTCCTTATACATTTGTATATGGGATTTTCTTTAGCATAATTCAGTGGAGAGACATGAGCCATTGCTTCCTGGATCAACAGAAATGTACATCTTATTCTAACAGGGAACAGAATAATTTTCTTAATCATTCTTAAAAACTCAGCCTAAAATTGAACTGAGAATAGACTATGATAAACTACACATATCATATAAACTATATTCTTGGGAAACTTTAACAATTCTAATTTCCCTATCTTTGTATATCCCAAGTGAAAACCAAGGTTTTATTTTTTTCCTCTTTTAAGTAAAGTTGTATTCATTAATCAAAAATATTATATAGGTTTTATTCTGATTCAGTTCAATTTTTCTGATTCTGATTTTATTCTGATTCTGATTCAATCAGTCTCCCAGCCTCTGTGTCTCCTCCTTGAAACTGAGGAAACTTTCAGTTTTGCCTGCCACCAATATTGACAGAGGAAATTAGATTCTCCCTCTGTACCCCTCCCTGTGCTAACCTTGACATACTCTCTCTCTTTCTTGCTCACGTACCAAGTTATACTTGATCACCTAGGAAATGAATAAGTTCTTCTAGATGCAGTTTTTCTCAACTAGGTATGGGAGATAATTAAACACTAATGTCCTAAGGCATACATTGTATGTGCTATCCTTGAGAGAATTGAGTAAATAGTCACGGAAATCATTTCCATCAGACCTTTCAAAATAAAGTACTATATCAACCCCATATATTTGGAAGCTTATCCTTCAAGAGTCTTGTCTTTCAGGTTTCTGCCTTTTGAACACGAACGATTTGCTGAAGCGGGTAGATGATGATGATGACCTTGTCTCTAACTAATCCAAACTATCAGTTCTTTGCTGTTTTTCACTGGGCCCTGTAAGGCTGGACCTTCTCTGCTTCTGATAGAAGGAGATTATTTTTTATTTGATCCTTTTGGACTTTTATTCTAAACTTCAATGTAAAAATTCTATGAGGTATGTCAAATCTTATTCTTGATATGTTAATGAAAACATACAAAAATCTGGGAAAATTTCTCTGAAAATGTATTTCAAGTCAAGATCATCTTCTGGCTCTGGCCTCAAATACTCTGTCACAAGATGAGTACTGGTTCCTTTTTTCTCTTTGCATTTTTGTTCCCACCAATTTTAATCATTCCTGAGGCAGACAGATGTTTCAGGCAAAACAGAAATAGAAGAATGAGAGATAAAAGTATATTGATATTTTTTTCACATCTGAACCCAGTTATTCTCATGTAGAAAAGTCCTTTGTCTTTGAACTATTCATTCATGTGGTACAAATATTGATATATGACCCCATGAATTTGAATATACACCTTTCAGATTACTCAACTGAGCTTCGTTGAATCATCTGTCCAAGATACCAAGGTCCTCAGTTCTGAGGTCACATATAACCCTTAATGCTTGGGAATAAAGAATTTCTAACAGTCATCTTGATTTCTTTACATATAAAAACTACTATTCCTGCAGGCATTCAAATACGTTTACTCCATTCTCTGGTCCAGGTCATGCAAAACCAGCTATAACACTCTTCAAATCACATTTATAAGCTTTAACTGTGTCCTTCAGGAGCAATCTGGCAATAGCGTTACTTTATCAGTCACTTCTTAAGCTGAGGAGAGTTTAACAAGCAGCTTTGCTTTGCCTAATAAGAAGCTCAGGGCTAAATAAAATATTCAAGAACAACATTCAAATTGTGTAGTTTACTGGTTAATTAAAACTAAAAAGAATTTAGTATTTTACCAACGTGACATAGTCATAGCTTCAATTATAAGTCAGAACACAGTTTTTGTAAGCTAGCAAATTATAAGTCATTAAAAATATAAAGGACAAAAATATAAAGGAAAATCACATGCTGTGTTTTATTGTTAGTTGCCTTCCTACCTGCATTATTCTGTTGTTACTTATTTCTATGCAACAACAGCACTTTATTGGCTGACAATGAAAATGTTTTTTGCTTTTCTTCTAATAATCTCTGAAACCGAAAAAGGTGAGCTCTTATAGGAAAAGTAAATCTTATTTTAGAAACTTCATAAGGATATTTTATGAACAATCCTAAATTCTTAGTGTTTCATGTAGAGAATTAGAAAAAGAATTAGGGTAGAAAAAGTAGAATAACTTAAACTGAAACTATTAAAAGTAATTTAATTAGAAATTATTTTTTTGGTCCCTGATGTACACTTACATTTCTAATGATGTATGATTTTATAATTCTTATTCATGAAAAATATCCCTATTCCCATTAAGAAGCAAGTAAATTCTTGAATAGAGAATTAGACTTGTGGGTTTTTTGTTATAATAAGTAATTTAAATTCTGCAAATCTGTGTGAGTTTCTCTTTTGCCCAGTTCTGCATGGGAAAATTTTCACTTTAAGTCTTGAAATAAAAAAATGGGGAAGTTTACCATGATTATGTTTACAACCTACTGGCTTGTTTCTTTCACTCCTTTAGCAGGGATAAAGCAATTAGCTAACTGTAGGAAGAATCAGACAAATTAGAAAGAAAAAAACTCCACAGAAAAATAGGATCACATTCTTCAGTAAATCAAAGCAACCTGAAGAAAAAAGCCTAAAGAAGATTAAAACAAAGAAATTAAAAAGCCTAAGAACCCAGTCACAAAACCTAGTATGGAATTGTAGTCTAGTTTGAACAAGCTGAAGAAGATAGATATATGGGGAGTCAGTGGAGGAGGAAAAATATAAATGTAATCCAAATAATACATCTCACTAAGGGATTCTTACTAATGTTATTGGTTTTGAAAATATTTCAGTATGAAAACTATTTTTAAGAAAATAATATTGGAGCATTACTGGAGAAGACTTATTTATAATTTACTTTAAAGTGCTTCACCTTAGAGAGTATGAAATGTAATATTTACTTGACTTAAATGACACCTTTGGTATGATGGATTGTCCCTATCAAGGATACACACTCCAGTTCTGGCACCCTGCAGGGACTGGCTAAGATAGAAACATCTGCTTTCTAAATCTCAGGAAATATAGGAAGCTTACTAATTAACATTAAAAATTTCAAAAAAATGGGATTTAATTGATCAATGTTGAGGCTTAGCATTCACAAAACGGATGTTAGAAATGTGTTTTCAACTGAGAAAATTGGAAATATTCAAGATATATTGATTAACATAAATCTAGATGCCTTTCTCACTCTTTCTCAAAAAAATTAGTAAATTTTGTAGCTTGTATACTCAGCATAGAACCTGAAACTTGATTCCTGAAAAGTCAGTGGCTAACCAATGATTCAGAAGATTCTTGTGCAAGTATGCAGTTATTAAGTCATACATCCTACCACTAGAATGCTGCCTTGATAACTTCGGTGAAACTGTTGTAAGGAAAGTCAGATCATCTAAGTGGAAAGAGATTTGAGACTTCCATAACCTTAGCAAACATCATGTAGGAACTACTACTACTGCTTGTGTGCCAGATTTTGATCTAAAAGCTGCTTTTGTTAAAACTTACTAGTGGATTTATTGGGGGCTGGCTTAACGACTGGCAGCTACTTTTTTTTTTTTTAAGATTTTATTTATTTATTCATGAGAGACACACACCCAGAGAGAGAGGCAGAGACACAGGCAGAGGGAGAAGCAGGCTCCAGGCAGGGAGCCGGAGGGGACTCGAACCTGGGTCTCCAGGATCACACCCCAGGCTGCAGGCGGCGCTAAACCACTGCGCCACCGGGGCTGCCCTGGCAGCTACTTTTGTATTAAAAAAAAGAACATAATTGTGCCTGACATAACTGATCAAATTTATTTTGCTTGCATCATAACAGGCATCTCATTTAAATTTAATAACTACTAAAAAAATAAAAATTAAATTAACTTAATAACTACTGTATCTCAGAGCAGTTTTGTATCCTATTACGAATACTGTGTATTCAATTTAAAACATGAATAAATTATTCACTAATGTGTATCCTTTTTTTTTCTCTTCTCTTTTCAGATTTCTTACTTCTTTACTTACATTACCTTAATTTTTGTATCTCAGTATAAAATGAACTGATTTTTGCTCCTATCACTGCAAGTAATGCAAACCAATTGTTACTAATGATTTCCTGGTTAACAAAGTCAGCAATATGCTTTTAGTACTTGATTTATCTCACTTTTTAAAAGCACTAATAATTTGATACTTTGATATTTGATTAATACAGTCAGCTTCTTAATTTTTTTTTCTTTTTTCCCTTAAACTTCCTTCAATCTTTCTTGATCTCTGATTTGTCTTCTAACTAGCTAGGGGTTATTTCTCAATATTTTGCAGTTTTTGCATGATTTTTCATATTCTATTCACACTCCATGGCCAATCTCACCCACCCCAATGACATCAATTACATAATCACAAATGAATTTCAAGTGTACATTTTAAGACTGACCAATTCCTCCTAAACCCAGGTACAGATAGTAAGTTATAACACCCCAAGAGGATATCCACAGATGCCTCAACTACAAAATATTTACAATTGAATTTCCCTTTGCCTTAATACTCATCTTCATTATCTGTAGCACATCTTATGCCAGATGCTGATATCTTATCACTTACTGGTATTTAAAAAATAAAATACATATGGGGATAAAATATAATAGCAGTTGGCATTTAGTTACTTTATACCATTTCTCTTCAGTCACATAGATGATACATATTTAAGATGTGGAAATGTTTTCTTTAAACTTAACAACATAGACAAACTTCTGAAGGAAGAACTCAGCAGACACTTCATTTTACAGAGTTTTACATACACTTCTAATTTTCTTTTCTTTTTTTAAATTTTAGACTAAATAGCCTCAGGCTATAGATATGCTCCTGGACTAAGGATAGATAATGAGTTTGTTACAATGCTGTTCAACTCTGGAATTATGTGTTCCAAGACACAAAGCAATTTTTTTCCATATATAAGTGCAAATTACAATATCCACCTAGTGGAGGCTCTAATATAGAACCCAAATAGCCTTTGGGGACTAAAATAATTTTTCCCCTAGCTGCAGAGAATGCTGCTAGCTAAGAACTCTCAGCTGCCATCATTCTTTAGAAATTGCCTTAAGTTAAAGACAGCCATCAGACCTAGGTTCATACCCTTTACATAAGGGCAGCCTGCATCCTCACCCACATTCAGAAAAACTCTGACGAGCTAGCTCAATTTCTGAGCTTCCTGAAGGATCACCTGAAGCCTCTGTTAAGACTACATCAGACCTCAGTTTCTCCCTCTCCAGATCCTGCTTCCTTCTTTTACCCACAGGCATGGATCCTAGAATTATTCTAACAAACGTCCTGCATGCTAATCTTCATGTAAGATCTGCTTCTTAAGGAAACCCTACCAAGCAATAATTGGTTCTCTGAGTGGTTCAAGAAAGAAGTCCCTAAGATGGGATTTTGAAGCTGGGAGTTGGATCACCAACTTCTGATCACTCTTAGCTAGAGAACACAGAAGCTGAAAATAATGATGATATAGATAGCTGTTTATTATTGATTTTCTTCATGGCTCACAAAACTTAAAACATTTGCTATCGTCTACTTCTTGACAGAAAAAAGTTTGCTGATGCCTGTGCTAATGCCAACATCTAGCATTAGGTCACAGTACAACCCAGCACTGGAGCTGCTTAAGGAGAGGAAAGAAGACTATATCCATGTACCAAAGGAGCTGCAGAACTTAGCCACCACATATTTGTAGGAGCTGAGAGCTGGAAGATCCTGGATCAAAGGAGCCTTTGAAAGACTTCCAAACCCTGACAAGGGCTATTAGTCTTTGTGCTTCCTTTGCATTAACTTTCTACTGTTGCTATAACAACTTATCACAAACTTAGGGTGTTAATGCAACAAAAATTTATTATCTTATAGTAAGTCTTACAGACTCAAAATCAAGGAGTTGACTGTGCTGCAATACTTTCTGGATGATTAGGGAAGAGTACATGTCCTTTCCTTTTCCATCTTCTAGAGACTGCTCACATTCCTTGGTTCATGGCTTTTCCCTCCATCTTCCAAGCCAGCCATGTCACATCTTTCTAACCCTGTAACCTATGACACCTTCTCCAGACCAGGGAAGAGTATTCTGTACTCATGTGTTAAAATTGGGCCCACCAGGATAATCCGAGAAAATTTACCCATCTCAAGGTCCTTAATCACTTCTGCAAAAACCCTTTTTGCAAAATATAGCAACATATTCACCAATTCCAGAGATTCGAACATGGACATCTCTGAGGACCCATTTTCTACCTACCACATCCTTCCTCGTGTTGGAAGCTGTAAAATGTAATCACTTGTCCCTTACCTCAGAGATAATATATAGGTATGACTCAGATCACTAAAAATTTCACTAATGTGGCAGAGCTCTAAATATAATTGGACCAGATATACTCATTTGGTCAAAGTGCCAATGATTTGTGACTCTGATAGGACATATGTACTTTAGAAAATGAGAGGAAAATAAAATGTAGTTTCAAAGCTAGGGTACTGGCAGGGCAGTGCTTTATTATCAATGAACGAAGGAAGATAAATTTATCTTCCAGGCTTGGTTCATTAATGAGAATGGGTGAGTTCAATATTCACATTAGAAAAGTAAGTAGGGACACCTGGGTGGCTCAGTGGTTGAGCATCTGCCTTCAGCTCAGGGTGTGATCCTGGAGTCCCAGGATCGAGTCCCACATCGGGCTCCCCACAGGGAGAACTGCTTCTCCTCCCTCTTTCTATGTCTCTGCTTCTCTCTCTGTATCTTTCATAAATAAATAAAATATTTTTTTAAAAATTAGGAAAGTAAGTAAAACGAGGCTGTTGTATAGCCTCATTCAGCTGTGGTCATAAAGAAAGCAGTGAGGAAGGGGAGGGTTTCTCTCAATAGGCAAAGCATTTGGTGGTATACATGACAATCTAATCTGGGTTGAAAGAAAGGTGGCCGGTGCTGGTCCTGCTATAGCTGGAAAAGCCTGCTGTGTTGCAGCCTATGACTCCTGCTGAATAAAAATAAAACTATGTAAATTAACTGAGGACCTGAAAAGTTTAAGTAAAATTGGGCAGATTATGAACGGGGTGAATTTCCAGATATATATATTTCCCATTTTAGCTTTCATAACTTTGTTGTAAGAGTGGGCTCCAGTCATATTGGTGCTTAGGGAAGCAGCAATATAGAGGGCTAAAACACTACAGTAATGAACTGGATAAGAAAAAGAATTCCCTGTTGGCTAAAGAGTAAAAGGGCAGGGATCCTAAAGGGGCAAGATGGAGAAGGGAGTTCCTTAATTCTGATACAAACCCACATGTCAAGTACATCCCTGAACAGTGCAACAGACAGACACCAAAACAACAGGGTCAAATCTTGGAGAATTGAACTAATATATAATCACTATCCAAGTCTCAGACTTATCTCTGAGTGGCACACATAGAAGACCAACACAAATCAAAATAGTAAAGGCTTGGGGTGCCTGAGTGGCACAGTAGGTTAGGTATCTGACTCTTGGTTACAGCTCAGGTCATTTTCTCCGGGTCCTGGGAAGGAGGACCTGGGAACGTCCCCCCCACCCCCGCCCCCAACTCCCCTCTAAAATCAATCAACCAACCAATCAACCAATCAATCTTAAAACAAAATAGCAAAGTCTCAGGGAATTAAATATGATTTAAACAATGGCCAAAGTTACAATTAATCCCTGAATAACACATGCACAGGAGAGATCTAAAGCAGCATAGCTAAGATTCTGAAAACAGAACTGATAATGGAACTATCACTCATAGAAGACAAGATAGAACTTGTGGTCAAATTCTAACTGGATTCATAGAGTAAAAAGAACAAAAATGGGGCAGCGTGGGTGGCTCAGCGGTTTAGTGCTGCCTTCAGCCCAGGGCCTGATCCTGGAGACCCCGAATTGAGTCCCATGTAGTGCTCCGTGCATGGAGCCTGCTTCTCCCTCTGCCTGTGTCTCTGCCTCTCTCTCTGTGTGTGTCTCTCTTGAATAAATAAATAAATAAAATCTTAAAAAAAAAAAAAAGAACAGAAACAACAATAAACATTCTTCAGGCTATTGTGACAGGACCCAGAATGTACACAAAATAATATTCAAAATGTTTAAAATATCTAAAATTCAATCCTAAAACATTAGACAAAGAACCAGAAAAATTTGATCAAAGCTATAAGAAATGACAACTGAAGTAGGTCAAACACAAGATGGCTCAGCTATTGGAATTATCTGATAAATTCTTTAAAGCAACTGTTATATTTTGTCACATATAAAGTTAAACATACTTGGAATTTTGGAACTGAAAAAAATACAATAGTTGAAATTAAAAAGAATGAAATGGGCTCACTACAAAAAATTAGAGGAAAAGAAATAAATGGGTTATTTGAAAATAGATAAATAGCATTATCTAAACTGAGGAACAGTTTGATATTGATATATGGGACAGTATCAAATGGTCTAACATAAGTGTGTCATTGGCAACCAGGAAAGAAGAAAGTGACTGAGCCAGGAACAAATGTTTGAAGAAATAGTTGCCAAAAACTTGAAAATTTGGCTTCATGACCATATCTTCTCATGTAAATTAGTGATTTACTTAAATGAAAAAATGGAAATTACTAGAAACATGTTCTTTTTTAAAATTATTACCATGTATTCATGCATTGAACTGAATTGTCTTAGCATCCTGGACAAAATCAATTGACTGTAAATGTGAGAGTTTATTTCTATATTTTCAATCTATTCCAGTGATCTACATTTCTGTCCTTAGGCCACTAACACATTGTCTTATTTTCATATCATTGTATTAAATTTTGAAATCAAGAAGTATGAGTCCTTCAACTTTGTTCTCTTTTGAAGTTGTTTTAGTCATTCTGGGTCCCTTGGATATTCATATGAATATTAGGATCAAATTGTCACTATCTGTGAAGAAGTCAGCAGATATTTTGATAGGGACTGTGTATTATATATTAAATTGGAAAATACTGCCATCTTAACAGCATTAAGCTTTCTTAGCAATTAACGTGGCATATTTTTTCCATTTAATTGGGTCATGTTTAATTTAATAATGGTTTGTAGTTTTCAGAATACAAGTTTTGCACTTTTACAAATTTATTCCTAGGTATTTTATTCTTACTGATGATATTGAAAATGGAATTGTTTAGCTAATTTCATTTTTAGTCTGTATAGTACCAGTATATAGAAATACAAGTGAATTTTGTAAATTAATAATGTATTTTGCAATTTTAGTGAACTACTTAATTCTAATAGCTTTTGAGTGGATTCTTTATGATTTGATATGAACATGTCATCAGCAAATAGGGATAGTTCTATTTCTTTCTAATTTGGAAACTTACTAATATCATTTTCTTGCTTCTTTTACTTTGTCATACAATAATATCCATTGTCTACATATACCATAGTTTATCCATTTATTACCCACTAAAGGATTCTTGGTTGCTTCCAAGTTTTGGAAAATATGAAGAAAGCTTCTGTAAACATCCATGTGCAGGTTTTTATGTAGACCTAACTTTTCAGCTCTGAGTAAATACCAAGGAACATGATTGCTGTATATATGGCAAGAGCATTTTCAGTCTTTTAAGAAACTGCCAAATAGACTTCAAAGTAACTGCACCATTTTTCATTCCTTTCAGTAATGAATGGGAGTTCCTATTGCTTCTCATCCTTTTGCTATTCTAATATGTGTCTGCAGATATCTCATTTTTTCTTTAATTGGCATTTCTCTAATAACACATGACATGAAGCATTTTTTCTAGTGTTTATTTACCATTTGTGTATCTTCTTTGGTAAGGTCTCTGCTAAGGCCTTTGAGACATTTTTTAATCTGGGATTGCATATTTTCTTATTGCTGTATTTTAAGAGTTTTTGTTCTTTTGGAAAAGGAATTCTTGGCCAGAGTTTTTGCAAATATTTTCTCTCAATCTGTGACAAGTTCTTCTCATTCTCTTGACATTGTTTTCACAGGACAAAGGTTTTAATTATGCTAATGTTTACCTTATCAAGTATTTTTCATGGGTCATGAAGTTGCATCTAAAAATTGCCTAAAGTCGTCTAAATTTTCTCCTATGTTGTTACCTAAAATAAAAGTTTACCTTAAAGATAAAAGTATGTTATCTTCTAAAACTTCAAAAAGAATTTTTTATCTTATATTTATGTCTGTGATTCTTTTGAGTTAATTTTTGTGATGGCTGTAAGATCTGTGTCTAGATTTATTTTCTTGCACGTGGATGTCCAGTTGTTCCAGCACTGTTTGTTGAAGAATCTGTACTTTCTCCATTGTAAAATAGGCTTTGTTCCTTTGTCAGAGAACAGTTGATTAAATTCACATGGGTCTATTTCTGGGTTCTCTGCTCTGTTCCATTGATCTATTCTTTCACCAAAACCACATGGACTTGATTAATATAATTTTATATTGTCTTGAAGTTGACAGTCCTCCACCTTTCTTCTCCTTTAATATATGTTGGCTATTTGGGTCTTTTTCTTCTCTATATAAACTCCAGAATCAGTTTTTAATATATACAAAATACTTGCTGGGATTTTGATTGGGACTGCATTAATATATAGATCAGTTTCAGAAAAACTGAAATCTTGAAAATATTGAGTCTTCCTATCCATAAACATGGACTATGTCTTCATTTACTTAGTTCTTTCATTTCATTCATTAGAGTTTTGTACTTTTCTTCAGATAGATCTTGTATGTATTTTTATTACATCTATATCTCAGTATTTCTACGTCAATGGTGCCAATGTATACGATATTGTGTTTTAATCTCAAATGCTACTTGCTCATTGTTGGTATGTAGGAAAGTGGTTGACTTTTGTACATTACCATGTATACTACAATGTTTTTTATAATCACTTACTAGTTCCAGGAGATTTTAGGTGATTATTTCAGATTTTGTACATATATGATTATGTGATCTGTGGACAAAGAGTTTTACTTTGTCTCCATTAACTTTTACATTTTAAAATATTCTTTTCTTGACTAATTGTATTAGTTAGGACTTCCAATATGTAGCTAAAAGAGAGTGGTGAAGGGCACCTGGGTGGCTCAGCTGATTAAGCAGCTACCTTTGGCTCAGGTCATGATCCCAGTGTCCTGGGATTGAGCCCCACAGGGGGCTCCCTGTGAGTGAGGAGCCTGCTTCTCCCTCTCCCTCTTCCCCTCCCCCCTGCTTGTGCTCTCTCTCTCTCTCTCAAAAAGTGAGAAAATTGAAACCTTTTCACTAAGATCAGGAACATAAGTGTGATGTTATCTATAGGTTTTATACAGATATTCTTTATCAAAATGCCAAAATCTTCTATTCCTAGTTTACTGAGAGTTTTTATCATGAATGGGTGTCAAAATCTTTTGTCTGGGGGCATTTTCACAATATGCTTAAAGTGCTATTACAATGAAAAAGCAGAAAATGAATGTTGGAATACCAGCAGACTGTGGTATCTATCACAGAACTCAAAATTGGTCATCATTTCTGTTCTATTTTACATTTCATGAGTACTTTTATGTATGGTATTTTTTTTGAATATAGAGTAAATTTGAGAAATTATTACTATGTAAAGACTAATTTATTAAACCTCAAAAAGACAATGACCTGCACAAGGTCCACATATATGCTCTAGTCCTTTGATCTTTTAAAATGTGTTACTTCCCTCTTAGTTAATTAAAATACATATTAAGAAATTCCATAAATGCTATATGAAGTTTGAA
Source organism: Vulpes lagopus (assembly GCF_018345385.1). Lineage (NCBI taxonomy): Eukaryota > Metazoa > Chordata > Mammalia > Carnivora > Canidae > Vulpes > Vulpes lagopus. The sequence continues at coordinate 23,728,918 of NC_054843.1, read as the reverse complement.
ACCAAATAATGAATGTGGAGAATATAAAAGTTGTTTGCCCTTAATCTACCACAGTGTCATTTACTGAGCAAGCACTAAGTATTAGCAAACACTAAATTCCCAGTATTATAGGAATGAATGAGTCAGAATTATTTCTTTGATCTAGGTCTTTTTCATCAGGAATCTTATGAAATCCAGGGCTCCTGTAATAATAACAACGGTATATCCTGAATAATATGTCCTATTTTTTTTTAAGATTTTATTTATTTATTCATGTAAGACACAGAGAGAGCGCAGAGACATAGGCAGAGGGAGAAGCAGGCCCCTCCCAGGAAGCCCGATGCAGGACTTCATCCACGGACCTGAGATTACACCCTGAGCCAAAGGCAGATGCTCAACCACTGAGTCAGCTACTGATCAATCTATAATGAAGATAAAAACTATTATTTTTCCCAATATTTTATATAAAAATATATATAAATATGCCTCAGGTAAATGAAACTTAACTGACTTTTCTAAGATTACACAGAAAGTGAGGCTTAGATCCCTAATTGGAATCTTTAATGTGCAATGGACTATTGGTACTATGCCCCAAAATCATTTTTAAACTTAGAGACTCAGATAGCTTAGTGTGAATTCCAGAAAAATAAGGTTATTATTTATTGCACTGGCCAGAGACTAGGATGGACCAGATAATCACAAATTGTTTAAAAATGGCATAAGTTCCAAGCAACATGCAAATAATAGCCGGTCTTAAAGAATTAGTTATATATGTGTGTATTAAAGCAAAGAAAATTTCATCTTTTAAGAACAAAAAGCACTATGGTCTATCAGAATTATTAAAAAAAACAGATGAAAATTGGTAATCACTACATTTTATTTTGCAGACTTTATGGTGTGGGAATCGATAGAGGGTAAATTTAAAATATATGGTAAGAGTTGTTAAATGTGTTTCAGTTTACTCTAATGTTTGACAACATTTACCAACCCTCTAGTAACTATAATCAATGTTTGCTTTTTCACTCTTTTTTATTCTCCTTCAAGAATATATCTTTTGAAGAAAACCCAGCAATAGTATAAACACTTGACTTGAATACTTTTCTCCTTACATTTACAGATGCCCTACTGGGAAAGCAGATTAAAAATGAGATCATACATAATACATAGATCCTAGAGCATAATCCTGATAATGCTAAATAAATCACAAAACTAAAAAAATCTATTTAATTTTTTTTGTCATCCATAATATCAAAAAATTCTATGTCACATTGACCTTAAGGTTATTTCCATAAATTATTTTAATTTTTCCATCAATATATTTCATTCAGAAACTCTCCTATAATAGATAAATGGAAAACATGCTAATATCTGGAGGAAGAATACATATCCTGTACTTGTGTTTTGTTTTTGTTTGACTTCCTTTGTTGAAACTTTTGGATATTGATTTAAAAATATCTTACTCTATTACTTTAGGATACTATATTTTCATAGCACCTATTTTTTGTAGACTTATTACTACTTGCTTGATATGTAGGAGGCATTTTTTAACATCACAAATATGATCCATAAAATCAATATCCTGGAATATATGCTTATTTTTATAACATTGAAATTACACCTATGTGATGACACAAAAAATAATATAGGTCTTTATTAATAGTGCTTCATTTTTTAGTCTTTTACTTTTTGGTAAGAAATTATTTAATTCTTTCTCATTTTCCTCTGGCAGTGAAAAGATGTCCTTTGTTCACTTATGCTCTGTGCAACTTCCAGATAAATATTTTTTTAGGAGGTGGAGATTTCTGCTATTGCTGATAACCAGGCACTAACTACAGTGAGGAATAGAGCCCATGAGTGGAAAACTGTGAAAGCTTGATATAATTTCACAGAAAATATTGTTATCAAAAGAACTAAGTTATCCACATGTGATCAGCTGCCTAGGCACTTACTGGGGGGGGCGGTAAGAGGAACAATAAAAGAAAGGGGGCATTCATAGCAACAAAAATGTCTTATGGTCATAAGTTCTAAGGACAGAGGGAAAATGAATGTATATAAAGTGCAATTTTCAAAGATTATCACATTAACATATACACACACATCACCTAAAATTACTTCATTACTGCATTTGAGTCTGAACTCTGGTCTATAAGTGTTTCTGGTAGAGTTGATTTCAACCATATATGCTTTGGTAATCTAGCACTTTGATAAAATAAAAGTGTTCCCTTTGTATGGACTAAAAATCTAAGAAAACTCCAAATTAAATCTAGATGTAAGATTATAAATCATACCCATGTTCTCACAGATTTGTGTGAATTTGGATACTGCCTGTGAATATTTGTTTTTAAAGTGTTTGTAATATCTATCAAAATTTAAGATTTGGTCTGATTGCATTTTAAATTAAATTGAGTAATTGTTTTGGATTTGGGATTTTACATTAAAAGACATAACAGCTTTAAATTTACTATATTACCATGTTTAAGAGAATTGAATTTGCATTTACAAAATGGATAAGTTTAGTTGATTACGTTGAAATTGGTTGTTTAAATGCTTGAGAAGGATTGATTTGTTAGTTTCTGGCACTGAAAGTTTTAAGATTATTAAATTCATTACATTTAAAATATAACTTAAATCTCTTAAAGAAACATTAATTATGTTCATTTCTAATTTAGCTCTTTTTTTATTCTTGAGTTGATCCTTGAAATAGATTAACAGCTAAAGCCAAATATGACTAGCATGGGGTTTGAGGGGTTTTTTTTCCTTTAATATGTTAATTCAATAAAATAATATTAACAAACACCCACATAAGGGCATGAAGTTTCTTTTTGAGATGTTCTAAACTTTTCTGTGATGATGGCTGCACATATCTGCAAATATTCTTTAAAGCATTAATTGTACATTTTAAGTGTATGAATTTTTGTCTCAATAAGACTGCTAAAAAAACAAGTTGACATAGTCTTTTTTGCTCAAGATTCATCTCTCAGTCATTAAAATTTTTCATCTCATGTGACTAACCATGAATTTTTCTTTTGAGAAATTATCAGTGATAGAAATGTAGGCAGTTCTCACTTTCCCATTTTAAAAATGTATTTAATTTTCAAAAAAGTTTTAAATGCCACGTTGCACATAAATTATTGCACCATCTCATTATCCCTCAGAATAAATTCCAATAATTATTTAAGTGCTTGAAAATTTTTAAGAATTTAAGCTTTTGATTGCTTTCTTAAATTTCCCGTAGCAACTCATACTTTTATCTTTAGTGTATTATAGTCCACATCTTACCATACCCAGCTACACAAAGGGTTTTAATTATTAAAAAAAAAAAAAACTATACTAATTTCATTGTGAAGATTTAATATCTCATTATCACTATTGTTTTAATATAGATTGATTGAGAACCTGTAAGGATAGCAATTTTTTTTTTTATGTATAACTGTATTAGTCAATCTAGTTCCAGTAAGGAAAAGGAAACCATGGAGTAATATGATCAGAAAAAAATTAATAAAGAATTACTAACTATAATAGGTGATTAGCATAATGAGGGTTTAACTTCCACAAAGTAAGACTTCTAAATACAGGGTAGCAGATACAAGAAGAACCATTTCCTCTTGGGCTGAGATAAAGCACTCCCTCACTCAGTCCCAATCACAACACAGGGCTGAGATCTAGACTTAGAGAAGGCCTTGTCATGGCAACAAGTGCATTACTGATGGAGCTTGCTGGAAATCTGCCCTTCAGGGAGCCAAGGAGACCTGTTCTCTGGCAGATTCCTCACTAGAGGCACTCTGATACAAATCTGCCCTAAGGATTCTGAAAAAAAGATATTGGCTCCTTAGTGCTTCTGGGCACTGAGGACTATAGGAATTAGGTACTAGAAATCTTATAAGTGCTGCAGGATGAGGGCTGAGGATGCCATGTGTGCCAGCAGAGCCCAACAAGCAATCATACCACAACCAGGAAGCAAAATGTTTTTTCCTGCAATGTTGCTCCAATACCCTCTACTGGCAAAGCTTTAATGGAAGATGGCAAAAGGAAAACATCAAAAACAGTCCAGATCCATTTTCACAGAGCAGGTACAGAAGGTGAATTTGGAGTTAAGAAGAAAGAGATGGACAAACACTACAGTGTCTTTAATGTTTATATTGAGAATTGTACATTCATTTACATTTAAAATGTTTCTATCAGAAGGTGAATTTTGTACTGATTTTAAGATATTTCATCATAATTGTTGAAAATGATTAGAATTTGTAATATATCTTTCCATTTGTGTTGAATTTTTATTTACTTCCTATCTTAACTTTTATGCAAGAAACTTATTCATGTTTTTCTCTGTTATACCATTAAAACATTTCACCATTTTGAATGGCTTATATATTTATCTGTTTATTTTTACAATATTTTGTTATTTTACACTTAGTAATTTTAATCCCTTTGGAAATTCTTTTATCATATCATATTGGGATATTTTATTACTGGCATCCATTGAGGCCCTAAAGCCAGTTGCATCAATGTGGGCTGTACTTTGTTCCACTAAACATCTTGTTTTAAATTTCTCTCAGGAAGAGAGATTCATTCAATAGAATTCATAAAGAGGGATTCCAAGAATCACCTGAAGAAATGGAAGTAAGGAGAAAAACTGAACTGAAGATATAGTGATATGTAGTACAAATCTCCCTGCAAAAAGAAAGGATTTCCTTCTTCATTCTAGAGCAGCTGAAATACTATCCCAGACAGTCCTCAGGTGTCAGGATTCTTCAGAAAATCCTGCAGCTTTATACAGCTATCTCACTCAATTCAGAGATGACTACTTGTATCAGGACTCCTTTGCCCAAGGCAGTCCTAGAAGCAACTGACCAGTACTTATCTTTTCCAAACAGTTGTTACCTTCTCCACTTCTTAATATAATGGAGAATATAACCAACATTAATTAGCTAAAAAAAAGACCTTTAACTTTACAATTATTATATCAATAACCGCTGAAATATTTATAGACACATTGATAAATTTAGCCAATGCAAGTCCCCTTAAAATGTCCATTAGAGAGTGAGAGTAAGAAATCTCAGAATCTATACATTCCATACCCCACCAATACAAGAACTGGCTTTGTTCATGAATCCTTATGTTTTATTTGTTTGTTTCTTGACAATCAGTTCTTTGAAATGTGGAATAATCCATCACAGAATTTCTACTATGGTAAATTCATGAATATCATGTTATTTGAGAAAACATAGTCAGAAGGATTATGTTTTTGTTTGTGTGTTTTTCTTGTAACATATAGATTTAAAATTCAATAGAAAACCAATTTATCAAAATTAAGTTATCAAAAAAATTAAATGTTCTATTACACAAAAAGTAAATATATGAAGAGATGGATGTTCTAACTTGATGGGCAGAATCAATCTTTCCAAATATATATGTATACCAAATCATCACATTGTACACTTTTATAATTTTGTCAACTATACCTCAAAAAAAAAAAGGAAGTCAGAGCTTCACAAATATAGCATTTGGAAGGTTCCCCATCCTCATAAAGACCTCTCATAACTGTAGCAGTTTGTGTTTAAATGCTTAAATATCAAGTTGATATCTTTGCACATTCACAACCCCAGTGGGATAGGGCTTGGCACATAGAAAAACAAAGTTGTAACATGAAATCTTCCAATAAAAATTTTCTATCATTGTGCTAGAAAATAATGCTATGACTTAATAATATTATGTCAGCAATGAGCATCTCAATTATTATTGAGATATTTATATAATATAATTATAATTATTTATAAATTATAATTATAAATAATTGGATAATTATTTCAAAATAAATATATCTGTGATCTTTTTCCCAGAGATTCTAATTTAGTTTTCTGGTTCTCTAGCAATGAGGAGCTACTACACCAATTGTAAAGACTAGCTCATTGAATAAAAAGATACTAGGTAGCTACAAATGGATAACCTTCATTTAATGTAAATTTTCTGATTATTACCTATACTGAACAATGTACTATTAGCTAATCGTCTGAAGTCATTAGAACATTTCATCCTTTGCCTATTTCCTTCTCCTCTCCCTCCTTTAAAAAAAAAAGATTTTATTTATTTATTTATTTACTTATTTACTTATTTGAGAAAGGGAAAGAGAGCACTCGAGGGGGTGGGAGGTGGCAGACAGAGAATCTTAAACAGGCTCCATGTCCAGTGCAGAGCGTGATGTGGGCTTGATCTCACAACCCTGAGATCATGACCTGAGCTGAAACTGAGAGTCAGATGCTTAACTGACTGAGCCACCCAGGTGCCCCTCCTCCTTATCCTTAAACATGCATCCCAAACACTGCTTTTTTCTGCAGCTTTCCCCTAATCTCTGGAAGGTAGCATCCTTCCTCATTGTGCTCCAAAATACATTACTAACAATTCTATTATAGCACTTAAAACATTATGTGGCAATGATTTGTTTACAGTATGTCTAACCCACTGGATTATCAGTTTTCAGGGCAGTAATCAAGTTTGTAAACATATCACTAAGCAATAGCAATAGAAATTGCTTTATAAAATTGGTTAAAATAAATATTGGTGATGACATCCAAGCTGCAATAGGATCACAGCAATTCAATGTCATGGCACTCTGATTTTCAGATAATACCAGTTTCACTTCCTTGTGTTGGTTTTTGGCAGCAATAGCACTTGAAGGGCAATTTGAGAAAACTCAACTAATATTCTTGGCAGATATTTAACCTTATGAAAGGAAATCACTTACCCAGGGCTTTAGTATTTTTATTTCAGTGACATTTAAAATGGAAATGAGTCCATTTTCTTTTCAGATTTTAAAATATGTTTTGGTTCAAAATTAAACCCATTCAGTGAATTAATCAACTAGCATAAAATCAGAATATAAGAGAATTGTAAAAGCAGAGGCTTTTTTTTTTTCAGTGAGGCTCTTGTATTTGGTACATTCTATATTTTATATTGATTATACCAATAGGTAAAAACATTGCAATTGATATTCAATAAAATCATTATTTCTAGTACATAGTGAACATTTAACTTTATTTCTCTATGCATAAAATATAATTTAGATTCAATATATATTTTTACTTTTAATCATTCCAGGAAAATTAGTTATTCGAAAATATTTTTAAATTTTATTTATAGATTTTGGCATTAATAATAACTTTTAAATCTTACTGTATTTTTGTGTTATTATGATACTGAAATGATACTGAAAATGTTTATAGGAATGCAATGAAAATAAAATGTAAAAAGAATTAATCTCTAAAGTATCTATAGCTACTTTTTTTTTTTGGTTTGTTTAAAAAGCCTTTGGGGCACCTTGTGGCTCAACTGGTTAGGCATCAGACTTGGTTTCAGCCCAGCTCATGATCTAGGAGTCCTGGGACTGAGCTCCATGTAGGGCTCCTCACTCAGCAAGGAGTCTGCTTAGGATTCTCCCTCTCTCCCTCTGCCCCTCCTGCTTATTCTCTCTCTCTCTCTCATTCCAAAATAAAAATAAAACATAAAAAAAAAGGTTTTGTTCATCTTGATCAGGTAAAGGATAAACTCTTTTTTTTTTTTTTAAGATTTTATTTATTCATGAGAGACCAAGAGAGAAAGGTAGAGACATAGGCGGAGGGAGAAGCAGACTGCCCATGGGGAACCTGATGTGGAACTTGATCCAGGACCCCAGGATCACGCCCTGAGCCAAAGGCAGATGCTCAACCACTGAGCCCCCCAGACACCCCAGGTAAAGGATAATCTCGATGTCAATTTGCTACCTAATCATCAATTTCACTTAACAGATTCACTACCCTAAATACACTGCAACTACAGACTTGACAACTTAAAATGAAAATCTCCCTTGTTCTATAAGATTGTATGCTGAAAGAATAAATAGTTCCCTGAAATAACCAACATTAGTACCTGGTATAGGTTTTCGGTCAAATAACAAAACCAGGAGCAAAACAAGGCCAACTACTTGTAACTTGATAGCCAGTAAGTACAAACATTGAAAGATCCAGGCACCAAATGTGAGCATGTATGCCAATCCTAGAGACTAATGTCTAATCACAGAAACAAAACCTAAAAACCTTAAATCCATCATGTACACTTAATGTAAAATTCAAAGCTTGAATTTACCCAGGAAATTCTCCAATATCTAGAGCTGAAACTGCTCTTTGATGCACCAGGAAGATCTGTTGTAATGACTCAGTCACTTAGATTTGTGTTAATATGCATAAAATTTAAAGTATACTTTTTTCCTGCTACTCCTTCCTATGTCTGAATATGTGTATGCTTCACTACTCAGCTCATGCACTAATGCATCAAAAATGATGAAATCTACTACTATGACTTTTTCTAAGAACTCACACTAATGTTGGAAGCAAAGGCAAAATAAAAATTAAATTCCCTTACTACTTACAGCCTATTCACAAGTCCTTGAAACAGGCAGAGTGACCTTCCTCTAGGGACTCAGGTGCCTCGATGTTAATACTTTGCTAAGGGCAAAAGGCAATCTTAGCTCAACTCCCAGGATCCTGTACATGTACTTTAACATATAAAAATTTCTTTGGATGCTTCCTTTATCTCCCCCTCACCCCAGATACATGTTGGCAGTCATCCTCCATGCATATGACCCACCAATATACGTCTGAAGGGTCTCATGACTAAGATTTTATTAGACAGTGATAAAAGGCCTTTTTCTAAGAATAGCTAGCTCCCTCAAGGTCCTGGAAACCTTGCTTTCAAAATTCCTTCCAGACTTACACTATCCTTAACCCCCTCCCAACTTGAAAGTATATAATGGGCCACCCCTCATGACCCCAGTGCAGGTTTTTCTGCCCATGCCTGTCCCATGCTTTAACAAAATCACCTTTTTGCACCAAAGATGTCTTAATTCTTTCTTGGCCCTTGGGTCTGAATCCCACCACTTCAAAACACATTAATAATCAACACCCAAGATACCTTCCTATGAATGTCCCAATAGAAAACATTTTGTTTAGCTTGGTGTTTGCTGTACCATAATACCAACAGAATACAACTAATTTCCTCAGCCACTGCTTCAAATATCTGTATCTAATTTTTGCTCAAATTTTAACAACCTCATACCTATCTGTCAAAATCCTTTTAAAATGTAACTATTTTTGGTACCCTTAATCTGTAACTCCTACACACACTTTAATAGTGCCTTTTCCTTGAGAATATCTGGACATTTTTATCAAGAGAACAATTAAAGCCATGGTATTATGATTAGCCAAAGCTCTTTCTAGCAGACCACTGATTAAGTCTGATTTAGCATATCATAACAAATGGCTTTCCAGAGACAGGAACAAAGTAGTATTTTCTATTCATGAAAGGAGCTAACAACATTCTTTGTGCTAAAAAGGTTCACTACAAAATATAATCCAGAAGATTCGAAGTCTGCTAGAAACCTTTCACTAATGACAACACTATGACAAGGTCTCCAGATACACAGAGAAGAAACACTAAAGGTATGGTGGACACCTCAGTTAACAGAACACATCTAACAAAAATGGGCAACAGGGTGATGCTGTAGCTAGTTATTTATAAAGGGCTATAGTTTCTCCATATGGGTCCATACTCCCTACAAAATAAAATTTGCCTTAGATATTGCTTATTTAAAATTACATTTTTATAGGGGAGCCTGAGTGGCTCAGTCAGTTAAGTATCTGCCTTCAGCTCAGGTCATGATCCCAGGGTCCTGGGATTGCATCCCACATGGAGCCTCGCATTAGGCTCCCTGCTCAGTAGGGAGTCTGCTCCTTTCTCTCTCCTTCTGCCCCTTCCCCGACTCATGCTTAATGCTTTTATTAAAACTTAATAAAAGTTTTGTAAATAAAAAAATAAATAAAATTCTATTTTTACAGAAGTATTTAGTACCTGACGCAGAAAAATGCTCATATAAGGAAGCATTTATTTGAAGTTTAACATGAAATCATACAAACAAAATTTGTATAAACAAATCCAAATTGAGTCATAACACAGATAACTAAAGACAAAGTAAAAACAAAGACCACTAATGGACCATTAGATACAGCTGTGTCTTTGTTTTTTTTTTTTAAGATTTTATTTATTTATTCATGAGAGACACACAGAAAGAAGCAGAGACATAGAGGAGGGAGTAGCAGGCTCCCTGTGGAGAGCCTGCTGCAGGACTGGATCCCAGGACTCTGGGGTCACGACCTGTGCCAAAGGCAAATGCTCAACCGTTGAACTACCCAGGTGCCCCACAGCTGTGTCTTGTACACTACAAACTCTTTTACAAAATAATCATGTTACATCAACACCAACCTTCAATGTCATCCTGCAAGATGGGAGACTTTAGAAGTCTCCTCCTGTTTTCTCCAAAGTCCTCCTGGTAATTGTTTTGAGTGATTGCCACCCTCTCAAGATACCCTGACATAAGTGTTCTGTTGGCCACTGGAGTCTACGTATCTCGGTCCATATTCATAGTTCCTGTAGTTTTATGCAGTAGAATCACAGCCGTCATAGCCACTATAGTTCTGATCACCATCATAACCACTATTGCAATTTCCATATTCTTGGTCATAATAGTTTTTAAATCCTTTGTTCCAGTTTTGGCCCTGAACTGTTTTGGTCTACAGCCTCTGGTATCACCCTGTCCACCAACTGCAGTACTTCTTCCACCTTCTTATTGTTGCTGTTGCTGCCTATATACCTCTTTGGGTTGTGAAACTTTGATTTCACACTTCATAGGACCAATTTTATGAGATCTGCATTTATTTATTTATTTATTTATTTATTTATTTATTTATTTTTATTTCCAGTTTTTATTTAAAGTCTAGTTATTCAACATATAGTGTAATATTGTTTCACAAGTAGAATTTGGTGATTCATCACATACATATAATAACCAGTGGTCAGAAGATATCTCCTAACAATATCTTTACGGGCTCTTCATTTGTACATGTGATAAAACAAAATTATCTTCTCTTGTTTTTGTATCCAAGGAAAGTTCAATATTTCAATCTCTCCAAAGTCTCCTCAATATTCTTTAATTGTTCTTTAGAACAATTGTGGGTTCAATCTACCCACAAAAACCTCTTTTTGGGGGGTTCTTTCCTTTTTAAAGCTTTGGCCTTTTGGGGGGTGTCTGTCAATTTGCCATCTAGTTTGTGTTGTTTCCATTCCAAAATCTTATCAACATAAACAGCATCTTTGCAAAGCATAAATCCAAATTCTCTTGATCTTCCAGTCCCTGGATCTATTTTAATTGTACAGCCTACAAATTCCCAGATCAAAACAAATATTCAGTCAGATCTTTCTTGCTTGTATCCCAGCTCAAGCCTCCAATAAATATTAACCTGGCTCAAGCAGCTGTTCTACATTTCTCATAACACTGCACTGAAAACTCAGAAAAACAAAGGTAGCAACATTTTCAAGCAAAAGAAACAAAGCAAAACGAGTCATTTTTCCCAACTTAGGTTTTTCCTCAAGTACATTCTTTGGGATTTTCAGTTTATCCCTCTATCTCCAGAGAACTGCAATGTGAAATCTCAAAGTATATAATACATATTTCTAGAGAGTAATATACATTAAGTTGATAAATGTTTAACAATAAGCTTGGTAAACAACAACAACAACAAAAAACCCTGATTGTACCATTTGCCCATTGCTATGGTCTGAATATCAATCCTCCCCACCACCATGATCACTTTTAAACTAATAATGTGATGTTAAACTGAGTGCAAAGTTCGGAAGAGGTGTGTTGTAGCACACTATTATTTATTTCTCCCATATAGATGAAATAGATAAAATAGCATCAAGAGCAAGTATGATAACACAGTAAAATAATTATGATGTAGTTTTTAACATTTATTAACCTTTAAAAATAATTCATGCAAGTTTATGTAATTTAACTTTCAAGAACAGCTGTATTTTACAACCAACTTGTAAGACTAGCTCTCATTATCCAGCACATGCTGGATCTAGCATACCGCTGGTAGTAGATGTCTTTCATATCTTTTGCTAGTTGACATTAAATATCTGAAATAACATAGATTATTCTCAGTTTTAGTGATTGAGAGTTTTGAAAACAAATGAAAATTGGTTTAAATATTTATTACCTTTCTTTAAATTGACAAAAGAAAAAGCAGTGTCTAAAAAAAAAAAAAAACAGTATCTAGAATTATATGACCCTTCCTCTACATTGTCCATTTCATTTATGTTACTTTTATGTAAACCTCTTTATGAATTCCTTTTCTTAAATGTACAATTTATGAAATGAAAAGATAATGGGAGCAGGGGATTCCACCGCTAATTTTAACCACTAATTTTAGCTCAGATAAAACTTGCCTTGGCAGTTGCCTCTCACCTGTCTCATTTGTGGATATGGAAATGAGGAGGCCAAAAGTCAGGGGCCTTTCTTGGAGAAAATACATTGTTGAGTTCAAGACAAAAGACACAGTGATGTAAGTACTCAAAGTTTTAAAACTTTGACAGTGGAGTGATATTTCTTGATTCACTTAAGATCACATTTTTTTTTAAAGGTTTTATTTATTTGAAAGAGAGAGACAGACAGAGATAAGGAGAGAGAGTTTGAGCTGGAAAGAGAGAGAGAGCAGACTCCTTACTGAACAGGGAGCCTGACTCAGGGCTCAGCCTCAGGTCCCTGGGATCATGATCTGAGCTGAAGGCAGACACTTAACTGACTGAGCCACCCAGGTGCCCCTAAGGTCACATTCTAAGATTCATTCTAAGATTACAGTATAGTCGGTCTGCTTCTTTCTTTGGAAATTTCCTATGAGCCCTTATGTTCCACCTTGGCTCATTCTCTTGGCCATCTCTGGTCAAACCAGCAATGGACACCTTTCCAACTTGGTTCACTGTCCTATATTTCCCTGAGTTTGCAATCAGAATCAATTAGCCAGTTCAACAAGGCTGGAATTATAATGCATAACCTCAGTATTGATATAGACAAATATATTTGTGATGGGGCCTAGAGAAGCAAAGAAAATTATTTTTTCTTTCTTTCTTTCTTTCTTTCTTTCTTTCTTTCTTTCTTTCTTTCTTTCTTTCTCTTTCTTTCTTTCTTCTTTCTTTCTTTCTTTCTTCTTTCTCTTTCTTTCTTTCTTCTTTCTTTTTTTTAATATATTTTATCTATTTTTTCATGAGAGACACAGAGAGAAGGCAGAGACATAGGCAGAGGGAGAAGCAGGCTCCATGCAGGGAGCCCAATGTGGGACTCAATCCCCAAACTGTGGGATCGTGTCCTGAACAGAAGGCAGACACTCAATCACTGAGCCACCCAGGTGTCCCGCAAAGAAAATTCTAGAAGAGAAAATAAATAAAGAAATAAGTAGGAAAACAGGGAGAAAAGAGAAAGGTCAAGTGTTTTAGAGTGCTCGGTTCCAGTTTTTTCCCTAAATTACCAAGTATTCCTGCTTTAAGCTTCTATGAAGCATATTAAGTTGGTTCTGTTATATAATTTTAAAAGCATTAAATAGCATATAAGGTTTAAGAGTATCTGTATTTCAGGGTCCATTCATGTCAAAATGAACTACAATATCATGGATCTCTACAGATCCATTATACTACTCACATGTATGCATTTCAGCATACTTCCCCTATCCAGGTACAAGAATTTTTAAACAAGGGAGTACCCTGTGTATACTCTAGAAATAAATACTTCCCTGCGCTCAAGATTACTCCTTGTGCTTTCCAGTCAGTATTTAGCAAGTGAGTCAGTTAATTAACACTTATCAATTATAGGCTGACAGGTAATGCAGAGGAGTCAGAATGCAGAACATCATCCCTACCCTGTATGCAATCAGTTAAGTCTTGGGAGAGAGTCACAAACACATGAAAAAAGAGTTTATAGTAATAATAAACATAGCTCTTGACTCTTATTCTCCATTGGTCATGCTATTCTTTTCCATTTTCAAATCCATTATTCTTTTCTATTTAAGGTATCTGTGCATTAAGGCTAATATCCTTGAGGAGATAAAAGCCAAATGCCAAAGCAGATTTGATCATAAGTTAGGCAGATGGTGGTGATTTGATTAGGAATTTGTGCACTGAGTTGTCACCTGCGATCTCTGCAGGACTTTTTTTCTTTCCTCTTGTGTAGTTTCACCAGTTGTGTTAAATGGTAATTTGAAAAATATAGTTTGGTCAATACTGTAGTAATATAGAACTTCTGATTTTTAAAATTCAATCTTCATTTTTCTTGTTTTCTCAACAAAATTATTAGTCACTTTCTTTCTTTCTTAGTTTCCACCACAGTATAATTCTTATACAATAATTTACAATTATCTACCATGCTGCCATCTGCCATTGTAGAGGAAAACCCTTTAATGCTTGTCTGCTGAGAGTTATGAAATTACGCCGATGATAACATGTACATCAATCTATTATCTGTAGGTATTCTCTATAAAGGAGAAAGTGAAAATAAAATAATGAAGAAAATGATATATTGTACCTTACGTACTTGAGATTTCCATAAAGAAATGGGTTAAATAAGAACCTAGTAAGTTAAAAGGCAATATAGAAAATTCTTATTTTTATACAATTGCTTACTGAATCCTTAACCTGACTTAAAAAAATCATATTAGCATATATTTGAGAAAGCATATTTGTAATTGATTCTACATTCTAGAAAATAATTTGCAGATACTGTAACTTAAATGGAACAAATAAATTACAGCAACAATTCAAAAAAATTATAATGGATAAATGTATGATAAATTAATGTTCATTTTCTTATATATCTATAGCTTAATTATTATACCCTATATTTTAATAATTTCCAAATAAGAATTTTCATTGTTACAATTGGCATAGCTGGTGCTTGCCTCCAATCTAAGATTATGATATTAATTATACTTTTGGAACATATTCTTGCTCATATGACTATCTGTGTTTTAAGGTGCTGTCTTCTAAAACTAATGTGGCCTATTAGTTAGAGGGACAATGCTCATTGGATTCCTAAAATATCTTAGCATCCTACAAAAATGTTGCATTCATAATCTCTACAGAGCACAGGAATACTTCCTAAGCATTTTCTCCATCCTGATGTATTATCAAATTGAACCGGGACGCCTGGGTGGCTTTAGCGGTTGAGCACTTGCCTTGGGCCCAGGACGTGATCCTGTGTTTTGCCTTTCTTTATTGAGAAGGAATATCTTATGAAGTGTAGAGTCAAAAAGCAGTGTATTAGCTCTGCATTGCAACGTAATAATACTGCCATAAATTTAGAAGCTTAAAATAACACCTGTTTTTTGTTTCATGCTTTCTGCAGGTCAGGAGTCTTATCTTTGTTTAGATATATACTCTGCATTAGGACCTTAAACAGGCAGTCACGGTGATGGCCAAGGCTGCAATCTGCAGTCTCTTATAAGTTCTGATTGGGGAGAAACTTACTTCTAAACACATGTGATTGTTTACGGAATTTACTTCTTTTTGAGCTAGTGGACTGAGATCCAACTTTTCTTGCTGATTTTTGGCCACCCTCAGTTCCTTGCCTTTTTTTTTTTTTTTAAGATTTTATTTATTTATTCATTAGAATACACAGAGAGGTGGGAGAGAGAGAGAGAGAGAGAGAGAGAGAGAGAGAGAGAGAAGCAGGCTCCATGCAGGGAGCCGATGTAGGACTCTATCCTGGGTCGCCAGGATCACGCCCTGGGCTGAAGGCGGTACTAAACCGCTGAGCCACCAGGCTGCCCAGTTCCTGGCCTTTTGATATGGATATAGCAACTTGCTTCTTCCAGGCCAGCAAGGAAGAGTTTCTTCCTAGTATGGGTATTGCAGTTACATGCAACATAATCATGTACATGTAATAACATATACGCTATCGCCTTTGCCATATTCTATTGTATTGAAGCAAGTCACAACCCTGCCACACTCAAGAGGAAGTGGTAGCATAAAGATGTGACTACCAGGAGGCAGGAATCATAGGTTCCACCTTAGACTCTGTCTCTTAAAGAACTTCATTCCCAAAAAGCTAGTTGAAAATCTCTTTGTCCATATCACCTCCTCCTCAAATTTGTCAACCTCTTCTTCTAGGGTTCTTAGCAAGCTTCAGTCTAGGAAGTTCCCATGCATGTTTGGACAAGATGGCATTGCCTGAAAGTTCACACATCTGACCTCTGGAACATCTTACAAATTGGGTTAATTCCTGTGAAGATATTGTTCTACAGATGTACTTATTTTTATTCTAGTTACTCTCTGAATGGAAGGATATCAGAACCTATCTACGGTGACAGAACCAAACTATATTGAGTATATCTTCCTCATCAGATATTACTTCAGTGACTTACACTTTTCAGCTAAAATGCTTTTTTTTTTCTTTCCATTTGGGGAACAGATGTGAACCATCTGTTTTTAATCAAAAATCCATATTAAATTACACCTTTAATTCTAGTGATAAGTAGGAAAACATCTTAAATGTAATTTGACTTGTGTATATGATTTCTTCATTAGATTTACCTCCTTTTAAATATGTCAAAACCTCATTATCTTGAATGCTGATGATGTAATGAAGAGATTAAGACTCTGTATGCTGTATAAACTATGAAGAGCTACCGGAGCAAATCTGAATTACACAAGCATGTGTTGAGAGGATCATTAAGTAATTTGGTCCATTTAACATTATATCCCCATGCGACTGTTCCATATTTTGATACTTTGAAGCTTTGAAGCAACTTTTGAGTTTATTATTCATTGATCTCACTTTTGTCTGCATATCTCCCTCAAGAGCCAGGGGTAAAAGCTCAGAAGTCTTTTCTAATCCATGTAATCTTTAAACAAAGATTTAAAAGATAAAAAACAAAGATAAAGGTAACGCTTTTGTATGATGTAGAGAGTCTTATATTCTTTCCTATTTTTATGGGCAAATTCATGGCCATGGAGAGAGAATTTATCCTAAATGATTGAAAGCTTTTCCGTCAAGGAGGTAATTTACCTTCTATTATCAGACAGACTAGACTTGTACAGCCCCTTATCACAAAAATGTCTTCATCATTTAAGACCTAATGGAGGGAGATTCCTCTCCCCTCTCATTGGATGTAATGTCAGCAAAGCTCTGCACTAGCATAATTCCAGGAGACACAGAGAGAGAAAAAATATAGAGAAAGCAGATTAGTGCAGCTGTGATAATCCTCCTTTTGGTATATGCTTCCCTCTGTGGAAAACACTATTGTCCTTTCAATGTTACCTCTATATTCTGGCTTTTTGGAGATATCCACAGTCTATATCACAGCCCTGATCTTGGCCTCAGAGACTCAGATCTTTCCAAATCACAGTCAAAGATTCTTAGCAGGGTTTTATCCATAAGAGATGCAAACTTAAATTCTATCAAAACACATATTTTTTTCTTTTGCTTTCATTTAAAAAATCATGTTAACAACACAGCATATTCTAAAATGTTCAAAGCACTGATTTTAGATAAAAACCTAAGTTGAAAGAGGTGACTTTAGGATTGGAGCAGCAAAAACTGTAACAGTTTCAGATGTGTAGCTAGTCAGGATCTAGCCCAATTTGTTCACTATCAGGCATCAGATGCAGTACCAGAAGAAACCCTGCATGGTGTCATGGCCCAACAAAGCAGGCAGACACTAAATTGACTTCCTTTATAGGCAAGAAAATCGGGATGCCAATGCCCAAGGATCAGACAGGCAGACTAACAACATTAGTTATGATGAGTGGGGGATTAAGAGTGGTGTCGGTTATGGAATTGTTGCTCCTCATGCTGCCAAATATGAGAGAAGTTGTCAGACAATGAGCCCACAGGCCAGAGAATATCAGACTTCCAAATGCTTCCTAAATAGATAAAGGCTACTTGAAATCTTGTCAAATCTGACATGCGTTCCTATCTGATGCAGCTTTTGGAGAACTGGATAACACACAACTCACTGAAAGATAAGAAATAACAATGCAAATGGCAGGAAAAAGTCCCAGAAGATAATACTAAAACAATACAATATAAACAGTGTTAGTTACATGTTTATTGAATAGAAACTATGTGACCTGACTTCTCCGCACACTGGGGACACCTCCAAGTCCCGGCTTCTCACACTACGTTGGAAAAAGAGAGACCATAAACAGAACAAATAAGTCAGTTATGTTTCATGTTAGAAGGGAATGCTTTTTAGAAGAAAATTAAAGTAGATAAAGATAATAGCTAGATAATTTGTATTTGTAGGGCATAGAGATGGGACTGAAATTTTAAATAGAGCTATAGGCTTGGCCTTCTTGACAAAGTAACATTTGAGTACCTTGGTATAAAGACAGTGACAGAATGATCAAAACAGCCAGGTTTCTGGGAGTAGAGTGTAACAGGTCAAAGGAGCAGCACTTACAAATGTCCTGAGATGAGCACATGCCTGGAGAGGGAATATTAAGTACAGAGTCTCTGCAGTGAGATCCCACGTGGTGGAAGAGGCCAGTGTGGTTGGGGGAGAATGAGCAAGCTGATGAGTTAGAGGAATAAGGGCAGAGATACAAGAGAGAGAATAGATCATCGTGGCCCTCTTAAGCCATTGTCAGAACTGAGTGCTTATTGTCTGAGAAATGAGAAAACACTGAAGCACTCCAGAAGAAAAGTGAAATGATGTGACTTATGTTTTAACAATCTCACTCCAGCTGCTATATGGGGTGATTTTTTTTTTTCTTTTCAGAGCCTCTCTAAACTTTCTACATTTTTCATATTACAGTTTATAACTGAAATTAAACTTTTTTTTTTTTCCCCTTAGGACTACTGCCAGGGGCTGAAACAAAAATCTCATCATTTGGCGGTGGGGGGTGAGGGTGGGGGGAACAACAGTGCTCTGATAGAAAGATGTGACCATAGTAAAGCATTATCATTATTAAGTAACAGCAGCACTCCTACAAAAAGATAGGGTCTGTGGCCGGGGTCAAGTAAATGTTACCTAAGTTGGGGAAGGGGGGGGATATATTATACATTGCCTGCTGGCAGCAGTGTAGTAGTAATTATTCAAATTATAAATAATCTTTTGCAGAGAAGATAAAGAACAGGATATGGCCTCCACCTACTGCCTGAAAAAGGAAAATTTTCAGAGATACTCATCACACTCCTCCAACAGTTTTGAAAATCAGAATACCCCCTCAAGTAATTGTTTTGGTTCTTTTATTGTTTTTGTTCTGGAAAGCGGATGGAAGTCATAGACTGTGACCAGTCCATTGTTCTGAAGCAAGATCCTTCAGAAACTTTCATATTCCTACCCAGAATGCAGTTTATCTATAACAACAAAACAGGACTGCCTGGGATGCTTGCAAATTACCTGGGAGAAGTCTCCCTCCAACTAAAATTATCTTTGCTTTCTTTTAAGGTTTCCATACTAACAAAAATAAATCCAGTACTTCATTGCCTCATATTAGTTGAATATCTTGGCAAAGCCATGATTTCTGTCCTACCCAAGTTGTCAATGTTCTTGTTGGATAGTAAGCCCATCTGTGGGTCATTATATAACTAAAAATAAATCAACCAACCACCTGGTAAGTAAAAGGGGCTCCAATTGAAATAGTAATGACAGTATGCATGAACTAAAAATCATAATTAATTCTATTCTGTGTAACTGAGGTCTATTCAAGAAAAAATGTAAAAACATTAAAAGTTAATAAAATCCATTTGATTGGCCTCAACTATTTGGTGTACTGGACCTTCTTCATTATCATGATTAAAGGAATCTAAAAGAGCCCCAGCCAGTATTCGTTAATTAAAAAAAAAGGAAAAATCTTAATTACAATAAAATTCATTTTGAAAATCAAGTTTTTTATTCTAAAGTTTTATTTATTAGAATGTTTTCAAAGATGGCAGAGAGTTCCTGACAAAATGAAAGCAATCACTTGTTTTTCAGGATTATATTCTCCCTGGATATGCTAATTTTTAAAGTCAGTCAGGAATTAGGTAGCCCTGGTTTTCAATAAATAAGAAATTCAAACCTGTCAAAGACAGTTATAAATTGTTAATTAATGTTAATTGAGTAAATTGACTAGCATTAATTGACTAAATTAAGTGTGGGCTTTTGAAATAATAAAGATTATACTTTTTCATCTCCACTCCAATCCTATATGGGTGTAGTTATAGAGTCTAATCAAGTTTCACATGTCACCCTCATTGGGGATTTCTGAAAAAATTGCATGACTGGGAAAGTTATAACTTGTGTGATTAAGAATGGAAAATGAGTAACCAGTTTGTGATTTTAAGGGCACTGTCATGAGAGAGTAAAGTAACATATTCCAGTAGTTAACAAGTTAATTCCCTCAAGATTTTACTCATCTGCTGGTATTACAAAACACTTTCCTGTTCAGAAAACTAAAGCACTTGAGGCAAAACGAATGAAGCCCCTATTTTCAGCAGAGAAAGGCTCACAAGCAAATCTCATGTGGCCTATTGCCTCTGATTTAATAACCCTGTGGGTGATGGGCAAGGTTGCCAGGCCTCCCATGGAAGGTTATGAGAACAGAAAGGGAATCCCTCTAAAAGGATTTGTTTCTTCATAGACTGCCCTGCTTTGGTATGCAGTCAACATGTTCTAAAGATGCTTTAAAGTTTTAATTAAAGAATGAATAACTGAAAATGGAGTCCAATGAACATGCAAATCATGTTCTGACACCAGTCGGTAATGCTTGCCAATTGTCAGCTGCTACATTTTTTTTTCCAACTTTACTGAAGCTGAGGAAGATTCTAAGATATTTCAGTGATGATTTGATAAACGCCTACTTTGTGAAAGGACTCCTGCCACCGAGATAACATATCCATCACCTCACATATTTTCCCTTCCTTTTTCTTTGTTGTTGTTATTGAGAAGATTTAAGCACTAACTCTTAGCAAATTTCAATTATATGAAATTTATGCTATGAACAGCGTTACCAACTAGAGTCATCATGTTATAGATTAAACCCTCAGGCCTAATTTATTTTATAAATAAAAGTTGATGCCCTTTCTCCAGCTTTTCCTTTTGTCCCCTACACCCAGCCCCTTGGCAACCACTTCTACCCATCCCTCTGTCAGCATCACTGGAAAAATTCATAGATTATAAAATGATGCTTCCTTCATGAAAAAAGGTGGCAAATTGGGTAATGGAGTAAGTGTTGTTACTTCTCATTTACTATATATTTATTTTAAAAAAAACAGAACTCATTTGTTTATTTTTTGATGGATATTAGGTCTTAAGTGTCCATGTACCTTAAACCCATATGAGGAGAGTGTGGAAGAGTGGCATAAACTGTCATTTCAGCCTCATTTCTCTAGCCACTATCTCTAAAGGAATGGATTATATACAGAAGAGAAGATTTTTTGGTTGATAGGGAACTGAGTTATATCCTCACAATAATCTCTACATGTGTATACCATATATGTTCTTCTAGAGAACCCTCCAAAATCTGTGTGGAAACTATATTAATCTGAGCATACTTCATCCTGCTGAAATCCCTGGACTGCTTGGAGAGGAGAACATGGCTTTTCATCCAAATTATGAACATTACTTACATTTTATGTTGCTAAAATTTTACTAGGAAGAGAGCAACTCCGTTGGGTAGCTTGGGTGGTGAAAAAGGGGAAAATCAAAGAAATTCTATCAATACAAAGGATGTTATTTCTCATTTAGCACTTAGTTTAAAAGGTTTTATAAATGTTTTTCTCATTACTTTTACATAGTTCATATCTTCTGTTTCCTTTTATAATGACAGGACATTTCTATTTCTTTCTATCTCTACCTATCGATCATCTAATCTATGTATTTTTGTATCTCTATCTATCATCTATCTCCAATATCTTTCTCAGAGAAAAACTGAGAGACAAAGAGAGATAGAGAGAGAGAGAGAGAGAGAGAGAGAGAGAGAGAGAGAGGAAACAGACTACTTTGAGGCAGGGCAAAAAAGAGTAAAGAAAGCTTACTTGCTTACTTTTCTGTCAACCTTTGGTCTCAGTCATGATGGAGCCATTGCTGCCCCAAGTTTTTTTTTTTTTTTTGAGCATCCTAGAGAATTAGTCTCTCCTTAAACCAAATATCTGCCTAGCAATGCTCTTCCTTAGTTGGTTGTTTTTATTGTTTTGCTCTAAATATGAGGAAATACCCTTCTTTTTGCCATGCCCTAAGAAAATTGTCTCTTCTCATGAGTCAGTAAATAATTTCAGTTGTGGCGAGATAGAAGCTATTCCAAAGAGTTAAGTAACAAGACCTTTTATTTTATATCTAAAAGATAGTTATCTGATATTAACCACCCTAATTTCTTAGCCTTCCACTCTTTAAATAACGTTTTTTAAATTATTTTTTTCAGAAATATTAACAGTGAAGAAGCTTTTCCTCCCTCAGTAATTCCACCTCCTCCTAATCTTTGAAGACACACCCCCAGAGAGGTTCATTCACAGTTGAACACAGAAGACATTGCCTATTACTGTTTAGCCTCAGGCCCAGTGAACAGCTGCACTTCTCTATACCTGACATGATTGACACTGAGGATTTCATCCCTAGCATTATTTTCTTTTTCAGAGCACTGATAATCAGCATCTTTTATTTCTCTAAACAAAACCTTTGTAAATAACAAGCATACAAAACTTTATTATAATATGGGATAAGATGTAAAAACTAAAAAAAAAAAAAAAATCTCACGATTTTATTTCTTCCCATTGATGTAACATACTTAAATAATTTCTTGAGAATGACTTAGGTGTTTCATATTATGCTACTCTAGGGACAGTCATTAAGTCCATCACTTTTCCTTTTTTTTTTTTTTTTAAGATTTTATTTATTTATTCATGAAAGACACAGAGAGGCAGAGACATAGGCAGAGGGAGAAGCAGGCTCCTTGTGGGAAGCCCCAAATGGGACTTGATCCCAGGACCCCAGGATCATGCTCTGACCCAAAGGGAGATGCTCAACCTCAACTTCTGAGCCACCCAGGAGTCCCATGTCCATCACTTTTCCTGATGAAGGAAGGATCCTCACAGAGCAGATGGCAGTACAGCCTTAATCAGTAAAACAAGGTTTTCCAAAGGTCTTTTACTATCTCCTCCCCTTACATCCTCCTTACTCTTTAAACCATGTATTTTCATTCAAATTGTTTTAATTTAAAAAGGCCTAAGTCAGATATTAAGCAATGACAAAGCAACAATTACCCTTTTTGCTTATTTTTCTATAATGATCCCATGATCCTAATTATTTTTCTTCAGTCTTGAAAGGGTCACCTCTATTTCTGCTACTGTAAACATGGATGTGCTATGGTGCCCTAGACTTTTGAGTTATAACTTACTTTTATGTGATTTCCAAATTGACCTAAATGCTTTCTGGGGTGAATTCTTTAGAACGATGTGAAAACAAGAAGGTACTTGCTTTGTCGAAAGTGTTTGAGTAGGAAAATATAAGAAAATTCAATGATGTTTAAAGATGAGGATGCAAATAACCTACTCAACATTTTCCTCTGAGTATCAGGTTCTAAAATGAAAATAGATACTTAAGAAATGTTATTAATAACAAGGACATCAAAACATAGTATATTTAAGCATGTATCAGTAGTTTATTACTTTTTTTTTGGAAAAATATATCCAAAATATAGTATTTTTTAGATGAAATAGCACTTGATATATCTTTCTCAGATTGAGTTGGTTTCTAGATTTACTAATACATCAACTGTAGTCAGTGATTAAAAGGAAGAAGCTAAAATTAAGTGCATGCAGGTCTAAAGGGAGTCATGTAACATTAACCCTTCAGTAGGTGGATAAAATTACAAATTATAGTCTTCAAGGGAGGAATTGTCTTTGTATTTAATTTGAACAAATGCTTATATCTAGAGTGTCTACTGGAAACGGTGTCTTATGTTACCATTAATTGCTAAACAGAATATTCTACAAGTCAACAGATGACAGAATCATGGGTCCCAGTGGTTCAACCCATAGAAGTCAAAAATACTATCAAAACCAAAGTTGAGGGGATCCCTGGGTGGCTCAGTGGTTTAGCACCTGCCTTTGGCCCAGGGCGTGATCCTGGAGTCTGGGGATCGAGTCCCAAGACAGGCTCCCTACATGGAGCCTGCTTCTCCCTCTGCCTGTATGTCTGCCCCCCTCTCTCTCTCTCCCTCTCTCTCTTTGTCTCTCTCAAATAAAATCTTAAAAACAAACAAACAAACAAACAAACAAAAACAAATTGACAGGCAGCCTGGGTGGCTCAGCAGTTTAGAGTCACCTTCAGCCCAGGGTGTGGTCCTAGAGATCCGGGATCAAGTCCCATGTCAGGCTCCCTGCATGGAGCCCGCTTCTCTTTCTCTCTCTCTCTCATGAATAAATAAATAAAATCTTAAAAAAAAAAAAAAAAGTTGACAAGGAACAGGATTCAGTATTTTAAAGAGGAGGCTGGAAACAACTAGCCCATCTTATGAGATGCCTTATGAGGGATCTGGCCAACCTTGTGCTTGAGTAGCATGTACTGCAAAGTAGGAAGAATAAAAGAAATGGAAGCCTAGCCTGATGGCATACCAGGGGGAGGAAAAACATCAAACCTTGGAGATGTCAGAGGAATGATGACAATCAAGACATGGCTATGGGAATGTACTGTATCTAGAAGTCATTTGGATATCATTTTATTTGTTTTTTATTCCTTTATTTTTAATCTTTTTTTTTTTTTTTTTTTTTTTTTTTTTTTTGAGAGAGAGAGAGAGAGCATGCACATATGTGGGGGAAAGGGCAGAGGGAGAGAGAGAATACAGACTGGCCCAGGGCTGGATCCACCTAGGGCTGGATCCCATTACTCTGAGATCATGACCTAAGCCAAAATTAAGAGTCAGGTGCATAACCGACTAAGCCACTCAGGTGCCCTTGGATATTATTTAACTATCCATTGAAGTTTATATCCATGAGTATGAAAAAAAAATGCAAAGTTTTCTTCGGATAGGAAAAATACCTTTATATATTTTAAAAGCCAAGAAAATGCAATATCCAATTGTGTGTTCAACCTTCAAGTTGCAAGTAAGTTAGAAGAAAGAATTAGGGGTCCCTGGGTTGCTCAGTTGGTTAAACGTTGGACTCTTGATTTCAGCTCAGGTCATGATCTCAAGGTTGTGAGATCAATCCATGTCATTCTCTACACGCAGCAGGGAGTCTGCTTGAGTTTGTCTCTCTCTCTCTCTCCCTCTGCTCCTCCTGCTGCTTGCTCTCTCTCTAAAATAAATAAATAAATCTTTAAAAAAAAAAAAGAAGAAGAAAGAGAATTGAACAATCTAAGCCTTAAGAACAATTATCTTTCAAAGTCTTAAACCTATTCAGAAAAGTCTCAGTAAGACATCCTGGGAAGATGAAAAACACTCTGGGTGTCTGTTGCTCTGGTTTCAGAGCTGGTCAAAATCTCTGCTTGTAATATCTTGTTAAATTGGATAGGAATTGCCTTCCTTGAATGAGTAAGGCTCTTTCAACATTGGGATGATTTAGAATTAAGTTTGTACATCATTAACAAATAAAAATCATTGTATTCATATTTGTAAGTTAGAAAACTGTGCATATTTGATATTTTATAGTCCTTTAATGTTTAAAAGAATTATTCCTATTAAAAAATCAACCATGTAGTTCCAATTTTTTTCAAAGAATTGATTTAAACTCCTATCATCAATGAAAAGATAATGCACCAAGGTAACAATTTGGTGCATGTTTCTGGGGTGAAGGTATATCTGAAAAACAAATATGTTTCTGGCATCTAGCTGGAGGGCTAGATCAGTTTTCTCATAATTTTCTGATAGCTTTTGGCATCATATAATAGTAGAAATTAATCTGCTGTTATGAAAATATATCAAGGCCTGGAAAAGGCAAATTTCTAACCCCTCCCCCCCCACACACACACATTTAAACACTGTCTTCATGTGTCTCTTCAAAATCTGTCTTTAGTTCAATGAAATGAAAAAAGCCTAGCATCCCATATAAATCTCTCAATTATTATTTCTGGTTAGATTAAAGTGAAATACAAACTAGAGAAAGAATTCCTATAAATAAAATAGCTCTGAGTGATTTTTGGATTTTTATCTATATAATTTATAACCCTTTTTAAAATGTCTATTTAATGCTCTTGAGTTGATTTCTCTTGTTTTTTGCATCAGTCTACCTTCTTTTAGCTTAGTATGCTAATATATTCTTTCTTACTTTTTCAAAACTCTTTGAAGTATGTTTTATCTTGCACTGCTAATTTGATAAATAGAATGATTGAAAAATTAATTTATTAGTTATGCAAATTATTAGTAATAAGTGGCTGATAATTACTGTCTTTCCCCTAAATTCATTTTCTTGAATTTTTCATTCACACACAAATAGAGGGAGAACAGGAAAGAGACAGAGATTTCTCTTTAGGTTCTTCTATCAAACACAGAAATCAGTGTTCATGATTCCAAGTAGTAAGCTAGTCAAATAGTAAGAGCCTAGATGTCATTCCAAATTTCTCTCTTTTTTCCATCCTTTGGATAATGTTTTCATGTTAAATCAACAAAATACAACTCAACACAATGAAAATGAAAAAAAAGCACACTTGATATACAAATAGAAGCCATAATTATTCATTTGCTACATATACCAGTCAGTTGTAAAATCTCACTGTAAAGAAATTATTTTTAAACTAATATATAAGCTGGTATTTATCAACATTAGAATCTATATGTTCAGTAGGAATAATACTTATGAAACTCAGAAGACTACATAGGCTTTATCTCATTTTTTGATGACATAACTGTGATATATGAAAAACAAGTGTTTTCTCCATACCAATGATGAGAAAACAAAGGTCCAAAACCAGAATGTTTTGTCCAAGTGACTAATGAAGTAATTACACAATGAGAAATTCTCATCATAACTTGTGCCCTCTGTATACTTCATCTAAATAAAATAATATTTACAAGTACCATTTATGGATTATTTTTTCTACCCTGCCCTGCGCAGTGCACTTTATATGAACCATCTTATTAAATTTTCACAAAAACTGTATAAGAGAATTACTGCTCCCATCTTCATTTTATTGATGATAAACCGAGTACTGAAGAATGATATATGTCATGTGAAGTCAATAGCAGTCATAAGTGCAAAGCCATCAGTCAAGCCAGGCATTCCAATGTCAAAACCTCTTGATTTTATATACTGAATTGTGTTGCCCTCCAAATACAGATGTTGATACCCTAAGCTCCAATGTAACTATATTTGGAGAAATGACCTTTAAGGAGACAATTAATGTTAAATAAAGTCATAAGGGTGGGTACCTAATTCAAGAGGATGGTGTCTTTGTAAGAAGAGGAAGAAACATAGGAGGGCAGGTGCATGGAAGGTACCTATGCATGTGAGACACAATGAAAAGCTGGTCTTACCAGAAACCAACCCGTTGGCACCCTGATCTTGGACTTGCAGCCTGCAGAGCTGTGAAAAAATAAATTTCTTTTTTTAAAAGACATCCAGTCTGTAGTATTCTTTTAGGGCAGCATGAACAGACTCATACAATGGCATCTGGTTTGATGATTTGGTGCCACGTCTTTTGATTTTGGTCCTTCTTGGGCTAAATTTAAGATATATATTCTTATCAGTAAGCAGTTACCTTCACACTACTGATTCTTCTTCTTCCTCTTTTTCTTTCTTTTTTTTAAATTTTTATTATTGTAAGCTAATGGAAGACTTGAAGGTTATTGGTGATTTGTGCTGTTGTAATGAGTTGGGAAGAAATTCTTATTTTTTGTTTATTGAACCTAAAAGAAATTATGTTATGAAAGACATGCTTTCCTTTGGTTATCTCTGTTTCTACACTGGTATTATATATTAAGGGTCTTCCCTACCATTGGTCATACCTCAAAGAGCAGTATTAGCTGCAGCAAATGTCACAAGAGACGTACTGACAATGAAACAGACAGTCAGAATGTAATGGCTCAAACCAGAGAATGCTAATGGCTAAACTGTTACTATTAATTGTGTAAATGCTTCATTTGCCCACAATTTCAAATAATATTTATGTTTCTACTCCTCTGCCCAGCCATATGTGTATATAACTGTACATATGTGCGTTTGTGGGCATAAGCATTCTGGATTTCCATTACTATCACTAAATATTTCTTTGGGGGGCTGTGAGGGTAAAAACATGAGCTTGATTTCTTTAGACCCTCAAAAGGCCATTCTCAATTTTATATCTCTGAGTGGTCCAATGCACAGTCATAAGATTAATGTGCTGCAGTTCTCAGGATCCTTCTAGTGAAACTGACTCTCTGGATGCGTATTATTTATGGATTTTATGTTACCTCCTTAAATAAGAAAGAGAAAGAAAGGACTTGAGAACTTGTAAACTAAAATCAATAGAGATAATAGCCTCTCACACTGAGAAGGTTGGGATGTCTCTGTTTATTTCATAAATGTTCTTGTGGATTAGACATACTCTTTTCTCACTAAATGACTTCATGCTTTCCTCGCGTTTCTTCCTTCTTTTTCTTTTTCTGCTCCACCATATTTCATTTTCTTTCTCTGCTTTTTTATCTCCCACACAGAAAATCATTTTGGATTTCATGATTACTTGACTAAATAAAGTCACTGACACAGGCCACAGGAGGAAGCAGGAACCCATTTATTTCACAGTGTGATAGTGATAGTTCAATATTCAGAAGAGAGCAATAAGAGCGTGTATGGAAGTTTTTTTCATGCATGATCATTATTTGAAAGATTTTGTCCCTAATGGCATCGTGTTTTAGGGCTTTGTAAAATAGTATTACATAAACTGATGTCTAGAGATATGTCTGTAAAATATATACATATATTTTAAAAAACTGATTATTTATATGGAGCAGAGTTCAATATAATCAGCAATTTAAAAAAAAATCCAAAAGGATTGGATAACTCAGGGTAGTTCCTTGGCCTATTCCTGTGTCTATGTTAAAGTTAGACTATATTCTTAAAGATGTATTTAACTATTATAAATGTTCTCTATAAATTATGACTTTGCTTTAAGATATGATATAAAAGAAACCTTGATGCTTCTTTTTCCTTTATGGTCAAAGCCACAAAGAACATAAAATTCATTCTGACACTTTTATTGGCCACATATTTTTTTCTCCTATCAAATTAAATAGTTGTATTAAATCTGTACAAAATCTCAATGTTTTTATATTTATTTATTCAGACTTTTCTACAGCATTTTAAGTTCTCAGGACACTTCACTGGTGTAGGGATCAGAGAAATATTGTTTTCAGGAAATATTGGCAACTTATAATTTAATCTAAATTTTCTAATGAGCATGGATTGAGGGTAATGACTAGTGGCGATTGTGACCTCTCATACTATGTAACTACCTCAAGACCAATGATAAATATTCATCCAATCCACTTTATGGAGATGTTCAACATGTTGCTAATTATTCTGATAAATTAAGCAATGGAAACTTTTATGTTTGTATTGTCCTTTATGCTGGTGATCATGAATATCTTAGTAGGAATGGAAATTTCATTGTATAGTCACATTCAACTTACAGTATATAATGCAGAACTATTCATTGATCAGGACAAAGAAATTAGCAAATATTATTTCACACTATAGAGAAGAAAATAACCATTGCATTCTTGAATTTTCCATCTTTGTAACTACTAGTATTAGCATAGAATATTTAACCACCAGCGATCCATTAATTAAATACTACACAACATGCTTTGCTTTATTGATCCCCATTGTGTCAAAGAAAACTACAGTACAAACATAATTTTAAAATCCTCTAAATGCACAGATCATCTCCACTTTCTTCAAAATAATGCTGGTTCTATCAATATCAGTGAGTTGAGTATTAAACAAGAGGATACAAAATCTCCAGTTGTTGTCTTTTCTGTTAATCATTATTTAAATTTAACTTCTGCATTTCATTTTCATTATCACAATAAAAAGGTTTTACTTGACTTATTCTTACCATGAGTTTCAGATTAAATTAATTTTGTCTATGAGTTCCAATTCACATGATTTTAGTTAAATATATACTATTTTAATAGATGTAACCATTTTGGTTAGTTTTTTACTAATATAGGAAAATAATGATTTTCATTTGTGACATAAAATATGATATTAAAGATAATTTTATACTTAATATGTGATACATGTCCTCAATTATCGTTTTTGGCTATCCTCTGGAAGTCCTTTGAATATCTGCCACTTATACCTGAAGTTGTCCCAATGTGCTCCATCAAAAGATTACTGTTGGGGTAGGGAGCAGGCATATATTCATAAACATATTCATTGCTAAAATAATAGCAATGTTGTATTGTATAAAACTGGAGGGGTCCAGATTTTTCCTAGTTTAACCTATTGATATATAAAATATCAAAAACTTTTTCATCTCATTTCATTTTTAGGGACAAAACATGGTTCTCTTCCATTCATTAAGAATTCTAATTTGTGGCAGAAAGGGAAAATTCTTTAATGTGAGTACGTCTCAGGTGACTAATGAGATAATTGTAGTACCATTAATAACCAAAGTGCTGGTGAAACATGGTTTCATTATTTTTTTTCTTTACGGTATAGAGACTGATAAAGCAGGGATAACAATTGACATGCAAAAGAAGGAATTCTGCAATAGAGTGAAGTTGACCAAGGGGAGTAAAAGGTCAAATTTGACCTAAGAAAAACTTAGGTCAAATGATTGAAGTGTTAAAAATCGTGAACATAAAATTACTTTTTCCCATTGACATAGTAGAAAGGCTTGATGAGAAAAAGCAAAAATTATGAAAAAAAAAAAAACCCTACATGATGAAAGGTAATGTCTTTAGGATTATCTTTGTTATTGACCTATAAATGTGCTAACCAAGTTGTTTTTCAGTGTTAAGCTGCCATTCTATGCCCTGGACTTAAGGGGCCTTTTTGGTGCTGAAGCCAGGACTCTGTAATCCTGTTTCTACTTTGCCTGTAGCCTTTCTATTAGTTTCTGCCAAGAAGGAGCGCCAGAGGAAGATTTAAGGACAGAAGATGATGGAACTAACTTAATGTTCATTAACTTAGATGTTGACTTTTTTCTTATATCTTCCATAACCCCCATACATGGCTGAGGTAGCTCCACATCCATTTGCCATGGTACCTACTGAACACTTAATATAATACTTATCATTCTGTGTAGAGGCACCTATTTACTTATTTGTCTTTCTCTTCAGAACAGTAAGTTCTTTGAAGTTCTTTGAAGAACTGGACCAACTCTTACTCATTGGAATTTGTACATTAGTATTACTGTCATATACTAGGTGCTCAACAAATAAGTATTGCATAAATAAATAAATGAAGATTTTTGAGGTGGATTTTTTTCAGAATCATGGTTGTTAGATTTAACAAATAAAAATGATATATCTCTCATTTAAATTTTATTTTCAGTAAAATAATGGATAATTAGTATACTATGTCTCAAATATTGCATTGCTAAAATAATATTCATTGTTTATCTGGAATTCATATTTAACTGGATGTCCCATATTTTTGGGGCTACTGTAGTCTGAATGAAATATTTCCATTTCAACAATGACTACTGATTGAATGAATTCTGGAGAAAACAATCTTATGGCTGCATATAGAACAGCATTTTTCTGTGTAACTTTGGTTTGAATATTCAGACAGTATTTTTCAGGACAAGATGTAGATAAAGATCTGTGATATTGGTCCATTTTATCATACAATGAGTTGTTGATTAAATGGACAAAAGTGACTTTTAGATGTTTTTTACAATAGTATGTATACACTGAAATAGTATGTTTACATAAGATGTATTCATTTACATTTGTGCTGGCTATGAAAATCATGAGACTGTTTATTATGTTATTTGATGGATGGAGCATGCCAATTACCATAATAGGTAGACTTAATTCCTTAGATTCGAGATTAATGCTTTCCTAATAACAATGAAACATACTTCATCTCCCAGCAGAACATGTCTGGATGTCTATTGACAGGCTCTATAGTATGACTACCTAGGCAAATACCACTCTGAAGGTCATCGTTTGAAAATTATACTGTTCCAGGCAGATCAATGTCAATCCATCCTGAACTAGTCATCAAGCTTCTAACACACTGTGGTCTTGGAATATAAATATCCCAAACACAGTTTTTGACAGCTAATAATAGCTTAATAAATGATGGTTTCCCAGTATATGTGAATCCATTTCATAAAAAAAATGAAAAGATTGTTTCAGAAGAAACTTCTGGGTTCTGGAAGGCCAGACTTTTAGTATCACATCCTCTGCAATTAACCTAATATGTTATGGGGATTTGATAGGATGCTGAAGCACACACTGTTTTTTTTTTTTTTTCTTAAAACAAAAATGCAGCTATCCCAAACCCTCAATATATACTCTGGAAAGTTTTGGTACATCAATGTTTTTTATTAAACTTGTTTCACTTAGGAGCTTGAGTAAGCCCATAAATTAAATTGTCTATGTTGTTTACAATTTTAAGACTCATTATTATGACTACAAATGCTCATGTATTCTGACTTCAAGTTTTGTGGCCTGAGAAACTGAATGAATAGAGCTACCATTGGATGAGATACATGGGAATAGGCAAAGATGGAGCAGATTTTGACAGGAGGTGGGGTAAGAAGGAGATTAGGAATTTAGTTCTGAACATTTTAACTTTGATATGTCCATCAGCCATCCAAAAGGAGATGTTAAATAGGCAGCCAAAAATCAGTCTGGAATGCATAACAGAAAGTAGGACTAGAATTACATCTGAGAATCATCTCAATATAGATGTTATTTAAAGTCATACAACTTGAGGAAATCCCCAAGAGGAAAGAGGTAAATAAAAAAGATGATGGGACCTAGGACTGAGCTTTGAGTCATTCATCCGAACTTCCACCCCAGCTTTATTGAGGAATAATTGACAAATATAATTGCATATGTCGAAAGTGTACAATATGATGATTTGATACACACATAAATTGTGAAATGATTACCAAGATCAAGATAATTAATATATCCATCAACTCACATCATTAACACTTTTTTGTCACTTAATCAAATTTAAAAGTAAGGGAGAAAAAGAGAAAACAGCAAATGTGACTGAGAAACAGTCAAAGTGAAATAATAAGAGTAAAAAGTGCAGTATTTTAGAATATAACAGACCAGAGTCTAATTATATGATAAGCACCAGATATACCTAATTTGAGAAGCATTCTACACAATATTGACAAAATATGCCTCAAAATCTCAATCTCATGAAAAATAAGAAAAGATTTGAAAAACTGTCATAAACTAGATGAGAGTAAAGGGACAGTACAATTAAATGCAAATATTCTGGACTGGCTTTGACAGCAGATAAAGGACATTAATGGAAAAACTGGTGAAATCTGAATAAATTATGGGGTCTAGTCTAAAAATTATTCTTAAAGATGAATACTAGAATAATATAACAAATTGATGATCTGAGTAATATATCAATTCTTGGATTGTCATGGTAGGTACATTGGTTTCAACTAACTATAAGAATATTGATGTAGGACATGTCTATATTACTTGGCAAACACCAAATGACAAGTATACCATTTTTTACCAATGGCTTGGGATGAAGGTCTTTGTTCTAGTCTTTAATAGTCAGTTATAGAAATATAAATATATCCCAAGGCTCTCACTGTCAAGCCAGATGTGCGTTCGCTTTCTCTCTGTATTTTTAGTTAGTTTTAATTGTCCTAAAGTGATCATAGAAGTGATGAAAGTGTAAATATTCTACTGGTTTTCAATTTTACATCTAATTATACCTCAGATTTTTTAATATACATATTGTACCTAGAGCCCTGTGTGGTTAGAAGGTATCTCCTGATTACATGCAGAAAGATTATGAATTGCCTATATCTTTATTTGGCAATGAAGCAAACCCTTTTTAATATTTTTAGAAATTATAGATATGTAAAGTTCACACACTATATTTTATATACTTATATTTACAGAGATAGTGTATAAATGAATAAAAACAAAAAGTGCTTTATCTGTATTTGTGTGTTTAAGCCTTTTTGAAAAAACCTTTTTGATTCAAGTTAGCATAATATGTGAAATGCTCCAGTGCACTTTTTCACTTTATTCTTCTACAGAGTTATTTTTATGATAGGATTCTATTAAATAGTTATAAATCTTTTCCCTTTGGCTTGGGTATGGTTGACTACTCTTTGCCAATCACATGTCAAGAGTAGGCAGTCTGGTCAAAGGGGCAGTCAAGAGGCAAGAGATTTAAATATATGTAGGTTCAACTGGCATTTATTAGTAACTCCTTTTGAGACTTGAGAAAAGGCAAAAAAGCATTTGCTTTCTTTTAAACACACACACACACACACACACACAGCACACATACACATTCTCTTATGTATATTGCTGTCATTTTTGTATGCCTTGGATAAAAAAAAAAAAGTTTAGAATATCATTTCTCCCCCTCTAGTAATACAAATCTTGAAGCACATTTACAGTTGAGACCATGAAAGTAATAGCTGTTTCAGAAGAGATTACACAAGCCTTCTGGAGATTGAAACTCTCTTGTCATGAAGTAAAAAGGAGGGGGGTGGAATAAATAAAGGCTGAGAAATTTTGGTTTGTTTTGCTTCTGGAATTCTGAATTGTAGACCAAATTTAATTACTGTAAACCAGCCTTGGCATTAGATCATTCTGTTCTGTGGGTATGGCATGTCAGGTTCCTAACCTCAGTCCATGGCTTGAATAATCATTTTACTTGTTCAGAAAGTTTATTTATTTATTTTCTACAATGCCCAGATGGCCAGAATGTGGTTTGGTATGCTCTTGTGTCTACCATATTTTCAGCAAGTCACCCTCTACCAAAGCATTCACATAGAGGTGTTTTCTTTTGTTGTATATCACTTCCCACCTGGTGGCTAGACATTCATGTCAAAAGTATTCTGAGCTATAAAGAGAGGAAACACAGAAAGTAGTCCCAAGCCTGTTAGCTGCCAAGATAATCCAATTTCTTTGATAGACTCTTAAGGAAATCTGAGTCTCCAAAATTGGTGTAGAGTAAAAAAGACAAGTAAAAGGCAGTCTGTGGCAAAACAAGGTTTATAACAAAACATAATGGAGTAATTCAGAGTTAGAACACAGTTAAAAAGAACATAGTCTAATTCCTTTTTACCTCATTTCAAACTGCAGTCTTGCATCTGTTGCTTGTTAGAAAATAAAACAAGCTATAGCTAGTCATTTAGGAAGGTGTGAATCAAATGAATCTGTACTTTAGTGGAGCTCTAGTACCTTGTTAATCACAAAAAGAAACAGATACAATATGTTTTCTTTCATTTTTGATTAAGAAATAACAAATAGGCTTACATTTCAAAAAACTTCTTTAAATCCCAAAGAGGAAGATTACATCTGAGTTTTGATATTTAATATGGGTTAGGCTCTAGGAAGAATGCATTAAGTTTAAAAAAAGTTAAGCTTCTAAAAATTTCAAAACACTTTATAGGGATTATCCGATCAGAACAATCACTACATGGTACAAAAATATAAATAATGTCCAGGCACATAAATGATTTAAATTATAGGGCTTTTTGCATAAATACACTGAATTATATATAATATTTAGTCTGCTGGTACTTTAAGAACATGGTAGGGATCATTGTGCTATGTTCTAATGCCACTTATCTCTTTTATTCATGCTGAGTGTAAAACCAGCTTAGACAACACTCTTCATTATTGTTAAAGCATAATTGTTAATGAAATTGGATGTTTTCTGTATAAAGGAAGGTTAACATATTTTCTTGGTTGTGGAATATTTAGATTAACAACAGATTTGTAATTATATTAAATTAAGTGGATGATTTATCCAATGAATTATCTGCATAGATAGCCATGGGAGCTTAAGTAGTAAATTTAGACACAGTCATAAGAGTTGCCAGCTGAGATCACTGGATGTAGTGTTAGCCACTAATTTTTGTCATTTTGCTGGCTCTTTTATCTGTAACTACATTACATCAATTATGAGTGACCTTGGAAATATATCCATTTAATTATAATGTGTGTTCTTCCAGAAACCTTAAGCATTTTCTCAAGTTTGTCATGTCCGTAGGCATAGTTTATATTAAAAGTATCATCAATAAACTGGAGAACACTGCATCTCTGTTCATTATTTTCTGCTGTTCAGTGCTTAAAGCATAGATGATAGATAGATGATAGATAGATCGATAGATGATAGATGATAGATAGATAGATAGATAGATAGATAGATAGCTTTAATCCGCATTGTACTATGATCTAATTTGTTCATTTTAAGAGATCATTATATTCTATCAGGGTGCAGGGCTCCCCTTTCCCTAATAAGTAACTCCAACTTAAACGCAGAAATGTTTTAGTGCTCTCTAGAAAATATTAATTATTCATAACATTGTTCTAGCAGGGCATTTTGGTAGGCTATTACAGCAAATCTACGGCTCACCATTCAGAGAAAATCCAGAAATACGAACAATTCTTTCTATCTCTGTAAAAACAGTGCACTAGAACATGGGTGCATTATATTTCAATCCTGATTGATTAAACTATTGAATTTGCCTCTCTTTTGTAAAATGTACAGGCTTCTCAACCTCTACTTGGCTTAGTTTCTTTACTTATAGGAAGGGAATAAAAACTATAAGAAAAAAAAAAAAACTACCGCAAGGGCAGAATGAAATTTTAAATTTTAAAAAGTCCTTACTATAGAGTATAGGCTCAATTAACACTAATCTCTATTAAATTTATATTTTGGAGCTACTTCAGCATATTGAAAAGCTATTTTAACTAGATATGAAGCATTCTCCTGCATTCTTACTTTAAATATATCATTTAAATTCTTACAGTCTGAGTTTCATCACTTGAGGAACTATAAAGTTTAAACTCTAGGTTAGACTAGAAATAAAAGAATAGTGCCTGTTGTAAATTCTCACATTTTGTAAATAAAAAATAAAGTCAGCACTGAGAAATCCCAAAGTAATCGTCATTTTCTTTTCATAATCTTAAAGTCTGGTGTTTGTTTGTTGGACAAGTGCTTTTGTTACGACTGCTAAAGCTAAAGAGAGAATTTTTAAAATATTCTTGTGCCTCATATCCCAAGATGATGAGGTCCACTGTCTTCTAGTTAATAATTGAATCTCATTTCTGGCTTACATCTCTGTTGTGAAAAGTATGTCTACATTATATTTCTCTAGTTTCTCACTCTAGAATGTTCTCTTTCTTTTGTGACTAATTTTAAGCAGAAAATTCTTGGTTGATATCACATTCCCCAGTGTCTAATAAAGTATCAAGACTACTTGTGGACTTATTGATCAAATACTCTTAATTCAATCAGCTCTGAATATATTTAGAGTTTTACTTGTGTTCTAATTCCCTACAATAAGCTCTAGTTTCCACTCTCCAGTTAATCTAGTACATTGGGTCAGTCAACATATTTCTATATATCACTAAATTTTGGTAATTTGGGAATACTTTAAAATACATCATTACATGCAAAAAAATGATGTTTGACAACGAAATAGAAACGTAGATAAAGACAATATGTATTTCATTTAACAAATGTTTTGGACACCAAAAAGAAATTAAGAGAACCATATATCATACAGATGACAAATATTTATAAATTCTAAGATTAAAAAATACTTGTTGAAATACAGTAGACATCTCAGTAATTTATTTGTTATGTGGAAAATAAGCCTAACATTCACCCATCTGTCTAATGTCTATTTTATTAATAGCACAGTAGGTTGGGACAGGCTCTCATTCTGGGTTGGTTTCATATTACATAAATATAAATCCAACTCATCTTAATCAGCCTTGCCTGTGTTGACATGGTGTTTAATAACTCAAGCAAGAAGAAAGCAATTTATATATTATTTTTTTGAAAATTAATTTCTCATTCTTTTAGGGCCAAAAATGAAGTCTCACTTCTACTCCTGCTGGCGTACTCATCTAAATATTATAAAATAAGAAACACTTTGTATTATCAAAGGTTAGAAATTGCTTCATAACTGAATCACATGTTCATTCAATAAGAAGTGTTTTTTTTTTTTATTTTTTTTTATGATAGTCACAGAGAGAGAGAGAGAGGCAGAGACATAGGCAGAGGGAGAAGCAGGCTCCATGCACCAGGAGCCCGACATGGGATTCAATCCCGGGTCTCCAGGATCGTGCCCTGGGCCAAAGGCAGGCGCCAAACTGCTGCGCCACCCAGGGATCCCAATAAGAAGTGTTTCTATCCAGAGCACATGGTTCTGGGTAGTAGTAAGTATGAAGTAAAAGAAAAAGAATCTGCATTGTGTGTGCTTATTCCAGTTTGAGTATTTTTACAGAGAATGCTCTATTATGGTTTCTGTTCTCTGATTAGGAAGCCTGTCTTTTCGGTTCAAAAGCCCCCTGTGAACTGAGAGTGCAAGAAAAGCATATACTGGTGAAGTGACTTGCTGGACCATTGAAGTTCAATTTAAGCATGGAAGGCATCTCTGGGGAGAGCAGGGCTGCTCTAGTCTGTGAAGATATCTATATATGCTGAGCTGGTAGGAGGTACCAGGAAGTGATGGCGGAACCACAGGGTATCTTTGATTCACAATAAGATACTGCTTCTTTTAGAATGAAAAGTCACCTGTTGTTTGTCAAAAGGTACTACTTACTGATTACTGCTTTACATATTAATGCAAAGAACCCTCGGATGTAGTCTCCTGTGCAGCTGCTGAAAGTCAGTCTTTCACCTGTCTCCAATAGGGCAAACTTTAAAAAAATGTTTTGTACAGCCAGGAGAGAATGCTTCTTTCTTTAAAGAAATCAGAGCCGTCTGCTGGGGGCAATAAAGAGGGAGGGTATAGGCAGTATTGAGTTGCTTATTGCCAAGCACAGAAAAATGCTAATAAGATCCATGCTGAGAAAAGCTCTCACTCATCAGGGTGCATCATTGCAGACATTAAGCTGAGGCTGTGAATTGCTGTTAGCCAAAACTGGAGAAAGGCTAAGGAGAACTGTGCCAAGAAGTATCTCCAGTCACCCTGTGAATTGCTGTCTGGGGGCATGAGGTTTACTATATTGTTTTTGAAATAATTTGCATAGCAAAAATTATCTGGCTAACTTGTTAAATATATCAGGACATAGTCAATATATATGACATATATTTGCTAAGTTATTTGCTGAGAAATATAAAATGGTAAAAAAATAATTACATACTTTAATTAATAATAAAATGGATAAGTGCAGACACATTAAATACATACATCATAATCTAGTGTTTGCTCTGTTAGGTTCTGAATCTCAATAAATGAGATTAATATGAGACCAAAGAAAATCTGAACAGAGCCATTAATTGACTTTTCAAAGGAAATTTTATGTAAGAACATAAAAAAAATTCATCCCCCCTCATTGTTTGACAGTATGGCAACATATATCAGCCAAAACTGTGGCAATTTACAAATAGATAAACCCTCAATCTTTCTTATGAGAAATGAAACAATAAAATGGAGCATTCCATTCAAAAGTGATAACTGAATACTGATAATTGTGTGATTCTTCCTATTTTAACACTGCCGCTTGGCTTATGCATGTCTGCTTAAGTGCGCGTGTAAGAGAGCACAAGAGGATCAATGAAAAGTTGGAGGAAGTTCAGCACAGGGATTTCCTGATGTTGCTTAAGAAGCACAGGTTAAGATTTGCTAATGAGCACAGTTCATTTTAATTGCCAATAACTATTGGGGTTATCTGATAAACATGAAAAATATTTTCCCCATTCTACATAAAATCTTGATGTAACATATTCCTACTAGTGCAGTTGAGGAAGTTTTGGAATATAGGTGAGGTCCAGAGCCTACAACCAAGAAAGAATTCTTGAGACCTCTTTGGTGCAAAATGGTGGTTTTATTAAAGTGCAGGGACAGGACCCATGGGCAGGAAGAGCTGCTGCCTCCTGCCTGTGAGGGGTGGCTGATTATATGCTCAGGAGTTGGCAGATGCAAACAAAAGGGAGATTTCAAAAGGATTTTCACATGCTAAGGAGGACCTTCAAGATACTGGAGGCCTTGCCATTGTTAAATTAAAGATTGCTTTTCCCTCTAGCAAGTCATTAACATTAAGACAATTGGAAACTTCCTGAAGAATATCACACATATCCCACCCTGGGTGGGATCATTTGTGGGATATCAGCTGTGCTTTGTGGAGCTAGCACTGTTCTGTCATCATAGTCAGGTATAAATTTAGGGTAGTAAAACTTCAGGAAATTTGAATTCTATTCTCTGTTCTTTTGCTAATTAGCTTCCCTTGGGACAATGACTTCATTTGCATGCATCTCACTTTAAAAAAATATATATAAGGGTTTGTACCATTGATAAAAATTTCAGACCTATATGTGGACTCTATGCATAGTCAGGGAATTAAGTTTTTCTCTCACTCATTTGATAGTTCAGAAATAAAAAGAGCCCTCTAAGATTTTTCAGTGTGCATGCATGTGTGTAAGACAGAGAGAGAGAGAGAGAGAGAGAGATCTGGATACATCTTATGTATGAGCATTTCCTGTTATTGTTGAGTTTTTTAGTTCTCAGTTACATTCCTTTCCTTTGTGTTTTCCATTACGATTTAAAAACCTGCCCAGGAGTTAGACAGGAAATGCGTTTTTTTTTTTTTTCAGGGACAAATTTTAACTTCTAGTACTCCATCTGAAATTTAACTAATCTACTCAAAACCATAGGTCTGCATGCTTACAAAAGAAAAACTTTACTGGGCACATTGTTAAACATGGCAAATGAGACCTTACAGAGGACTACTGCACTAGGGCAGAGAGAGTGAAGTCAACTTCACTGAAGTAAAAGGCCGGGTTTTTATAAAAGTCTGGGATGACCAAACAGATAGGCAAAGGGGGAAAAATAAAAGAGAGAGAGAGAGAGGTAAACCAAGAAACAGATTCTTAACTATAAAGAACAAATGGTTATCAGAGGGGAGTTGTGCGAGGGGATGCAGATTAAGGCAGGCACTTGATGTGAGGAACACCCAGTGTTGCATGGAGGTGTTGAATCACTATATAGTACGCATGAAACTAACATTACATTGTATGTTAACAAACTGAAAATTTAAATAAAAGATTAAAAGGATAAATTTGTGGTTTCTAACCTGCAAAAAATAAAAATAAAAAAATTAAAACCTGGGATGAGTTAATGGAGAAGTAGTAGACAACTTCATGAAGGTGGATGGTCATATGATTAGCCATCTATGTTTGCTAATTGTCACATATTTAGTGAGGTTCCTACCCTCCCACAGAGGTTAGGGAAGCAGGGGTTCTATCTTCCTCAATGGTCACATTTCAAGGGGATTGCCCTTGGGTCACTGAGAAAAATGTTCCTATGATGAAGAAGATTTGCATCTCAGAAGGGCAGAGAAAGAATATACAACTGTATGTTTTCTACAGTAAATGTTCTAGGAAAAGGAGTCCAGAGGCCTAAAGTGAGGAAGAAGCCTATCTAAGTTTAATCAAGCTGAGGGGAACATCTTGGTCACATCACAGGTAGGAACCTAGCTTAAATGGTAATTAAACTCAGGTAACAAAGGAAAAAACTCTCATCCAATCCCCCCACCCCACCCCCTCACAGGCTGATTATGGTAAGTGAGGGAGACCAGAAGACAATAGCTACCACACTGAGAGTTCTTCTATCAAATCTCTTAACATAAAAATCACTCTTTCTCTTGTGGAGAGATCTATGTGAAGGAATATGGAAAGAAAAGAGATAAAAGGTGTTCTTCTGAAAAACTGCTTTAATTTGAGAAACATACAAAGTCCCCATAGCATTAAAAAATACATAAAAACTTGGGCACTACCATTTATTTTTAGTTTCTAACCATAATCAAAGAACATACAGGATCTATATAAAATAGATGTTCAGCATCTTTGGTTCTTAATCATATTTCTATATCTGTTTCTATTGAGTTTTTACTTCACTGTGGATATTTTTTTTTCTTCTTTGTATATTGGGTGATTATTTTATTGGATGCTGGACTCTTGTATACATTTAAATATTTTGGGATAATATCTGGGACACAATTACATTTATTGGAAATAGTGCAATCAATTTGAAATTTGCTTTTGAAGGTTTTCTAAGATGGCACCACAAAAGCCTTGAATTTAAGGCTAATTTGGTGCTTTACTGAGGCAATATTTTTCTGAGGGTTCACCTGGTTACTTGAAGAGATCCTTTTATATGAGTGTGGTCTTTAGTGATTTTTACACCTAATCCTCTGTGGTCCTTCTTTTTTCTGTTAAGTATCTATCTATCTATCTATCTATCTATCTATCTATCTATCTATCATCTATCTATCTATTTATTTATGAGAGACACAGAGATAGGCAAAGACATAGGCAGAAAGGGAGGCAGGTTCCCTGTGGTGAATGCAAGACTCGATCCCAGGATCCCAGGATCCCAGGATCATGAGCTGAGTTGAAGGCAGACGCTCAGCCATTGAGCCACCCAGGTGCTCCCTATGTGGTCCTACTTATGATTCCATGCAGACAAAGACTCAAGGGACATTTGTACAGATCTAAAAATTCTTTTTCTTTGTGCAATTCTTCCTTTCAGGTAGTTGCTTCCGTGTACTCTGAAGTCTGTGTCCTCACCTCACCGAGATCCCTGTGATGATTCTCGAGTTTCCTCTCCTGTGCTGTGGCTGAGAAACTCTTCATGTAGTGAATTGGACATGTGCATTCACTTGGTTTATTTCTCTTCTCTCAAAGATCATTGTCTTGAGTTGTCTCTAACCCAATGATCGAAAGCCACTTTTTCATGGATTTTGTATGTTGCTTTAGTTATTTAATATGGAAAGGTAAATCTTGTCCTGTTATTTGTCATGACTCTAAACCTCATCATTAGCATTTCATGTAGCATGTGTGAGTTTATATAGAGAGTGGGATGTGAATGCAAAGTTAGTAAGAGTGAATCTAGTAGAGCAATAAAGACAGTCTGTCAGGCGGTTCCCCTATGATTTGACTTGGATTGATGAAACATTTGAACTATACAAAATAACACTGGCCACACTGTTACACAGAACATGTGCCTTGAGAAACTTTCGATGTTTAGGTGGAGACCAGATTTTCAAATAAGCATAGGAAATGATGCCTTCTAAATTTCATTTTTGAGAAATCATAGGCACTTGGGTCTTTACTATCTATGTGACCTATATCATTTAATCTGTCTCTATTCAGAGGCTCATATTTTAAATAGCAATGATAATTGTACCTTCTTCATCAAGTTGCTCTAAAGATTAATTTCACAAATATAAAAATCTTAGAACTTTGCATGGCACACAGTAAGTGCTATATAGTGTTAGCGATATTTAGTAATCTGGTAGGTCCTGCAGTAAACTCATATAAACACATATAGCTGTTTAGACTATTGTAATAGTCAAATGTACCTATGAATGAAAAGATTTTCCCCTCAGAATATGTACTATCAATTAAAAAATTAAAAAAGAATATATATTATCAATTGTCTTCTAAAACCATCTGCCTTGAGGAGCATTGATACCAAGGAAAAGAAAGACTGCAATATTTGTCTGGTTATTCTATATAAATATTACTTTTCACAGCCACATTTTTGTTAAGTATGAATAAAGGTTTTATTCTCAATGAGATATCAATACGGAGTTCTCTGAAAGTCTCTATGAGGCCTGGACAGGACTCATATATTTGACACTTCAACCTTGGAGTGTTTTGTAACCTCATATTTAATGGTATCCTAGTAGGCAAATTTCTACTGGTATAGATATTTGATTAAGTGTCATTCTGCAAAAGTTTTCCTCTAAACAAAAGACAAAATTTAGATATATTTGTCATTGCCTCAAAGTTGATGTGGTGCATCAGCTATGTGTTCCATGATCTCAAGTAAATGTGTGAGTTAGATCCATGCCAGATGGATTATGGTTAGAATATTTCTTCTTGATGTGGTGAATTTTGCTGGGCTTTAACTATTAGAAGATGTCAGGGCTTACAGTTTGACTGTATCAAGACACAGATGATCATTTAATATTCAGGACACAGAAGGGATATGGCCCAATAGATGTTTGAATTGTATTTAGGACAATTCAGCAGGGACTTTTGCTTCATCTGGTCAACATGTGGACAGATGATTGAGATATTTCTAATTACTAAGCTCAGTGAAGACATTCTGCTACAGAGAGAAAGGAGTGATGTGAAGGCAGAACTTAGGACTTAACTCTGGGCCATTGTGACTGGGAATAACTGTAATTCCCACTAACTGTTCTGCATGAGACCTAGAATCACATGGAACTTTGCATTGTTGTTTTACTCTGTACAATAAGGCCATCCAAGGGCACCAAAAAAAAAAGAGTTTATAATGTAGGTTAATATTAATAATTATGTTGGGGTGTTGGAATATTCCTTTTCACTTAACTGAATTGAGTTTTCTGGTACTTTCTGGTACTTGAATTATAAACATCAGTCTATATTTAAAGAAACATCACTGGAAATTTTTTAATGTTGAGGAAAATGGCTATTTAATTTTTAGTCAGAGAGCACCAGCTTCACACATAACCTCCAAACAAATCTGTATACATTTGCACTGAGAAACTTAATATGTTCACTTAGATTAGTCTGAGTTCTTAAATTACTTTTGACATTCTATATTAATTTTAATCATTTTCCTCAGTGATTGAAATGCAATCATTTAATCTTATGTAATTTCCATGCTTATGAGGTCTTTGGGGAAATTTTGTATATGAATATCAGTCATTTCATTAGAAACACACACCTAAAATGTTAGTTGTGAGCTCCTAGCAGTACTTTACCTTTTCTTTTCCGTGGTCTTAA
Organism: Vulpes lagopus; assembly: GCF_018345385.1. Taxonomy (NCBI): domain Eukaryota; kingdom Metazoa; phylum Chordata; class Mammalia; order Carnivora; family Canidae; genus Vulpes; species Vulpes lagopus. The sequence continues at coordinate 23,684,208 of NC_054843.1, read as the reverse complement.
AGAAACTATGTAGTTCTACTAGAGTATTAAACATGCAGTTAAGTTGGTATATAACTTCTACTCTCTGTGCACTATTATTGATATTAACATAATTTCAAAACTGTCTGTGGTGGGCTCCCTAAAGAAATATCTCCAGGCCTTTCTAGAAGACCTCCTAAGTTGCAGTGATCATCTTGCTGCAGTGGTAGCTAGTTATGTAGCATATAGTAGAGGACAACTATGGAATGCACTAAGCTACTATGAATACATAATAACTTAAAATATGAAAGAAAGGGAAAAAGTAACCAATTATTTTTAATTGTATTCGATTTTTAGATTGACAAAAACAAACAAAAGTTTGCTTTATTTTTAATGCTACAAGACAGCCATAATGTCAGGAAATGCAGATATTTATATATATATAAACAAATATATTTTATTAGTATATAAATTTATCACATAATTATCATTAAATATGAAATGTGAATTCAATATATACATATAAATAGTGTCTATACTGATTTGTATATTACCTTTAAACATTAGAAAATATGGTTTATCGATATTATAACACAGTACATCAATATGTTATACATTCTGTAATGTTATTAGTAACACATAATTCAATGCATGTATTGCATCTGAGCAATACAGTGTATGCATTTGTGATGTGTACCCTTAGATAATTTATGTATCTGATTTTCATTGTATAAACATGTGCCTGCCTCATAACTCAGAAGACATAAACAAGGGATTTCAAGTTAACTACAAAAACCCAGTATGTTTTTAGAATTTAGGCTAATCATTATTTTTAACTTACTTTTTAAAAAAAACTTTAAAAAATACGTTTAAACAATTACTAGGTCAATTTCATAGATGACATTTAAAGCCTATTTTAAAACATTTTGGTACTTTTCAGCAAATTACTAAGATTTCTATGATAGTAACATTATAAACATTAAATTCATTATTCACTATGAGATTAATAATCCTGTCCTTGCCAAAAGGAATTCAGTGTTAAAATACTCTTATGTCAGAGCAATAAAAAATCCTTATTCATAATATTTAATTTTATGAATTACCTGTGATAGTTATCTTCTAGATAAAACCAAGTTTTTCCAGTATAACATATCTTTATTGCTTTTTGGCCATCCGATACATGGTTCCCTCACCTCTACTTCTGCTAATAAGAATTTAGAAATCTTACTTTCTCCATATTTAATCCATAAATTTTAGGTGGGGATCTTTCTCTCAATTCCTGACAAATAGGTTTTTCTTTTTAATCCCATGACCACAGTGATTATGGCCTGTTTTTTGATTCAGTCAGAACAAAAGGATTCAGTAAGATTCTTGATGAAAACTCTGGGCAAGAGACCCTTTTTGTTTTCTCTAATATACTACACATAAACGTTGTAAGGGCTGAAGCTGAGTAGACTATTTTTACCTGATAACAAAACTACAAGAGTAGAAGGCAATGCTGAGAGATAGAAACTGACTTATGATCTCAAAATTGAGCCATGAATACAGCTATGATTTTTGTCAACCTAGCCAATAAAATGTTTAATTTATGTGAAAAGTACTTTCATTTTTGGCCAGGCCAATTTATATTAGTTTTTGTTTGGTAAGCAAAAAGTGGAATCTAACACCTTGGTTGGACTTGCCATCCCTTTATATAACTCCCGGCTCAGGGCATCACACCTGGGATTAGCTGCTATTGGAAGAAAGATCAATATCTACTGTGAGTTGGGCCCCTAAGTAGAGTGGTCAATAATTATGGGTTGAAAACTAGAGCTTAGACAATTAGCTTCCATAGATTGTTGAATTGATACTTAAAAGTAAAAAAATACCACTTGAAGTGTGAGTCAGAGAACAAGCCCATACACATATTCTAAGTAACAGTAATTATGGAGTGTGAGAATTGAAATCTTTCAACTTGGTAAATATGTCATGTCCTGCTTTCCTGTGATCTCTGTATGGCAACATAAACTTCCATTTGTTAAGGTAATTTAAACAACTTTCTTCAGGGGACAAAAACAGCCTGATGATTATATTTTATCTTGCTTGATTCCATAAGGATTTATAATTTCCAGACATATTTTATCATTGAAATAATATCTGTACCTTTATTACTGAAATAATATTTATACCTTTATTTTTCATCATTTTATTGCTCCAACTCTAAGATTATTTGGGCATGTGGTGATAGTTACATGAATGTCAGTCTTTTGTCAAAACTCATGAACATATATACTAAAAAGGGAAAAATTAGTTTTAATGAGTGTAAGTTATCCCTAAACAGAATATCTATGTCTGTAAAAATTGCACAGATAGCCATAATCATCATGGTCATCATCATCATCATCATCATCTTCCTATTTCCCCCCCAGTTATAGCATGAAGTGTGGATGTAGATAGGTATCAATGATGCAAAAATAAGCACAATACTCATAATTGTTGAAGCTGGGTGATGGGAACACAGAGGCTCATTATAATGCTAATTAAATTTGTATGTAAATTTTTCTATAATAAACGTAAAAAAAAAAAAAAAAAACCCTTAGGTGTGTGCGTGCACAAACACACACACACACACACACAGTCACCAAATGAAAATACTTGGACTTTGCATGAGAAATTATTAAAGCTAGAAAGATGCCAATCCTGAGTATTTGCTTAATATCCTCTAGATTATGTGTCTAAGCTAAATTAGTCTAAAATACGCCAATCTCAAGTAACATACCTATGAGGGATGATGCAAGCTTATATTTTAAGCAATGGCATAAAAATATCTAAAAAGAAACTACTTTTATGTGTCTAAGGAAAAAGTAGAAACATAACAGAGGGGTGAAAGTTCATGAGAATTTAGAAGTCAAATTTCTGTGACTGGGGCCTAATTCTATCACTTCTCAGCTGTGAGAGCTTATGGAAGTAATTTAACCTCTCTGAGGCTGGTTTCTTCAGTAAAATGTCAATGAAAGCACTTGCCTCATTAGACTGAGGAACAATTGGAATAATGCATGTGCAAGCTATTTGTAAAACTGAAATTGTGGTTATTATTCACTCCTATTTTGTGTCTTAGAAACTTTTTTTTGAAAAGAAATGCATAAGCAGCAACTCACTTATTCTGCAATTTGTAAAGAATTCAAAATGTTGGAAAGTGTCATCTCTTTCATGAGTATTTTTCTTTTTGATTTTATAGTTCACAGACAGCAGCAGTCAGTTACTACCCTAGTTCCAAATGCTTTAATAAAGTCATTCCGTATGCTCAGAACAAATAACAACCGGAATTGAGAAATAAATTGTTGAATAAAATATGGCAGAGCACAAAGTATTTCATAAAGGTACATAGACTGCACTCTCCAATACATCAATCTATTTATTTCGCTGAGAATGCATAAGAGAATAGTTTCCTTTATAAAACATGCACATACATCATTGATTTTGTAAATTGTATTTCTTAGTAAGGAATAGATTATAGATAGCTTTGAGGGAGATAGCTGTGATGTTAAAAGACAGATGAACTTGGCATTACAACACTTAGGCCAAGATCTTTAATTTTCTATTTGCTAAGTATTTGACCTTGAATATTCACCTATTTCTCAGAGCATTGGTTCCCTGATATTCAGAACAGTAATTATAGTTGCTACTTTCACACCTGTTACTCCAAAAGTTGTGATGAACATTTCATTAATAAATGTATCTCTTCTATATTATATTGAATTTAATAAATACTAAATGCATTAATAAAAAGCTCAGTTTCGTTTTCGTCTTCTTTAGAAATGACTTCATTTTAATCTGAAAATAATCAAATATTTTGATAAATTATATCAAGTTCTATCAAAGACATTGTTTATCACAAAAGATAGATAAATTGAATCGTGGTTAAGTCTCCATCATCTGTGCCTGTAAAACTTAAATTTTTTTCTAGTTTTAAAATAAAAGTATCTTTATTGAGCAAACTTTTGTTGAAAAATGACTTTAATTTCTATTCAACATTCAGTCCATATTTCAACAAACCCCAAGCTATAGTGTTTGTAAAATTAAAATGCATATAAAAAAAGTATATATAGGGGTGCCTGGGTGGCTCAGTGGTTGAGTGTCTACCTTCAGCTCAGGTCATGATCCCAGGGTCCTGGGATCGAGTTCCACATCAGGCTCCCAGCAGGGAGCCTGCTTCTCACTCTGCCTATGTCTCTGCCTCTCTCTCTCTGTGTCTTTCATGAATAAATAAATAAAATATTTTTTTAAAAAGTATATATAAATGTATGTGTTTATATGTACTTATACATATATAATAGGTATGTATAAATGGCTTTGTCTGACATTATTATATAGTTTCTCATATGTAAACAAGTCACTTGACCTATGTGATATTAAAAGGGACCTTCAGGAAATATATTCTCTCTCTTTTTTTTATTGTAGTCATATAATAATCTACTTTTATTTTATTTTTTTAAAGATTTTCTTTATTCATGAGCGACACAGAGAGAGAGAGAGAGAGGCAGAGACACAAGGAGAGGGAGAAGCAGGCTCCATGCAGGAAGCCCAATGTGGAACTTGATCCTGGGAACTTGATCCCAGGATGACAACCTGAGCCAAAGGCAGAAGCTTAACCACTGAGCCACCAAGGTGCCCATAATCTACTACTTTTAACCCTATTCCAACTTATCCAATAAAATCTATAACCTTAATTTTTAAGGTAAATTATGTTTTATTTCAAATTAATACTAGTATCAGAAATGTAAAATCATGTTACCACAAAATGTGTAGTATAAAGCTGCTAGTGTAGAAGTGGCATGAAAGCTACCTACCACTCATTCCATCTATATCTGCCCCTCTCAGTTTGGTGTTTCCCTGTAGATTGAGAAGCTGACACCATGCTGATCTTATTTATTTCCCCTATACAACAAATCATATTGGTAATAAAAATAGAAATAGATATATAATTTTTTGATAAGTAGCCATAAAGACACAAGATGGCAGTACTAGTCTTTATTAGTTCTGGAAATATGACAATACATTTGAAATTTTAATACATTTCCCCTGTTTTTAGTCTCAGTATTTGTAAAGAAGCTTTTGCCTACATATATAAACTTTCATCAGTTTTATGGAATTAAAAAATAATTAGAAGGGGAGGATACTATCTATCATCTATCTGTATCTGCTGGCAGCTACTGCATTTAGTAGAAGTACTTTGTCTTTAAAAACTTCAGTTTCCTCATCCATATAATGAACATGTTGATCCTGATAACCTTTAAGTTTCTTCCACCTTAGAGGCACTTTTAAGAGAACCCAAATCTCATTCACAAGGGCTCCACTTTTATAATCTTATCACTTCCCAAAGGTCCTATCTCCAAATAAACATCTCATTGGAGATTAGGATTTTACATAAGAATTTTGAGGGGATATTAACATTCAGTCTCTAACGTTTTCCATTCCTATGTTTTTAATCTCAGTTAAAAATTGAGATCCCTCCTCCTTTTCTGTAACCTAGCAAATCACTATAGGAAAACTCCCCTATGGCACCATGGCTACAATGCATGTATCCACCTAAGCCAAGCAGATAAGGCTGAGGGACAGTCTGACCCTAGTCTTTGTGTAAGACCTGCAATCCACCCAGGAATATGGTAAAATAGCTAGCTTCGTGAAGAGTCATCACAAGGCCGTTTCCCATTCACTTAATCTTGTGGGAAGCTCCTTCAAAGTGGTTTCTCATTCACCTCCTGGTTCCCATGAGCCATGAAACCTCACCTCATCCTCCTTAGGGTAAAGCTGATAACCTGCAGTGTAGAAGCAGCATGACAGCTACCAGCATTCATTCCAGCTATATTTGTCCCTCCCAGTTTGGTGTTGCCTTGTGAATTCAGAAAGCTGATACCATGTCAATCTGACTTATTTCCTCTCAATCTCTTTGAGCTCATTGTGTTCTTACTGGCCAAATCTATGTAAATATGACAAGCCACCCTCGAAGCTCCAGTATTTTCTGCTTTTTAGGGACTACTTGACTACTTCCAAATATATTAAGGAATCCAAACACTTTAAGGACTCCATGAGATTTTATATAATAGAAAAAAAAACTAAAAATTTAGTAACATACACTCTTATTTTTATTTTCTCTTTAAATCATCCATGATAATGATTCTGTGGCATTTTCCTCTTTGGAGAAGACAAAATCCTGTACCATATTAAAACTTTTATTTGATCTTCTTGTTACTGCTAGATGACATTGTATTTTCTGTCTTCATTTTACTAGAATGCTTTTGAAACCATAGCAGCCACCGTTTTCATGATCTCTTTACCTACTTCTACCATTAAACCCTTCACCATAAATTCTGTAGCTACATTTTGATGAAAACATATTTTTTTATAATTTCAGGAGTTCTGTCACAAATGAGTTATCTCAGTATTCATACTATATAAACTGCAGTGTATTTTACTTGGTCCAGATTTATAAAAGCTCCTTATATGTATTTAATGACATTCTAATTGCCTTAAAATCTTCTCCTACTTTCCAGTAGTTTCTTTTCCTTTTTAAATTTCTTAAGTGTTGTAAGATTTAATTCTTCGTCTTTCAGTTTCTTTTTCATGCACTACACTTCAAAGATATTCTTATCTTCCAAAATCACTTCCAGAAGTGTATAATATGTACCTTGCTGCAACATAGTACATCAAGTATATGTAATTATTGTGCAAAGTGGTCTTTGTAGTTGACTGCAAAAATCGCTTCTGGCCAAGAGAGGAACAGGAACAAAACTTACCCACTTGCCTGAAATAACAACAAAGACAAAATACATAAAACAGATGTCTACACAATTCCAGATATTAAGCAAGAAGACCGTGATATTTGAGAAACTGAGAAAAAAACAAACATATACTGCATGATTGTCCCAGATTATAATCTTTTTTTTTCCAGATTATAATCTTGAGAGAATTTACAGGCTATAGCATGAGGAGGGTGAATGCAAGTAAAACCCCATAGATCCTCTGAATTGAGAAGATGGAGATCACATTTTGAGAACAAGAAAACTATCAGAGGATAGAGAAATTCAGACTTTTACAGAAGAAGCTCTATAGCTATGTAGAGGCTGATCCTCAAGAGTTCACAAAAATACTCACTAATCAGTAAATATGTGTGAAGGAACTACCTGAGGGTAAAAAAGCAACAATCAGAAAGGATTAAAGAAATATTACCTGAAACACAGCTCTGGGAACAATGTCAGTCGCAATGGCATGGAAAATCCTCTTAATTTATGGGCATTTGGGTAGAATAGTCTGATATATCTTGTTTTAGGAATAGGGGAAAAATAGTCCTACACTAAATGCAACTCTAGTCTTGCCTAACAAATTTTAAATGTAACACCTAATTAGACAAAGCTATCTCTAAAAGCATTAACTGTAGCCAAAGCTCATGTAGGGATACAAAAATATCTGGCATTCAAAGGCAAAATTCACAATATCTAGCATTGGTAAAAAATTAGCAGGCATGAAAAGAAGCTGAAAAATATGACTCATAATTTTGAGGAAAATAAGCAATTAAGTCTGAGAACTGACAGAAGGTTAAAATTAGTAGAACAATCATTAAGATGGTTATTGTAAATGTATTCTATATGTTCCAAAGCTAGAAAGAGACGCAAAAAGTGCAAAAAGAAAAGGAAAAGAAAGACAGTCAAAATTGAATTTATAGAGATGAAAACTACAATGTCTAAGATGAAACATGCACGGGATAGATATAATGGCATATTCTACACTGAAGAAGTAAAGATTAGTTAAGAACTAAAGATTAGTGAACTTGAAATCACATCAACACTATTCAAAATGAAATATAAAAGAAATAGATATTAAAAATGAAAATCTTTAAGCTTGTATGAAAATTTCAAGGATCCAAATATGCATGTAATGGAGTCAGTGAAGGAAAGAGGACAGAAACAATATTTAATGAAATTGTGACTGAAAACTTTTCATAATTACCTATATTACTATCCATAATAAACTCGTAAATCTAAAAAGGCTAATGAAAACCATTTAATATTTTAAAAGGGCAAAATAGTTGAATAGAAACTTCATGAAAGGCAGTATATGGAATGCAAATAGACACATGAAAAATGCTAAGTATCACTAGTCTTTAAGAAAATGCAAATCAAAATCACAATGTGATAACACTAGACATCTATTCAATTGATTAAAATGAAAAGATCTGACCATATTACATGATGCAGAGATTGTGGAGCAACTGAATTCTCTCATACCCCTGGTAAACAATAAAATGATATATCCACTTCAGAAAACAGTGTGGTAATTTCTTTAAAAAGTCAATATTCATATACTGCATGCTCCTGGCATTCTACTACTATGTATTTATCCAAGAGAAGTGATAACCTATGTCCATACAAGATTTCTTCACAAACGTTCATGTTTACAGAAGCTTTATTTTTTATGGCCAAAAGCAAAAATAATCCAAAGGTACATTATTGGGTGAATGGATAAACATATTTTGGTGCATTGGTACAATATGATTCCACTTGGTAATCATAAGAAATCAGCTTGATCTAAGTGCAAGTATGGCTGATTTTTTTTTTTAAGATTTTTTATTTATTTAAGAGAGACACACAGAGAGAGGCAGAGATATAGACAGAAGGAGAAGCAGGCTCCATTCAAGGAGTCTGATGTGGGACTTGATCCTGGGTCCCAAGATCACTCCCTGAGCTGAAGGCAGAAGTTCAACCGCTGAGCCACCCACGCGGCCCAACAAATATGGATGAATCTTAAAATAATTATGTTGAGTGAAAAAAGATTTAAAAAGAATATAGATCATATGGTTACATTTATATAACTTCTGGATAATTTTATTTAATGATTCCTGCAGAAATAGATCAGTGTTCACTTGAGGAGTGAAGGGGATGGGATTAGGAACAGAAGAGAGAAAATGCAAGAGGAATGAGAAAGCTTATGAAATCGATGGATATGTTTACCAACCAGACTTGTACTGGTTTCAACTGTCAAAATTTAGAAATTACATATTTTAAAGATGAGAGGTTTTATGTTAATTATACCTCAACACAGCTATAAAAAAGAGTTTCGTCCTCTGACTGAAAAATTACTTTTAAAATTTCTGGAGGGAAATAGCACAGATAATGGCAAAAAAATAGCACAGAAACTCACTGCCAGGTTTTCTTTCAATTGACAATCATTGGCATTGACTTCACATAACTCGAAATACTCACAACCGTTAATGAGCACATTTATTCAACCATACTAAGAAACAGATTCTTAACTATAGTGACCAAACTTAATAATTAAGTTACTGAAAAATGTCATATTCTTTACATTTTAATAAAATGGCATTATAGTTAAAGTTGTGAAATAATTTAAATATTTAAAAAGTATGGTTTTAAGTTGGTCAGAGAAAGACAAATACCAGGTGATTTCACCCATATGTGGAATTTAAGAAACCAAACAAACAAAAGGAAAGAAAAGAGAGAGAGGGAGGCAAACCAAGAAACATCTTAATAGAGAACAAACTGATGGTTACCTGGGGGAAGGTGAGGGGTGGGGAATGGTTTGAAACAGGTGATGGGGATAAAGGAGGGCACTTGTTCTATGAGCACTGAATGTTATATGGAAGTGTTTGACTCACTATATTGTACACCGGAAACTAATATTACACTGTATGTTAACTAAATGGAATTTAAATAAAAACTTAAAACTCAAAATGTATCGCAAATATACCATGTGCCATGTGGGGATAACAAGAAAAAACAAAATGCAGTGCAGTAGTCCCCCCTTATTGCTATTTCATTTCCCACAGTTTGTTACCCATGGTCAATCACAGTCCTGGAGCAGATGATTCTCCATCTGATGTATTCTCAGAAGTCAGTAGTTGCTTAACACTACGTCACAGTACCTACATCATTTGCCTCACTTCATCTCATCACATAGATATTTTAGCACCTCACATCACCATAAGAAAGGTGACATCCATACAATAAGGTATTTTGAGAGAAGGAAAGAGACCACATTCACGTAACTATTATTATAGTAATATTGTAATTCTTATTTTTAAAATTATTGATATTAATTTCTACTGTGCTTAATTTATAAATTAAATTTTATCATTGGTAGGTATGCATAAGAAAAATCATAGTATATCTAGGATTAGGTACTATCTGTGGCTTCAGGCATCTATTTGGGGCCTTGAAATATATCCCTCCAGAAAAGCAGGGACTGCTGAAAAGATTATTCTTTTTTTTTTTTTTTTTTTTGAAAAGATTATTCTAAGAGAGCTCATCACCACATTGTTTCACCAGAGCCAGGTCATTGCTACTCAGAGTTCTTCTCCTTCTTCCTTTCCGTTATATACCTACTAATACTCTTCTTTTTCTTGCCATTTAGCCATGCCATTTTCACCTTTGATTTTCTTCTTTTCCTTGTGATTTATTTGTGAGCCCAACTAATTAATTCTTGCTACTACTCTGCTTCCCAGAGTCTAAATTCGATCCTCCTTAGGAAAGATGGGGTTAGTTAGTGATGATTTGTGATTTTCAAATTACACATTGACCAAGTCAAATTCAAGTTAGAGAAATAAAGAAATCATAAGCTATATTTCACTCTCCTTTCCTTTTTTAAAAGATTTTATTTTTATTCATAAGAGACACAGGGAGAGGCAGAGACATAATGTGGCAGTGGGAGGAGATTCTGATATGCGATTCGATCCCAAGATCCAGGGATCATAAGCCAAAGGCAAGACGCTCAACCACTAAGCTACCCAGGTGCCCCTCACTCTCCTTTCCTTTATCCAAAACTTCATTCCTAACAATTTGGGTCATTTTAAACTACACTAACTTGTACTTTTAGGGGGCATGAAGAATAGAAAATATTTTATACCTATACAGTGTGTGTGTGTCTGAGAAAGAGAGAGAGACAGAGACAGAGAGAAAAAGAGACAGAGATCCTGTCCTAAACCATCCTCAAAAACTTTATCAGGTAAGAACGATTATTTTTCCCATTTTACACAGGAAGAAATTGAGGCATGGGGAGGTTAAGTAAATTACCTAGACTGAAGAGATCCAGGCTGTCTGGCTTCGGAGCATGTACATTTGTGGAAAGTACAGAGAAGAAAAGACCTGATGTACAATAATCCAGAAATTCAGAACCGTGGGAACAGATCTGTAGGACACCCCTTATTTTCTTATGTCCTGGACCTAAGGACTCTACTTAAAGAATTATTTTCCAGATCGGTTTGGTATTTGCAGTTCCACCATCTAGGAGAAAGAAGAATGAGAAGAGTAACTGAGAGGAAAACAAGCCAGTGTTAATTTCTGAAATTGTTATTTAATTCCAAATGTTAATTCTAAAGATGATTAAAGATAATAGGACAAAAAATATGTGTTTGAGTGCAAACGGCTGCTTATGTATTCTTCAAACACAAAAGCAAAAGAACAGTGATTTTCAGAAAGCCAACAAACAAATTTGGTTTCTGGCCAATTTAGAAATAAACAGAGAACACTGATGTGAAAAATCCTTGCCCCTTTCAGAAAGAAGTACCCCTTTGTTTTAGGAAGTATCATTATTGAGCAAAATAAGATAATAAACAGCCCTGCCCAGAACCTGGGAGAAATAATTAAAACTTCTGATTAGCATGGGGTTTTTTTGTATCAAGATTGTTAAAGTCAATTAAGTGGTGAGTAGAGCTAAATGACCCTGATTGAATGGAAACCTTGAAAAAGTATGAATTATTTTTTTAAGAAAGTCATCATAATTCTCTGACTTGCAGGTACTTTCTCTTTAGGCAGCCTGCCAAAGCTCTCCCCTGCCAATGAAAGTAAGCTGCGTGTGCTACTTTTTGATGGTATTGCCCATGATAAACCTTAAATGGTACAGGAGTTCATTTCAGATAGAGATCTGGAGCTAACTTATCCAACTTATCTGGTCAGAAAATCTTGCTGTAAATCTTTCAAAAACAAGATGACTTGTGAGATTTTTAGTAATCCTGGATTGTGTCTGGGGAGAAAATGTGACAGGAGTAGTTGTCTCTACGGCTTCAGTAAGACCAGGAAATACATGACCCAGGCAAATTTAAACCCACGTTTAGAATAAGAATCCCAAATTTCCCCCAGAGTCCACAGTGGAAGGAAGAATTAAAAATGTGCATGCTTAGTAAAATTAAATTTTATTTACCTCTAGGAGTTTCCAAATTTATCAAATTCACTGCATCTGGTATTAGAATTTAAAGACTAAAACAGAAATAATTAATATCCAATATGACATTTTCAAAATCAAAATCTGATAGCCAGTCTTGCTTTCTGGAGGAGATAAATAAATGGTAGTGTATATCTCAAAAGTGTTATCTGACCATTCTAGCTATCTAGATGAGCTAAAACTGTTTAAAAAAGAAAGAGGAGGGGGGCGTCCAGATGGCTCATCGGTTGAGTGTCTGTCTTTGGCTCAGGGCATGAACCCAGGGTTCTGGGCTCGAGTCCCGCATCAGGCTCCCGGCGAGGAGCTTGCTTCTCCCTCTGCCTGTGTCTCTGCCTGTCTCACTCTGTGTCTCTTGTGGATAAACAAATTAAAAAAAAAAAAAAGCGGTATTCTCAAAAACTAATGCTGAGGTAAAAATTTTTTAATAAATTGGACTTAGTTTGCATTCTTTTTTTTTTCTTTTGCATAACAGTCACTGGGCATGACAGACTTTTAAAGGAGATTTAAGGGAGATATTAAAAAATTGGTCATTTTAGAAATACTGAATAATGTTAATAGTTGGCTATAAAATATTTAAATTCCTTGGAGATAATATTAAAAGATACCAAAACACAGCGTTGCTAACATAGACGGCCTCCCATACCCAGAGAAAAGAAAAAAACTTCCAAGTACCTTTTTCAGCCCTTAGATTTATTATATAATTATGAAGAAGTAATCCTCCTCCTGCCACTCTCATCTTGAGAGATTTCAGGCAAAACACTAAATCTCTCTTGACCTCAATTTAGCCATCTATAAAATGAGGGGGCAGGAGCAGATTATCTCTGTGTCTTGTAACTATAAAATTATACGTTCTATATTATTTCTCCATTTTTTTCTTTCAGTTCCCCCTACTGAAGTGAAGACCTTAAAAAAATATGCAGTACTTACTATATGCCAGGCCACTTAAAATTATTCGTGGAAGTAGACACAATAAAGTTCTGAGCTATTTTAAAATTCAATTTTATAGATAAGGATACTGAAGTCCAATACGTTTAATATCTAGCCCAGTTTAATGCAGATTAATAAGGATATAACAGCAATTTAGTCTTAAGTTGCCTTGAATGTCAATCTCATATACTTCCACTGACTATACCATACACAACCTAGTACATAACATTTAACGTATTTGGTGGGTTTTTTTTTTTTTTTTGCTTGTTTTAAAGATTTATTCATTTATTCATGAGAGACAAAGAGGCAGAGACATAGGCAGATGGAGAAGCAGGCTCCTCGTGGGGAGCCTGATGCGGGACTCGAGCCCAGATCCCGGGATCACACCTCAGCCAAGGCAGATGCCTAACTGCTAAGCCACCTAGGCATCCCTATATTTGGTATTTTAAATGTGCTTTTCAACTATTGATCAAATGTGCTTTGTAATTATGTCCTTTGAGTCAAATATACTAGAGAATTTTTTTTAACAAGTTTCAATGATGTTTATTTGATACACATTTACCACCACAATTTGATACTTTATAGTTGGAAGAAAGGACTAGAGAATTTTTTTTTAGAGATTTTATTTATTTATTCATGAGAGACACAGAGAGAGAGAGACGCAGAGACACAGGCAGAGGCAGAAGCAGGCTCCATGCAGGGAGTCTGACACGGGACTTGATCCTGGGTCTCCAGGATCGCGCCCTGGGCCAAAGGCAGGAGCTAAACCACTGAGCCACCCAGGGACTTTGTGTATGACTATTAAAGAACATAAGGTTTGTTTACAGAAAATATATATATATATGTGTGTGTATATATATATATATATATATAATATATATATATATATATGATAAAGGAGACCATGCCTCTGATAAATCGAGAAGAAATAATTGAAAATAGTAGATTTAGCAGCCCAATCCAATCATACCCTCCAAAGCAGAAAGGTTTACTTCTGAAAGAAGCTAAGTGTCAAGTTTCAAGAAAAATGATGGGGTAAAAACTATAACTCTTCATATTATCTAAGAGCATAAACTTGTTAAAGGTCTTAAAGAGAAAGTTCAAAAATATTGAAATGAGGACTGCCTGGCTGGCTCAGTCCATAGAGCATGTGATTTTTCATCTCAGGGGTTGTGAGTTCAAGCCCCATGTTGAGTGTAGAGATTACTTAAAAAAATTTTTAAGTTGAAATTTAAAAATAATTGTACAATAATAATAGCATTATATTGAAACATAAGAAAATGGTGCTTTTGTCCCATTGTGACAATAGAAAATCAGGTGATGGATGAATTAAATTATCATTATCCAATATTATTGGTGTCCCTGGAAGAAATCTTTTTGGTGAGATAAGGAGAACAGATAGATACTAATGTTATTTTTTTTTTTAAGGAAGGAGAGATTGAATCTACATATTATATACATTTAGCATTTTATTTTATTTTTTTTAGTATTTTATTTTATTTTATTTTTTTTAATTTATTTTTTATTGGTGTTCAATTTACCAACATACAGAATAACCCCCAGTGCCCGTCACCCAATCACCCCAGCCCCCCGCCCTTCTCCCTTTCCACCACCCCTAGTTTGTTTCCCAGTTAGGAGTCTTTATGTTCTGTCTCCCTTTCTGATATTTCCCACACATTTCTTCTCCCTTCCCTATATTCCCTTTCACTATTATTTATATTCCCCAAATGAATCAGAACATATAATGTTTGTCCTTCTCCGATTGACTTACTTCACTCAGCATAATACCCTCCAGTTCCATCCACGTTGAAGCAAATGGTGGGTATTTGTCATTTCTAATGGCTGAGTAATATCCCATTGTATACATAGACCACAGCTTCTTTATCCATTCATCTTTCGATGGACACCGAGGCTCCTTCCACAGTTTGGCTATTGTGGCCATTGCTGATAGAAACATCGCGGTGCAGGTGTCCCAGCGTTTCATTGCATCTGAATCTTTGGGGTAAATCCCCAGCTGTGCAATTGCTGGGTCGTAGGGCAGGTCTATTTTTAACTCTTTGAGGAACCTCCACACAGTTTTCCAGAGTGGCTGCACCATTTCACATTCCCACCAACAGTGTAAGAGGGTTCCTTTTTCTCCACATCCTCTCCAACATTTGTGGTTTCCTGCCTTGTTAATTTTCCAAGTTCTCACTGGTGTGAGGTGGTATCTCATTGTGGTTTTGATTTGTATTTCCCTGATGGCAAGTGATGCAGAGCATTTTCTCATGTGCATGTTGGCCATGTCTATGTCTCCGTCTGTGAGATTTCTGTTCATGTCTTTTGCCCATTTCATAATTGGATTGTTTGTTTCTTTGCTGTTGAGTTTAATAAGTTCTTTATAGATCTTGGAAACTAGCCCTTTATGTGATATGTCATTTGCAAATATCTTCTCCCATTCTGTAGGTTGTCTTTTAGGCTTGTTGACTGTATCCTTTGCTGTGCAAAAGCTTCTTATCTTGATGAAGTCCCAATAGTTCATTTTTGCTTTTGTTTCTTTTGCCTTCGTGGATGTATCTTACAAGAAGTTACTGTGGCCGAGTTCAAAAAGGGTGTTGCCTGTGTTCTCCTCTAGGATTTTGATGGAATCTTGTCTTCCATTTAGATCTTTCATCCATTTTGAGTTGATCTTTGTGTATGGTGAAAGAGAGTGGTCCAGTTTCATTCTTCTGCATGTGGATGTCCAATTTTCCCAGCACCATTTATTGAAGAGACTGTCTTTCTTCCAGTGGATAGTCTTTCCTCCTTTATCGAATATTAGTTGACCATAAGGTTGAGGGTCCACTTCTGGATTCTCTATTCTGTTCCACTGATCTATGTGTCTGTTGAAGCAAATGGTGGGTATTTGTCATTTCTAATGCCTGAGTAATATTCCATTGTATACATAAACCACATCTTCTTTATCCATTCATCTTTCTATGGACACCGAGGCTCCTTCCACAGTTTGGCTATTGTGGACATTGCTGCTATAAACATCGGGGTGCAGGTGTCCCAGCTTTTCATTGCATCTGTATCTTTGGGATAAATCCCCAGCAGTGCAATTGCTGGGTCGTAGGGCAGGTCTATTTTTAACTCTTTGAGGAATCTCCACACAGATTTCCATAGTGGCTGCACCATTTCACATTCCCACCAACAGTGCAAGAGCGTTCCTTTCTGGCCTGCCAGGTCTCTGTGGAGAGATCTGCTGTTACCCTAATACTCCTCCCCATAAAAGTCAGGGATTTCTTGTCCCTTGCTACTTTAAGGATCTTCTCTTTATCTTTGGAATTTGCAAGCTTCACTATTAAATGTCCAGGTGTTGAACGGTTTTTATTGATTTTAGGGGGGGGGGATCTCTCTATTTCCTGGATCTGAATGCCTGTTTCCCTTCCCAGATTAGGAAAGTTTTCAGCTAGGATTTGTTCAAATACATATTCTGGCCCTCTGGCCCTTTCGGTGCCCTCGGGAACCCCAATTAAACGTAGTTTTTAGTTCCTCTGGCTGTCGTTTATTTCCCTTAACCTAACCTCATGGTCTTTTAATTGTTTGTCTCTTTTTCCCTCAGTTTCCCTCTTTGCCATCAACTTGTCTTCTAAGTCACTCACTTGTTCTTCCACCTCGTTAACCCTCGTCGTTAGGACTTCTAGTTTGGATTGCATCTCATTGAATTGATTTTTAATTTCTGCCTGATTGGATCTAAATTCTGCAGTCATGAAGTCTCTTGAGTCCTTTATACTTTTTTCTAGAGCCACCAGTAGCTGTATAATAGTGCTTCTGAATTGGCTTTCTGACATTGAATTGTAATCCAGATTTTGTAACTCTGTGGGAGAGAGGGCTGTTTCTGATTCTTTCTTTTGAGGTGAGGTTTTCCTTCTAGTCATTTTGCTCAGTGCAGAGTGGCCAAAAGCAAGTATTGGGAAAAGGAGAAAAAGAGAGGAGAGAAAGAAGGAAAGAAAAGAGAAAAAGAAAAATGAAAAAAGGAAGAAAAAAAGAAAAAAAAGAAGAAAAAGAGAAAGAAAAAGAAAGAAAGGGAAAAGGGTGGGGGAAGGAAACAAATCAAAAAGCAAAAACAAAACAAAACAAAACAAAAACAATAAAACACGGGGGAGTATCTTCCGATTCTGTATACTTTAAATCCCTTGACT
The DNA here is from genome assembly GCF_018345385.1 of Vulpes lagopus. Lineage (NCBI taxonomy): Eukaryota > Metazoa > Chordata > Mammalia > Carnivora > Canidae > Vulpes > Vulpes lagopus. Next base: position 23,666,947 of record NC_054843.1, on the reverse strand, counting down.
TCCCCTGGAACTGGTCCGTCTGGCTGGTCTTCTGGGGGAGGGGCCTGCTGTGCTGATTTTCAGGTGTTAGCACTTGGGGGAGCTGCTCAACCCCCTGCCTGGTGCAGGGCTCAGTGAGTGATGTTTATCCTGTTTATCCAGTGAGGCCACTGTGAGGCTCAGTCGGGTTGTTCACCCCGTGAGGCCCCAGGAGGAACAACCGCAGTGGCGGGGCCAGCTCTGCAGCCCTGGAGTCAGCTCCCGCAGTAGCTCTGGGGCTCTCCGTCTGCAGGGCCTGGAGGCTCGGGGCGGGGCCGCTGATCTGCTCAGCTCGGTTCAGGAGCGTCCTCGCTGTCCTGGGCCCTCCCGGCCTCTGCCTGTCCTGGGGGAGGCCGGATCCTGGGCTGTGTCCTGGCGCCCTGTGCTCCGGGGCCTGCGCTGTTGGATTCACTCCCACCCCGCAGCCCCCTCCGCGGAGCCGCCGCCCGAGCCCCTCCGAGCTGTTCCCGGAGCCCCGCAGCCCCCTCCGCGGAGCCGCCGCCCGAGCCCCTCCGAGCTGCTCCGGGTCCGGCCGAGCGCTGCAGCCCTTAGGGAGCTCGGCGCATCTCCCCGGGCGCAGGTGCCTGTTAGTGTCCCCGGGAGCCCGAGGGCATCCCCGCCCTCCTGGGTCCTGCTCCACCTCCCTGCAGGCCCCTTTCCTCCCGGGAAGGTTGGTGCAGCTCCTGCTCCTCCGGGACGGGGCTCTCCTGTCCTGGGGACACTCGCCCCGGCCTCAGCCCGGCTCCTCGCAGGGCCCCTCCCCCTTGGAGGCCTTTTGTTCCTTTATCTTTTCTTTACTTTCCTCTTTCTGTAGCGTCACGTCTCTCTTACTACACTTGATAGGGGAAGCGCGAAATACTCTTCTCTACTGTTGCTGTTCCGCCTTCCTGTGTCCCACTATATTATAAATCTCAGGCCGAATTCGTAGGTTTTCAGGATGATTTGAAGGTTCTCTAGGTAATTTGGTGGGGATAGGTGACTTGGGGACCCTCCTCTTTCGCCATCTCGCCCCTCCTCCACATTTAGCATTTTATTTTTTTATTATTTTTTTTTCACATTTAGCATTTTAAATAAGATTTCTTAGGGAATATAAACTATCTCTTGCCTTCCTATACATTTATCTGTCCACGTGGCATACTTTAAACTCACACATATATACATATACATACACATTTTAGTAATCATTATTAGACACTTTTAGAGAGAGTTTATTTTGTCCTAAAACTTTAATTTACATTTAATTTCTACACATTCAATTAATGATTTAATAATTATTTTTGATTAAAAATTACACATGCTCACTGTAGAAGATAGACTGCAGACTGGAAGTTACCATTGTTAATATTTCTTTTCCAACCACATCTATCAATTAACTCCTGAAACAATTGTGTTAGTAGGAAACGATTCTGAATCTCAGTGGTTTAAAACAAAAACTCATTTGGTCATTTTTCTTCAGGTCAGCTGAACCTAGCTGCTCTAGACTGAGCAGAGACAGACTCAATTATAATTAACTATAGGTCTGGTTTAGCTGACCTGTCTCTCATCCCACTTGGTCTATCTGATTATACAATGCATGTCCTCATCATTGTGGCAGAAGCATAAGATGAACTGAAGGGAAACATAGGATTCCTTTAAGGAAATTGCACATTATCATTTCTATGCATAATCTATTGAGCAAAATAAGACTAAGCCCTACATCTATTTTTCCCAATATAAATCTTAGAAAGTTAGTTTAGTAAGAGCTTCATTTTATCAAGATTAATGGAGCTAAAATTTCTAAGCAAAAATTTTTATTGAATTCAAGGAAAATGTTTTACAGTTCCCATTTATAAATCTTTTGATTGTAAGATAAACTAGTTTGCATTTATATTTTGCTACTCAGTAGACAAAACTTAATAAATTATTTCAATAGTCTGCCCTTTCATTGTAAAGAGACTGTCATACATGTAATTAAATATGAGAATGAGATATCATCACCTTACAAAATTTAATAATTAAATCATCTTTCTATGGAAGCAAGTTTCATAAGCGGTTTGGTTTTATTAGTAGTAATGTTAACTTTAAATATGTGAAGTCATTTGTGCTTGTCTCCATGATACAAAATATAGCTCTTATGGGTCTTCAAAATTTATCTCTTAGCTCATATATATATATATCCTTTAGGTTTTTTAGAGTTTGACTGACTGAAATAAATAACTTTGATATGACTAGAAATTCAGTTCTGCATGTAGTTATCAACTAAGATTTTTAAGACAGTACTTTGTATTGTAGGACAAATGAAAAGTTACCTAGATGGAAATTTCTATATATTGAAAATGTATGTGGGGGTGATTATTCCTTCATTTTCAAATAACTTGGACTTTATATCCTATGATCAAATATTTTACTGTTTGCTTTACTAACAGGTCTAGAGGTTGGAAGCCCAAGATCAAGATGCCAGCATAGTCAGGTGAGGGCCTTTTTGTGAATCTCAGACTTTTTAGTTATAACCTCACATGGCAATAGGAGGGCTAGGGAGTTCTGAAGGGTCTTTTTACAAGAGCATTAATCTCATTCATGAAGGCTTCACACTCATGACCTCCCCCCCCCCTTAATGATTTGTTTATTTACTTGAGAGAGAGTGAGCGAGTAGGGGAAGGAAGAGGGAGAGACTCTTAAGCAGACTCCCTGCTGAGTGTGGTGCCAGAAGCAGAGTGCTAACTCCTAACTGTGAGATCATGAACCAGTTTTAACCAAAAATCTGATGATCAACCAGCTAAGCCACCCAAGTGCCCCATTAAAGGCCCTATTTTCCATAGGCATCAGGATTTCAACATTACATTGGCACCAGAATTTCAACATACTAATTTGGGAGGACACAAACTTTTGGACCATAGCAAATGTATACTTAAAATCTCTTATTGGTGACACTTTTCACTGCAGTCTTCCACTGTAGGAAAGAAAGCTTGCTCAGATATATTTCTTCATCCTTTGCTGGGCAGTGCAACTCACAGAAAATCGTTTAGTGGGAGAAAAAAAGTGAGCTCTGAGTTATACGAGAAAAAGTAAAGTAGACCGGGAAAATCTTATAAATTGTTTATAATCAATAAAAGTAATGGCCTATATTAATCCATTCTTGAGTTAGACAATCTATGTGACAACTGGTGGTTTTATCAGGAGAAAGCCATATGTATATTAAACTCTGAAGCTTTATTACACTAATGTCATAGATTATGGATTCCATAATTCCAATTATGGAATTGCTTTGATACAAGTCTAGTCTTAATGATGTCTAAGTTCACACTGATATCTACCTGATATCACAACTACCTGAAATTTCTTTTTAAGATTTTATTTATTTATTCATGAGAGACAAAGAGAGATAGAGAGAAAGAGGTGGAGACACAGGCAGAGGCAGAAGCAGGCTCCATGCAGGGAACCTGACATGGGACTTGATCCTGGGGTCCCCACGATCAGGCCTTGGGCTGAAGGTGGTGCTAAACTACTGAGCCACCCGGGCTGCCCAACTACCTGAAATTTTAATGTCAGCTCATGATCTATGTGCTTTCTTGTGGTGTGTGCAAGTTTCTGTAATATTTTTTATTAATTTTTTTTAAATTTAAATGTTGTTAGTTAACATAGGGTACTGGAATAGAATTCAGTGATTCATCACTGACATACAACACCCAGGGCTCATCACAATAGCCCTCCTTAATACCCATTTAGCCCATCCCCCACCCACCTCTGTCTATCATCCTTCAGTTTGTTCTCTATCTTAAGAGTCACTTGTGGCTGTTTTTATCTCTCTCTTTTTTTCTTTCCCCCCTTTCCATATGTTCATCTGTTTTCTTCCTGGCATTATACTTATGAGTGAGATTGTATGGTATTTGTCTCTTTCTGACTTATTTCACTTAGCATAATACACTGTAGCTCCATCCATGTCTTTGCAAATGGCAAGATTCATTCTTTTTGATGGCTGAGTAATATTCCAGTGTGTGTGTGTGTGTGTGTGTGTGTGTGTGTATCACATCTTCTTTATCCATTCATCAGTTGATGGATATTTGGGCTCTCTCTATAATTTGGCTCTCTTTGATAATGCTGCTATAAACATCGTGGTGCATATATGCCTTCAAATCTGTATTTTTGTATCTTTGGGCGAATACCTAGCAATGCAATTACTGGATCATATAGTAGTTCTATTTTTAATATTTTGAGGATTCTCTATATACTGTTCTCCAGAGTAACCACTATGGTGCACCAGTTTGCATTCCCACCAACTTCACAAGATAGTTTCCTTTTCTCCACATCCTCACAAACACCTATTGTTTCCTGTGTAGTTAACGTTAGCCACTCTGAGAGGTGTGAGGTGATATATTCTTGTAGTTTTGATTTCTATTTCCCTGATGATGAGTGATGTTGAGCGTCTTTGCATGCTTCTGTTAGCCATCTGAATGGCTTCTTTGGAAAAATATCTATTCATGTCTTCTGCTCACTTCTTAACTGGGCTATTTGCTTTTTGGGTATTGAGTTTGATAAATTTTTTGTAGATTTTGGATACCAACCCTTTATATGCCATTTGTATATTTCTTTTAAGATTCTTTTGTCAGAGGAATCAAATAAGGTTATTGTGATTTTTAGTCTAGTTGAATTGGTTCATTAGCTGTATGATATATTTAAATGGGAGTTATAAAAAGTTGTATTTCAAATGAAATATTCAATGCAAAGATGTGCTTTTACTATCAATTAGGAGACAACCTAATATGTTTCCAATTTCTACTTCATATGTTCTGAATGATGAATGTCTTTTTCTGCTTAATTTAATGTCTTTTAGACAGTGCTTTGCAAAATTTCTTTAAGGAAATCAAAACAATTATCCAAATCTATATGAAAGGTTTCTGAGGCTTTTCTTTTGTCAGTCTGATATTCTCATTTTCACTATAATTTTGCTTCAAACCACTAAATATTTTCCCCAAATATATCCTTCATTTTATCTCTTTTTATATGAAAAATTCTTATCCATGCTAGTATTGTCAAATAAAAAAAAATGGTAAGAAAGCAAAATGCTCTAAAATTACTTCATTATTCTTTTAACTCTTCTGTTTACTGTGCAAAGTGATAAACATAGTCATTTTTTAACCTAGCATATATTTCTAGAAGCATGAGATCTTTTAAATTTGACCAGCTCCTCTTAAAATGGTTTGACCCGTCTTAAAATTTGAACAGTACTGCTTTCTGCCGAGACCTTGATTGAGCAATGAGCCCTGCAGGTTTTTGGTTATGTTGTGGGTTTGCTCTGGCCCTTGAATCAGCAGAATCAGGCCCCTCATGTGTGGGGTCAAAGCCACAGTGGACTTGTCTTCTTGCAGGCTGGCCCGGGTGACTTCCAGAAGCCTGGCCTGGAGGGGCTGGAGATTCACAAGCATTAGGTAAGAGGTGAGATCGAGGTGGGAGCCAGCCAGGGTAGGAGGTCATCCCAGGGCTCCACGGCCCCCTCCCTTGGCTCACGTGGAAGGGGTGCAAACTCCACCCTGTTTGCAGGCACAAGGCACAAAAACTCTTTTCTTAGGTGGTCCCTGAAACAATCACAAATGAATTATTCAATATCTCTTATTTTTTTCCCTCTCTTCTTATTTACCTTTTCTTTTCTTCTCCCTAAATCAGAACTTTTTCAGTGTTCTGCGTTGACGGTCACTTAACATGGCCTCAACATATATAATGAGATTCTTGGATTCAATTTTCTTTTATTTACTTAATTTTCATACACCCATTGTGAGAAGTGATGATTAGTTTTCAACTCTTGTCAAGATAATATAATTTAGAAATTTACCTTTAAGTTTATTGACAACTATTTTTAGTTTCCATTGGCTGTAGGATCAGTATGAACATTAATATTTTAAAGACAATAAATGTAGGGAGGATAGATATTTTATTTATTTATTTATTTATTTATTTATTTATTTATTTTTAGGATAGATATTTTTAAAGTTTTTGTTTTTTGGGGTTTTTGTTTTGTTTTTTTTTAAGAGATAGTGAGAGTATGAGCAGCGGGAGGCGCAGAGGGAGAGGAAGCAAGAGAATCTCAAACAGGCTTCAGGCTCATCACAGACTGGATGTGGGGCTCAATCTCACAACCCTGAGATCATGATGTGAGCTTAAATCAAATGTCGGACCCTTACTAGATTGAGCCACCCAGGTGCCCCAGGACGATAGATATTTTTAGCCTAAAGGTGACACAAAAAGGCATACAATCTCCATCATTCCCTTCTCAAATTTTAAATTCCTTATTCCCTTTAAAAGTATAGTTATGTTTCTTAAGGCAAGTAAGTAGCAGTCAATTATAATCTTTTAATAAAATTATGCCTAAATTAAATGTAAAAAACATAGCTTCCCATACTTTAAATGACACTAATCTCATATATTATATACAACCCTTTGTGTCTTACATAAATACATATGATGTCCTCCATTGATCTCCAACTCCTAGGATTAATGCCTTTTGCAATCCCTTCTTTAATACGGGCTAAAGCTAGTAGTTTGCTTCTGGTCAGTATATCACAGCAGAAATGAAAGGTTACCACTTCCATGATCAGGCTGTACAGGAATGAATTTCTCTTGCGGTGTATGCTATTTGATCCTAGGGATGTATGCTCAAAGATATTTGCTGGCTCATTCCCATGAACATTATTTCCCTGCTCCTATTAGGGGATGGTTATATACAATTTAATAGTGAAACTAAGAAGAATGAATAGATGCTTACTCATTCTACTATAAAATAGAATCCTAGTTTGTCAATAACTCGCAGACCTGAGTCTGTCCACAGTCCAAGAGATTATCATAGAGGAAGGTTTTCTTAAATGTAGTCTTCCTATAAGAAACTGAAACAATTTCTAAGTTTGCTATCAGTAAAGGAAAATATTCAGACATGCAGTGATCTTTAGAATAGTAGTTGTTTATTATTATGATAGATTCTAGGGGTCCCCATCTGTTAGTGAAGATGTAAATGATAGTTGGTATGTTTTCCATATCTGCTTCATGGTGGGCCCAGGGTACCTAAAACTAAAATAATCCCCTGATATTTTCTCTAACCTGGAGGGTATTTGGAATGGATAATTTTGCAACAGGACACCACTCCTCCCCGCTCTCCACCCCACCCCCCACAGTGGTGCCCTGACTTTTGTAGTGTGTATTTTATGGGGGGGGGGGGAAAGGACCAAAGCCCAGTAAATTCCCTTCCTCTAAAAAGTAATCAGTAAAAATAATTGTCTCTTCTAGAGGATTAAAGAGATTACCAACTCAAACACATGTAAGAAGTACTGATATGGATTTCTATTTCCTCCTCTTACTTTTGAATTTGTCAGTTTGCTCAGGAAGCTGACCCATTCCAGTCCTCATCTTAGCTGACCTTTCAGCAGTTTTTATCATAGTTCATATTCCTTCATCCTTGAAACTGTATTTTCTTATGTTTTCCCAAATCCTGTACTTCTTTTTCCTTCTACATCCTACATTGTTCCCTCTTATCTTTTTCTGTTTCCTCATCGCTTCTCAATCCTCTGATTTTTTTTTATAAATTTATTTTTTATTGTTGTTCAATTTTTCAACATACAGAATAACACCCAGTCCTCATCCTGTCAAGTGCCCACCTCAGTGCCTCTGATTTTTGACTAGGCTTTGTTCTACCACTTCCTGCTTCCTCCAACAAAACTCCAAGTTCTGATGTTTCATCCCACTTGATGGCTTTAATTGCCATCCACATGTTGATGACTCCCAAATTTATAACTTCAGGCCACCCCTTTCCTCTAAATTCTAGGGGGGTATGCTTGCTTGCCTACTACACACCTTCACTTAGACATCCAATTTGCAACTCAAAATTCTCATGCCCAACAGTGAACTCTTGATCTTCACTATCACCACTCCAAACCTGTGCTTTCTCAGTGTTCTCTCCAGTTAAGGATGACAAATTCATTCTTCCCCTTTACTCATTTACTCATGGAAATACCTTGGAATTCTTGGCTTCATTTTTCCTCTCATATATTATATCCAAAGAGTCAGTTAATATCTTGGCTCTGACCTAAATACACCACAGTATTTTCTGAATCTAGCTGCCTTTCTCTGCTCCACTATCACCCTGATCCCAGATCACCCAGAAAGATGATCTTCATCTTTCAGCTGGAGTTACTGAAACTTCTAACTGGTTTCACTGTTTCTAATCTTTCTTACCCCTCCTCAGCCTCTAAAGTCTATTTGCAACAGAGAAGTGAAAATAATCTTTTTTCAAAAAATCCAGCAGATTTTGCCTTCCACTTCAGGGTCTTATTTATTGATTGTCTATGTCCTCAACACAACTCTCCTGCTTACATTTTTTAGTCCATTGGTCACTTACTCTAAAATAGCCATTCCCACTCCAATATTGCCTGTCTTCCCACTCTACATTTTTCCCTAGCAATGATTAACATCTGTCACACAGTATGTTTTATTTATTCTATTTTCTATGTTCCTATGCTAGAATGAGTAAGGACCATATCCTTCTGTGATTATAATACAGAAATGTCTATGAAAAAAATACATAACTTTTTTTTGACAAATGCCTAGGAAAGGATGGTGTCAGCCAAGTTCATCCAAAGGTGTTAAGTAGCAGCATCTATGTAGCCAGGCCGTGGTCAGTGTTTGGGGACAGGGGTAAATATTATCTTTAAGTATTATAGGTAATACTAAGTATTATATTTGTATTATTTAGTTGTTTAAAACCCATACTTAAAAAAAAAATAAAAAATAAAACCCATACTTAGGGGCACCTATGTGGCTCAGTCGGTTAAACATCTGTTGTGGCTCAGATCATGATCTCGGGGTCCTGAGACTGAACCCTGCATCAGGCTCCCTGCTTGGTGGGGAGTCTGCTTCTCTCATCCCCTCTGCCCCTCCTCCTGCTCATACTCTCTCCTGTGGAAGTTCTCTCTCTAATAAATAAATAAAATCTTAAAAAAAAAAAAACAAAAACCAATACTTAGAACTATGGCTAGCATAGAATACAACAATTTTGTTGAACACATTATTACAATTTAAAATAATTTGAGGGTAGCCCGGGTGGCTCAGCATTTTAGCACCGCCTTCAGCCCAAGGGTACGGTCCTGGAGACCTGAGATGGAGTCCCACGTCAGGCTCCCTGCATGGAGCCTGCTTCTCCCTCTGCCTGTGTCTCTGCCTCTCTCTCTCTCTCTCTGTCTCTATGTCTCTCATGAATAAATAAATTGAAAAAAATCTTTAAATAAAAAAATAAGATAAAATAATTTGAATTTTAAAAATTAATTTATAATGATGAATTTCCCAAAAAAGAGCAGAAATATTGCTGATTTATTTTAAATCTTCCTTGATTTCTGAGGAATATGAGTGTTATATGCCCTGTTATAAAATTTCAGTCTGTATCTTGTAAAGAAAAAAATGTATATTAGCAAAATAGTTATTTTTGAAGATTTTATACTGTATAGTTTTCTTTATTTCCTAGTGCTCAACTCTGCTCCTTTTTTCCCTCTTGGATCAACTATTACAATTGTTTTTAAAGCAATGTTGAAAACCTGTGGAGTACTAAGCGTTTTTCTCAAGTTAGAGGTAAGATTGTCTATTTTATCAGCCAGTGCCAGTCCCAGTTGCTATGAGATATATTTCAAAGCTGATGTAAGCCTATGTATATGCTAACTGAAAAACTGTATTTGCCTTTTTCTCAAATGGAATTTTTCTGAGTTTAAAATGAACTAATTTTAAATATCCTGCCTAGATACAATTTCAAAGATGCATACTTATTACCCTCATGTGAAAACGGAAAGCAAAAGCATGCAGAGTATACAAAAGTGTTATCTTTTAAGTTACTTTTTCATTCTCTCTTTTTACCTTTTTAAGAAATGATTCCCTGTGGTTATACAGAAAAAGTGAATATCCAAACACAGTAAGATTCAGTAAGATGCAAAAAATGATTCTAGGCATTCAACATCTGTCTCTTTGTAGGCTTTCAAAATAATTATGTAGGTATCTGCAGCATTGCTTTTCATTTGGTAGGTTTTCTTCAAATTTGGCTATGGTGCACTGAGTTTTTTTACCAGATGGCCATTTGTTAGTGACTTAGTAAAATGTTGATTTAGAAAAAATGTTTGTCAGTGCATAGTTAATGCCAGAAATACAAATTTCAGTGTTGAATAACATGTGATATAAGCTGAAATTTGTATATGATATAGAATTTTAAAAATAATCAGCAATTCTTAATTTTTTATTATTCTGTTGGGAAAGTTAAATGTTATATAGACATAAATTAGGATAATTCTGTTAACTGTGAAACAAATTGGACCTTGTAATTTAGAAGAAGAGTCAATGTATAAATTCAAATATACTATAATCTATGTATCTGTATCTATATCCATATAAATTGTTTATCTAAATATTCTATGACCTGAATTGAATATAATTATCCCTCCTTTGGTGCAAAAAGACGTTTGACTTCAGGTAGATATACCAGTTGAAATTAGCTAGGCTTTACTGTAAAAATCTCATTTAAATCTCATGATTTAAATAAGTTTATTTTTTTGCTCATTCTACATGTCTTGTATGTGTCATCAAGGATTCTTCATTAATGTGGCTAGATTTAGCAAATAAAAATAAAGGGTACTCAGATGTTAAATTTCAGATGAACAATGAATGCCTTTCATTGAATGCCATGAAATAGGATCTATTTCTATAGGATCCCAAATTGTATAAATACATGATATACTTCTAACTTTGTCATTGATGTTATCTAAAAATCAAATTTTACTAGGCATTCAGCATTTTATCTGACAACTCTACCTTGAGAATCAGGCTAACACAACAGCAACAATCCCAGATATTGCTAGTTTTAGCAGGGGAAAGGGAATCTTGGAGTTTCCAGATTGGAAGGCAAATGTCAGATCTCTCAATCTCATCACATTTTCTTTTTCTTGTGCCATTACGGGCTATCCAGGAGAGTGTTAATATTTTTTCCCATCTCTTATTTTACATAAATTAATTCAATCTCCAGGAGTCTTCCACAGGTTTACAACCAGTATGTGATAATAGTCTTTGGGAGAGTACATTGAGAAGAACATGCTTCAATATAATTATATTTTATTTATTTTTTATTAAAAATGAAAAAGTATTTTTTTTTTCTATCTCAGTAAGTATGGTTAAGAAAGATATAAAGCTTTTGGTCATATCTATGTGATTATATGCTATATTAGTTAAAGGGAATTTTTTAAATTACATAATTATACCAAATGTCTATTAAGTTTAAGAATGAAAGAAAATAAAATAGGATGGATAGACATCTTGGCTAATAAGAAGAAACACTGCTGGAATAATTCAATTGTGCATACTTTTTAAAACTGTTACTGAAAACTATTTTTTTAAAAAAGCAGTGTCCCTATGTCTATTTTTATTTAGAACAAGTCTTGGGTTAGAAAGATTTAGAGCATCTGTTGTTCCATTATTTCAACATTTCTTAAGAAATATAGCTTGATATTGAATATATATTGTCACTCTCTCCCATAAGGGAAATATCAAATTATGAATTTATAATAAATAGCTACTTGAAGTTAATAACATACACTATCTATACATTCTAATAGTAGAGCAGATTAGGCTAATTTCAATAATGGATATTTTGATTGAATATGGGAGACTGTATTAAAGACATTTTTAAAAATATTCAAATGTGATTAAATCTGAATGTGTTTTTTAGTTTGGGATGTTGGAATACTGGTGTGCATGAAGAATACAAGTGATGTAGATAAACAGGATGAGTTAACCAACATTCCAAGAATGTTTTAAACTATGTCTGTAATTTGTTCTTTCATTGGAAACACATCCGTTGATGTTTCTATTTACTTGTTTTTGCATGGAAATCGAGAATTTATCATATGGCTCAAGAACTTTCTATCCCTGAATTTGGAACTTCTATCATATGGCACAAGAACTTTCTATCCCTGAACTTGGAACTTCTTCTCCTTTTTCGTTTTCAGGGTGCTTTGGCATTATTGAGTATTACTAAGTGGGGTGATAAGGATTTGAGACTTTGCTATAGGATCTAAAGATATCTGTTATCTTTGTGGGTAGTAATTTTTGTATTATTAATTTTGTTGGAAAAAAAAGAAGAGACGATTGTGGAACATATGCTTAGTCCATTTGTACTGCTATAACAAAATGCCACAGACTGGATCGCCTATAAACAAAAGAAATTTCTCTCTCACACTTCTAGAGGCTAGAAAATCCAAGATCAAGGCAGCTGCAGATATGGCATATGGTCAGGGCCTGCTTCCTGATTCATAGACAGTGTCTTTTTGCTGTGTCCTCACATGACAGAAGGGGAGATAGACATCTCTTGGGCCTCTTTCATAAGGGCATTAATCCCATTTATACATTTTTAGGACTCAATCTCCTTAAAAACCCCACCTCCAAATACCATCCCACTGGGTATTAGGTTTCAACATGTGAATTCTGGGGAGTTAAAAACATTCAGTTTATAGCAATCTCTTACGTAAAGATACCAGTATTGTTAATAGCAATTATTTACATATTAGGGCTATGTTTGACTTTCAAAACTTTATTGTTAGTATTAAAACATCTTTAAATCAAATGCAAGCTTTAATATATATATATATATATATATATTCTTTGATTTCTTAACATCATATTATGCTTATCATAAAATAAAACAATTTACCAGAAACTATGTGATTTGATTATATTCTTATTGTAGTATATAATCTCTTATTATTATCATTATTGACATCATCAACATTGTGGGAATCAAGGCTGTGGAAAATCAAGAAAAAGCTGCACAGTAGAAGTTCTACCAATGAAAGAACTCTCTCTATAGCTACATCCCCGTCTTATACAAACCATGAGCAGTTGTTAAGATTAAATTGTTAAGGGTAGCAATTAAATATACATAACATCAAATAAGTACTAACTAGTATTTTCCCCTTCTATCCTAGCATTTTACTGGCAACCATAGAAAGGATTTGTGCCATATTAGACTTAAGAAAAGAGGAAGGATAATTTACACAAACTTGAGATGCCATCTAGAATAATTACACTTACTTTATTAAAACAGAGAATAAAAGTATTTAAATAAATATATTTTATCAATTCATTTGACATGTGTATTTCTATGGTTAATATTGTAATGTACTGGCAGCTGATGACAGCTTAAAAGTGTTCTAGAATGCCATTCTAGCTTGCATAATTTTGTACATGTTTTATAACAGCATTCCAAAATGCTCCCCACCAGAAGAAATGGCATTAAAAATTTAAAAACTTAGCATAATACCCTCCAGTTGCATCCACATTGAAGCAAATGGTGGGTATTTGTTGTTTCTAATTGCTGAGTAATATTCCATTGTATACATAAACCACATCTTCTTTATCCATTCATCTTTCGATGGACACCGAGGCTCCTTCCACAGTTTGACTATTGTGGCCATTGCTGATAGAAACATCGGGGTGCAGGTGTCCAGTGTATGTTCTCATTCATTTGGGGAATATGAATAATAGTGAAAGGGAATATAAAGGAAGGGAAAAGAAATGTTGGGAAATATCAGGAAGGGAGACAGAACATAAAGACTCCTAACTCGGGGAAACGAACTAGGGGTGGTGGAAGGGGAGGAGGGCGGGTGTTGGAGGGGAATGGGTGACGGGCACTGAGGTGGACACTTGATGGGATGAGCACTGGGTGTTTTTCTGTATGTTGGTAAATTGAACACCAATAAAAATTAATTAAAAAAAATTTAAAAACTTTGCCACCCATAATCTTTACCACAAATCTGAGAAATACAAATCATAAAAGGATGTGGTCTCTATTTATAGGTTAGTAAATCAAAACCAAGAGACAGGCTGGAAGGCTTGTTAAAAAAAGTAACATTATTTAATAAGAGAATGATCATTAAAATAGTCGTGTCTAATGTGATTTCCACTTAAATAAATTATACCTTTACATTTCTCAGGTAAAAGATAAATCTTTGACTTCAATTTGTTTCATCTTTCAGCCACTTTTCATGGAAACTCAGTTTGGGCCTGTCAATAAGTAAGCCAAGATTTAAGGTTCTAAATACTCAACAGAGATGTAATGTCTGTGACTAGGGATGACAAAACCTCCCCAAAGGCTCAGGTCTTATCATCTCCAAGCAATCACCTGGAATAAAAGGCATTATACACACCCCTTGAAGCTGTGACAATTTGTTTAAATCACAGAATGTGTTATCATCAAAGAACAGTTCAAGAAAAAATATGAATAATACCTTAAAAAATTCTAGTTATACAAAATATAAAAATAGACAATAATTTTCAAATGCTGAGAACTTAATCCAAGTAATATTTCTTAATGTGCCTTTCCTTTCTTATTCATTTCCTTTATGCATTTTACCTCCTCAAGGTATTTCTCCTTCCTAAATATCATGAACATGTAACTACTGCCGTAGTTCCCCCTTATCTGTGAGGAATATGTCCCAGGACCCCAGGGGATGCTAGAAACCGTGGATAGTACTGTACCCAATATATGCCATGTTTTTCCTAGACATACATACCTGTGATGAAGTTTAGTTTATAAATTAAGCACAATGAGAGATGAACTAATTAAAAAAATACAACATACTGTAATAAAAGCTGCATAATGTGGTCTCTCTCTAAATATCCTACTGTACTGTACTCATCCTTCTTCTTGTGATGATGTGAGATAATAAAATGCCTACATGATGAGACTAAGTGAGATGAATGACATAGGCATTGTAATGCAGCATTCTGGCACTATATCAGGAGGATCATCTGCTTCCGGACCACAGCTGACTATGGGAAACTGAAGTCATGGAAAGTGAAATGTTAGATATGAGAGAACAACTGTACTTCTTAATCCTATGCCTTTTATCATTTAATGACTGTTTCTACCTGAAGTTTTGTTTGCTTTGCTATAGTCCCCTGATTCTCCTGTATTAAAACCTGCCAACCATTATTGGAAATGAAAGACCTATCTTGGAAGCACCTGGGAGTAGCTAAGGAATGAAAATGAGCAGGTAAATAGAAACCCCATATAGAATTCAGACAGTATGAAGGGAGAAACAGGAGCAGTGGAAGGAGAATCACTAGAATTTTCATGCATTAGTAGTTAATACCTTTTATCTTGTTCATGATCATTTATGCTCCTCGTTTTTCAAATTTATATGTTTAGTTCAGATTACCATTTCTCTGCCACAATGTCAATCTATTTATTTTTCCATTGGGGTATAATAAAATGTTCAAAGTGAACATCATGAAATACTCCTTCAACACCAATCTGATCTTCTCATCACTTTCTATTTTCCATGGAAACCACCAGTGACATCCTGTTGTACAATCCAGATTGCAATATTCACTTTTGATATCTCACCAACTCCAACACCCATGTTTATCTCCCCTCATGTCCTGTCAATTTAATGTCCATATCTCTTCAGGACATCCATTTTCTCAATATTTACCATTACCACCCTAAGTACCACCATCTCTTTTAAATTATACATTAGCTTCCCAGTTGATTTTTTTCTGAATTACTATTAGCTCCTCCTAGTATATTATCCATGTTTCTTAAAAGAATAAGATATGTCAATGGTTTCTCATTTTATTAGGATAAATAATTTTAACAAGGTCTCCAGTGCCAAGTGATCTAATTCTTGTCCACCTCTGCCACATGATTCTGTGCTTCCTCTACCTTTAGATCCCTACAATCTAGTAAGGAATAAGGTTCTTTGGAGTTACAAGCCCTCTTTTTTCATTTTTCTAGAAGGCATTTTAATTCCTTCTGTTACAGGATCATTATCTACTAGGTTTCTTCTTTCAGGAATGCTCTCACTTATTCATTCTCATTATAATTAGGAAATCTAAAGGCAGATAAGAGTTAGTTGAGCCAGATGAAGTAGTTAAACATATGCTCAAGTTATTAACTGAATGGAACTAGTGGCTTTGAGACTTTCTTAACCTAGAATTATGATAAGAGCAATTTTCATATAAATAGAGACTGTTGTATTTAAGTATAATGGATTCTCAACAAATAATTTTTTCTGATGCTCTAAAAATGAGAAAATAGAGGAAAGAGGCTCAATTTGAGAGAGAAAATATTTAATTTGTAGAAAATGTTTTTAAAAGCCATTTCATTTGTTAAAATAAAAATATCAAATGAACTATCCATATAATTCAGGCAATGTATATTCTTTCATTTGCCCAGAAAATTATTGTAAACTATTCTCTGCTAAAACAATTACCTGAAACATAATTTCAGTTATATTTTAGAGTTCATATGAAAACTCTTGGAGTTATTCTACAAGGACATATTCAAATTTAGTTCCAGGGATGAGGATATTTGGTTTCAGTTGTATTTTAGAAAAAGGGGATTGGTTAGATGACCTATGGAGACCCTTCAAGCTCTATAATTTTATGAGTTACTTTCTTCCTTCTTCATGAAATTCAATCAATTTAACTTACAGTTCTAGTCACAGGAATAAGAAACATGAAGTCTAGGGTCTTTGGAAAGGGCTTTGCTATTGACCAAATTTTTGACCCTTGGCAAATTGTTAAGTTCTCTTTCTCTGTTTTCTTTAAATACCACTTCCCAAAAGTACTCTTTAGGGCTGTTTGAAGTATTAATTAAATAACATATAAAAGGCACTATAGTAATGTTAATTGTCTTCTAATGAGTGAAGGAAAGTTTGTGTTTCCCTCTTCCAAAGCACGACTATTTTTTCTTTATTTTGCAAAAGCACAATAAAACATATATATAAGTTTAAATAAGAGTTCATTCAAGAAAAGTGTAACTACTGTCAACATATGCAAAGCAGTATGCTAGATACTAGGGGCCTTGTTTCAAACAAGTATTCTGATTGACTGTCTTTTGGGTTTACATCTCAGTGGAGGATATTACAATTTGGGTTCCATAAAGGACAATGTGAATAAAAGGCTTCAGGTAGCAAAGAATATGTTCAAATAAAAGAAGACTCTGTGACTAAAATACAAACAACAAAGAGAGAAGAACAGATGTGGGATGAAAAGTGGTCTTCAATTTTTCTTTGAATGCACACATCTTTTAAAATATTAAGTATCCATCCATATTACATAAATATTTACTTACTTAAACTGGTTACTGTCTAAGTACAAGCACTAGTAGTGTAAGTTATCAAAATATACTCACATAATAAAATTTAATACAATGAAACAAAATAAAGGAGACAGTAGGAACTTGTGTGTTAAATGTGCATAACACTAAATTTAATATATTTTTCAATTTAAAAAATATAGAGAAGCTTAATCTTTTTCTTCCAGCCCTAGATGGATTATCTTTGTTCCCTTTTGTAGCATATACTCTACTAGAGAGATCAGCGGGAAAGAGCAAGGGGGAGAGAGATCATGCAGATCTTTCTAATCCAAGGAACAATTGTAGCTTTATTTCATTTGCAATAGAAACCTCAGTGAAAGTTTTAAAACACTGAAATAAGGAAATTGATTTGCATTTTCAAAGTTAAAATGCTGATTCCTATGAATGAAACAAAAATTAAGTTTAAGACCGAAGAAAGGAACATAGTTTGATAGCTATTGCAGAAGTTTAGTTAAAATAAGAAGGAAACTTCAAGTAGGATGTTGGCCATAAAAATGGAGAGAAGTAAAAAAAGAGTCACCAATAGAGAAGGTAAAAGAGTCAGGAATTGATGATATATGTGATGTTCATGATATATGGGAAGAAGTAAAATGGGTTTGAAAATTGTTGAATATTTGTGCTGTTGCTTAATTTTTTTAAAAAGCAGGAAATACTAGGCCAGAGTCACTTTCCTAGAATAAGATACAGTGAAGAGAGAATATTAGCTCTGTTTTGCACATGTTAATTTTTGGGATGCTAATTAAAAATCCTCATGCAGCTCTCCAGCATAAATAGATAAATGGATCTGAAGATGCAAATTTGAACCAACAGGGCTTCTGGACAAAGATGAAAATGCACATCAAAACTAAAATGAGACACCACCTCACAGCTGTTAGGATGGCTGATATCAGAAAGACAAGAGATAACAGATGCTGGCAAGGATGTGGATACAAGGAATCCTTGCACACACTTAGTGGGATGCAAACTGGTACACATCTTTTTCATTTTCACCCAAATTTTTTTGAAAGTTATTGTTTTTGGGTTTTTATCATATATGTGATTGGATCTGAAAGATTTAGATTAATGTTATATTTTTATATTTAAGGAGAAAGTATAAATGTTAAGGCCCCAATAGTTCAGAGGTGCTGTGCCTTAAATCCAACCCCAAAGTCTTAGAAACTGCAAGGAATACTATAATCCATGTCCCTAAACTGTCTCATGCTGACCTAATTTTTCCTTGTGCATTCTGTATGATAAAGCATGTGAGTAATTACTCCTTTTTAATTAGTATTTTATAGTTAATATAAGTCTTACAATATAAGCTATATAAGTTTGTAGTAAAAATAGGAGAAATTTGAATAAGTATAAATAAATATATAAAAATATAGAACATATATTTATATAAATAAATAATTATAAATGATTAAAATATTTACAAAAATTAATCCATGATTTTTCCCAGGACTGAATCCATTAGTTTTTGCATTTACTTAAATAACCACAGAGGAGGCAATCTCCTAGTATTATATCTCGGTAATTGACAGATCAAAGTTTGACTTCTCTGTCTCCAAGGTAGACCAATATCCTATTCTCCTTTTTCTCCTTGGTCCATGTGGAATACTGTGTGACTCATCTGGTCGATATAATATGATAAGCGGTATGTGACATTTCAACATCTCAGGCGGAAAAGGAAGCTTCGTGATTCTTCAGTCTGTTTTCTCAGGTAGAGGCATTGTGTTGAGAATAAACAGCCATGATATTAAGGCCCCCATGTTCACTGAGTCACTGCATGCAAGATTGGTGTTCTAGAGAATTGGCATGAGTCAGAAACTAATTTTACAGTATTAATCCAGGTTAGTCAGAAGATTGATGCCTCTCCTGGGATTGAGACATTTTCTGAATCAATATCCTTCTCATCTTAGTGGTATTTCTCTTTAGCCTCTAATACAATTGAATGCATCTGTACTTTTTAAAAGAATGTTTTCCAGATTCACTCTTGTACAATTCACAAATAGAAAATGTAAACATTTACAGTGTACAATGTGATGTTTTGGCATACATATACACTGTGAAATCATTGCCACAATAAAACTATTTAACATATCCATCACTTCAGAGAGTTATATGTGTGTGTGTGTGGGGGTGGTACTATATGACCTATTCTCTCAGCACATTTCAAAGTCAGTATTATTACCTATTACCACTATGTTGTACACTGAATCCCCAGAACTTACTCATCATTTCCTATAATTTCATTCTTTGACTAAAATCTCATTTCTTCCTCCTTCCAGTCCTTGGCAACCACCATTCTACTCTGCTTCTGTGAGTTTGACTTTCTTAGATTCCACTTATAAGTTAGATCATGCAATATTTGTCTTTCTGTGTTTTATTTATTTCACTTAGCATAACGTCCTCCAGCTTCTTCCATGTTGTTGCAAATGGTAAGATTTCTTTCTTTTCAAAGGCTGAATAATAATTCCAAAAATTAAATTCCCTTAACTTACTTCTATTTGATGATAATGCTATTTCATGGTGAGATAATGGAAACGTGTAAAGAAGAGAACTTTCTTGCACTCAGGTGTAGAAAGAACCAATGGTCCCCAGATGCCACTAATCAAGGGACTATAGAACTGGGTTCTTCCGTTTTTTTCTGCCATAGCACTAAAAACATAAACAGGTAGCAGTCCTCTGCATAGGATTCCTCAGCAGTGACTTTTGTGGAATGTGGTGTGAGGCTGATTACCTGACAGAACGGGTTTTACTGGTGTGGGTTCACCATTGGATAGTGGCAGATTGTAACCCTGTATCAGCCCAGATGATTGGAATAGCAGCCATACCTATGATGACAAAGAAGTACTTCAGCCTGTTACAGTGGGGATAGGAAACAGGGATGTCTCCCCAAAGGGTTTTTTTTTCACCAAGTATTTGTATACTTGGGAGAGGAAATTTAACCTACAGTATATGCCATTATGAATATGGTATTAGGTATAAAAATTAATTAGGATGAGAAACATTTAAATATTACCAATTGTTTTAGAAAAGTGACAAATACTATAAACATCACAATCCATGAAAATAAAACTTTTATTAACTGCCTACAGTATTTTTTCTACTTTTTTGATATATATTCATTCATGGATTACCAACAATCATGCAATAATTTTAAAATATATTCTATAGAAAGGATAGGTCACTCATGGTTGACCAAATTATACTTTTAATTTATCACTTGTAAAAGGCAACTTCAGATTTATTTATTATTCCGATTTTCCCCTTCATATATATTCATCCAAATTTTAGGATTATTTTAAAAATATATTTTTAGAAGGTCTTCAAGTTTTATTTTGTTTTGTTTTGTTTTAGTTTTTTTTTTTTTTAATTTAGTAATCTCTACACCCACATAGGGTTCAAACTCATGACCGCGAGAGCAAGAGTCACATGATCTTCTGAGTGAGCCAGTAAGGTACCCCTGGTATTATTTTTTTTTAAATAAAGAAAATAAAGAAAACCTCTGTCAAAATAATGCTTTATGGGATCTGTAAGACGTGTAAGAATTTTCCAAAGACCAGTTTTTTGTGTCATTCTTTCAAATTATTTTTTCTCCTTTACTACTATAGATGTGGTTATCATTACATTCTAGGGAAAGGTTCTGGAGGGCATGTTCACACTGTGTTATCATCTCTAGTCCTGCACATTTATCAGCACAGGAGACCAAAAAGTATTGTTGGAGGATATTATAATGGTATGGCTACAGTCTGAGAGAGCAAACAAGTATAAAGAAGAGAAATCTAGAGGGAAGTCACTGCAAAATCATATATGTATATCTCACCAAACTCAACTAAATATATCTTTCCCTCAGCCAGATCCCAACAATCACCTTGACCAGCATAAGCACCACTACATAGAATGGAGAGGAGACAATAGGGGCCGAGAGAAGGGAAGGAGGGGGAGAAAAGAAAGATATGATTACATTAGTCAAGTTCTCCAGAGAAACAGAACCAACAGACGACACACACACACACACACACACACACACACACACACACACACACACAGGTGAGTAGTATTTAAGAGATTTATTTTAAGGAACTGGCTCACATGTTTGTGGGGCTGGTAAGTCTGAAATTTGTAAGACAGTCCAGTAGGCTGGGAAAGGTTTAATGCTGCAGTTTTGAGGCAGAATTTCTTCTGGAAACCTCAGTTTTCATTCATAAGGCCTTCAACTGACTGAATAAGTCCCATCTATATTCTGGAGGACAATCTCTTTACTTAAAGTGAACTGACTGTAGATGATAACCACATATATGAAATAGCTTCATGCCATACCTGGAATTCTGTTTGATTAAGTAAAGGGGTACTGTAGCCTAGACAGGTGGACACATTAAAGTAATTTATGTGTGCGAAATTCACAAAAGTGAGTAACAACACGAACACATTGCTAGTACCTTAACAATAAATCCATGACTATCTCATAAATTTTTCAGAATAGAAAATGCAGAAAAACAGTGGTTACTATTTTACTGGGAATCACTTGGAGATAAAGTTTCAGCACATATTTCATGATGTGCTTTTGTAAGAGGGCCTGACAGTGAAATGACTTGTTGGGAAAACAGGTGCCTTTGCAGAGGATGATTCTAGATTTAATCCTTTATCTTTTAGAAGCTGAAACTATATTCACCTTAAGAGCAGCACTTATGCAGGGCATTGATCTTAGAAATGACTTGGTAGTGACTTAGTTAAGGAGTCTCTTTATTTGGAAAAGCTTCTGCAAATAACCATTGGAAAAAATGTGGCTTAGTTAAGGAGCCCCTCATTTGAAAAGGCCTCTATGAATAGCCATTGGAAAAATAACAAAGGACATGGCCATAAGACCTTGAGTCACTGGAAATGACAGCATTCTGACACCTGGCATTGTGTCTCATCTTCTATTTGTTCAATGCCAAAGTCATTTTACAGCTTAAACCTTCAATTAAAAATAAAAATTATTTTCTAAAAATAGTTGAGATTCTGGAAAGATGACTGTAATGAGAAGATTGAATGCATCATTATGATACTGAAGAATCCATGGGAGTGCAGAGAGGCTCAGTGAGAAAAAGGTAGGAGAGAGAACCAATAACAGCAGAAGTGAAGGAGAAAATACATATTTTAGCAAAAACAAAATTTGTAGTAGGCAAACTAACTTTAGGGCTGTTAAAAGAGGAATTGATTTTTTTAAGGCACAAAATCCTCACAGAGAAGAGAAAAAGTTGTTAAATATCAATTTACATTAGATAAGAGTTTTGCAATATAGTACAAAAAAAGAACTCTGAGACTTTATTCTGTTACTGTAGCTAGCTTATGCTGTAGAAGAAAGAAAAAGAAATCAAATGTATTTATTTAATCCTTTTTGTCAGTAATACCCAGGGTGAAGAATTCATTTGTAGCTTTTTTTGGTGCTGAGTTGCATCTTAGAACTTCACATATATTAAAATGAAATGTAATGCCTTTTGATCCTAAGACTTCAGGATATAGTTCACTTCTACTTATGAAAAAGGATGGTTTCTGCATAATTAAAATGTCATAGAAATTGTCTAAGAATCTATCAGTTATCAAAATTAAGATTTTTTTACTATTTTGTTCATAGAACATATCTAGTTACATTTTTAAAATTTTTATGTGATTCATGTTTCCTTTCACATTGAGATACAGAAGATAGATAAGTCCTCATAATTCCAATATATTTTTAGAAACATTTAGGAGATTGTATTATATCCGCAAAAGAAAATACTTTCCTTTAAGCTGTCATTGGGCTAATAACTTTTTAGTCAGGTAATGATTAGCTATAGAATCAAATATATTGTTTATATTGTGCCTTTAAACTTTTCTACTCTTGAAAAGGTAGATAAGAGAGTATAAAATGGAAGAAAACTTACTGAAAAGATATAGCATATTAATAATTGCATCATTTATACTCAATAAAAATTTCAGAAACCTGGATCATTAATGGAGACTCAAAAAGGATGAGTGAAGAATACACTACAATATGGATGAACCTTAAAAACACTAAAGAAAAGAAGCCAGACATAAATGGCTACATATTGTATGGTTCACTTTCTTTTTTTTTTTTTTAAGGTTTTATTTATTAATTTGACCAAGAGGGGGAGAGAGAGCACAAGCAGGGGGAACAGCAGAGGAAGTAGGAGAAGCAGACTCCCTGCTGAGCAGGGAGCCCACCGTGGGGCTGGATCCCAGGACCCCAGGATCTTGACCTGAGCAGAAGGCAAATGTTCCTACCAGACTGAATCATCCAGAAGTCCCTGTGTGGTTCAATTTCTACGCAAAGTATAGAATAGGAAACTCTATACAGACAAAAAGATTGTTTCCACTATCTTTGTTGCAAGAGAAGAGAGACATGAAAGACCAATGCCAACAAGTACATGCTTCTTCATGGAAGTGACACATATATGTACTCATATCTGCATATAAGGTCTATTTCATAGCAAGTAACACAGACATGCCTACACTTGAGGAGGTGAGACAGTGCAGGTCCCCCATATTCTCAGAAGGAGACCCAGATATCTTGATAAAAGGTACTAGGTTCTAAAACAATGTACTTTAAAAAATGTTACATTTTAAACTATGATCATGTGTTACTTAATCAAAGTTTTATTTAAAAATACAGTTCTATCAAGAAAGAAAAAAGAAAAATAATTAGTGATAATCAGATTATATAACATCTTAGGAATAAAAAACAATTTTTTTAAGTCTCTCAATCATCTAACTCTACATTTATCATGATTTGTAGCATGCAGTGAAAAAGGCTGGAAAATAAACATAAATATAGTCAAATTGGTTATTTCCCAGTTACAAATAACACTCTATTCATATACTTTTCTAGACTCTTTCCATACATTTACCAAAATATATGTTTATGATAAGCAATTAAACACTGTTAATTTTAATGTGATTAGTGTTTCTGAATTGTATATCATTTTTTTTGTCTCTTTATTTACTCTCCTAGTATTTTGATCCCATAAATGATATTTTGTTATCAATATTAATGATAATAAAGGACAGAATTACCATAGTGTCTTCTTAAATAATATACATGAAATTGTAGTAATAATAGAGTGAAAAATTTTTATGGCCAAATAACAGTGAGGTTCAGTGTAGATACATATGTTATCTATGTCTTAAATATAATGGATATTTGTGTTCCTTCACCTAATTTGAAATAATGTTATTTTCCAATACAAAGCAGCAAATAGCAGAGGACAGAGCAGTAAACAGGATTAGAAGAGGAAAGGACCTATGCCAGAACCTAGAAGGAGAGAGTTCTATGGAAGAGATCACCTTGAGAAATGTAGTGTTAATTCAGTCTAGAGAGAGTCAGTCCATCATTGTGTTGGGTCATGGATTGACTCAGAAGAATAAGTACGCTTACATTACCATGCTCCCTTGTCCTATCTCCTTCTGGAATTTCCATTGGCTGAAACCTTCTGGTAGCAAAAGCTCATGGGTGCCTTTTGAAGTTGTCACATGGGTCAGGCTTCAAGATTTTGATAAGAGGGTAAGATGGGGAAGTGAATCAGGAAGGCAAACAGAAGTTATCCGGAAAATGTAGAATCACCAACTTATACTTGGAGGAAACCTATTGCAAACATTTCTTAAATTTCTTGGTTTTATTTTTTTTTAACATAAGGACAAAGGAATAAGTAATTTTTTAAGGCAATAGTGGCTAGAAAATCTAGTTAAAACGATAATGTATTAGTAAGGAATTATAAATTTTCTTCTATGAAAAATTATTTTGGAATGAAAAATATGAAAAGTGATGACAGATGCATCATGTATACAAATATTTACAGAATAACTCCATAATTTTTCTTTTTTGCCTGTAAACTCAAAGTGTGGGAAGCACAAATCTAATCTGCACATTGAAAAGAGATAAACGTGAAAAGAAAAATAATCCTTTTCCTCTGATAAATTACAAGCAATTAAAACTTTTAGAGACAATTTCTTTATATATAGAAGATGTGCAAAATTTACTTTGTCCAATTAAATAAATAGGCACAATTTAAGGGATGACTTTAGAGAACAGAAGACATAGATTAACTAACCATTTAGATAGTTTAAATGTGGAAAACAATGCACTTACTTTGCATGTAGATTGTAATTTGCTTCATTGCATGCATTAATTGTGGCAAAGATTGCTTGCCGAACTGCACAGATTTATGTCCCCTTTCTGTTGTGCACAGTTGAGGGAGCTGTCCACCTCCCAGGCATTGCATTTCCCAGCTCCCAGTGACATGATATCACTGTACACTGGGTAGTAGACAGGAATGCTGTGCATGTCATTGAGGGGCTCAGAGGGTGACTGCACAATTCTCCAAAATTTCACTTTTTCTAGTCAAACAACTAAATGCAGGGGACTATGAGGACCGGGGCCATTGTGGGGCCACTAAATGGTAAAAACTTCAGTCCAGAGCCCTCACTTAGTGAAGAGGTGTCCAGGAGGGCCACTTGATGAGAAATATTAGCGTTTTACTAATCACGGGAAAGAAAAAAAATTCTGTGTTAACGCACTGAGACTTTAGAGTTGTTTGTTTCAGTAGCCAATGCCAATTACCCAGCCTAAAAATGTAAGTGATATTAATCAAAAGAGGAAAATGAAAATGAAAATAAATCAAAATGAAAATGAAAGTAAAAAAGGGGTTAGAAGCAATTCTGGACATAATCAGTGTGTTATGTTAGTGTTAATGTTTATAATATATGCCATATATAATATTTACATTTATATAATACATGGTATGTATACTTTATATATAATAAAATGCACAACAAATCTTGTCTTCTGTGCACAGTCTGTTAAAAATCATTCAACAAGTTTGATTTCTTTCTTTCAGCAATTGTATTTTATACTCTAAAATGTACATATGATTCTATTTTTATAGATTAAATTTTTCTATTAAAATTTCCAGCTTTTCATCATTTTTGACTACCCTATATTATATGTAGCAAATTAATAAGATCTTGTTTGTACTCATGTCACTGTTAGGATTATTATTCTGTTTGTGTTCATTACTGGTCACCTTTTACTTGCCTTTCTGCATGTCTGTTTATTTTTTTAAAAGAACCACAGTGCCTTCACAAAGTCTATTTTGCCAAAGAGGGCTTTCCCTTTCCCTTAGAGGAAGACGGTGTAAAGAGTTGATCTCAAATTAGACAGAGATTGAATTGGTTCATCTCTGTAATCATTTAGATGGTTTAAAAGTACAGTCTCCATAAGATTCAATCTGGTCCTGGTCCATCTCTGTTCTTGAGGTATGTTCTTAGGACATTTCAGTCTTTGGATTGAGACCCTGGCAGATCTTTCTTTCCTTTGAAAACATGGGAGGTTTTGACCTGCAGAAATTTTATGTTTAGCGCTCCAGTGTCCTGATTCCTCTTGCTTCTAAGTATTTCAGATATGTGGAAAAGAAAATTCACTATGTTTTGAGGCAGGCTCCATTTCTCTGGTGAGACTTGCGCTAAGTACGACATAATCATTGGAGTTATTACTTGGCTTACTCGTAAATAAAACCACGAGCTAGCAGACTGAGATTCAGAATTTGTGCTTAGGGGAAAACTGGCTGGACTGGGGTATTTTCAAGTTATCTGTTCCTTACATCAGCCCTGTAAAGTTTCAAGAGAATGACAGATTTTACTTTCAGTCGACTTCCTCAGCATGGGCCAAGTCTGACATAGAGCCAAGCCCCTCTTTGGTCCCAGCTTATAATTAGCAAATGTCACCAAGAAGAAAATAGTCAGTGATAGGATAGTCAGCTCACCTGCAAAGAGTCTCCCCATTTCTGGAATTCCAATTCTATTCATTATTGCTTCCACTGCTCCTTTGTATCTATAAAATGATGATTCTTACAATAGACCAAGCTTTTCTAATTGTTACAGTGGAACTGTTAAAGTTGTCATGTTCTTCCCAATATGAATATGAATATATGAATTAAATGCGTTATGAAGTTCATGTCCATGAATTAAATGTATTCTGAAGGTCATAGATATATTAATAGAAATTATATGACTATAATAGCTTCTGATGTGTCTCATTGATTCTAATCTTAATGAACCCCATGTTAGAGTTACACTTTCCCAGAAAAAGAAGGGATGGTCCTTTAAAATATAAATACATTTATGGTGTATCTCCAACCTTTCTAATGGTTTCTGTGCACATTTAAATAAACCCAAGTCTCTTAGGAGACGTTACACTGCGTGATTCCTGACTGGTATTCTGACTTTTTAATTTCTAGAGGTTCGAACAGGAATGTCATATCTTTAAAATAGGTTCCCATCTTTAGGTTTTCCTATTATGACACCTATTACCCATGATTATGATGCCTCACCCACTCTCTCCAACCTTGCTGAACGCATAAAGACCATATTTCTTATGCTTGAAAATCTCAAGCTTATTTTCATCTTAATTCTTTATCACTTGCTCATACTTTGCCTAGAACTGTTGAACTGGTAAGCTAATTCCTCACCATTTAAGAATTCAGTCAAATGCCACTTCCACAGAGAAGCCTCCCCTGAATACCTTACTTAAATTAGCCTCTTCCATCATGCTCAACTACATATTATTTTATTTCCTTTATAACACTCAACCCTATATGAAATTATCTTTTGCATTTGTCCATTCTCTACAGCATACTTCCAAAATGTAAGGAAGGCTATAATAAACTTTATTGTACCATTTTATTTTGTCATTTGTCAAATTATTTTGATATGTATTTAAGGCAGATCAACTTTATATCAAAGTTCATTTTGTCTTTGTCTTTGACTCATTTTTAGGGAAATATTTTTACCGAGAACCTCTATACTGTGTTCCATAGTGGCTGTACCTCTCTGCATTGTCCCCAACAGTGCAAGGGGGTTCCCCCTTTCTCCAGATCCTTGCCAATATCTGTTGTTTCTTGTATTATTGATTTTGGCCATTCTGACAGGTATGAGGTGTTTTGATTTGTATTTTCCTGGTAATCAGTGATGTTGAGCAACCTTTCATATGTCTGTGGGCCATCTGGATGCCTTCTTTGGAAAAATACATATTCATGTCTTCTGCTCATTTTTTAAATTTGATTATTTGTGCTTTGAGTGTTGGGTTTTTAAGTTCTTTATGTTTTTTAGATATTAATTCTTTATCAGATACATCATTTGCAAAAATCTTCTCCCATTCTGTAGGTTGCCTTTTAGTTTTGTTCACTGTTTCCTTTACTGTGCAGAAGCTTTTTATTTTGATGAAGTCCCAATAGTTCATTTTTGCTTTTGTTTACCTTTCCTCAGGGGACATATCTAGAAGGAAGGTACTACCGCCAATGTCAAAAGGATTGTGTCCTCCTCTAGGATTTTAATGGCTTCCTGTCTCACATTTAGGTCTTCAATCCATTTTGAGCTTTTGTGTATGGTGTAAGAAAGTGGTCCAGTTACATTCTTTTACATGTTGTTTTTCAGTTTTTCCAACCACCATTTGTTAAAGAGACTTTTTTCCACAGGAAATTTTTTTGCTTTGTTGAAGATTAATTGATGATATAGCTGTGGATTCATATCTGGGTTTTCTGTTCCATTGATCTTATATGTCTGTTTTTGTGTCACTACCATACTGTTTTGATCACTACAGCTTTGTAAAATAAGTTGAAGTCGGTAATTGTTATGCTTCCAACTTTGCATTTATTTTTCAAGATTGCTTTGGCTATTTGAGGTCTTTTGTGGTTCCATATAAATTTTAGGGTTATCTGTTCTAGTCTGTGAAAAATGCTGTCAGTGTTTTGATAGGCATTACATTAAATGTGTAGACTGCTTAGAAATGAATTATTTCCTTAGCAAATTAGATGAATACCAAAAAGTTGATTTCATTTTAATTGTATTTATTACCAAGGTTTATTATTCATTAGTAAGACCAAAAATTGACATATGCAGGTTTTTTAAATATTTTATTTATTTATTCGTGAGAGACACACACACAGAGAGAGAGAGGCAGAGACACAGGCGGAGGGAGACGCAGGCTCCATGCAGGGAGCCTGATGTGGGACTCGATCCTGGCACTCGAGGATCATGCCCTGAGCCGAAGGCAGTTGCTCAACCACTGAGCCACTCAGGCGTCCCGACATATGCAGTTTTTATTCAAAAGTTGATTTATGAGTGATACATATATAATATTTCTCCTCGCTTTTTTCTTTCTTACTTCACGTCATCATTATGACTTCTAAGAAATTCCCTAATGGGGCAGAAATTTTTGTGTGTTCTGTCAATATGAAAAGCACTCATCACAAAATTTAAAAAAAATTCTGACTTTATCCCTGTCCAACTTTCACATCTTCTAGATAGAAATTTGATGCAGCTGATGTATTTGCATTAATAACATCTGCTGATTTCATCATTAAATTCCACCCACTGCTTAATGCCTGGAGCTTCAAAAAGGAGAATTAGCTAAAAGAGTATCAAATTAAAGAGAAAAAAAAATAAAGCTTTGAAAACACGTGTTACCACCTATAATCTTACATAGTGGGAAAAATCACAGCCCCTAGCCATACATGGAATACATCACATTCCTTAATGGTGGAGGAAATTTAAATCAAAGGAAATTATTGGAGGAAAGTTAAGTCTATGCTGTGTTGTTGGGTCAAATGAAAACTAAGAGAATGAAGTATTCAGTATCATAAATGTGATGTTGAAGGTCTGAAAAGAGGTCTCATTTCAAAATAATTATACGTTCAACTATGCATAACATAAGGTAATTTGTAAGTAAGGAATATGCATTTAAACAGTAAATGCAGGTAATATAATTAAACATATATATCACACATATATGGAAATGAGTCTTTTAGCATACTTTTAGTATGTGAAGATTAAAACAAAAAGTACAATAGGAGTGATATAAATAGGTAATCATAGACATTTTATTGTAAGGATATCCACACATATTCTTGTGATGAGAACTTTTAAGATCCACTCTCTTTTTTTTCCATTTATAATACAAGTTAATATGCATTAGATGAAGAGCCACCTCTATTTAGATGTCAAGGTTTTGGTTTAGGGATTTTCTAAGTGAGATTCTTTTGCTATATGCTTGGCCAAATCTCTGCTTTGTCCTCATTTACAGGTTACTAAGATTCCTTTTGTCCAGTAAGATATTATCTTCACTTTCAGAATTCATAGCTCCATTTTGTTGATTTCTACATTTCCTCCCCACCATTCTGCCCAGTAGCATCCTTCATAACACTACTTAAACCTTACTGGTTAAGTGGCACATAGCTCCTCCTCATTAAGAGTTTGTAACTTTCTCCAGAATTTGAAAATGTTTAATAAATATATAATAAGTCACAGATTATTTTTATACTCCAAAAAATGCTAAGATGCTAAATTTCTAATTTTCCAACCGTAAATTAAAATTATTAGGTGATAACTTCATCAGAATGAAATATATATATATATGTATGTGTGTGCGTATTATTGTATTAGGACCCTAATTTCTAATAATGCTATTGAATTTTTAAAAATGACTTTTTATCTGAATACTATGTAATTTAAATTGTTGTCTGATACATATAGGCTTTATAGAGTGTTAAGACACATATCCTGATTCATCAACCAAAATTTTATTCAGGATCTGAAATCAATGGCAGGCTTAATGCTTTTTAAAATAGATAGCACTGTTTTAATTAAAAATGTCAGCAATGTAATTACTCCTTAAGCAAAAGGCCACAGAGAGGAAAATTGGATGATACTTAAATTGAGCATATGAGAAAATTAATTTGCGTTAAAAAAGTAGCAATTAGACATTTCCATGGGAGCATGAGAGATCACAATTTTGTCTTTTACTCCTTTGCAAAGTAGAATTTTTTGAATTTGTTTATTTTTAAAGGGAAATCAAACCTACAGAAGTATGGAAAATAGTACTAGTTGCAAAACCCAAAAATGCATGCTATCTTAAAATATTTCTAGGATATTTCATATTGCACTTAACCCTTTCAGTCTTTTGTTTGTTTACTCCCAAAATAAATTACTGAAACTAAAATTTTAAATCCCCTTCAAGTCTAAAATGCTGAAATATCAATACAGATTTTGTGAAATATCTATATATATTTTTGCTAACATATGTACTGCTTGGTATCTAAGCAGATTGATCATTTGTTTAGTCAGCAGGAAGAAACCGTTTTCTTTCCTCTAATACTTCCTCTAAATACAAATAGTTTGTACACAGATTTTTCATTCTCAGTATCCTTTTATAATTCATATTTTTAAAAATCTCAAAATAAATAATTGTCTATTTACATACAATCCTGACTTTAAAACCTCAAAGAAGGCATATTGAAATTTACTTAATTGAAGTACTTTGGTTAATCGTAATTGTTGCATTATAATTTTATAAATACAAAGGAGGTAGGCCTATTCTCTACTTAGATACAGTCTGCAGTGAGTTTTTATATTTACTAGGATTATTCTCTATCTTGTCTTTCAATGCTTATTTTGTTTCTCTTTTCCAGTTAAAACTGTTCCTATGTAGATGGATGATACACATGGGTATCCAGCAGATTTAAAGCACTCTGTCACCTTACTGACTGTAGGTCATAATCACGATCACCTTTTCTTATCCTTCACCTGGGCTGGATTTCATACCACAAGGAAGAAAGTAACGATATCTATTTTCTACTTATTTAGTTATCAAGGATTGCTCACACTCTTTCCAAAATCTTATTTTATTCCATCACTTCTAAAGAAAAGTAGGACTATACCATGTAAGCTAAAATGTTCATGTGCCAGTTGTGCCAAATTTTACTAAATATATGTAAAGAATTATGTTATAGAACATTAAAATAATGAAATAAAACCTTTCTCCATAATATGGAATATCCATACACATTTAATGGGATCTGACTGAAGCCATTATATTCTTATTGCAGAAGTACAAAGTTTAAGTGTCATTAATCATTCAGGTATTGTTTTTTTATCTTCATATCTTAATACATTTCTTTGTTTTAGCATCCCTAAATTTTCTACTGTTTCAAATCAGTCTAACCCCATCAAAAAGCTATTTTTCTTCCAAAAATACTCCATTCTTCTAAGTATTTATGATATAGTATTATTTTGAAACTCATTTTTTAAAAAAGATATTCTCAGATGATATTTTTTCTTTATTCAAGTTTTTATTTAAATTCCAGTTAATTAATATATAGTGTAATATTAGTTTCAAGTGTAGAATTTAGTGATTCATCATTTACAAAAACACCTAGTGCTCATCACAAGTGGCCTCCTTAATACCCATCACCTATTTAAGGCATTCCCCCCAAACACCTCCCCTCCAGCAACCCTATAGTTAAGAGTCTCTTTTCTGGTTTGCCTCTCTTTTCCCTCTATGTTTTTTTTTCTTTTTCTTAAATACCATATATAATGAAATCATGTGGTATTTGACTTTCTCTGACTTATTTCACTTAACATAATACTCTGTAGCTCCATCCACATCATTGCAAATGGTAAGATTTCATTCTTTTTTATGGCTGAGTAATATTCCATTGTATATATAAGTTATATATACAATGTTATATATACAATGTTTATATATATATATATATATTCCTTTCTTCAGATATTATTCAACTATAATATCTCCTCCTGGAATCAAATGAATTAAATTTTAAGGGGATAAGAGTGATAATATGATGATATCTTGTTAGTATAAGAGTATTTCTATACTACATTTCCTTTCCATGGCAGCCCTGTTTATGGATTTTCCAGATGGCATTCATCCTCTTCCACCAGCAATTAAATCTTAAAGGAAATGCATAACAAATATAGGTTTTTTCTCAAATTTTTTAGTGTTGTTTTTCATTTGAAATACCTTTAAATTTAATTCCTTAAATTATTTACTTTTAAAAATATGACTTAATTCCTTTTTTTTTCCTAGAAGAGAGAGAATGAAGTACTGAGATATTATGGTTTCTTTCTTATTTGTTTTTGCATTAGGTCAAATGTGAATGTCTGAAGAATCTCTCAGCGGGGCCAATAAGTATATGGCTGACATAGAAATATATGTCTGTAACTGATAAAAGTGGCATAAACTGAAGTTTAGGATTGATAATTAAAAGAATATATGGGAGAAATGAAAAAAAAAAGTAATTGGGAGTGAATATGTAGTGTGGTCATAGAGAACTTGAAGAGGTACAATTGATAATGGGACTCACCAGTGAGAGGATAGTCAGAGAAAGATGATTCAGTGAAGCACTGGAGAAAGAATGATCAGAAAAACTGAAGTAAAACCTTGATGCCTTGGAGTCATAAAAAGAAAGATGACAAAATCACAATGTAGAAAGACATGCCAATGGTATAAAATGCTTCAGAGATTAAATAATAATTAAAATGTATCCATTTGATTGAGCAATCAGTAGGTTTACGGGGGTCACATTTATGAGTCATTCAATGGAAAGGTAAAAAAATGGATGCTAAAATGCAGTAAGTGAAGAAAGCTGATGAGGTGAGAACTGATTATAAATTACACTTTGGATTATAAATTATACTTTGGATAACCTCCCCTGGCAAACTAAATGGAGGCAAGGAAATAGCAGAGTAAGTACTAGAGGAAGGAGGGGGTATACTGAGGGTGTTTTTTTTTTTTTTTTTTTTTTTTTTTTTTTCAGCCTCACGGCAACTATACTTTATCTATTCAGGAGGAAACATCATCCCTGACAAAGAAAAGTAGGTCTTTGCCTGCAAAGGCAATCATGTAAGATGAGTAGGTCAAAGTTTTGACATAGTTACCTAGGTAAAATTATGACCTAAAATAAATTACACAGAACTGATAGCAAGAATAAAGTATAAAATAAATTGTGTACAAGACTCATGTCTGGACTCTGACCTGATACATTTCCCTGTGTATACTTGCATACTAAATTTTACAACTCTAAATAAAATGCAAATGTCATCCCTCAGCTGTGCTGAAGCCTCCTCAGTAGGGTGCCTGTGCCATAGTGGTGGCCAAAACCCAAAGTCATACTGGAGTTGCATCATTTTAGCATCCCCTCGGGGAGGAGGCAGTCTCAACATTTGCACTTGGTACTGGATGAACAATAAAGTGACATGAAAGCCTGGGGTTCTTTGACTACAAAAGACCACGTATTTATTCCAACTCAGAGTGACCATGTTGTCTTGAAGAATGGTTGCAGCAGGCTGGACTGATATCCATGAGAGAAAGGCCATTAAGACTATGAGACTTGAAGCACAAGGATTTGCCATGCCACTGCTGGCATAAAAACAGAAGGAGCCACATTATGTGGAATATAGAAATTGTAGAGACAGAAAATTTTGTTGCTTATATTTACAATGGCTAGTTAGTGACTATTTTAGAAGCTCTTCATGTACAAGTAAGTGATTTTTTTTTCATACTTTATAAACAAAAGACTAAATCTTCATGGGAAAATTGGGTGATTGTTAAACTGCCCTGGATCTACAATTATGGTCATTCATGCTTCAAAGGAAGAAAGGATAGAAACTTTTAAAACATGTATCACAAGCTAGTTGACTTGGATTTGGTGTTTTCTTGAAGCATTTGTGGTCACTGTGACTTTGATAGTAATCTTTGTGGTAGTACTTCCTCTAAATGTATGGACGTTTATATAACAATATGCTTACTCGTAATTGGAGCATTTTCAGAATTCCATTTTAAAGGTATGGATAGTGTTATTAAATACATTTTTTGTGGGAAAGTTTGTATGGGACATCCCTTGGCTCAGATTCTTCTGCTTAGCTTTATAGTCTATGTAAGCACAAAGGTTAATTATATCTAAATAGGGCCCTGAATATAGTCAACCCTTCTATAGTGATTCTATTATATTAGGTATTCTTTATAACTTCAGTTTTAACTAGTTTAGCTCTTCTTTCCAAGGACTGTTAAGATTGTGCCTGTTAATGGTACTTTTAGTGCTTATCTCATCATTTCATGGGAAAACAATATAATATTTTTGTGCCTCTTTTTAAATATTTTATTTATTTATTCATGACCGATGCAGAAAGAGAGGCAGAGACACAGGCAGAGGGAGAAGCAGGCTCCCCGTGGAAAGCCTGATCCTGGGACTCAGGGAACAGGACCTGAGCTAAAGCCAGATGCTCAACCACTGAGCCACTCAGGTGCCCCTATAATGTGTCTTTAAAGATGTCGGCTTTTCTCTACCAAATCAGCCTATGTCTTTTCAAAAAGATAAAAAAAATAATGAATGACAATCTCTTAATACGTATGCAATTCTTCATAATAATGAAGAAAACTTAACTGGTGTAATTTAATAGCAAACTGGAAAAAATCCCCTAGAGAAATGGAAATCTGATAGCTTCATGAGAAAAAAAAAATATTTAAAAGGCTAATCTGTAATTCTGCTACTAAATGAATTTGAATATCAAATGTGTCTGAAAAAGGATTTTCTTTGTGTTAAGCAGAATTTTAAGATGTCCCTCATGACCTTTACCTCTAGGTGTTAGTCCCATGATTATGTCATGTTACACGGCAAAAGATGTTGCAGATGTAGGTAAGATTACTAAGGAGTTCACTATAAAATAGGGAAATTATTCAAGTGGTGCTAATCTCATCACATGACCGCTTTGCAAGCAGAAAGTTTTCTCACTGCTGGAAGAAGATGAAGTCAGAGGTCTGAAGAACAAGAAAGATTTACCCTGCTATTTCCAGCTTCAAAATGGAGGGAGCATATTAAAAGAAATGCAGGTGACATTTAGAAACTGAAAGCAGATCCTGGCTGACAGCCTGACATGGAACAGGGGCTTCAATCCTAAAATGACAAGAAACTGAATTCAGCCAACAACCCAAGTAAGATTGAAAGATAATTCTACCTCAGAGTCTCCAGATAAGAATTCAGCATCTTGACTCAACATTTTGACTTTGGTCTTGGGATGACTAATCAGAGACCCAGCTGAGCATGTCTGTACTTCTCATCAACAGAAACTGTGAGATAATAAAACCATGTTGTTTCAGGCCATGAAGTTTAAGGTAATTTGTTACTCAGCAATAAAAATAAAAAACAAACAAACAAACAAAAAAACCTGAAACAGTGCCCAACAACATTTTCTAAAGACAATTGTCTTATTTTCTAATTTAAAACAAAAACAGGGCAGCCCCGGTGGCTCAGCAGTTTAGTGCCGCCTTCAACCCAGGGCCTGATCCTGGAGACCCGGGATTGAGTCCCACATTGGGCTCCTTGCAGGGAGCCTGCTTCTCCCTCTGCCTGTGTCTCTGCCTCTTTCTCTCTCTCTCTCTCTCTCTCTCTCTGTGTGTGTCATGAATAAGTGAATAAAATCTTTAAAAAAATTAAGAAATAAAACAAAAACAATTGCCTCTTTTATAATTACCTATTATGGTCACAAAAATGACCTAAGGGTACGATTAATTTCTATATCTTTTAGCATTCTATTCTAGAGATATTTTTTTTTTTTTCTAGAGATATTTTTTTTTTTTTCTAGAGATATTTTAAATGTTGACTCCTTTACCAAGAAATAAACACACTAATGACAATTTAAAGGATGAACAAATACTTGATTTCCTCATCGGTGAAATAACAATTGTGTAAGATAGAAATGCACTAGTATGCTAGACCTCTTCACCAGAGAATTTGCATTTTATATGCTATTAAGACTGAAGGAAAAAAAATGAATATCCATTGCTATATGTGATAGACTGTATTATTTCTCCAAATTATTTCTATTCTCCCCAACCTTGTCATGGTTTCCTTGTGGGTTCATTACACTTACATACACCTCATTGACTAAACATGAGACTTACTTTGGCAGATGGAAAGAAATCAGAAGTAACAGTGGATCAAGTTGTGAAATAAAGCCGTAAGAGGCATGACCAGTTTCCCTCACTCCTTTTAGAGCTTTCACCACCTGCTATGATGAAGCAGGCCCCAGGTGAATATGGCAACTTCAGCCTGGATTTTACTTTCAGCAGCGGTCCAACAATGAAGGTATATGGAGGTGACTTGGACTCACACCAAAGTTTGGAGTTCAGCCTAGCCTAGAAGTACCTAGTTGACTGCAGATAAGATAAACTTCATCTCAACCAACATGCAAACTTCTAAGTATGATATAAATGCTTGCTCCTTTTGTGAGTTTCTGTAATACAGAATTATGTTTTTTGTTTGTTCGTTTGTTTAGATTCCACTTATAAGTAGAATCATATGGTATTTGTCTTTCTCAGTCTCACTTATTTCACTTAGCATAATACCCTCTAGGTCCATCCATGTTTTTTTATTTTTTTAAAGATTTTATTTATTTATTTGTTTATGAGAGACACACAGAGTGGCAGAGATATAGGCCGAGGGAGAAGCAGGCTTCCCCTGTGGAAATCCCGATGCAAGACTTGATCCCTGGACCTGGGTTCACTCCCTGAGCTGAAGGCAGACACTCAACCAATGAGCCACGCAGCCACCCTAGGTCCATTCATCTTGTTGAAAATGGCACAATCTCATCATTTTTACAGCTGTATAATATTCCATTTTACATATATAAATATAAATATACGTATGTCACATACCTCATTTCTTCCTTATCCATTTATCTATTGATGGACACTAACATACAAAAAGCAGAATCAGACCTATAAATACAAAGAACAAGCTGATGTTCACCAGATGGGAGAAAGGTGGGAGGTTGGGCAACTGCTGAAGGAGAGAGGGAGATTCAGATTTTCAGTTATGGAATGAATACATCTCAGGAATAAAAAGCACAGCAAAAGGATCACAGACAGTGATATTGTAATAGCAATATAACAGGATAGGTAGCAGCCATACTTGTGGTGAATATATTATGTGTAAATTTGTCAAGTCACTAAATTGTACACATGAAACTGTGTAACATCATGTGCCAAATATACTCATAAGAAAATATAATAAAAAATTTGCGCAGTACAGTCTAATACCGGATATAATTTATGAAAAATATAATGGTTTGGGTATGGGAGAAGTATTATCAATTTTCTGATTGTAACAATAGGAATCATACTACTTTTTGAGTTTAAACCTGACTTAAAGGGAGAATGTTAACAACTGAAGGCCCCATTTTAGTTTCCATTTTGATACTAACTCCCTTTGATTTAGTTTCCTTTCAATAATGTATAATAGAAGTATAACCTTAGAGATAATTATTAGTCCAGAATGTTTTATAAGTGTTACAACATTATTCATATTGAAAACATAAATTTATTTTCTCTTCTTTGAGGTTCATGGTTTTAGTCATTATCACTTTCTTTAAGGGAAAAGATATCTGTTTTGTCCTCAAAATAATCATGGTAAACAATTATGTTATATATTAAATTATCCATAAATACTGAGTGACTGAAACAAATACAACTCAGTCACTCAGCAAGTAAGTACATTTCTTGGCCACTAAAAACCATTCTTGAAGATTGACGGTAATTATAATACATTACTATTTTAATAATAATAATGATATACAAAATTACTTTTTTAATGATAAATATATTTGAATTCAAATAACAAATCATTTTTTCCTATTTTGACTATGCAGCATTATGAAAAAATAGAAAGGAACTTTAGTAATAAAGCTATCTTGTGCCAACACTGAGAATTATCTTTAAAAATCAAAGTTTATGCTCTGCCTCATTGCCCAAGTAATCAATTTCATAGTGTGACTATTTAGTCATCTTTATAGATGAAGGTAATACAGGGGAAAGGTTTAGAAATATATTATTAAGTCTACTTAAGAAAAATACATTTTAGAGTTTAGCACTTAAGCTAAAAATTTTATAATGCCTAATGGGAAACAAAGTGCACTAAGGACTAAGTGGAGAGAATGGATGTTCAATTTTGGCTATAGAGAAAAAATAGATAAGCATATTTAAGGAAAACTAAAGTCCAGCCAAAAAAGTCATACTTATTTCATACTCCAGTCTTTCTGTGAAACTTTTCTGTGATGGTAAATAAGTCCATGACATGCTGCTCTTAAACATAGCAAACAAAAAGAGTTTACTGTAATA
The DNA here is from genome assembly GCF_018345385.1 of Vulpes lagopus. Taxonomy (NCBI): domain Eukaryota; kingdom Metazoa; phylum Chordata; class Mammalia; order Carnivora; family Canidae; genus Vulpes; species Vulpes lagopus. The sequence continues at coordinate 23,627,789 of NC_054843.1, read as the reverse complement.
TTTAAGATATGTGGCACTAATTGGAACTATTTTGTAATATTGAGCATATACAAATATAAAAGTATAAACTTTTCACATATCACTGAAAATAAAAAATAGAAGAACTCATGAAAATACATGAGGAGAGTGGAAAATTCTTATAGTATATAAAATGTAATGAAGTAATGAAGCAGTAAAGTTATTCTAGAGGTATTTCAGAAAAACATTTTAAATATATCATGTGATTGATATTAAATTTTTAAGATTAAGAGAAAAAATGCTTTATTTTTTTAAGTTTTTTTTAATTTAATTTATTCATTTGAGAGAGAGAGAGCTTGACCAAGCGCATGAGCAGAAAGGAGGGTTAGAGGGAGAGGAAGAAGCAGACTCTTTGGTGAGCAGGGTGCCTGACATGGAGCTGGATTCTAGACCCCAGGAATATGATCTGAGCCAAAGACAGATTGCTTAACAGATCACAGTGACTGTGCACTCAGGTGCCCCAATGCTTTCCTTTAAAATAGCATAAAATGTAAATGATTTTGTGAAAAGATCTTTGAAACGCTAGTTTCTATAAATTCGCAAAAAATTGAGAAGGAATACAGATTTACTTATACAATTTAAAATATTTAATCTTTCAATGTTCACACTGTTAGAGAAAAGTTTCAAAGGAATTATATATGTGGAAATATTTATGTATGTAAACACATACTTATCTGTCCAGTTAAAAAATCTTTAAGCATTTTAACCAATATTTTCATTGACCAAAATTAAATCAATAATTCAAAGTTTTTCTTATTTAGTTATTAAAGTCATAACAGAATATTATAAAATGTAATCAGTTTTCTTTTATCCTTTTGATCCAAAAATCATGGTTGACTTTTTTTATTTAATAGAATTTAGAGAATTCAAGAAGACAACTTCATAAGCAAACTAAGATTTTTATTTACAAGTACTATATAAAGTCCTACCTCAGAGAAATTTCTTGGGTCATAAATAAAAACATGTTCTCAAAATGTGAAAAATCACAACCTTAGCATTTCTCTTATAGGTATAGAACAATTTTTAACCTCCTATTTTTTATTCTTTCTTTAATTATACATTTATTATTTTGCCTGCACCTTTCTTTGACTCCAGAGTGCAAAATCTGTCTCTAGCTCCTCTAATCACATTGTACTAGTATAAACTAACTGGATAATCAATATATCATGCCATCTAATAAAAGCTTCCAAATTTCAGAAAAATTGTGAGTAGCATCTCTCAGATGTCTCATTATACATGATGTAACAGAAAGCTTAGGGTATGAATGAGGAAAACAAGTTGGCATACTTCTTCTCAGCCTTTTTTTAACAAAAATAGTCTTGTTTTCCAGGGATTTCAGAAAATGTCAAAAATGATTTTGTTTCATTTATTCACAAATTGTAGAAATCCAGAAACCGTTATGTTTAAAATTTTTGACCCAAGGATTAGGAGCTTTAATTTAAGGTAGGCTTAACATTTTAGAAAGGAAAAAATTTTGTTATCTCTTAACTCACCTAATTAGGCCCACTTTCATCTAATTGATAGTTGGTTTTCTCTAGACAAATATGCTCTAAATCAACAAATTTCTAAGGCCCTTTTATGTATATTTCAAATTCCAATACGATAAAAAAAATCTTTTAGAAAATATCCTGGGATGTTTGTTGTGATGAGATAGAGAGACACAGGTAGCTCTAAGTTCCCTAGCAGAATAAGTTAATTTTATTTTGTGTAATTTTTAAAAAAGATTTTATTTAATAATTCATGAGAGACACAAAGAGAGAAAGAGAAATAGAGAGACAGAGACATAGGTAGAGGGAGAAGCAGGCTCCATGCAGGGAGCCTGATGTGGGACTCAATCTCAGGACCCCGGGACCACGCCCTGAGCTAAAGGCAGATGCTCAACCACTGAGCCATCCAGGCATCCCTATTTTGTATAATGAAGAGTAAATCACTTTAGGGGCTTAATAGTCATATCTAATGCTCCGTTGCAGGGCAGACATAGCTTTGCATGTGTTTGCATATATTTGGGGTAGCACTCCATTTAGAAAGCCATTTGTAACTAAGAAATGGTTTTTTGAGAACCATAAGAAAACCATTATTTCTCTAATATGCAAGCACATTCCAGGTGATACGTTATTGTTTAAGGTTTTATTGGCATTAGGCATTACCAATGTAATATAGTAAAACAATTAGGAGCAATATTAAATACCATAAAGCATTTTATGGTACTGGAGATTATTTTTAAGGTAGAAAAGATTTCATATAGGGTATAAATATAAATATAAATATTTATATATTTTATATAAATATAAAATATTTATATAAATATTTTTAATAAATAAAATTTATTTATTTTATTTTTATTTATTTAATAAATAAAAATATATTTATAAATAAATATAATAGGGTATAAATATAAATTGAACCATAATTTCATAGATAAGAGGGATTTGGAAAAGTGAAGAAGATAAAGAACATTCTAGATAACAGCATACTCTAGTATAAATGGAAAAAGGTTTGATATGTGAATAAAATGACATGAATAAAAATTTGAAAGTCCTAATACCACCAAAGCAAAGAAAATACATTATATTGGCTGGTAGTAAGTTCTAGTGGAAAGTGGTAGATTTGTAATTTGTACTTACCATTCTTCCTTTTTTCTGGTAATAATACCCTTTTGTGGGAAGAGTTAGTACATTGTCTCTACTTGATACAAGGAAGAAGTGAGCCAGATCTAGCCAAATATCCTAGTTGTCTGGACAGAGTGATTTATTCATAGAAAAGTGAACACAAATATGTCAATCAGATTCCCTGGTATGGTTTTTGAATCTCAGAAAGAAAGAATTGGTGAGATTTCTCGAGATAGATACAGTTTTGGAAAGATCAATTTGCCACCCAGCTTGGCCTTATTTGGCACCTTTAATATTTCCATCTAAATTTGTTTAAATCTAGACCGTTGCATGAAAAAAGAACTAAAATCAAAGAAAATGGAGTCTAGAGGTAGAGAAAAGGAGAAAACAATGGATTTTCATTTTAGCATTTGAACTTATCCTTGCCTGACTTTTCAATTATATAAGACAAAAAAAAATTTCCTTCTTACTTTTTTCCCCCTTATTTCTTTAACAAGCAATTAAAAGAAGTAGGTTTTAAACTGGGAATGGTTATAAATATAGCCAAAAATTTGGTCATGAAGGTGAGAAGGTATTTAGTGTATTTAATCAGTGATAATGATAAATATCTTTTTGACCATTTTACAGTATTATAGTGTACATACTCAGGAAATGCTTTCTTTGTACTCAAGAAGGTGCCTGGCCAAGTGTCTTTCTAGCATACAGAAAGTGGAAAATTAATATTTGTGGACTAAATGAGGAGTTGAATGGCCATGCTAGAAAAACAAATGAAATACATCTTAATCCCCTTGCTCAGTGAAAGTATTTGTATGTTCTTTTTCTTCCCTTAATTCTATCTGCTGTGTTCTTAGTTATTTCTATCCTAGTATAGAAGGTTTAGTTTATCTACTAATACAAAGTCTATAACAAGGGAAATACTACCGTTGTGTAGACAAAAAAATAATAGAATGGATAGAATAGAAAGATCATCCATTCTCTAAAATTGCACTAAAGGAAAAAAAAAAAAACCACCAATACTGTTTGGTTGATAGTCTGATATAGATCTGAGTGCTTAATTATCAGAACAATGAATAAACTTTTATTTTGTAGAAAACAGAAAGTAATTGCAAGACAATTAATGACATCATAAAATGAACAGAATGTTGGCATCATCAAAGTTTTAAGAAGATCAGCCTTGCAGCTTTTGCTAGAGGACGGAGAGAGAGAGAGAGAGAGAGAGAGAGAGAGTGTGTGTGTGTGTGTGTGTGTGTGTGTATGCATGTGTATGTGCTCAAATGTTGAAAAGGCACTTCCTGGGTTTGGGAGGGAGTAACTTAAATATATGTTATTGTTAGCATTTCTCTGCTAGGTTAGTCTAGGTTCAAGAGTTATGTGTTCTCTTTTTCTTCTAAGTTATCTAATGCAACATCAAAGTAAGAGTGTAACCAACAAAGCTAATAGATCCACCTATAAAAGTCTTGAAAAATCTGTAGATTAGAAGTCTGGTCAGGCTTATCCTCAACCTCTGCAAAGGGCCTTACAAAGCCTAAGCAAGGAGTCCACTGGGCTCTTACCTGAGGGGATCTGCTTTCAATCTCATTCACATTGTTGGCAGAATTCAGGTCTTTTTGCTTGTAGGTGTGAGGTTCTGGTTTCCTTTTGGTTGTCAGCCAGAACCACTTTCGGATTTTATACATCCATTGCATTTCTAGACACATAGCCACTTCCATCTTCCAGCCAGCAATGGTGGACTGAATCATCTTCATGCTTCAAATCTCCCTGACTCCTACTGCTACCAGCCTGAGAAAACTTCCCGCTTTGTAAAGATGGAATTAGATTATGCCTATTCAGACAATATCTCTACCTAAAGTCACCAAATTAGTAACTACATCTGCAAAATCTCCTTTGCCATACAATATAAAATAATCACTGGTGTAATGCCAGAGGCAAAGGTTACAAAGGCCATCAATTATTTTTTTTTAATTATGGTAAGAACATTTAACATGAGATCTACACTCTTAAATACTTAAGCAAAGAATACAGTATGGTTAACTATAGGGACAATGTTGTACCACAGATTTCTAGAACTTAATCATCTTGCAGAACTGAGTTTTATTTATTCCTATTGACCAATAATCTCCCATTTTGTTGGCAACCATCATTCTATTACCTGCTTCTTTGGATTTCACTATTTTATTTTATTTTTTAATATTTTTTTTATTTTTTAATGAGAGACACACAGAGAAAGAGAGGCAGAGACACAGGCAGATGGAGAAGCAGGTTCCATGCAGGGAGCCTGAGGTGGGACTGGATCCCGGGTCTCCAGGATCAGGCCCTGGGTTGAAGGCAGCAGTAAACCGCTGAGCCACCTGAGCTGCCCAAGGATTTGTCTATTTTAGATAACTTATGTAAGTGGATTCATGTAGTAGTTGTCCTTCTGTGACTAGTTTATTTCACTTAGCATAAAGTCCTCTTAATTCACCTATGTTGCTTATGACAGGATTTTCTTATTTTTAAAAAAACAATATTCCACTGAATATATATGTACCATGTTTTCTTTATCCATTCATCCATAAGTTGTTTCCATACCATGGCAACCGAGAGTAATGCTACAGTGAACATGGGCATGCAGATAATTCTTCGAGGTCCTGATTTCAATTCTTTTGGAATATACCCAGAAATAGGATTGTTGGATTACAAGGTAATTCTATTTTTAAATTTTTGAGGCATGTCTATAGTATTTCCCATAGTGGATGCACTACTTCACATTTCTACCAACAGTGTACAAAGATTCCAGTTTTTCAGTATCCTCACAAACACTTGCTGGTTTTTGTTTTGTTTTGTTTTTTAATGAAATGGCCATCCTAACAAGAGTAAGGTGATGTCTCATTGTGATTTTGATTTGTATTTCCCTGATGCCTAGTGATGTCATCACCTCTTCGTATACCTGTTGGCTATTAGCATGTATTGTTTTGTTAAAATGTCTATTCAAATTCTTTGTCCATTTTTAAATTGAGTTATTGTTTCTTTGCTCTGAAGTGTATGGGTTACTTACATATTTTGGATATTAAATTCTTATTGATACGCTGTTTGCAAATATCGTCTTCCATTCCCTGGGTTGTCTTTCATCTGTTGTTTCCTTTGCTGTACGGAAGGTATTTAGGTTGATAAAGTCACATTTGTTTGTTTTTCCTTTCATTGTTAATGCTTTTGCTGTCATATCTAAGACATTATCACTGAGACCAATGTTGAAGATTTTCCCCATGATTTCTTCTAAGTTTTATATTTGCATATTCTGTATTTAAGTCTTTAACCTATTTTGACTTGATTTCTGTGTAATCTAAGATGAAGATCCAAGCTTATTCTTTTGTAGGTACATATCCAGTTTTCCCAAAACTATTTGTTAAAAAGACTATCTTTTCCCCATTGTATAGCTTTGGCCCCCTTGTCAAAAGTCATTTCATCATATAAACATAGGTTTATTTCTGGTCTGTTATATTGACTATATGTCCGTCTTTATGCTAGTACCATACTATTTTGATGACTGTAGTTTTGTAACATGTTTTAAATTCAGGAAGTATGAGTCTTCAAGCTCTTTCTTTTTTATGTTTTTTTTTTGTTTTTCTTTATTTTTTATTGTTTATTTTTTTAAAGGTTTGATTTATTCATTCATGAGGCACACAGAGAGAGAGGCAGAGACACAGGACTCCAGGATCATGACCTGAGCCGAAGGCAGATGCTCAACCACTGAGCCACTCAGGTGCCCATTTGTGTTTAAGCTATTTAAGCATTTTGTGATTCCATATGAATTTTAGGATTAACTACTCATTTCTCTATAAATGTCATTGGGATTTTGATGGGCATAGTACTGAACAAGGGCCATCTTAAATTCTGCCTGATATAAGGACAATGCATTTTCAGACAGGTTCTGATGTTCAAATTGATTTAACAGCAGAATTCCTTGTTAGCCTTTAAGTATCTTCCTCAAAAAAATAATAATTCTATTTCTTTAGGAATTTTTTTTATCAGTTTTCCTTTTTCATTTTACTCGTTAAATTGTCTTCATTTTCTTAAAGAATTGCATATATATTGGAAAGATTTCCATTGACTGATTTTCATCTTTTACAAAAAACCAAATTGGCTTAGATGATAAGTGACAACTTTAAAAGCATAAGAATATCCTCAAAATGATGGCAAAGAAGATACTAAGGCATAAAACCATCAATAGGCATAATTGCTAGTCCTTTAGGAAATATCTGGACAAATTTTAAACTCATGTTATAAAGAATATGCAAAAATCTTATGGTACACATTCTTTCAAAATTTGTCTATAAAATCTGAATAAGATATTTGTTATAGACCTCACTTAATCCTGTATAATTGTTAACAAAAAAATTTATAGTTTTTTAGTAGGATTGTAAATATTTCATCTCAGTAGCTATGGGGAAGCTCAAATGTTTAAGTTAAGCAGACCACAGAAATTTCAAGAAGAAATACAAATATTAGTATTTTGTCAAAAATGACTCCTGTCATCAAACTAATAAAACTATTATTTTTCAACAAAATCAGAATTACTCTTAGCTATTCACAAATGTTTGCATTTTAAACTTCTTGAGCAAAAGGGTTAATTCAAAGGTGTTTTACTAGAAATAAGATTTTAATTATTATGGAAGATTCAATAGTAGCTATTATTGTTTGAAGATACATATGTGAAGAGTAATTTTAATTTTTGGCTAACACCAAATATTTATATAGGTCATTGAGTATTTTTATGCACTCAAAAAATTAAATGAGTCATGCAGTAAGTAAATTAGCCATATTAATCACAGAATGCAAATGACATCATGAAACTTAACACTTGCACAGTGATTAGAGTTGCAAGTTTCTAAGTTCAGTCAAATTTGCCTTGCAAATAAAAATTGGAAAGAAGTGGTAAAATATGCAATCATAAACTGATTAATCCCCAAACACATGCTATTGGTTTGTAAAATTAATACACATGGGTCATATTTGTCAGGAATAAGTCTTGTTCTCAATTTCTATTTCTTTCATTCATTTTTTTTTTTTTTGCACTGCCTCACAAAAGTAGTCTAAACTTATGGATTTGCAAGTGTTGAAAATGATAAAATACCAGATAAAAAGACCTGATGTGATATTGAATATTTATTAAAATATAAAATACTATTAAACTATAGGTTTTAAGCCTTATCCTAATTGGTATGTCTTAGTTTATGAATGAATGTATATTTATATATGCTTATATATGTACATATTATTGAAAGATTTGCATTAATGTGTTAGAGTGAAAGGAAGTGATAGCCCTGTGGAAGATTGTAGATAATATTTAAATTCCTAATTGTCAGTTTACAGTGAATACAATTGAATATTACAGAGTATTCATTACATTTTTCACTCATTACATTTTTTCATTATATTTTCATTACATTTTTTTTAAGATTTTGTATTCATTACATTTTTTTAAGATTTTGTATATTTTAGAGAGAGAAAGTGTGAGCTGTGGGGAGGGGCAGAGGAAGAGGGAGAGGGAGAAATCTCAAGCAGATTCCTCAGAGCCTTACATTGGGCTTGATCCCACAACCCTGAGATTATGACTTGAACCAAATCAAGAGTTGTACGTTCAAATGTCAGAGCCACCCAGGCTTCCTAGAGTATTCATTTCTATGTTAAATCAATTCAATTGTAAGTTTTTACAGGCTGTTTCAAAGTTCATCAGTAAAAACTTACCTTTAACCAGAAAAGTAAGGGATAGAAACAAATTTTGACTTTTATTTTACCCAATAATATGCTGTATTATCAAAATATTCAATTTATAAGTTAATAGCATTCAAAATTCCCATATAAACTTATTCATAATTGAATATGGTGGAAGCACCATTGCATTGATATTCAATGACTGAATTACATGGAAGATGTGACAGCCCTGTTTCTAGTTAGATATTTACATGTGAATTATCAGGAAATTATAGGGCAGTCAAAGATTGTCTACTATTGGGAAGGTAGAATGCTTGAACTATGAGATAAATTCAGTTTATATAAAGAGTGAACCAAAATGTCAGTCTAAATATAGTGGCACTCTGGTTCCTGAATTATATTCCTTGCCTGTCTTAAGTTAGCAATTTAATAGAATAATTGGCTAGATTTAGAGCTATTAAAGCACAACCTTAAAGAAATAATTTTAATACTTGATAGCATAGGTAGACACATTCATTAGTAATAAAAGTGGCAAGATCTATTATTGAATTATGGGGCAGAATAATGTGAATTATGGAAAAATTATAATAAAAGTGGTTTAAAATTCTCAATAGAAGTATGTATTTGCATACCTTAAGATGATCTGAGGAAATACATTTTAAAATTTTCAGCAAACAATATTGAAAAGAAAAATGAAAGTATACAAAAATTGAAATATATTTGGCCTGTTTATTTTGTTGTACATATTTAGTTAATTATGAAAGCATCACCAATCACAATATACCACCACCACCAAGAACCCAGATGTGATCTGATTATAACAATCTAAGTGTTTTATAAGTGGCTATATATTTTAACATTTCAAAAATTGTAAATGCTTTAGATTTAATATATTCACTTACTAATTATGTGCTTAATTTCTTCAAAGTATGAGCTCTCTCAGTAATAGCTTTGCTTCTTAATTCAGGGAAATGAGCTTTGGGTTCAAGGTTTATGCTACAATTGTTTCTGACCATCCTCCTATCAAAAGATCAGATAGGGCAGCCCTGGTGGCGCAGTGGTTTAGTGCTGCCTGCAGCTGGGGGTGTGATCCTGGGGACCCGGGATCGAGTCCCATGTTGGGCTCCCTGCATGGAGCATGCTTCTCTCTCTGCCTATGTCTCTGCCTCTCTTTCACTCTCTCTGAATAAATAAATAAATAAATCTTTAAAAAAAAAAAAAAAAAAAAGATCAGGGATCCCTGGGTGGCGCAGCGGTTTGGCGCCTGCCTTTGGCCCAGGGCGCGATCCTGGAGACCCGGGATCGAATCCCACATCGGGCTCCCGGTGCATGGAGCCTGCTTCTCCCTCTGCCTGTGTCTCTGCCTCTCTCTCTCTCTCTCTCTCTCTGTGACTATCATAAATAAATAAAAATTAAAAAAAAATATCAGATAAAAATAATGATAATTGAGCTGATAAGGCCAAGCAACTTTTATATTGGCTCAATTAACTATGCACATATTCCCCATTTACCTTTAAACAAGATATTAAAAGAAATTTTAACTGCTAGTAAAATAGCACAGAGTAAAACACAAAAATAGCAATTGAATAATATCTATTTTATGGTTTCTTGAAAGAACATAATGAATATATGATTTTAAGGACTTGAGTTTTTCTTGGTGAATTTCAAATATTGTTAATATAATATATACTATGAAAATTTATTTCCATTTATGAAACAACACTTGGAAATGATAAAATAGTAAATGAAAGTTCATTAGAAAGGAGGAGGGTCTGTTACATTATATCACCTCTTGAAGTTAAGCATTAGGATGTGTGCTCTATGCCCTTTGCTTAATCTCATTCCCTGTCAGCTTTCCTTTTTCCATTTCAGCAATAAAACTCTCAGAATATTAGTTACCCAGGAGGCTTTATTTCATATCACATGAGCTCTTTGATTTATATAATCACGGAGATTTCTTATTTAAGGTCAGTTATTATGTTATGTGTCACATCTCTTAAAAATTAAATATAGCCATCTTTATCTTTCTACTTCACCTGAGGAGCCAGTGTGTCATGCTTATTACCCAGCACATAAATTGCTCTTAAAATGAATTGGATTTATTTGGCTTAAAAAAACTTTGATATTTAAATTAAACACAATCTTAATTAAATTTGTACTTTAAGAGGAAAAGCAATGATCCTTTACTATTACTAAAGGGAAATAGCTGTAATCATCCCAACTATTTTAGAGATGATCCAATTTTACTTTTATCTGTTAGTAAGAAATATGTCAATATTCTGGTAAAGGCTTTACAAGTAAGTTATCTGTACATCTTTTTTTTAAGATTTTATTTATTTATTTATTCATGAGAGACACACAGAGAGAGGCAGAGACACAGGCAGAGGGAGAAGCAGGCTCCATGCAGTATGCCTGATGTAGAACTCAATTCCGGGACTCCAGGATCATGCCCTGGGCTGAAGGCAGACACTCAACCACTGAGCTACCCAGGCGTCCCTATCTGTACATCTTTTATCAAATCTTTGTGTTAATTTCTAGTGTAAACAGTAACTTTTGTTTTTATAATTATACAACTTATTTTAGTTTTATTTGATGAAGATTTTTCTGGTCGTTCTTAACTAATTTTAATGTAGTTTATTAAGTATTTAAATAATATTTCATTCTCTAACACAAAATTAATTTTTTTAATGAATTAAAACCAAGTAAAATGTTTTAACATTATATACACATGTTAAGTGACCACTGTGATTATAAGATTCGGGAATGGAAATTTAAACCTTAACTCCATTCTTTTATAAATATGTGCCTATAGGCTTGTCACTTAAATCACTTTTGATCTATAATTGAGAATATTCAGGTACACATATAAATTAGTACAGAGCCAGAAATATTGTAATCAAAATAGCTATAGTTTAATTAATAATCTTTTAATTATAAAGTGTTTTATATAAAAGCTGTTTTAGGTTTCTTTGAAAGTTCAGTTGTATTGTTTTGTTTTAAATTTATCCTAGTCTATCTTTAATCTCTATTTCAATGATGATTTCTATTTCAGTTCACTAAAGTTTATGAGTATTAAATGTATAAAAATGGGTAAAGAAATCAGAAATCATAACCATAGAATTTTATAACTGTTATGTACCTTAAAGATCATCTCATCCAGCACCTTCATCCATAAGACAGAGACTAGTTACATAAAGCCCAGCTAGTTACAAGCAGACTATTGATTAGAACTAAGTTATAATGGTGACATTAAAGCAATCCATCTAAAAATAAAGGAATCCATCTAGAAGGCCAAACTCTCTACAATACATACAAATCTTAAACTTTTATGAATTTCTTTATAAAAATATAATTTTTGATAAATAATTATAAATTAGAGAAAAATTTTTATTCTATGAACATGGTCGAAAATGCATATGCACTTCATCACATTTTCCTTAATCCCTTTCTTTCTCCACTCCCCGTGATTACAGAAAAGAGCAACTAAGTATATTCATTTGCTTGAATTAGTTCCATTTTATGTGTGGTTGTTGGGAAATTACTATCTGTTGAACCTGTCATTACAGGAATTCAGAACATAATTTATATAAAATTGTGTTATCAATTGCTATATAACAAATTATCCTTGACCTCCCTGGCTTATAGAAGCATTTATTATCTCAACTTCTGTGGGTCAGGAAGCCAGATGCTGCTTACCTAGGTCTGATGGCTTTGGTTACCCAAAGAGCTATCGTCAAGGCAGCTTGAAAACAGCAGTCATTTCAAAACCTTCTAAAGAACCCAGTCAGGCTTACTCACGTGGTTGTTGGCAGGATTCAGTTTTTGCACGTGATTGGCAAATCTTAATTAAAAATTAATTAAAAAATTAAATCTTAATCCTCCTTTGTCTCCTTGCTATGTGGGTATTTTCACAGGAAATTCACAATTCGCAACACGGTTTCCTTCATCAGAGTGAAACAAAAAGGTGAGAGGGAGAGAGAGAGTGAAAGAAAGAGAACACAATGGAAATCACAATCTAAAAAAAATTTTAAAAAAAGGAAATCACAATCTTTTGTAGTTTAATCTTAGAAGTAACACATCATACCTTTGCCATTTTATATTTATTAGAAGCAATAATTCAAATGCCTGTATTCAAATGAAGGGTTTTACACAGAGTATAAATATCAGGGGGTGGTGAACATTGGGATCCATTTCAGAAGCTGCCTACCGCAGAGATTATAAATGAGGAGTGGCTTTACTAATGTCTAAACTCTTCGTATAATTTTCTCACATTCTTGTACAACTGACTGTCTTAAAAAATGACCAAGGTGTTTTATTCTAAATACTTTGTATTTTTGCTTGATAAATTTTAAAAAATACTGTTGAGTTCTATACCACCCACTGAAACAATTTTTTGAGACAAATGAAATATTTATAGAGATGATATTTAAGTAATGGTAAGCATGTAGGATGTACTTTATAGTCCCAACTTTAAAGTTGAGCATATATTTATAGTCTCCATTTTTTTGTTATTTATTTGCAGCTCTCCCTTAAAACTCCAAAATTCACTTTATCACTTTACAATTTTATTTTTGTGGCAAACATGTTAAACTCAGCCTAGCACAATGAATGTTGAAGAAAATTTCTCATGATCTCAGAAGCACAAAATGAACCTTCAATACACAAAAATATATAAAATATTTCACCATGTGATTTTTAATTAAATGAAGCCCTCACTAACCTAGATGGATTATCCTTTGTAATACAGACCAAATGGACTGCTTTTCTACTTCCAAATAGCAGACTCATTGATAGAATATTGGAAATGTAATTCGCACAGATGAGAATCTAAGAGAAGGAAAGCAGAGTTATTAACTTGGAAGCCAATAATCTTAGCAAGTACAATATTTGACATAAAAATTAGGAAAATGTGTAATTCAAAAATATTCATAAAATCAGCAAAAAATTATAATCAGAAAGCATGATAAAATATAATCTGGTTGTGTGAGCAGCACACTTTGCTTTAAAACAAAACAAATTCTGCTCTTTACAAATTTTGGGTTAACTCTTATAGATTTAAATTTTTTGTTTGAAGATTAAATACAATGCTGAATAGTGCATGTACTTTACAGTCAGGTGACTTTTACATTACATTTGTTTGGGATTTCATATTTATTTTATATCATGAAACATTTAGTATCTTGACTGCATTACTGAAATAATAGTTATGCAAATATAGTTAGGATAAAAAGAAACAGTATAATTGAAGCACTGCCATAAAGCCTTCCCCAGCAAAATCTCAGCAAAAGTAGGATACAATATTTGAGAAGTAAAATTTCCATTTGCATACAATTTTGTTCTGTTTTTTTAACTTATAATCAGATAACTAATCCATTATTGGTGTAGACAAATTAGAAGTGCAAACAAACAGAAAAAAAAAACTATTTTCAACTTTATGAACAACTGCCATTTTGCTGTGTGTTTTCAGACTGTTCAATACAAATGTATACCTATATACATTTCTTTTTCTTTTTTTTAAATTTTATTTATTTATTCATGAGACACACACACACAGAGAGAGAGAGAGAGAGAGGTAGAGACATAGGCAGAGGGAGAAGCAGGCTACATGCAGGAAGCCCGACGTGGACTTGATCCTGGGACTTGAGGATCACACCCTGAGCCAAAGGCAGACACTTAACCGCTGAGCCACTCAGGCATCCATCCCCCTATATACATTTCTAACTAACTTCTGATCATAATGCTTTATGATTCATCTTTTAATATAAACATTATGGGGAAATATAGATATAAACTGGTTCCCTGTCACAGAACATGTAAATACACAGGAAATTTAAGGTTCATATTTTCCCTCCTCATTATTTTCTTAGTTCATTTCCCCACTCACACTTACCTCCAGGGTTGGGAAACTGCAAACTTATAAATAAAAAAAAAATGAGGGAAATTTAAATGAACACTAAACATTAACGATGGATTCATGCAGTATTAATATATAGAACTACCCACACTAATAATTATAACAAAGTAAATGATTCATTGATTTTGTAAATAGTGTAAGAGATATATCTTCCAAGGAAATATTATTAATATATATACCCCTCTGTTTTCTACCTCTCCCTTTTTAACTGAGATACATTTTTAAAATATGTTTACTTGTTCTATTGTTTTACTGACCAAAATAAATTATAATTAAAGAGAAAACACCTGCAATTCTACATTTCTATGTATATACAAAAATATGTTTCTGTGTATATATATGTGTATGTGTACACATGTGACATGCATGGAGATGTGATTCCAGATGTTTAAAATCAATTTAAAAATTATATTTATATTTTTATTCTAGTTATTTTATATTAATGGTATAATGTGTCACACAATATATAAAGTTGTTATTATTTCAAATATTAATCATGTTCATATCCTAGTAAGTACCCATATTTATAAAACAAATAGAAGTTTGGTAAGGAATAATTAGCAAAACTGGATTTATAATATAATTGTAGTCAGAAATTTTCTGAAATAAAATCACAAATTAACCTATAATGGGCTGCTGTTCTTAAAGTTGTACATATATTATATATATATATATATAATATATATATGTAATTTCATCTTATGCTACTCTTTTGAGAACCTCTTTCATAGATACTGAATTTAATAGTTGAATCAATGCAACTTCCCAATTACTAGAGGTGGAAACTAGAACTTGTCTTAGAAAGGTGAGGTGACCTGCAAACTGTTACTTTGCTAATATACATAATGGAAGTAGGATACGTCAGGGTCTCCTAATTTTAGACCTTCTGCTCTCTCTTCCACATAAAATTGTTATCCTTTCTTTTATCCTAATACAAAGGTATTCAATCTCTTTTTGAAAAGCTGTTGGAATTTTGAACACTAATGATATAAAATGTAACATCACATCAGTATTGTATTTTTTAGAGTCCACTCCCATGCTTCATATATACTTCGGTAGGAATCCTTTGATAATTTAAGCACATTCTGAGCTTGTTACCTAAAAATGTCAAACATCAAGTTTTTTGGTCAAAATTAAGTTCTAGGAAATAGTAAATAATCAGATATGCATATAATACTAGTAAAAATACTGTCTATAGTGGTCAAAAATGGAAATAACTATAATGTCCTCTAATTAGGTATTTGAATATTGGGAGATTCTTTGAGTGCTTATGTGCCTGGCTGTCTGATAAGCTCTGAGATATATTCACATGAAAGCTGTCCTCGTTGGGCTGACAATCTAGCACAGAAGATAGACTCAAGCAATATCTATGAAATGTAATTGGATTACTTAACCTAAGCTCATTGGATTCAGAGGATATTTTTCAGTAGATGGGACATTCATATGAGGTTGGAAAGAAAAGTTTCTGTCTAACAGAAGAGCAAGTATGATGCTCCCTAGCCAAGGAAGAGATGCTAAGAAAGTTTTAGTGTGTCCGAGGTCATAAAGGACCTTAGGTCTATACGTCACAATGAATCTCAGTGCCAAGGTTTGAATATTTGTATTCTCCCAAAATTCATATATTGAAATCCTAACCTCCAAGGATGATGGTATTAGGAGATGGGAATTCAGGAGGTACTTACATCATGATGGTGGAGCCTTTATGAATAAGATTAGTGTCCTTAAAAAGAGATCTGAGAGAGCTCCCTTGCCACTTGTATGCCTCACCCTGTGATGATACAAGAAGTCTGTGACTTGGAAGAAGATTCTCACCCGACCATGCCGGGGGAATTCTAATCTCAGATTTCTAGTCTCCTGGACTGTGAACAATAAGTTTCTGCTGTTTATAAGCAACCTAGTCTGTGGTACTTGTTATAACAGCCCTAATGGACTACAGCACTTAGAATCTGTATTTCAGGAGTTTGAATTTTATTCTAAAATCAAAGAGAAACAATAAAGCGTGTTAAACAAAAAAGAGTCATGATCCTTTTTTAGAAGAATTTCTCTAAGCAGCACAGAGAAGCATCAATTGAAGAGTAGTGGGATGGCACCCAATTAAGTTGTGGTAGTAATTTCAGATGAAAGTCGTTTTTCAAAACAGTAATGCCACTGTGGGTTAAGGAAGGCAATTAAATTCAAGTCCTCTGCTCATTAAAGGAGGGGAAAGGGTCAAGTTCACCTTCCAAGTTTCAACATGAGTTACTACTGGGTTTATGGTAGTATTCTTCACTAAGATTAAGAACTCAGGATGAAAAAGGCACTAGGAAGGTAATAAGATGAATTTTCACAAGCAACTCAGACCAATTTTTCCTAAACAGAAGTGATTCATGTAGAGTCTAAAATCATGTTGAGAAAATTCTTGGGTAGTATTATTATTTAAAGAAAAATTGTAGATAAAAATGTATTGACCTGAGAAACTGTTAAAGATATAGTGAATGAAAATATTGCAAATCTGTATTTATAGCATACTTAAAAATGTCTGGAAAAATCTACACAGTATTAACAATATTTATGGTTGGGTGGTGTATGTTTTATTCTATTCACTTTTATTATATTAGTTTCCAAATTTTGACTACTGTATAAAGTACTAACACATTCATCAGAAGTTTTGTTCTTGTGGATTTAAGACAATAATCCCAAAACCTGCAACTTGTTATTTTGTCTCACCATTTTATCTTTCACTATTTATATTTTTATTTTAGAGCATTGTATCTGTATTTTTTTAAAAAAATTTTATTTTACTCATGAGACACATAGAGAGAGAGGCAGAGACACAGGCAGAGGGAGAAGCAGGTTCCATGCAGGGAGCCTGATGTGGGACTGGATCCCGAGACTCCAGGACCACACCCTGAGCCAAAGGCAGACACTCAACCGCTGAGCCACCCAGGCGTCCCACATTTTATCTGTATTATAGAGAGTACTATATATTATATAATGAATTGATCACATCGTGACAAAAAGCATTGACTAGGTAGCAGGAATAATCAAGACTTTTACAGGTGAAATAAAGGGAAAAAAGTCAGACATACTAAAATAAACCTAGTTTTAATAATCATGTAATAGAAATATTATGTGATTATAATTATGATTCTTATGGATATATAATTCATTTAAGGGATATTTCAATAAGCCAGATCCTCTGTACATAAATCAATAATTTGTGTGTCAAAATGAAGACTTAAGAAATGTTTTAGAGGTTAAAGTTAAAATATTAAATAAAACAAGATAAAGAAAATTTGTCTAACAAAATGACTGCATGATATACCAATAGGGATGCACAGAGTTTATTTCTTAAAAATACTAGCAACATCAATATTATTAATTTTAGGCTTTCATCACAGGCTCACATAACCAAACCACTGAGTAAACAAATGTGAAGTACACTTTTTATATCTCCCCCTATAAACAATAGTTGTATTTAATTGTTTTCTCTTATTTCAGCACTCTGGGGAAGGCAAAATGAATTTAAAGTTTAACAGATCTATAATCTTATTGGGGAAGTTTCAAAATAAGTTTCTTCAGATTATAAGTATGAATTTTAAGGAAAGGAACATTAATGAGGATTCGGGATTATGAGAAAGATTTGTAGAGCTGGTTTTAAAGAAGGAAAACATAAAGATAGATGGTAAGATTCCATCAGGAGAGATTGGCAGAAGCAAGATATTGCAGTTGAGTCTTACCAGAGGTGATCAATGTGAACTAGGGAGAAAGTTTTGGCTAATTCAGAGCACAAGTGGTCAGAATACCATGCAAAAATCTTTAAGTTTGACACATAAATAAATGTGGAGTCTGGATATTTTTAATTATGATAGTAATTAAAGGCATGATACAATGGCAATATTAGTTGGTATATTTATTTTAATTTGTATATTCTCATTTTTATAATTGCATCTCTTGATGGATATTGCAATTGCTTCTGGTTTAATATATTATGAAAAAATCTACTGTAAACCTATGCTTTAGCTACACTTTTGCACTTACATGACTTCCAGAATAAGCTAAAGGGTATGAGTGGGTTAATAACACCAACTGTTAAATATATGGTAAAGCCTGCTGCTTATTTTTTAAACATACACATTGTTTTTTTCTGACCCATTTGAAATTATATTATTTACATTATACTCCCTCAGTATTTTTAATATTTACTTCTTAAGAATATACATTAAGGAATGTAATTTTTGACATATTAATAAGTTATTACCAGAAGTTTTCCAAATAGATATTGAATATTTATTCCCACCAAGAGAATATCTTTTCATTGTGGTCTTCAGGGTATATGAGTGTGAGAGTCTGTGCATGCATTAGATAATCCATTCTGGTCAGTATATTGCATTATATTATTGTGCTTTTAATTGATATAATTTTGATAACATAATGTTAAGCACAGTTTAATAAGTTAATTTGATATTATAATATTCCATTTTGTTAAGTACTTTATAAAATTTGATTTCCAACTACAGGAGAACCTGAGATGAGTTCATGCAATTATCTGGAAAGCGATCCAAGGAAGGCATATAAAGAAATGGTAGAGTAAGAGAGGGAGCAAGAAAAAGGTGCAAAAGCCTCTATAATTGAATGGATGATTATTGTGGGAATATTGGAATGAATTCGCTGGGGATTGAGAACACACTTCAAAATTTCACATTTTGGGCCAAATACATTGGGGTATGGAATAGGCAAAAGAACATTCTGTCAAAGGGTCTATGTTCCAATTCCCAGAATCTGTAACTATTTTAGGTTATGTGACAAGGGAGAATTAAGGTTACAAATCAATTGATCTTAAAGAAATTAGTTTAGACTATCCAGGTGGGCCAAAGAAATCACAGGGGTCCTGAAATGGGCTTGTGGGAGGCAGAAGTGTCAGAATCAAAGGCAGCATCTTGAAATTGTGTTACCCAGACATTACTGGCTATGCAGACAGCCTAGAATCCAGAAAAGGCAAGGAAATGGATTGTGCCACAGAATTTCCAGAAGCAATATTAGTCTAGCAAGATGCATTTTGCACTTAAAACCTATAGAGCTGTAAAATAATACACTTATTTTATTTTAAACAACTAAATTTGTGGTAAAATGTTACAAAGCAACAGAAACTAGTGCAGGGAATTTGTCCATCATATCTCATTCCTTATCTATTGAGGTCAAATCTGGGACATTACTTTTCTTCAACCTTCCTCATGGAAGCTGCCTCAGTCCTGTAGCTAGAAAACTTTTGGATGCAAAGATTCAGGAAGACTTAGGCGGGAACTAGAACTGTATAGGAGGGGAGTATAACATATTTGTTTGGACATTAAGAGTATCCATTATGTGGCTTTCAGATTTTCTTCCCCTTTTTAAATATACATGTAATCTTTTGAGCCTTCTGAGTGTAGGTTGCTTATGTCAAACACTTAACTCCATAATACTTCAATGTATATTTTCTAAGAGATTAATTCCCTATGTTACCATAGTACAGTTATAGTAGTGGTCAAAATCAGAAAATATTGATGCAATACTTTTATTTAATATAATCTCAGGAGCTTCTGTTTGTTTGTTGTCTGGGAATACCTACTTCATATTAATTTTTAAAGGATAATTTTTCATGTTATAGAATCTTAGATTTGTGGGTTTTTTTTCCTACAAACATTAAAATGTTATTTGTCTCTGACTTCTATATTCTCAGTTGAAAAATCAGTGTCAGTCCTCTTTTTCCTCCTTGAAGATACTGTGTCTTTTTTATCTGGGCACTTTAAGATTTTAGATTTTCCCCTCAATTGGCATTCCTAAGTTTTACTGTGCTATTCTGGGGCTTTCTCTTCTTTGAAATCATCCTACTTCCCGTTCACACATTTTCTTAAATTCGTTGGTTTAGTTTTTCAACTACTTTGAAAAATAATAATCTATAGTTCAGCGAAAATTGCCTTTCTTATTTTAGCTTTCTCTAATTAAATTACCATTAGACCTTTTTGCAAGTTCCCATATGTTCATTATAAGTTTTTAAAATACATTTTAAAATCCTTTTTATCTCACGCTTGAAATTGGAAGAGAAATAAGTAGAAAGTATCCAGTTTGGAATATATAGAAAGAAAAGACTGAAAACCATGGCTTGATGTGTTTATCCATTCCTACATTCTTTTTCTTTCTTTTTTTTTTTTTTTTACCCTCTTTAAATTTTAGCACTTTGAACCTGGTGAGGAGTTTTTTTGGGGGGGCTTTTTGGTATGTCCGGAAATTTTTTATTGAAAGCTCTTCAATTTTATTAAAAAAACCTGGTCATTGGTTGATATGCTCTTCCTTCAGAATGGTTTAATTTTCCCTTGACTATTATTTAGAATTAAGGCAATACGTTTGTTTCATTTGTGTTTTATTTATGACCTCATCTTAGTCCATGGATATAGATTTCACTCCTAGAACATAGCCTTTATTATTAAAGTTTAGATCTCGTGGGCTCTTTTAAAAAGCCCAAATGACTGTACTATGGCATGCCCTGTACTTTAATGTGCTCCTCAGAGCCAGACTATTAAACTCTCTGCTTAGTTCTTTTGCAACCCAGGGATTGTTTTCTTCATACTGTAGCTCCTGTTCATACATGCTCAGTTTAGAAACTGACAAATGACTCAGGAAGATTTTATGCATGGAGAATTCTTGGCTGAACAGGGTTTTCTTCTCTTTAAGATCTGGGTGCCTTGTTTACTCTTAGCTTCAACCTATCAACAATATCAGATGCAGCTAGTGGAATCTCAAAAAGTATCGTTCTTCTTAGACTCTATTTTTCTTGCTGGAAAATTAGTAAATTTCTTTAAAGAGGAAAGAAGGCATCACCTGCCTTTTCTGTTGATCTGTTGATCCCTCACATTTTGTCTTTTTAAAAAATTTCCTATATTCCTTAAGAGTATCCTTGTGTATCTTCTAGCTTAGTGTTTTCAGCAGAAAGTTTATTTTTATAAAAACTATTCAGTCATGAACCAACGTGGGTGTTTTATTTATAAATATTTTTAAACATTTTTACAATTATAAATAGGACATTTACATATACATGAGAAAACTAGATAGATATCATTTGATAGTTTTAAGTTAAAACTTCATTTAAAGGTGATACAATAGTCACTATTAATACTGAACGTTAAAAAAAAATACTGAACGTTATTATCATTCTATTTTGTTTGCTTTATGAATAAGTTTTACTGGGTGTCAAATGAAACGTCATATGAACATTAATTAAGCTCATGTATTTATTTAGAAGAAACCTTCAATATTTTTTTAAAGATTTATATATTTATTCATGAGAGACACACACAGAGAGAGAGGCAGACACACAGGAGGCAGAAACAGGCTCCTCGCAGGAGCCGGATGAGGGACTTGATCCTGGATTCCCCCACCACGACCTAAGCTGAAGGCAGCTGCCCAACTGCCCACAACCTTCAATATTTTAAGAGCACTTTCAAGTTTAAGGAGTTTAAGAGTGAAAGCATGAATCCTTTATTCCAGTTAACACTATCTTAAAAATAATTTTCCACATTATATAATTAAAAGCTTCAACATATAAAAAACACCTCGACAGAGGGAGTTTAGTATTTTTCAGAATCAAATACTTGGAAATATCAGAGGGAGAAAGCCCACTTTTCTTAGCAAGGTCTTTAAAAGAACTTCAGCAAGACTTATAGAAAATTAAGAGCAGTGACAGTAGACCAGAAAGTGTTCTCTTAAACATTTACAAGCTTTATTACTGAAGATTCTATGCTTAAGTACTGTAATAAAAATGAAAATTATTTCATTGCTTGGCAAAATCTATAAGTGTTAAATAAAGAGACTATGACTTAGAATTTTATTAAATAGAATTGCAATTTGGCTACTCCTACCTAGATATATCTCTCTATTCTGAGCTTTCTCAAGAAATAGTAGAGGCAATTTGTTAGGTATTCAACTTAGTTGGAAAATGATTTCTTTTATCTTGAAATTTACATAAATAATTACAATATATGTTTTCATGTAGTATCATGAATAATTTCTTTACTTTGTTTTTTTTTTTAAGATTTTATGTATTTATTCATGAGAGACAGAGAGAGAGAGAGAAAGAGAGAGAGAGAGAGAGAAAGGCAGAAACACAGGCAGAGGGAGAAGCAGCCTCCATGCAGGGAGCCTGATGTGAGACTCCATCCCAGGAATCCAGGATCACGCCCTGGGCTGAAGGCGGCGCTAAACTGCTGAGCCACCCAGAGATCCAATTTCTCTATTTTGAACCATAAAACTTTCGTCAATGCATTTATTTATTTAGAAAACGACAAAAAGCAAACTCAAAAAGCAAACTTTTAGTTTTAAATCCTTCTGTAATTTGGCTATAATTCAGAGTTTTCCATAGCTTAGTCTTACATTCTAGCATGTTCCAAGTGACCAAACTTGTTGCTAATTTTTATAAGAAGCATTTGGAGAATATGATAATATGATGTCTCTCCTTTTTCTTATCTCTTCCCCTTTTTCCTTCCCATCTTCCTAGCCATATATACACATTATTCCTTCAATTTTGATTTTCAATATGGAGTATATTTGAGTTATTGAGTAACCTGAGATAAGAAATATATTATGCCAAAGCTCCATGAAATAGGATGATATATTTGTACAAGATGGCAGATCAAGAGATGCAATTTGTTAATGGACGTATAGTAATTCAAAAGACTTATCTATTGGGTGGCACAATAACAGCTAAAAGGCAAGAGATATATTTCACACAAACAAGAACTAGAGATGTGAAGAACTTAGTTCGGAAATAAAAAAAAAGCTGAAATCAGACAGTTCAGAGGGTTTTTTGCATTAAGGCTGAAAGAGACAGCTAAGCCAAAATTCTTCCTGTCAAATAGACAACCCAAAAGGCTTGCATGGATTTTATTATCACTGATTCAGTACACTCACTATGGTTTTTATCATTAAAAGATATTTAAAGTGAGATACTGCTTTTTAGTAAAGACTATGTTTTAAAAAAAGTGAAAGAGGTATACAACATTAGAAAGGGGAAAAATTATTGTCTCTTTTAAACCAGTTTAAAGTAAAAGCACTTGAGCTTTAAAAAGTGGTGATAATGAAAGTGAAATATGAGGGAAAGTGCTATCTCTAATATATAAACATAATAGTTGTCTTTTACTGAAAAATTCTCAGAAAGTATTCTGAGAAATTTATTTGAAATAATTACATGATTTCTCATAATTTTGACATAAAAACAGTTATTATCACCACATTACAAATAAAGAAACTGAGAGGTTTAGAGTTTGAATATTTTTCATAACAGCACACATCTGACAAACTGCCGACCATCTAAGCTGGGCACAGAAAGTGGTAACAAATGGTACTTATTATTTATTATTTTGATAATAAGCTCTCAAATATTGAAATCATAAAATCAACAAAACTGCGAGGTGTTACTAATCAAATATAAGAACTACTTTGGAGATTATCAAAACAATTTAAAATTAAATAAATCATTTTTTTCATTAAAAAAACTTAGGAAAATTTTTCTCAAAATATATATTATTTTTCTTCTTTTAAATACAGGAGTTTTATTTTTATATTGATGCAAGCAACAGAGAAAGTAAATTTTTTTTACTATTTGTGCAACAATGAAAGTACACATTTCATTCTTTTATTTTTTTTAAGATTTTATTTATTTATTCATGAGAAACACAGAGAGAGAGGCAGAGACACAGGCAGAGGAAGAAGCAGGCTCAATGCAGGGAGCCCGACGTGAAACTCGATCCCGGGACCCCAGGGTCACACCCTGAGCCAAAGGCAGGTCTCAACCATCAAGCCACCCAGGTGTCCCACATTTCATGCTTTTAATCAAATACCCTAAAAATATGTGGCACTATAAGGTCATATAAAACTTAAATATATGTACCTCTGAACCTTTAATGTTAAAAAGATACTTTACGATATCTTTAAGGAAGTTGTCTTTTAAAAGTAGGGATTGTTAAAATGTAAAAACTACATTAAATAATATAAAATAAACCGTTAAGAACACAGTATATAACCTGTCAAACCTTCCTCTGTGAGACTTTCAGGGTGACATGAAAAGCAAACATGTTTCACCCAAGAGCACTGCTTGTCAGGAATGACTCATGGCATAACAGATATCACTGAAAAGATAAATAGTTAATAAAAGAAAATTGATATTTTCAGATGTGCCCTAGAATATCTGTCAATTGTAAGGTTAAATTCAAGAATTCTTTAAATGTTCGAATCACAATATAATGTTGATGTCACTGCTTTGATAATTGATGGAGTACAAATAAAATAGAACTCTTATTAATATATAAATAAACATCAATATATTAACTAAGGAGGAAATTTCTTGGATTTTTAGAATTCTGAGATTGTTTAGACACATAGTGGATGTTCAATAAGTATTTATTTTATTAATGAACCAATAATTATCTCTTTTAGTCTATATTACCTGTACATTCATACATGTGTCCATATTTAACTTTTAAATCTGTATTATCTATGGATATGACTGTATTTTTGTTTCTTTTGTTAAAAATAAAATTTATCATTGCTTTAAAATAACATTTTTTAATTGTACTATTAATTAGTGCAGTTGGCCCTGTAGCTGTGGTATTATCTCATTAAGGTAGCTACTTCATGGATAGGAGAATATTGTGGTGTATAGGGGTCGCTCATGGTAACTCTTTGTGCGACTCTTCCTATTTTACTATTATGCCTCTCATTTCTGTTCTCTGGTATCACATCATTATCATTCCAAGTGCACTACTCTCATACAATTCTCTGCCTTGAACTCTACTTTGGGGAAAACCCAGAATAAAAAACTATATTTATTTGAAATTCATAATCAATAATTCATATTTAGGAGTCATGAGTGTTGCATTAAATTCCACAACAGAAAGAATTTGTCACTTTATGTGAGTGTAGAGTTCTAAGCAGTGATAATCTGTGTTAAATTTATGTTTGTAATCCCCAAAGAGCCTAGTGCAATACCTTATATACATGATTTAAAAAAATGAGTCTTATACACTCAATAAATGCTTACTGAAATAATTCTATGAAATGCTTTAATTTGTCATACCAGGGCTTTTTTACCATAATGTTTCATATGAAGCTTAATAACACAGCACAAACAAATAAAAAATACCTTATATCTGAAAAATATAAATGATATAATTATTGTAATGCATGAAAATATGTTTATTACTTTAATTGTGAAAGATACATATTCAAAATTATAAATTTATTTACAAATTGTATTTATATGGGAGTAGAAAGCGTTTTCTATTTGCTAATCACAAAAAAAAAGTTGTTATGAAGAAAGAGTTATTTCTTTAATCAACTGGCATCTCTAAATATAGTAGGGTTGATGCAGTGCCATTTACTTAGATGCACTTTTATATTCTTAAATTTATTTATCCCAAATGCTTGAAATATTGTGAATAATTTTATTTCACTTAGATAGCCTGATAATCATCTACATTATTATAATAACAATGCAGTGTTTTGTCTAACCATAGATTAAAATAATATTCTATATATAACGAAAATTGAGAAAGCTACAAATTATTGTTCCTAATTTACTCACTGATTACTTCTATTACTATGTGAAAGTCTATAATCTTAATCATGAAGAATTACATTTAAAATAAGATTTGTTGCTGATTAAAATAATTTAGATACAATAAAAAAACATTTTATATGATTAGTATATGAAATTTCCAGGTCATCAAAATATTAAAATACATAATTTAAGTGTTGCTACATCATGTGCTTATACAATTTGCAGGCTGCAGCTACTCAGCTCTCTGTGAATTGAAGTTGAAAAGAAATGATCAATTTGGAGCTGATATTGCCACATTTCAATCACTATACTGCAGAAAAAATGCTCAGCAAACTAAGGTAACTGCAATTCTCACCTACCCATTTCATCAGTGAAACCAAGCAGTTTTAATGCCAGCTTCTGGGGCCAACAGAAGGGGGAATAAACATAAAATATATAAAGATAAAACTTCTTTGCTGGAGGTAGGAATGAGGAGTATAGAATGGGTTCAAACTTTAGGCACCATCAACTTAATATAGACTGCTATATGCAGAAGATGTTACATATAAAGTTAATGGTAACCACAAATCAAAAATCAGTAATAGATATGAAAAAATAAAGAGCAAGGACTCCAAGTATATTAAAAAGAAAGGCAGCAAGCCATGAGAGAAGAGAGCAAGAGAAGGAAGAAACAGAGAACTACAAACAACCACAAAACAAGTAACAAAATGGCAATAAATACATACCTATCAATAACTACTTTGAATGTAAATGGACTAAATGTGCCTATCAAAAGACATAGAATGAAGGAATAGATAAAAAAGCAAGACTCATCTATATGCTGCCCACAATACACTCATTTCAGACCTAAGGACACATGCAGACTGAAAATAAAGGGATGAAAAAGCATTTATCATGCAGATGAAGGTGAAAACAAAGCTGGAGTAGCAATACTTATATCAGACAAAATGTGGGACTCTATCCCTGGGGCTCCAGGATCACGTGCTTTTCCCTCTGCCTATGTCTCTGCCTCTCTCTGTCTCTCACGAATAAAATCCTAAAAAAAATTTTTAAAATGATGAAAGAATTTAAAGGTGACACAACCAAATGGGAAGATAATCCATGCTCATGAATTGGGAGAACAAATAGTGTTTAAAATCTCTATGCTAGGGATCCCTGGGTGGCGCAGCGGTTTGGCGCCTGCCTTTGGCCCAGGGCGCGATCCTGGAGACCGGGGATCGAATCCCACATCGGGCTCCCGGTGCATGGAGCCTGCTTCTCCCTCTGCCTGTGTCTCTGCCTCTCTCTCTCTCTCTCTGTGACTATCATAAATAAATAAAAATTAAAAAAGAAATCTCTATGCTACCCAAAGCCATCTACAGATAGAATGCAATCCCTGGCAAAATACCAACCATGTTTTTCATAGACTAGAACAAATAATCCTGAATTTTGTACAGAACCACAAAACACCCTAAATAGCCAAAGCAATCATGAGAAAGAATAACAAAACTGGAGATATCACTGCCCAGATTTCAACATATACTACAAACCATAGTAATCAAAACCGTATGGTAATGACACAAAAATAGATCAACAGAGCAGAATAGAGAGCCCAGAAATAAACCCATGATTATATGATCAATTAATCTATGGCAAAGGAGGCAAGAATATGTAAGGAGAAAAAGACAATCTCTTCAACAAATGGTGTTGGGAAAACTGGAGAGCAACATGCAAAAGAATGAAACTGGGCCACTTTCTCCCACCCTATGCAAAAATAAACTTAAGATGGATTAAAGACCTGACTATGAGATATGAAACTATAAAAATCCTAGAAGAGAGCATAGGCAGCAATCTCTTTGACATCATCATAGAAACATTTTTCCAGATAGGTCTCCTGAGGCAAGAAAAATTAAAGCAAATATACTATTGGACCCTAAACCAAAATAAAAAGCTTTTGCACATGAAGGAAATAATGAACAAAACTAAAAGATAACCTTCTGAATGGGAGAAGATATTTGCAAATGACATATCTGATAAACGGTGAGTATTCAAAATATATAAAGAACTTCCACAACTCAACACCAAAATAGTCATCATCATCATCCAATTAAAAGGCAGAAGATATATACATTTCCCTAAAGAAAACATACAGATAGCCAAGAGACACATGAAAAGATGCTCAACATCACTAATCATTAGAGAAATGCAAATCAAAATCACAATGAGATTATCACCTCACCCTTGACAGACAGGCTAAAAAATAAAACAAAAACAACATGAGAATGTGGGGAAAAAAGGATCCTCATGCACTGTTTGTAGGAATACAACCTGGTGCAAGCACTGTAGAAAACAGTATACAGGTTCCTCAAAAAATTAAAAATGGAAGTACCACATGATCAGTATTGCGCTACTGGGTATTTACCCAAAGAATACAAATGCTAATTAAAAACATATATGCACCCCTATGTTTTACACAGCATTATTTACAGTAGCCAAGTTATGGAAGCAGCTCAAGTGCCTATCAAAAGATGAATGGATAAAGAAGATATATAAATAAATATATACCATATCCTCTTTATCTATAAAGATATGTGTACACACACACACACACACACACACAATGGAATATTACTCGGCCATAAAGACAAATGGAATCTTGCCATTTGCAACAACATGGATGGATCTACAGGGTATGATGCTAAGTGAAATAAATCAGTCATATACCATATGACCTCACTCCTATGTGTAATTTAAGAAACAGCAAAAATGAAGAAAGGGGGAAAAAAGAAATTTCCAAACCAAGAAACAAAATCTTAACTATAGAGAAGAAACTATTACCAAAGAAGAGGTTGGGTGGGTTAAATAGGTGAAGATGGATGGAATAGGTGAAGTAGATTAAGAGAATACGTACCATGATGAGCACTGAGTAATATACAGAATTGTTGAATTACTGTATTATACACCTAAAACTAATATAAAATTATATGTTACCTATCCTGGAATTAAACAACAATGAACAAAACCAGCAACAACAGAAAGCAGTTATTCACTTTATAGTTAATAGGGTATGCAGTCAATATTCTATCAATTTACTAGTTCTATCCTTTGCCAGCAATGAATTTTGTGAAAACCCATTTCCTGACACCAAAAAAGCTAAATTACTCTTGACTAGGGAGCTTATTTATTTTTTAAAAGATTTTATTTATTTATTCATGAGACACACACACACACAGAGAGAGAGAGAGAGGCAGAGACACAGGCAGGGGGAGGAGAAGCAGTCTCCATGCAGGGAGTCCCCTGATGTGGGACTTGATCCTGGGACTGTAGGATCACACCCTGGGTCGAAGGCCAGGCAAACTGCTGAGCCAGACAGAGATCCCCAAGGGAGTTTAAATTAGTACTTTTAAAGTACTTACTGATGGGGTAGGAAGTACTACTGCCATATTGTTTTCTGTCTTTCTCATAGCTTTTTGTCCCTCTTTTCTTCTTTTTGTGGTCTTCTTTTGGTTTGTTGGTTGTTGTAGTGACATGCTTACATTCATTTCTCATTTTATTTTGTGTATCTATAGATAAATGTTTTTTTGTGGTCTTTGATCTCTTTGATCTCTGCATTCTTTTTCATTCTTTTTTGTTGTTGTTGTTGTTCTTCTTCTTCTTACTAGATAATTGTAAATGTCTTTAATTTCACTGATTTTTCTTCTCCATCAAATCTACTACTGAACACCTCTAGTAATTTTTCAATATGGTTTTTACGATCTTTAGCTCTATTATTTCTGTTTTGTTCTTTTTAATGTTTTTCTATCTCTTCTTTGATTTTACCAGTTTGTTCATGCATTATTTTCCTGAGCTTATATCTATATGGTGGTTATTTTGAACTCTTTGTTAGGTAAGTCATATACCTACATTTGTTTTTGGAGATTTTTTGCTTCATTTAACTGGGCCATGTTTCTCTATTTCTTTATGGCTTTTAACTTTTTGGGGTGAGGGGGCAGGGGAATCTGTGCAAATCTCCCAGGCTTTATGGACCTGCTTCATACAAAAAAAAAAAGCCCTTAACCAACCAGTTTGGCTAGAGATTTTGGAGCTTTCTAAAACCTTTTCTGTGGGGGCAATTTCTCTGGAGTTGTAAATGTAAATTCCCAATTAGAGTGATCTATCTTTTCTATTTGCAGGAGCTCATAATCTCTTGGTTCAAATGGTGTCTGAGGTATGCAGTTTCTCTGGGGCTGTTGCAGGCACCTAGCTCTCCTTTGTTTACAACAGCCCCTGGCTTCTCTAGTATACCAGTCCCATCACCACTCCAACTCTAGCAAGACAGAAACCAGTCCCTTGAGCAGCCCTTCCTTGGAAAGCTGGAACATTAGACATATGTTCTACTATTCTCTCCCACCTCACCCCCTCCCAAAGGAGATGCTGCTGAGCTGTACTGGCCTGTGTCTGCTGTACTGCAGGTCTTCTGGAGAAGCAGCAAGCCACACAGCTCTCTTTTGTTCTCAGTGCCTCCCAGACATGTAGAATATGCCAAATCCCATCATTGTTCCAAGATAAGCAAAACAGAAACTATTCCCCTGAAAAGCTGGAACACTGAATGCATGTTCCAATTTTTTCCCTCTTCTGGGAGACCTAGGAGAAAACCTCTGCCACTCATTCCATACTGAGCGGAGGAGAATTGGTGAGTGAGTGCATGCTAGTCTAAACCTTGGCTTTTCTCAACAGATCCCAATTTAGTATTTTCTTTTCAGCAGTTTCATTCAGGCAAGACATAGCAAGTCCTTTGAGAAACTCTTGTGAAAAGTCAAAATACTATGTGTATAGTTTAGTTTTCTCTTTGCATCCCTGGGAAGAAGTCAGAAGCTAGGAGTTTCTTTCCTATAGCATTGCACTGAACCCAGAGGGAGGGACTACGTTGAGTAAGGGTCATGAATTTTCCTACTGGCCTTATGTGGCTGTTTTTTCACTTTTCTGGGGGTACAGTAGCCTCTTAACTAGCTTCTCACAAAGGGACTGGTCCATATGTTGTTGAGTCCTTGTCTCAGGGTCAGGAGAGTGGGGAGTGAAGAGAATCTGTGGCTTTCTATTCTGTCATCTTGCTGATACCACTTCTCAATTTTTTTTGGCAACATGGTAAACAGGTAGCTAAGAAAACACTTGGAAATATATGAAGGCAGTATGATTTCCATTAAAATAACAAAAATTTAATGCAATCAATCTTAAGATGTAATTTTTATTTAACCAATCTAAAAAGACATATAATTATAAAGTGACCAATAATATCATTACTTTATATTACATTATATCATTATTTTTAGCTCAATTATATCCCAAGTTTGAAATCACAGAATACAGAGCTGAGATAATGGCCATACAAATAGACAATCGCCAGACCACATATGACAAAAGAACTGTAACCCACATAAGAAGTCCAAAAAGGCAATCCACAACCCTGAATCAATTGGCCCAGAATGCTCAGGGTTGGTCATGACTACCAACTTCTCTATTTTTGTCTCTGCCTTCAACTGAGGACCAATGAAAGAATGTCAAATGTGTTCCCCAAATCAGTCACATAAAATGCCCTGCTGTTAGCTGACCTCAAGTAACCTCATAAAAATGACTTCCACTTAGAATATACATGTAGATTTTAATTTTTCACTATAAAAGCATTCCCACTGCCTTGCTTATCTTTCAGTCTCTGCCAAACTGAAGTTTACCATAACAAGCTCTGAACACACTGTCTTCATTTGGGTGACCTTTATTTATTTCCAAAGAGTATATTAATAAAAGAATCCTCAAATATATAGCAATTGCAATGACAGTTATCTGGACTGAATAATACTTAAATATATGTCTATTGACCATTTCCTTCAATTTCAGTTTGTATATATATTATACTGACAACGTTGTAGTTTTCAAAGTGCTGGCCATGAGAAAAACAAAGTAGGCATTAAACCAGCTTTTCTTAGATGGGAGTTGTTAAACAGCTTTTTCACTTCCTATAAATAAAAGTAAAAAATGACATTTTATCACTTTAATAGACCACATCAGTGGGGAGTATCAAGTAGGCAATAGTCTCTGGAGAAATGTAGAAGTGATAGAAAGAGTGAAAGAGAAGAGGCTCTGACTACTGTGACTTAACCTGACCTTGTGAATTTAAGCATGCGGTGAATTTAAGGGAGTGGTGTATTATTTTGGGACTAAGATTGCCTAAAAAAATCTGAATTTTTTTGTGATGCCACTGTCTGTCACCAGAATGACCCTTTATCCACACATAATTTTTGTGTTTAAAATATATGAACAAGAATGCCTCACTGGCTCAGTAGCAGAGCGTCTGCCTTCACCTCAGGGTGTGATCTGAAACCCGAGTCCGGGGAATGGGTCCTCCCAGGGAGCCTGCTTCTCCCTCTGCCTGTGTCTCTGCCTCTCTCTCTGTCTCTCATGAATAAATAAATAAAATATTTAAAACAATAAAAATAAAATATATGAACAATATATGATACTATGATTGGTGCCTCTAAGGAATAGAGGAGCTACCCAAACTTCAAATGAGGGCCGGAGAAGGGTAGCATGAGAGACACTATTAAAATCAGGGAAGAAAGTGGGCATCACTGAAGCATTCATTAGTATTGTGCAGAGACTGTGTAGTTCATCTTAGTGAATTCTGGGTCATATTCTACAGTTTTATTGGCTTTTTAAAAAGTAGAAACTTAAAGTGCAGGCTATTCAATTATATATTTAGATTTGAAATGATTATAAATTTGGAAATCTATATTACAGAAGTGTATTTTATATAAGTAAAAAATGTTAGTGGAATCTAATTTTAAGACATGGTTTTATATTTCCAGTTAAACTATAATTATGGTATTTAAAATATGTAACTCTAAGTGAGTCTTTTATGGATTATGTTATATCAAAGTAAAATAGCTCATTTGTAACATAGGCTAAAATACAGACTAAATAGAGTATATTCATAAAAGTGTTATCAACTATGAAAACAAGAGGACTTTAGAGGTGTTTAGTATTATTTAAATTCAAAAACTTTTAACATAACCTAAATGTCCCTGCCTAGATGTCCCCATGGCTACTTCTTTGACTTTTGACCTTATCTCCTGCAACTATCTCCTTTATATTGTAGCTTAAGAACATTGAGCACTGGGCTATGTTTTCCTGTTTCTAGAACATACCAAGCTTTCTTATACCTTAAGAAATTTGTGCCACTTGCTTCCTCTACTAGAAACACGTTTCCTCCAATGATATTTTCCTTTACCTTTATCCTTCACTTTATTCAACTTTCTGCTCAAATGTTGTTTTAAAATGCAACAATTGTTCTCTTTCCTGTAACCCTGCTGCTTTGCAATGTGCCTTTGCAGCCATTTTAAGAGGACTGGCTCTGTGATTTGCTTTGACTAATAGAATACGGTGAAAGTGACATTCATGCCTCTTCCTAGCCTAAGATTTAAAAGGTTTTGAGCACTTGGACTCAGTGTCTCGAAAGTCTTCTACCATGTAAAGCAGTTCATTTTCAGTTGGAGGATAACAGATGACACGGAACAGAAGAAAGTCATCCCAACTGAGATCATCCCAACCTAGTCACTTTAGAAATTGATCGCAGATGCATCACTGAGCCTGAGGTCAAAAAAACACCCAGGTAGTCCCCTCTCAAATTGTCAGACCACAACATTTTAAGTAAATTAAATGATTGTTGTTTTAAGGCCCTATGTTTTCAAATGAGTAGGGAGATAACAATAGCTAAGTAATACAATTTCTCAGCTGGGTAATAACCCTTGTTAAGTAGGATTTGTTCCTCAATATTTGTTTCTTTTTTTTTATTTCATAGAACTCATACTGATCCCTGAGTACACAGTTATATGTATGTGCACATTTACATACATGTATCTGCATTTATTTACTTATAATTGCCATTTAAGCTGCAACGCCAGCACTCACAACAGTGCTCAACACAGAATGGCCATTAAACAAATAGACTGCTGAATGAGTGAATGAGTAAATCAATGGATTAATGAATATTTGTATTTTACAATATCATGATGTGTAATTAAAATTATACAGAATAAGCAAACAAGAGAGAGAACCACAGGCAAGGTTTAGTAATTAGGAACATAATAATAAGGACTAAGTGGAACGAGACAACTTTTTCTGAAGAGGAGCTACTTTTCCAAGATGGTTTTAGTTATCTGGAATCTCTTGAGATTCTATGTGAATTTTAGGAGAAACTCTTCTATTTCTGCAAAAAAATGTCATTAAGGTATTGATAAAGCACTTTGGGTAGTATAAAAATCCTAACAATATAAGCTCTAATCTATGAACATGAGGTATCTTTCCATTTATTTGTTTATTTAATTATTTTCCACAACATTTTGTAATTTTCAGCTTATAATGTCTTTTGCCAACAATGTTGAATGGATAAACGATATGTTGTATATATGTGTGTGTATAATATATATGTATATATATTATATATATATATATAATGGGATATTAATCAGTCTTAAAAGGGAAAGAAATTCTGACACATGCTACCAGAAGGATGAAACTTGGAGATATTATACTAAATGAATAAGCAAGTCACAAAATGACAAATATTGCATGATTCT
The DNA here is from genome assembly GCF_018345385.1 of Vulpes lagopus. Classification (NCBI taxonomy): domain Eukaryota; kingdom Metazoa; phylum Chordata; class Mammalia; order Carnivora; family Canidae; genus Vulpes; species Vulpes lagopus. Next base: position 23,593,400 of record NC_054843.1, on the reverse strand, counting down.
CCTTATACAAAGTACCTAAAATAGTCAAATTTGTGGTTACAGAAAGTATAATGGTGGTTGTTTGAGGCCAGGGAGAGGGGAAACTGTGAAGTTTTTTGTTTAAAGGGTATAGAAATTCACTTTGAGAAGAAGAAAAAGTTCTGGAGATGCATGGTGGTCATGGTTGCACAGAAATATGAATGTACTCAGTATCACTGAACTATACATTTAAAAATAATTAAAATAGTATAAAATTTTAAACTAATGTTATATGTTTCTGGACCTTCAGAGAGAAAGCTATCAATAGATAAAATGTACATTGCTAAATCATGAAGAAGACACTATTGCAGAGTACACAGGAATGAGAAGCTTTTCCAGAACTGAATTGTAGAAAAAAAATGTCTTTACCAAAATTTCCTATTCTTTTTTCCCCACCAATCCCCCAACCCACTGCTCCTCTGGCAAACACTAGTTCGTTTTCTGTATTTAAGAGTCTGAGTTTTTTGTTTTTCTCTTTTCTCTTTATTCATTTGTTTTGCTTCTTAAATTCCACATGAATGAAATCATGTGGTATTTGTCTTTCTGTGACTTCACTTAACATTAATCCCTCTAGATCCATCCATGTTGTCACAAATGGAAATATTTCATTCTTTTTTATAGCTGAGTAATATTCCAGTATGTATATGTGTGGGTGTGTGGTATCAGTTCTTCTTTATCTATTCATCTATCAATGGACATTTGGGCTGCTTCCAGATCTTCTTTATCTATTCATCTATCAATGGACATTTGGGCTGCTTCCAGATTTTCGCTATTGTAAACAATGCAGTAATAAATATAGGAGTGCATATATGTTTTTAAATTAGTGTTTCCATTTTCTTTGGGTAAATACCCAGTAGTAGAATTTCTGGATCATATGGTTTTTCTATTTTTAATTTTTTCAAAAATCTCCATACTATTTCCACAGTGGCTGCAACCAGTTTGTACCACCACCAAGCATGCACCAGGGTCTCTTTTTCTCCACATCCCTAGTAACACTCGGTGTGTCTTGTGTTCTTCTTTTTTTTTTTTTTTATCCAATCTATTAGGGATGAAGTAATATTTCACTGTGGTTTTTACTTGCATTTGCCTGTTAATGAGTGATACTGAGGATCTTTTCATGTGTCTGTTGGCCAGTTGGCCATCTGTAAGTCTTCTTTGGGGAAATGTCTGTTCATTTCTTTTGCTCAATTTTAATTGGATTATTTGGGAGGGGGTTTGGTGTTGTGTAAGTTTGTTATATATTTTGAATATTAACCCCTTATCAGATACATAATTTGCAAACATCTTTTCCCATTAGGTGGGTTCTCTTTTTATTTTGATTTTTTTTTTCTGTGTAGAAACTTTTATTTTGCTGTAGTTCCAAAAGTATATTTTTGCTTTAATTTTCCTTGCCTCATGAGACCTATCTGGAAAAATGTTTCTATGATGATATCAAAGAGATTGCTGCCTATGCCCTCTTCTAAGATATTTATAGTTTCATATATCATTGTCATGTCTTTAATCCATCTTAAGTTTATTTTTGCATAGGGTGGGAGAAAGTGGTCCAGTTTCATTCTTTTGCATATTGCTCTCCAGTCTTCCCAACACCATTTTTTGAAGAGAAATGAGGTGTGTTGGCCACAACTTCTATATCTGCCGACCTGGTATTATCAAGGGGAGCCTTATTCTCAGTGTGTGACCAAGGGCTTACTATTGATATCCTTCTTCATATTAGCTGCATTCCTCAGTAACCCCTGGACCAGAACACGTAGAGCTTGAAATTTACCACCTGGCTTCTTAGAGACCACAGATTTTCACTTCAGTGATTTGTCCTACTCCTATGTGCTTCTCTATAAAATTGTAATAAATGCAGTACTTTATTTTTGTAAAAAAAAATATTCCCCTTGCATATTCTTGCCTCCTTTGCCATAGATTAATTGATCATATAATCATGGGTTTATTTCTGGGCTCTCTATTCTGCTCTGCTGATCTATTTTTGTGTATTACCATACCATTTTGATTACTATGGTTTGTAGTATATGTTGAAATCTGGGACTCTGTTATCTCCAGTTTTGTTGTTCTTTCTCATGATTGCTTTGGCTATTTAGGGTGTTTTGTGGTTCTATATGAAATTCAGGATTATTTGTTCTAGTCTATGAAAAACATGGTTGGTATTTTGCTAGGGATTGCATTCTATCTGTAAATGGCTTTGGGTAGCATAGACATTTTAACACTATTTGTTCTCCCAATTCATGAGCATGGAATATCTTCCCATTTATTTGTGTTACCTTTAAATTCTTTCATCTTTTTTTTTTAAGATTTTATTCATGAGAGACAGAGAGAGGCAGAGACATAGGCAGAGGAAAAAGCAGACTCCTCACAGGGAGCCTGATGCTGGACTCCACCCCAGAAGCCTGAGATCATGCCCTGAGCCAAAGACAGACACTCAACTGCTGAGCCCCCCAGGCGTCCCACATCAATGTTTTTTATAGCTTCCAGAGTACAAGTCTTTCCCCTCCTTGGTTAAGTTTATTCCTAGATATTTTATTCTTTTTGATGTAATTGTTAATGAGATTGTTTTCTTAATTTCTCTTTCTGCAGCTTCATTATTAGTGTATAGAAATGCAAAAGATTTCTATAGATTGATTTTGTACACTGCAACTTTACTGAATTCATTTATCAATTCTAGTAGTTTTTTGGTAGAGTCTTTATAGTTTTCTATATATTGTATCATGTCATCTGTAAATAGTGAAGGTTTTACTTCTTCCTTACCTATTTGTATGCATTAATTTCTTTTTCTTGTCTGATTTCTGTGGCTAGGATTTCCAGTACTATACTAAATAATAGTGCTGAGAATGGACATCTTGTCCTGTTCCTGTTCTTAGAGGGAAAGCCTGACAGCTTTTGAGCATAATGCTAACTATGGGTTTTTCATATGCAACTTTTATTTTGTTGAGGTATGTTCCTTCTAAATCTAATTTGTTGAGGGATTTTACCATGAATGAATGTTGTACGTTGTCAAATGTATTTTCTGAATCTATTGAATCATCATATGGTTTTTATTCTTTCTTTTGTTTACGTGATGTATCACTCTTACTGATTTATAAATATTGAACTACCTTTGCATCCCAGAATAAATTCCACTTGATAGTGGCAAGTGATTTTTTTAATGAATTGCTGGATTCAGATTACTTATATTTTGTTGGATTTCTTCATCTATGTTCACACCAGAATATTGACCTCTTTTGTTTTGTTTTGTTTTGTTTTTTTCTTTTCCCCATAGAGACATCTTAATTTCTTACTGGATTTGCTGGGTTAAACATATTTTTGTGACAATTATAAATGTTACCATAGTAATCACCTTTCTAATGTACTATTCTACTGTAGTACTTTAAAAAAATCTTTCTATGACTTTTAGTTATCTTATTACACAAGCAGGGAGAAAAGGATCAGGGATCCCTCAGTCCACACAAAGTTCAATATCCAAGCATTTAGTAGTTTTAACATACCAGAGTTGAATCCCTCTGTTCAGACTTCTAGAGATTAAATCTGGTTTTTGCCAAAACCGTTTCCTGGCTGAGCAATAGAATATTATGGAAATACTACTCTAACTGCTAACTGTCTATAAAATACTATTAACTCTCTAAATACTATTCTAAGTGCTGTCCATTAAATATAGACAAATTACATCCACATAATGTGTCTATATTTAATGCCAGTTAGCACTTCTACATTCAGAATGCCTGGTATTTTTCTGGATCTATGTGACAAATATCAGGTTGCTGTTGTTGGCTTTGCCTGTTTCCTGTTTTGAGACTTAGCTTTCAGCTTCTTTTGTTTCATTAAGTCTGTTGAAACACCATTTTTCCCAGTTTCCAAAAGTATACTTGATTCCTTTCCTCTCTGCAATATAGTAGAATATTTGGATTTATATTTTGACACTATTTTTATGATTTAATGCAAACATAAGATGAACAAGAAGCAAAATTATATTCAATACATTGTGCTTTTCTTCCTAATGCCAACCTACTCTTAAATTAATTATTTATCTTTTCCATTCCTTACTATTTGTTTAAAATTGAATTATTTTGTTTTATGAATATGCTCCAGTACTTTGGTTTACATTATCTCTTTCCTTTCACAATCCCCTTACCTTTTATCCAAATTCCAGATTATTTTACATGGTACAAATTGCCAGGGAATTTCATCTCGCAAACTGACTACCATATTAGAATCTTCTTAATAGATGATATTGAATGATTAAATTCCAAAGAGATAAACCATGAAGAATAAGTATATGTTGTAGAATAAATACTGTACATATTTATGTTGTGTATATGTATTTGTATTGTTTTTGTTAGTATATTTTTTTCTATTTTTGTTAGTATATAAATTAATGTTCCTGTTTATGTAAATAGTTCAAAAAGAAAAATGAGAAAAAACTTAAATTTGAAAATGTGTCTCTTTTTTACCCCAGATATAAAGTAAAAGTATAACTTAGGAATTTCTTATAACTTATAAGATATAACTTAGGATATCTTATCTAGCGAATTTCTAGAGATTTTGTAAGGAAAATTAAACTAAAACTTTACAATTTATGTGAATTATTAGGTTTTTTGGAAAAAAATTCAGTGATTAGGTTTTAAGTGTGCAGTTAATTAATATACCACAGCTATATGTTAAAAATAAAGGTAATATAAGATGTGTAGAACTGTTAATTTAGGAAAGGGTTAAGGGTTCTTTTGGCTACAGAAAACACATATTAAGCTCCTTAATTTACTGCATTTTAAAAAAACAGAATATTAAAAATGAAACGATGGGTATATGATTATATTTGTACATGTACATATATATGAGCAAATTTAAAGAGGATACACTCTCTAAAGGATTTGTCTAGCACACAGATGTACTTATTCCTCCCTTTTGTTATTGTTCTAAGGATTAAAGCAGTGAAATTAATTGCTTTGACAGTTATAATAATAACTGGTGGGCAACATAAAAATATGGAGGCTGGAAGCAAAAGATAATGCAATGTATTTATAACATTTGTCAAAAGTTGTTCAATAAAAAGACATCACACTTAGTTGTGACTACGACATTCTATTCAATTACAAAGTAGTTTTAATGTTTATTTTACAATCCTTTAAAGAGGGTATAATTTAAAAAAACAGCAGATAGATCCTACACCCAGCAGAAGAAGAGAGTTAATAAAGATTCGAGCAGACTCAACGAAATTGAGACCAGAAGAACTACGGAACAGATCAACAGAACCACGAGTTGGTTCTTTGAAAGAATTAATAAGATAGATAAACCATTAGCCAGCTTTATTAAAAAGAAGAGAGAGAAGACTCAAATTAATAAACTCATGAATGAGAAAGGAGAGATCACTACCAACACCAAGGAAATACAAACGATTTTAAAAACATATTATGAACAGCTATACGCCAATAAATTAGGCAATCTAGAAGAAATGGACTCATTCCTGGAAAGCCACAAACTACCAAAACTGGAACAGGAAGAAATAGAAAACCTGAACAGGCCAATAACCAGGGAGGAAATTGAAGCAGTCATCAAAAGCCTCCTAAGACACAAAAGTCCAGGGCCAGATGGCTTCCCAGGGGAATTCTATCAAACGTTTAAAGAAGAAATCATACCTATTCTACTAAAGCTGTTTGGAAAGAGAAAGAGATGGAGTACTTCCAAATTCGTTCTATGAGTCCAGCATCACCTTAATTCCAAAACCAGACAAAGACCCCACCAAAAAGGAGAATTACAGACCAATATCCCTAATGAACATGGATGCAAAAATTCTCAACAAAATACAAGCCAATAGGATCCAACAGCACATTAAGAAAATTATTCACCATGACCAAGTTGGATTTATCCCCGGGACACAAGGCTGGTTGAACACTCATAAAACAATCAATGTGATTCATCATATCAGCAAGAGAAAAACCAAGAACCATATGATCCTCTCATTAGATGCAGAGAAAGCATTTGACAAAATACAGCATCCATTCCTGATCAAAACTCTTCAGAGTGTAGGGATAGAGGGAACATTCCTCGACATCTTAAAAGCCATCTATGAAAAGCCCAAAGCAAATATCATTCTCAGTGGGAAGCACTGGGAGCCTTTCCCCTAAGATCAGGAACAAGACAGGGATGTCCACTCTCAGCACTGCTATTCAACATAGTTCTGGAAGTCCTCGCCTCAGCAATCAGACAACAAAAAGACATTAAAGGCATTCAAATTGGCAAAGAAGAAGTCATACTCCCCCTCTTCACCGATGACATGATAGTCTACATAGAAAACCCAAAAGACTCCACCCCAAGATTGCTAGAACTCATACAGCAATTTGGTAGCGTGGCAGGATACAAAATCAATGCCAAGAAATCAGTGGCATTTCTATACACTAACAATGAGACTGAAGAAAGAGAAATTAAGGAGTCAATCCCATTTACAATTGCACCCAAAAGCATAAGATACCTAGGAATAAACCTAACCAAAGAGGTAAAAGATCTATACCCTAAAAACTGTAGAACACTTCTGAAAGAAATTGAGGAAGACACAAAGAGATGGAAAAATATTCCATGTTCATGGATTGGCAGAATTAATATCGTGAAAATGTCAATGTTACCCAGGGCAATTTACACGTTTAATGCAATCCCTATCAAAATACCATAGACTTTCTTTAGAGAGTTAGAACAAATTATTTTAAGATTTGTGTGGAATCAGAAAAGACCCCGAATAGCCAGGGGAATTTTAAAAAAGAAAACCATGTCTGGGGGCATCACAATGCCAGATTTCAGGTTGTACTACAAAGCTGTGGTCATCAAGACAGTGTGGTACTGGCACAAAAACAGACACATAGATCAATGGAACAGAATAGAGAACCCAGAAGTGGACCCTCAACTTTATGGTCAACTAATATTCGATAAAGGAGGAAAGACTATCCATTGGAAGAAAGTCTCTTCAATAAATGGTGCTGGGAAAATTGGACATCCACATGCAGAAGAATGAAACTGGACCACTCTCTTTCACCATACATAAAGATAAACTCAAAATGGATGAAAGATCTAAATGTGAGACAAGATTCCATCAAAATCTTAGAGGATAACACAGGCAACACCCTTTTTGAACTCGGCCACAGTAACTTCTTGCAAGATACATCCACGAAGGCAAAAGAAACAAAAGCAAAAATGAACTATTGGGACTTCATCAAGATAAGAAGCTTTTGCACAGCAAAGGATACAGTCAACAAAACTAAAAGACAACCTACAGAATGGGAGAAGATGTTTGCAAATGGCGTATCAGATAAAGGGCTAGTTTCCAAGATCTATAAAGAACTTATTAAACTCAACAGCAAAGAAACAAACAATCCAATCATAAAATGGGCAAAAGACATGAAGAGAAATCTCACAGAGGAAGACATGGACATGGCCAACATGCACATGAGAAAATGCTCTGCATCACTTGCCATCAGGGATGATGACAAATCAAAACCACAATGAGATACCACCTCACATCAGGGAGAATGGGGAAAATTAACAAGGCAGGAAACCACAAATGTTGGAGAGGATGTGGAGAAAGGGGAACCCTCTTGTACTGTTGGTGAGAATGTGAACTGGTGCAGCCACTCTGGAAAACTGTGTGGAGGTCCCTCAAAGAGTTAAAAATAGAACTGCCCTATGACCCAGCAATTGCACTGTTGGGGATTTACCCCAAAGAGACAGATGCAATGAAACGCCGGGACACCAGCACCCCGACATTTCTAGCAGCAATGTCCACAATAGCCAAACTGTGGAAGGAGCCTCGGTGTCCACTGAAAGATGATTGGATAAAGAAGATGTGTTTATGTATAACATTGGATATTACTCAGCCATTAGAAACGACAAATACCCACCATTTGCTTCAACGTGGATGGAACTGGAGGGTATTATGCTGAGTGAAGTAAGTCAATCGAAGGACAAACATTATATGTTCTCATTCATTTGGGGAATACAGATAATAGTGAAAGGGAATCGAAGGGAAGGGAGAAGAAATGGGTAGGAAATATCAGAAAGGGAGAAAGGGAGACAGAACATGAAGACTCCTAACTCGGGGAAACGAACTAGGGGTGGTGGAAGGGGAGGAGGGCGGGGGTGGGGGTGAATGGGTGATGGGCACTGAAGGAGGCACTTGACAGGATGAGCACTGGGTGTTATTCTATATGTTGGTAAATTGAACACCAATAAAAAATAAATTTATTGTTAAAAAAATAAAATCAAAGTTAAAATAGAGCTGGATGACTTTTAGATTAATTCTAAAGTTATTAACAATCATTTCTATTATAAGACATATAAACCAAAGCAATAACAAATAGGCTAACAGAGAAACATCCAGAGAAAGAAGTGAGGATTGAGAAAGGAAGATTGATTTGATTGACATGAATAATCACAAATGGGAGAATGATTAGTCCTATCCATATTAAGAGAAGAAGGAAGACAGTGTAAACTCAATTTTGTGTCAACCTTACTTTGCTTTATATAGCCTTACCTTTCTTTTATTTTACTTTTCATACAATATTTGAGCATAATTCTTCAGTACCTTCTTGCCTTGGACATTCAGCTATGGTTAAATCTCTATGTTAAAACCTTTATTAATGGTGGTGATTACTTCTATCTCAGGTGGCAGTATTAATATTGAGTTCAACATGTTGAATTCCAAACTTACCTGTTATAAAAGGTGAAAGAAATGAATTCAACCAGCACTAATCTTCTATTATTGACTTAAAGTGAGTGTGTTGGTTTTATCCCGGACCAAAACCTGCCTTTTTTATTAAGCAATCATAAGTAAATAAATTTATATTGATAAAAGGTGAAAAAAACTTAACATCTTTGTAAAAACTTAAATTATATGTGTACAATATTACATGAAGATCCTTCTTTATTATTAACCAGCATTTTGCAATGGTGCTCATTTTAATATAATTCAAAATTCTGTAATCATAGAGGATTTTTTCAATACTAACATACTCATATTATATTATTAACTCTTATAAGATAAGAGCATTGATTCTGTTTTAAAATTAACCAAGGGGGATCCCTGGGTCGTGCAGCGGTTTGGCGCCTGCCTTTGGCCCAGGGCGTGATCCTGGAGACCTGGGATTGAATCCCACATCGGGCTTCCGGTGCGTGGAGCCTGCTTCTCCCTCTGCCTATGTCTCTGCCTCTCTCTCTTTCTCTCTCTGTGACTATCATAAATAAATAAAAATTAAAAAAATTAAATTAAATTAAATTAACCAAGGGTTTAATTTGTATGTTTCTTTGGAATTTCAAAATCTTTTAGATAGGAAATAAAAAAGCACAGGTTTTAAACAAACATAGAAACGTAAGTAAATGTGTTCTGAGTAGGGATGCCTGGGTGGTTCAGTGGTTGAGCATCTGCCTTTGGCTTAGAGTGTGATCCTGGGGTCCTGGGATCAAGTCCCACAGGGCTCCCTGCAGGGAGCCTGCTTCTCCCTCTGCATATGTCTCTGCCTCTCTCTGTGTGTCTCTCAAGAATAAATAAATAAAATATTCTCTGAGTATTTGCTAATTATTTTTAAGTGAATTTCCTAAAAATCTTTTTTTGCATTTCTTCAAAAATGTAATTTGATACATTTCCCCATTTCAATCAAATATTATTTAATTATCATCAGAGATCCACACCTCAAACAAATAACAGATTTGATAACTCATATGATTACTTTTCCTGTGGGTAATTACTGTCATTATGAAGAATTAACCACTTTAATACAAAATGTTTTTTGGATTAAAAGCAGTCTTTTTGTATACTTTTTAAAGATGAGACACCAAGCTCAGTCTAAAGTCCTATTTTGATTGCATTTTTTAATGAATTAAACTCCAAACCATATTCAAATTTCATGAGGTTTGATATAAATGTTCCTTTTCTGCTCTAAGATATAGCACAGATTACCACGTTGCTTTTAGTTGTCATGTCTTTTTAGTCTCCTCTACTCTGTGATAATTTGCCAGACTTGTGCCTATTGCTACTACATGTCATTGATTCAAGGTCATTTTAGCAGACAGAATTAGTAATATATTTACATAGACTAGTCGATGTATATGTGTAAACATGCATATTTAGAATTGTTTCCTCATCTATTCATGTACATTTATATTAAGCTAAGTATGAATTCATATTGTCTTCAATTCTAGTCTAAGTTTATTCTAGCCTTCCCTTCATGCTTATCTACAACAGTGAGAAGCTTGCTACCATCATAAACCATATATTTAGATATTTGTTCAAACAAATATACATGGAAAGGAATTTCAGAATGTTAAAATTATATGGCTATAGGAAATTAATTTGCAACATCAACACAATGTTTACTATACACAATTCATTTTGCCTCTAGCCTTACAGATTCCAGTCAAACAATTTTTTTCTAATATTACTTAGGCCAGCTCCTTTCTTTCCTCCCTTGAGCCCTTTCAGGATAGTTATGTCCATGTATTTATAATATAGTTAAATTTATTCCTCATACTATACATCCCATCCTAGGATCCCCAACCTCCTGGTTGACTTTGTTATTGTTGTTTGTGCACATTCAATTTCACTATTTGTGATGTATAGATCTATGCATTTAAAAAAATGCATAGGCATGCATTTACCACCCCAACACTACTGGTAACATTCCCTTTACCTAAAATGTTTCCTTCACTGTTATTTCATAGTTAATCACCTCCCATCCACCAAACTTGGCAAACATTGCCCTTTTTCAAGTCTCTATAGTTGTTTTTCTTCATTGTGATACAATTTACAAAACTGTACAATTTACTTTTTTAAAGCATACAATTTAGTAGTTTTAATACACTTAAAAAGGTGCAATCTTGCTAATATCTAATTCCAGAACATTTTGATCATGCCTTAAAGAGGCCCATGTGAGCATTGTTGAGTATATCATGTTTTCTTTATCCATTCATCACTTGATAGGAATTGGGCTGTTTTTACTTTCTGGCTACTATGAAACATGCTATTAAGAGCATTCAAGTACAACATTTTGGTGTTAACATTTTTTCAATTCCCTTGGGAATTTACCTGGGAGTAGAATTGCTGGGAGGAAATGTATAATGGTTCTAATTCCCCCACATTCTTATAAACATTCATGGGGTTAAGTAACTGACTTCAAAGCATCTGATGGAATTTGTTGGGTTTATGGGTTTTTTCTTTATTATAATTTTTGCAACAGTTACAGAACAATATGCATTTATCAATACAAACATTTACACTTTTTTAGGGTAAAATAAGCTGTATGAAAAATATGTCTTAAAAATTATCATTTAAAAATATCAGTGAAAAAAATCAGACTAATTTTGTAACACAGAAACATCACTGGGAAGAGACTGATATAATTAGATATACAGAGTTGAGTAGTTCATTCATTTTTTGTAGTGGTTGTAAATTTAAAAGATGATCATTTTAATTTGAAGTTCATGGATAGATATCAAAATTTCCCTAAATGTTTGTATTTATTTAAACTAATTTACCTAGTCTTGCATAAAAACAAATTGAGCAAATATTTATATGAGGCTAATTAACAGCGTTTGTCACATTTATCATTATATTTTCACAAATGCAATATATAACTTACTTTATCTTAGATGCATTATAAAACTTTTTTTCTCTTTTGAAAAAACATGAAGTACTTCCAGATTTACATGTATAGCACTCAAAAAAAGGGAAACTCTTTGTAGTTTGTGACATAAATATTATTTACAGAACAATATGAAATTTTATTTCTGTTTTGACTATTATTTTCAGTATCTAGGATAGATATCAATAGGACTGAATTTGTACTTCCCTGGGTGTGCGTGTGTGTGTGTGTGTGTGTGTGTGAGAGAGAGAGAGAGATTGAGAAATAGAGAGGGAGATCACATTTATTTATTTATTTTTAATTTTTATTTATTTATGATAGTCACAGAGAGATAGAGAGAGAGGCAGAGACACAGGCAGAGGGAGAAGCAGGCTCCATGCACCGGGAGCCCGACGTGGGACTCGATCTGGAGTCTCCAGGATCGTGCCCCGGGCCAAAGGCAGGCGCCAAACCACTGCGCCACCCAGGGATCCCGGGAGATCACATTTAAAATGCTTCTTTAAGTACAAAAGGACAGGAATATAACAGTTTTTTTTTTTTTTTTATGATAGTCACAGAGAGAGAGAGAGAGAGGCAGAGGAAGAAGCAGGCTCCATGCACCGGGAGCCCGACGTGGGATTCGATCCCGGGTCTCCAGGATCGCGCCCTGGGCCAAAGGCAGGCGCCAAACCGCTGCGCCACCCAGGGATCCCCAAGGACAGGAATATAAAAGGGCAGTTATTAATATTTAATGTACAATTAAAATCTAAGCATATCCATTCCTATGTAGAATTGCCAAACAGGCAAAGTTTCAATCATTTTACAATACTCTTCATTCACAGTTTAAAAAATATAAATATATTGAAAGTCCTTTATAACAGACTCATTCCTAGTTGTGGGAGATATTGTGATATGTAAATCAAGCCCCTGCCATAGAGGCATTTATATAGCACACTGAAAGAGTTTGTCATCAGATAAACTCACTAAAAGTCATAAGTGCTTTAGAAATGGCAAAGGTGAAACTGGAGAGAGCAGAAGAATCATATTGTACCCACTGTTTTACTGCACAACCTCATCATTTCCCAAATTCAATTCATTTTAATAAATACTGATGAAAACTATTCATCAAGAAACTCATAGTTAAATCGATTAACTTCTATTAAAATGATGTCTATACAGAGTATCTATGTATTATATATATAAACCAATTTTCCAAAAAAAAATAAAATAAAAAAAAACAAACCAATTTTCCCAGTATAGTATTACTATGAGATAGCTACCTAGCCAGATAAACTTTTCCTTGATATGGCATTCCTCCCTACAACATGTTGTAGAAAACAAAAAAGAAAATAGAATAATAGAAAACAAAAAGCAGAGATCCCTGGGTGGCTCAGCAGTTGAGCATCTGCCTTTAGCCCAGGGCATGGTCCCAGGATCCTGGGATCAAGTCCCACATCAGGGTCATTGCAGGTAACCTGTTTCTCCCTCTGCCTATGTCTCTACCTGTCTCTCTCTCTCTCTCTGTGTCTTTCATGAATAAATAAAACCTTTAAAAAACACACACACAAAAAAAGAAAACAAAAAGCATTAGGAATAAGAGTATTAGCTATGAACCTTCAATAAATGTATACATGTGAGTCTATTCACTGATTATTTGCTATTATAATATATATTATTTTATAAGTAAAATATATATTATATTGTACAATATATACTACATATATTATATTGTATAAGTACAGTGCATACTTAGATATAAAATATTTATGTAACACATGTGTAATATATACTCATATAATTTTATAATATATAAATATATTTATATGACAAAATATTTATATCATAAGCATATTTTATTATGTATTATATAAAATTTAATATATATTTAGATATGCAAATATATAATATACATAAATAAAATTATATATATTTATATATATTGTGTAGCTAAAATATATAAATATAATATATAAAATATATAAATGTGATTCACCAAATAGGCATTGAAAACTATTCAATATCTAGAGGAGGACATTCTCTCAGGTTATGTATCTGAGTCTAGTCTTCCTCTGCCTTTGCTCTATTTTATAACTCTGCAGTGGTAGGAACAGATAACCAAGCACAATTATTCCTATGGACATTTAAATTCTCTTAGGACCAGTTGATTATCAATTAATAAAATTCTTACTCTCTAAAGAAAAAAATGCCTTCATTTACATGTTCAACATTCCTGATTTATAAATGTGTTTCTTCTTTGGATTCCTTTTTGAATCAGTTACATCATCAGCTGATCATCTCCTCATGAGCTAATAAAATCTCTCACAGTTTCAAGGTTATACCAGTATGAAAATCATGGTTTTATGCTTTTTAAAAATCATCTTTTATCACTATTGATAATACCCTCTGCTTAAAGTTTTGTTGTTGTTTTGTTTTGTTTTGTTTTAATGTACGGTGAGCTGGACACTTAGAACAAATTTACTAGAAGCAAAGCCTGAGACAGACCTCAAGATGTCCTGAATCTGGGGAGGAGAAGAAAGTGCTCTTCAAGAAAATATTTTAAGATTTTTATTTATTTATTTGCAGAGAGAGAGGGAGCACAAGCAGGGGGATCAGCAGAGGATGAGGGAGAAGCAAGGTCCCTTCTGAGCTGAGAGTTCAATGCAGGGCTCCATCCCAGGACTCTGGGATCATGACCTTAGCCAAAAGCAGAGGCTTAACCAATTGAGCCACCCAGGCATCCCAAAGAAAAGAACTGAAGCATGATAAGGAAGGGTAAAAAAAGGGCAAAGATGTTCTGATCCACAGAGGAAAGACGGTGGATTATTCATCACTCTACAAGACTGTCCCTCCTTTAGGTCAGAGGTTGGAGCTTAAATTCCCATTTTCTTAAATTATGGACTAAAGGCCAGTCCTTGAAGAAGGGGTGGTATTTTACATTTCCTAGTGAGAGAGTTCCCTTCAGTCAAAGGCAATTCTCTGAAAATATGTGGTAGCTGTGAGCCATTACCAGTCAACTGCCATACTGAGGGCTGGATGTAATGGCCTAGGATTGAGCATTCTACACCTATCTTTCCTCATAAAGATTCTTTATGTTTAGGCTCTCATACAACAAAGTCTAGACACAACAAATACTTAAACTTAGCAAATTATATTTACTAGGTAATTATATTTATTTACCAAATAAATATATTTTAGTAAAGGATTTTGCTAATCCTATGTACAAAACCACAAACTTTGTCTATTTTTACATTAAGCTACTTCAGTACTTACACATGTTTTTTTTGAAAAACTGTCATTCTTCCTAAAACCCAGAAGCAGACCATTCAGGCCAGAATAGGTATGGCTGACCTCAGTACAGAAATGGGCAGAAGGAACTCACAAAAGAAGAAATACAAATTATCAATTAAAATGTAACTCAACATTTACCTTCTTCAGTAATACAAATATTTTATTAAAAATTAAGTATTTTTCCCATCTGACTTACTAAAATTTTACTCTGGTTAATAAAGGTGGCAATAAATAGACAACTTCACTTGTAATTGTGAAACTTTACTTCAGCATGACTTTTCAGAGCAATTTGATAAACAGGAGAATATTTTTCAAAACATAAATTCTACTGATGAAATTATCCAAAGGAAATAAATGAAAGCTATATAACTGAAAGTCATTGTTAGACGGGCAAGGGTGGAGGAAAGATAACTCTCTGAGGCACAGACTGCAAATATAAGTGGCAAATTTCTATAAAAATTTGGTACTCTACTTTCTATAAAGAGTTCTGTCATGGCAGGGGTAGGAGATGTAGATGACAAAATATATACCCTAAAATATTGTTCATGTATAAAAGTAATACAAAGAGAGGAAGGAAAGGAAAGAAGGAAGGAAGGAAGGAAGGAAGGAAGGAAGGAAGGAAGGAAGGAAGGAAGGAAGGAAGGAAGGAAGATGAAAAAACAGAAGAAAATGAAAAATTTGTGCATGGATATAGGACTATAGAAGTCAAGTCCTTCTTCAGAAAACAGTGTCAAGAAAATAAAAATCCAAACCAAGAATATAGACATGGTTCCATTTCCTTCATTCTTGTCCTTGCTTCTAAAGTGACAACATGGTACCCATGATATGGTACTTTTGGGTTCTTTAAACCTGTATTAATAATTCTTAATGTTGCTCCTCAGACACCTTTGCAATACACAGTACAGGGCATAATACTGAAAAACCCAAGTTAACTAAGTATTTATTTCTCTTACTACTAGAGTTGTGCTCATCTCTCTTGATCAAATAATTTTAATACCAGACCATGATATGAGCAGCACATAAAAATACAATTTAAACCATAATATGTCAGTTCCAAATTTTTTGCTACTTTAAGCTTTAACAATAAACTTTCATCATAATTTCAATTTCATATTTCCACAGAAAAGTGTCTAAACAGGTATAGAGGAAGGGATATTTCATCAGAGGGTGCAATGTGGCTAGTCTCATCTGCATCACAAGATTACATTCAAATTTTAATTATTCCAAACCAAAGCCTTCGTTGTATAATTTTCCCACGCTTCCAAAGATCCCAGGGAGAGAATAAGACAATTAGATTAGGAGGGCAATATCTAAATATTTAGGAGCCTTTAAGAACTTTCCCTTCAAAAAAAAAAAAAAAAAAAAAAAAAAAAAAAAAGAACTTTCCCTTCACTCCAGGTCAAAATACTTCTGCCTTCTATCTCGTGCCTAGAGACACTTGAACCCTCAGTAGCTCTAGAAAATGACTTAGACTCAAGACTCATACTTTTCTTTCTTTCTTCCTCTTTCTCTCTTCCTTTCTTTTTCTTTTTAAGATTTTATTTAAGAGAGAGAGAAAGAAAGAAGGAGCAGAGGAATGGGCAGATGGGGAGGGAGAGAGAATCTCTGAGCAGATTCCACACTGAGCACAGAGCCCGAAGCAGGATTCCATCTCACGACCAAAAAGATCATGACCTGAGCATAAACTAAGCGTCAGATACTTAACTGACCGAGCCACTCAGGTGCTCCAAAA
The DNA here is from genome assembly GCF_018345385.1 of Vulpes lagopus. Lineage (NCBI taxonomy): Eukaryota > Metazoa > Chordata > Mammalia > Carnivora > Canidae > Vulpes > Vulpes lagopus. The sequence continues at coordinate 23,576,765 of NC_054843.1, read as the reverse complement.
TTCATACCTTTCTTTGGAACTTTCTTGCTCAAGCATAGTATATAATTTCTACCATGCTAACTTGTATTCAGAAGTACAAATTGTCCTAATTACAAATGACAATTCAGATAAGTCTCATGGTCTCAGTTAGGAATTATTCACAACTCCCAAGTTCTCCATTTAATCAATCCCATCCCAAAACACTGCTAATGAGAGCTCCTCACCCGACAAAATGAAAGGAATTCAAATATACCTTTGGCTCTTTACAGGGCACTGTGGTGACGTATTTTCGAAGAAGTAACATTAATATTTTGGATTCTCTTCAATCATTAATACATGAATTTTTACTATGTAAAATATATTAGAAAAGAATTATAGAATTTAAAAATTTATTTTTAATTATGAACCACTGGCTTCTTTACCTTTATAAAAAATAATAGCAGTAAGAACAGTAATGCAAATCAGGTTCATAACCTATCACTTCTGTATCTCTTTTCCTACTGTTATATGTGACAGAAATAACTGTTTTGAAATAACCAAAGCCATATTTATTGAATAAAATCATAATTTTATCTATTTTGAATATCTTTGAACAGCCTCGCAGTGGGGTTATGGTCTCTAGCAAAGCCTATTCTTTACTTTCAGGAAATACCTATGAGCATTTGAGAAAAAGTCAGGCATTTTAACTCCTTTTACACACAAAGAGAAAACACAGTTATTTTAAAAGCCTGCTAATAATTAAATGGAGACCTAAAGGACCAATTTGCAATAAGCTTTTTAAAGAGGGAAGTCCATTGTGCTGAATTGAACTTATAATTGTTCATGAAATAATTGCATATAAAAATTATCTGCATTCCTCAAAAGAGTGGGTTGGAATTGGAATGCTCTTTCAATATATTTGAAGGCATGTACACATGCATAATGAATTGGAGAAACATGGTTAGTTATGGCAATTCATGTCCTGTGTGTCACAAATCTTTATCCAAATGTATTATTTTTATAGAAAACACAAAGGTTTCAGTTCTATGGACTCCAATATCATTTAATAGGCATGGCTTTGAAAAAGCATCTAAATCTGTCTACTATTTATATTATGGCATCCCATTAGTTTATTCCATTCTTTTTATCAGAGATTTGATTATTTTATGAATAATTTTAATTAAAAATTGAAAGTGACAACAGTATTAAAAATATAAAAATAAAAAATCTACAATTTCTACTTTCAACACTTAATTGATTTAACAATTTTTTCTTCAAAACATTTCTTATTTGTATTATAATCTTTCTTTCTTGACTACAAGTGTAGTGATTAATTTTACATATCAATTTGATTGGACTAAAAGGATGTCCAGAAAACTGGTAAAACTTTGTTTCTGGGTATGTCTCTGAGGGTGTTTCTGGAAGAGATTAGCATTTGAATCTGTAGACTGAGTAAAGAAGATTGCCCTCACCAATGCAAATGGGCATTATCCAATTCATTGGGAGCCTGAGAATAAAAGGCAGAAGAAGAGTAAATAGGCTCTGTCTGCTTGAACTAAGATGTCCATCTTCCCTTGTCCTCCACATTCCACACTCCTGGGTGTCAGGCTTTTAAACCCAGAGTGAATTTACCACCACCTTTCCTGGGGTCTCCAGCTTTCAAATGATGGCAGATCATGGGACTTTGCCTCTTTAATTACCTGATCCAATTCCTGTAAGTCAGTCTGCCTCTGTCTCTCTTTCTCTACATATATCTATCCCATTAGTTCTATTTCTCTGGAGAACTCTGACATATATAGGCACGTATAAATTTCCTAATTATAGCTTTAGTGTACATATCTATTTTCTACATTTTTAGAACAAATGCAGAATTATAGAAATGAGTAATACAGAGAGATCCCATATACTAGTAATATAAAGTAGGAAACATAAAAAATTGTATTTCATCCAGATCAAGGTCTATATCAATAGTCCTAAAACTTGATAGTATGTGTCCTTTGTACAATGTGCTGGAAATAGTACTATATGGCTATCATCTTCCTCCCCAAACCTATAACCCCAGCCTACTCATGAGAAAAATGTCAGACAAATTCTAATAGAAGGACATTCTATAATATGTCTGACCAGTATTCCTCAAAATAGTAATCTGTAAAAAGTGATCAAAATCACGGTGATTTTGAGAAATTGTCACAGCCAAGAGGAGCCTACTGTGATATGACAACTAAATGTAATGTAGTACATTGGAGGAACACAGGAACAAAAAGATAATAGGTAAAAACTAAGGAAATCTGATAAATCCAGGACTTCAGTAAATAATAGTCAGGGGGCGCCTGGGTTCACAGTTGGTTGAGTGTCCAACTCTTAGTTTCAGCTCAGGACCTGGTGTCAGACTTATGAAATTAAACTCCACATTGGGCTCTGTGTCTGGTGCAGAGGCTGCTTGAGAGTCTCTTCCTTTCCCTCTGCTCCTCCAGCTTGTGCTCTTTCTCTCTCTAAAATAAAAATAAATCTTTAAAATAATAATAATAATAATCTGTCAGTATCAGTTATCTATGACAAATATTCTAACATAAAGTGTTAAAAATAGGGAAAATTGCATGGGGTGGGGAAGTATATGGATTTCCTGTATTACTCATTTCTATAACTCATGAATATTTATTGTATAGTTTGAGTTATTATCCAGTATTACCTTATTTTTCAAATTGTTCCCAATTTGGCCATTGGGACCTCTTTTAGGTGACTCCTGTGCCTCTTTGACATATTAAAGGGTTTTTTTATTGATATGATATGGGTTTTTTTTGTTGACATATGAAAGGGGTTTTTTTGTTGTTATTGTATGAGCACTTCTTTATTTTTCTGGTACTACAAGATGTTCCACATTTATACTTCTTGTCCTAGTCCTAGAATAAGCCATTTCTCCAAGGAGTGCCAGTTCATTTTATTGGAGAATGGTTTCAGAAACTAATATCTGGGTGTTAGGTCTGCTTTTTGTAACTGAGAGGTAATTTCTTTTAGGATCTGTTAGCTGATGGAGAAAAGAAGTATATGTGTATATGCTAACCTCTGGATATGCACACAGACCCACAGATATTCTTTATATAACCATTTGTATTTATATTAAACATGAATTCTAACTGTGATCATCGACTTGTATTTATTACCACACTCCACTCTAGCTTCCTCTACTATAAATTCCCATTTCAACAGTGAGAAATTTGGCTCCATAATCTGCCATGATTAATTTAGTTCTTTTTTATTTTTAAGATTTTATTTATTTATTCATGAGACAGAGAGAGAGAGAGAAAGAGAGAGAGAGAGAGAGGCAGAGGGAGAAGCAGGCTCCATGCAGGGAGCCAGACATGGGACTTGATCCCGGGTCTCCAGGATCCCGCCCTGAGCTGAAGGCAGTGCTAAACCACTGAGCCACTGGGGCTGCCCTAATCTTAATTTTTAGAACACATTTATGGCAATATAAGAATATTTAGACTATAATCCTGTGGGAAGCAACTTTATCAACTAAAACATATCAATTATCCTTATTCTTACAGATTGCTTTAGCAATTGCAAGATTTATTTAAAATTAATCTAGGTCCACTTTCAGATAAGTCCAATTTCAAATTCCATAGTGTAGTTACTCTATAATACAATATTCCCAATTTCTTCCTCACATTGTCTATCGCATTCCAGTTATCTATTAAACCTTATTTTACCCTTTTTTTTATTCCTTCTTTGACACTCTACTTTTCTTTAGGTATATCTGTGTTATTGACCTAAATAATATCCTACCTCTCAAAAAAAAAAAAAAAAAGTCTAACATGTTTTAATTCCTTCCATTTCTATTGGCTGAAAAAGTCATTTTTCTACTTTAAATTTGAAGAATATTTTTTCTGGATATAGAAGTCTTAGTTGGTGGGTTTTGTTTGTTTTTCTTTTGTAGCTTCTGAACAATTTAAGTGTTTTAATCTATTCTCCTCTTTCATCCATGGTTTCTAACAAAAACTCTCTCATAATTTTACCCTTGTTTCTCTATAAGGAAGGTATTGTTTTTCTTCTGTATTCTTTAAAGATTTTCTCTTGGGACACCTGGGTGGCTCAGTGGTTGAGTCTGCCTTCAGCTCAGGGTGTGATCCTAGGATCCGAGATTGAGTTCCATATTGGGCTCCTTGCAGAGATCCTGTTTCTCCCTCCATCTGTGTCTCTGCCTCCCTCTCTCTCTCTCTGTGTGTCTCTCATGAATAAATAAATAAAATCTTTAAATATTTTATTTATATATATTTTATCTTTGTTTTTGGTTTCCTGAAGTTTTATTCTTTTTTTTTTTTTTTTTTTTTTAATTTTTTATTTATTTATGATAGTCACAGAGAGAGAGAGAGAGAGGCAGAGACACAGGCAGAGGGAGAAGCAGGCTCCATGCACCGGGAGCCTGATGTGGGATTCGATCCGGGGTCTCCAGGATCGCGCCCTGGGCCAAAGGCAGGCGCCAAACTGCTGCGCCACCCAGGGATCCCGGTTTCCTGAAGTTTTAATATAATATGCCTAAGTGTAGTTTGTTGTTTGATCCACTGATTGGATTTTATTAGCATTTATTCTGTTTGTTGTTCTCAGAGATGCTTGGATCAATGATTTGGTTTCTGTCATTAACTTTTGAAAACCCTTAACCTTTATTACTTCAAATATCTTTTATGCTGTCTCTCTTTTTCTTCTGGTACTGAAATTATGTATATGTTACCTTTTTTTCTAAATGTCCCACAGTTCTTGGATATTCTTTTATATTATTCATTAGTCTTTCTCTTTGTATTTTAGTTTGGAAAGATTTCTATTGACATAGTTTTTAGAATAATTATTCTTTCTTTGGCCATATTCAACCTACTAATGAGTATATAAAAATATTCATTTCTATTACAGTGTTTTTGATTTCTACTATTTCCTTTTAATTCTCTCTTAGAGTTTCTTTTTTTTTAAGATTTTTAATGTATTTATTCATGAGAGACACACACATAGAGAGAGAGAGAGGCAGAGACACAGGCAGAAGGAGAAGCAGTCTCCATGCAGGAAGCCCAATGCCGTACTCGATCTCAGGACTCCAGGATCATGCCCCGGGGCCAAAGCCAGGCGCTAAACCACTGAGCCACCCAGGGATCCCAAGTTTCTATTCCTTATATTACACACTAGTTCTTGAATGTCTCTTTTTATTCTTTTAAGGGTCTTAGTGTATATTCATCTAGGTTATTTTAAATCCCCTAACTGATAATTCCAAATCTGTGTCATTTCCAAGTTTGGTTATGATGCAGGTTTTATCTTTTCAGACTTAGGTGTTTTTTCTTCCTGTCATTAGTATGCCTTAGATTTTGTTGTTGTTGTTACTGAAAGGCAGGCATAATATATTAGGTATAGGAATAGGAATAAGTAATAGGTATAGGTATAGGTATAGGTAATAGGAACTGGGATAAATAGGTCTTTAGTGTAAGATTTACGTTAAACTAGCTAGGGGAGCTCTGTTTCATGTTTGTTGTAGCTGTAGTGCCAGAGGTTTCACTTTCCTCCAGTGTCCTTACTTTTTTTCTTCTCTATTTCTTTAGGTTACTCATTCATTTATGGTGTGAAATTTGTGGACTCAGTGAACCAAGAGTTCATATTTGATCCCAACATTTCAGTGATATAAAGGTTATGTACTACCTCTGCTGCTATAATAAGACAGACTTGTTTATATTATATGCTATATTCTGTGTCCTTTACTCTGCAATTTTTCTTTCTTTTTTAAGATTTTATTTATTAGAGAGAGAGACAGCGAGCATGAGCAGGGGGAAGGACAGAGGGAGAGAGACAAGCGGAGTCCCTATTAAGCAGGGAGCCTGATGACGATGTGGGGTTCAATTCCAGGACCCTGAGTTTATAACCTGAGCAAAAGTCAGATGCTTAACCAACTGAGCCACCCAGGCACTCCTGCAACTTTTTTTTTATTATTCAAACCAGAACCACTCAAATTATGTTTTTGTTATTCAGGTACATAACCATGCATAAAACTAGCCCGTAAATAAAAAAAAAAAAATACAAAATGCATGAAGTCACCATGCCAGTTCACTCATGTACTAATTATTCTTTATAGATGTAGTGTTAATGACATGAGAAAAGAAAGAACATTTACATGTACAACCACAACCATTTTGCTTTTTCTGGTATGACATTCAATTTCACCTTAACTTTACTGCTTCTTAAAAATGTACCACTATAAACATTAAATAAATCCCAGTGTCAAATGTAGTCTTTTATGCTTTGTTACATCTCATATCTACCCATAAACTTCTGTAGAAACAGTGAAAGAACATAATATGAGAAGCACACTTCAGGGATCTAATATATGTGCACAAAGCAGATTTAGGAAAATAATAACTTAAAAAGAGAAATATGCCTAGATAAAGTGCCAAGCTGGGAGTTTCAGGGCTGAGTCACCCCTTGTCTGCCATTAGCTCACTACACACTGATGTCCATGTCTAATTTCCGTCTAAAAATGGGTAGGTGGTTCAGGGATTTGGGGGTTGAACAAGGAAAAAGGAATGACTGCAAGATGCAGCAACTCACAATAAGTTTTAATGGGAAATGCTTGGGCAGGATTTCCTAAAAAGGGAAGTCCCTGAGGCCATGAGACAATTCAGACACTCAAGCTAAGGGGGAAACCAGCCCAAAAGGGAGGAAGGTAGTTGAACTCCCAGGGAAGAGGGGAGTAAGAGAAAGCACTTACATGTCTAAGTGATGCTGCTCAGGAGCATGGCAAAGAGTCTCTGGGTCAGAGATCTACAAAGGTCCATAGAAGCCTGAGGCCTTAGAACTCCAAAGTCCTATCTCATCAATGGACAGCACATGCAGGGTGAAGTTTCATAGGTGTGTCAAGTAGGCAGGCTCTAAATGGCTAAAAATATGCTTCTTGAGGCTACTTTTGAAATAACTGGATGTGTAAAAGTTTGAGTCTGGTGCTGGTGGGCTTCATGCTAATGGGTTTTAGCCTGCAGTGAACAAATAAACAACCTAGGGACGAATATACAGAGGCCATATTTGGCTCATTTATATAACAAAATAGGATGATAATTTTTGCTACATACCTGCCACTTGAATGTTAGGGGATTAATGAAATCATATTTATAAAGCTTTTTGGCGTTCTTCTCAAGAAAGTACTTTATTAATACAAAACAGACTGTTATAGCAGACTTTTCCCAAAAGAGCTTACACACAAGCATTGCTGGTATATTCATTGCAACTGAAATGAACTGCTCATGGAGATTATAAACAGTAAAATTATTCCTTTAGATTTTATTGGGAGAGCACTAGTTTTCTATTAAAAATATTTCGGGATCCCTGGGTGGCGCAGCGGTTTGGCGCCTGCCTTTGGCCCAGGGCGCGATCCTGGAGACCCGGGATCGAATCCCACGTCGGGCTCCCGGTGCATGGAGCCTGCTTCTCCCTCTGCCTGTGTCTCTGCCTCTCTCTATCTCTCTGTGACTATCATAAATAAATAAAAATTAAAAAAAAAATATTTCAAGGACTATTTTAAAATTTAACTTAAAGCATGGTTTCAATAGAATTATAAAATGAGCATTTTATATATTTGAATACAAATATATAAATGATTAGTTTTCGAAAAATTTTTCTATTTAAATAAGATTTTCACTAAACTAAGGGAAACATTCTTAATATTATAAAACATAAAACATTGTCGAGTCAATGATTGTGTTTCAATATATATACAAACTAGTGATATACAATTTGACCTATATCTACATCCGTACCTATCATCCCTTTAGGGCAAAATATTTTATTCAATATTTTAAAATAAATGAATTAATTCTTCATATTTTAAGTTATACTCATATTATCCATATTCATTCTTCATATTCTTTAAGTCATTTTAAATAAGTCACACTTTAGAAAACGTGTGGTATGCTTCTGGCCAACTTTAATTTTTTTTAAGATGTAAATAATTTAGCATTTTATTATTCTAAATCAGAAGAAAGTTCTCTCTTTACACACACACACACACGCACACACACACCTATTTAGTGAGATTAAATGTACACATTGAAAGATATTGTCTGATTAGTATACCAGGGGAGAAAATATGTCATGCTTAATGAATGCCCTTCGTATGATTTATTTACATTTATATAGTTAATGTCAGCACAGCATGGCTGAGTGTATTAATTCAAATAATCCCACATATTCTTATTAGCCAATTATATATATTTTTCACTGTTAACATTTACCAAGTAAATACTAAGAATGATACGGATGCTTGTATTTCCTCTCATTTTTTAAAAAGATTTTATTTATTCATGGGAGACTCAGCAAGAGAGGAAGAGGGAGAAGCAGGCTCCCTGAAGGCAGCCTGATGTGGGACTCAATCCCAGGACCCCAGGATCACAACCAGAGCCAAAGGCAGAGCTCAACCACTGAGCTACCCAGTACCCCTCTTATTTTTTTTTTATATGTATCTCTTCTTTAAAGTGTGAGTTTATGAAAAGAAAAACAAACATTCAGGCTGGAGAAAAAGGTATGTAAAATTGCATAATCTGGTCCAACTGATGAGTAAATAAGTATAAACAATACTTTAACAATGTTAGCTTTCTGCTTTCTTCTACTGTGTGAACTTTTCACATATTACCTTCTATGCTCTAGATTCCTGTGAAACATTAACAGGCAAATGGACACTATTTCTGCTTGAAGCCTTGACCCTGAATTTATCCTTAATCAATGGTGATCAGACTTAAACAGTAATTATGTCAAAAATGACTATTGTTAAGACTGCCCTACAATCCGGCACTTGTACTTTTAGGTATTTACCTAAAGAATACAAAAATACTAATACAAAGGATACATGCACCCTGATGTTTATAGCAGTGTTATCTACCAAATTATTGAAACAGTCCAAGTGTCCACTGACTGATAAATTGATATAGATGTGGTATAAATATGTATGTACATGTATAAATATGTATACACACACACACACACACATAATATTAATCAGCCACAACAAAGAGTGAAATCTTGCCATTTGCAATGACATGGTTGCAGCTAGAGAGTATTACACTAAGTGAAATAAGTCAGTCAGAGAAAGACAAATACCACATAATTTACTCATATGTGGAATTTAAGAAACAAAATCAATGAGCAAAGGGAAAAAAAGGGAGAGAGCCAAACCAAGAAACAGACTCTTAACTAGAGAGAAGAAACTGATGGTTACCAGAATGGAGGCAGGTGGGGGATGGGTTAAGTAGGTGATGGGGCTTAAGGCATGCACTTGTGGTGAACACCAGGTGTTGCATGGAAATGTTGAATCACTATATTGTACACCAAAAACTAATATTACACTATATGTTAACTAGCATGTAAATTAAAAATTTAAAATACCTATTATTGTAAATACTGATAAATTGGGTAATTACTACAGCTGTTCCCAAGGGAGTGAATGATCTCCTTTTTCCATAACCCATTCAATATGTCTTACACTTTCAGCCAGAATTTCTACTGGTCTGGTTGCTAGACTAGTAGTGGGTCTCATACTTCATCTTGGAGAGGTTTGTGCTTTTAGTTACCATTCCCTTTTTAAAAGATGGCTGCTGAAGTTTACTATTTTTCATTCTTGTTGGGCATGGACACACAAGAAATGTCCCAGAAAATTTCCAGGGTCCAGACATACTTTTCCTTTTCCCTACCATGTATAGGAAACCACAGCTCACCTTGGCAAAAAAGATTTATTACCCAACCAGTTCTGCAAAACCTTTCTTTTCTTTTTGACTCATTACTGTGAGAAAGCCAACATGAAGGTCAGTTCTGCTTCTAGCTCACTGTAATTCACGTTTCTCTTGGGGAAAATATTCCTCTCCTAGGAACCAAGACTTTGAACTTAGTGGCAACTAAGATTGCAAAGATATTAAATTCTTACTAGAAATATGGTGATAGGGCCTGATCCTATGTCCCATTCCTTGATTCTAGATCTACAGAGTTACTGGAGCACATCTATTAGGGCATACCACTATATGTCTGCTCTAGGAACAGTGGATCTAGCACATCCTGGGAACAATGTTTCAATCCTACAAGGCTTTTTGTTCAACCTGGCTCTTTAGGAGAGCCTTTAACTGTCGTGTGACTGGTCTAACAGACGGTAGGGTATGTGTGTGTTTATAGTAATATACATATATATAGTGATATCATAATTATACCATTACCCTTTTCCCATAAAATTGATCCTCTTCTCTGAGGTGATGTTGTTTCTGAGATACTGCATAAATAGACTGTCCTTGTGCCCTCAGATAGTGGAATGGAGGAGATACTGAACGTGAGAAAAATAAACACTTACCTAGAAAATCACATAATTGAATATCTACAAGAGTTATCAATTATGTAAGGACAGACTGCTGCCTTCTCCAGGGTGGGAGATCTTATATAAGTGACTTATTGTCAAACGGCTGAATGGTTCATTATAAAATACTCATTGTTGGTATCTGCAGTCATGACAATGAAATTTATCAGTGGCAGTGGCTACAATTAGCTTTGGCAAGGGAAAGCCTATAAACTTGCACCATTTCACAGCTGCCATCCTTGTCACCATGACTTTTCTGTTAATGAGATCACTGTACCAACTCAGGAGAAACTGAGAAGATGATTAACATCCCTCTTTGGTAGCCAGTATAGCGAGATTCAAACATACATTTTGTGCTTACTTCTGTACCTCCTTCTCAGACCTCCATGTTCTTCATCCTTCAACCCCTGATGAGACATTTAGTCATTCATCAGGTGATCATATATATATTTTAGGCTCCTTTTGCCTCCTTAGAAAACCACATGAATTGCATGGCCAAGTATAATGCTTACAACACTGCCCACTGGGATGGATCCCTAAATAGAGCTATAATGTGACAATTTTGTTTTAATTTCTGCCTATCACCAACACAAATGCCTAATTTGTCTGTGAGGGAGGCCTACATCCAATACTTCTCTATCAGTTAGTTGTAGAGAAACTCCTTATGAATCTATAGTTTTGAGGTAAGTAACATAACGCATCATATAATTTACTCATGTCTTCTAGGCTGTTCTAGCCTGATTTCACACAAACCACTTTTAATGGATAGAGGATTATTTCAATTTTTGTTTAACCTTGTCATTTGGTGATTCAAGTAATACTTCATGGTCTTATATAATTGCATAATCACTTGATGTCCCATGTTCCCACACCCAGTATTAAATCCTGTAGCAGTGCCAAACTATTTTAGAAATGCTGGCTAATTTTCTGATGTAGAAATCACAGATTTGCTCTAGAATCTTTAGATTCTAAACTATTACTCTTCTACTGAAGCTTGCTAGGAACAAAGTATCTGTATCTATGATACATACTTCTATTCTAGAACTATCAGATCAGCAGGGTTATATGGCTCAAGTGGCAATGCAGCATGTAACACATTCTCAACTTGCTCAGAACCTACTTTTATTCTGGGATCCTATTGAAACTGTCAGCCTTCCAACTCCACTGAAATGTTCACAATTAGTTTCTTGAAATGCATTATTCTATCTCTACAATACAAAGAGGCTCGCAAAGTGCTGTGCCTTAAGATATGAGTGAGGTTAAAAAAAAAGTCCCTACCTTAAAAGTCGTAATAGGGCTAGACAACTGGATTCCTAAAATATTTGCTTATATAGAGTAGGTTTATGAATTTTCATGGAATTTATCTTCTATATCTTGGAATGAGTTTATTTTATAAGAAAATTTAAAGAATCCATCCCTTCCTTCTTACCAGAACAAATTAACATACCATTAATATAATGTGCAAGCAAGTTATTATTGGGAATGTCAGGGTCAAGGACTTGAACTATATTACGACAGAGAGAAGAAGTTTTTAATTAGTTCTGTGGCAAGATAGTATATGTGCACTCTTGCCCTTGCTATGTAAAGATGAACTGAATTTGATCTTCTCTGATAATAAAGATTAGGAAGAATGGATTCACCAGCTCAACAGCCAAATATTGGGTGGATCTGTTCCAGTAAGGAGACCATATCTATCATAAAAGATATAATGAGGGCTTCTTAAAGGCTTATGTTTATTATCATTTTTTAAAAAATTTTATCTATTTATTCATAAAGACACAGAGAGAGAGAGAGGCAGAGACACAGACAGAGGGAGAAGCAGGCTCCATGCAGGGAGCCCGACATGGGACTTGATCCCGGGTCTCCAGGATCACACCCCAGGCTGCAGGCGGCGCTAAACCGCTGCGCCACCAGGGCTGCCCAGTTTACTATCATTTTTAATCATATACCCTAACCATGTGGTTTCATAGAGGCCAGAAAAATAAAATGAATTCAGATTGATGGGAACCACCACTCCACTCCTTCATTCTTTCAAGATGTTTGTAATGGAACTCAAATCTGAATTCCATTTGAAATTTGATAGTACTTTTGATTTGCTATTTTGCAGAAACAGGCCATTTTCTAAAATAATGTACTTTTGTTCTGAAGGTGAGGTAACAGACATGAGAATTCTATCAGTTCCTAAGTATACTCCTCCAAGTTGGACTCAGTGTGATATAGGCTTGAAACAAAAACTCTATTCATCAAAAAACTAACCCAAAAATCTAGTAATGTTTTATGTCCTAGTGTAAGAGATTATTTACAGCTGGATGGGGACTGCTCTTTGCTTATCTCTGAGGAAACTTGTTATTCTGATACTTATCTTTGGCTAAAATAATATCAAATGGCTAAATAATAATTTATAATATGGGTTTTAAGGATCTAAATTCCCATAGTGGCTCTCAAGACTGGCTTGTTTATAGGTGACTAATGTGACAAGAAAGATAAAAAACATCATGCTTGAAACTGTTAAGGAGTTTTTCTAAGACCCAGATTTTTCACACTAACCTTAGTCATTCAAAATCTGAAGATGAAGAAATAACTTTATAAAAAAGAAAGGATATGCCTGGAAAGTCTTCTGGGCCTCCAAATTTGTCTACACTCATTTTCCCCTGCTGTTCATATCATTTATCCTTGATAAACCTTTATAATGGTATGCTCTGTGGCGTCTAACAAGTCCATGTAATTATCTGACTTGTATAATGTTTGTGATGCCCTAAGAGCAATGTCAACTAAGATGCAAAATCTAAGTGTTCACAACTGGATCTGGATTTTTTGGGGGAGGATGAAAAAAATATCTATTACAGATACATGTGGTGGCATTTGCTTATTTTTTAAGAGGACTCAGCACTCTGTGATCAAGAACCTGTGATAGATTTACATCTGGGGACTGTATGGGAGAGAACTTTTCATGCAGTTTTAAAATTCAGTTGTTTGCTCTTGTCATTTTTTTTGTTTGTATATCTGGTTATTAATTTATTGTTATTGAATTCAGAATTCAAGAAACACCATAGTTAACTGTATATCTATCAGGCTGCTAGGAGCACCATGATGAATTAGCCTGGTATATCAGCTCACTAATAGTCAAATACCTTGACTATAACTCTGGCCTTCCTGCCCTTTAAGGCATTCTTTTCCACCTCACTTTTGACAGTTACATGCTGCCATTCTAAAGTTTCTGGTATCAATGATATTATGGACTCAAGCAGCGTCCCCTACCAACTCTTGTCTACAGAGAATAGTTACCGTGGAGTCCATCAAGAATAACAGCAGTCCCCTCACTATATCCCTTATTTCCTCAGTGAAGAGAGTGTTTTCTGGGCTTGTCCAGGAAATAATTTTTATGTGCTAAATATATTCTGAATCTACTTATCCCTTCCTCAATATTCCAACAAGGTGGTACTATCATTTTCACCTTACTTATTCTAGGCTATCATCATGCTCAACTTTCAAGGAGACATTAAAGAAAACTATGAGGACCAGGTCCAATTTTCCTTCCAGTATATGGAATTGAGAGCAACAGTTTGGCAACATCAATAAATTCTCTACAACCCAAACTTACATCTCACTTGCCCTATTCCTACACTTTCCAGTCTACTTACAAAATGTTCTCCCAGTTTTTGAAGGAGTTATTTACTATATTCTATACTCTGGCAAATAACCCATTTCCCTTCTTGGGCTCTTCTAAGGAATGATCCTGATTAATGGCCTAAAGGCAATGAGAGGTGATACAGACACACATTAAGGAGAAAAACCACCACCTGGTGGTGTACATGTTTCCTGTGAGGTTATTGTACATGTTTAGGCATGAGGACATTCCTCACACATAATTCTGGAAATGGTGTTCTGTTTATGTATTCCTCAGAAGGTTCAAAGGAATGGAAGGATTCAATATTTTCAGATTCCATTTCCTCAATCTCCTTGCCAGGTTGATAGCCCCCAATATTTACTTATCAGAGCCTTACTATAATATAGGAACATTGTCAAGGCTAGCTTTTAATTTTGTCAGCTTTGCTACTTTTACAATTAGGTCTGTGGCATAATTTTCAATAAAAGATTAAAAGCTGCCCTAAGTCAGGAACAGATGAGTGTCTACCCAAAGCTGCCACAGAAGCGCTCTGCTTTTACAGTTTTACAGCATACCTTCAATTTCCAGTTGGCTGCCCCGAGCCTATAATTTTCTTTCTGCAGGCCTTCCAATGTCATTAACAGAAGCCCATCCACTCTTCAGTCATTATCATTATCATTGCCCTTGTACCATTCAAGAGCCATAGTTCCCATATATCCAACACCTCTCTATCCACTTACACCTCATCCCAATTAATCAAAGGTGAAATCCTTAACACTTGTGAAGTGAATACATACCATATTTCATCACCAGTTTATTTCTGGTATCAGCTTTTTTTTATTCTGAGCTCTTTACAAATGAGACCTTGAGGCAAACACTCAGAAGATACTACTCTATTAGGAAGTACAATCCAAAAGAAACCAGAGCGGGGAACAGGGGAGCAAGGCAGGGAATGTCAGAGAGAAAACAAAACCAAATGTTACCAGGGTGCTTACCACTAAGTTTGTATCAAGTGAAACTATTTTTCTGAGAAAAGTTATGTGTCACTTTGCCTATCAACTCTGGAGTGGAAGGATAAACATTTATTTGCTGGCTTCTATCTCTCATTGGTCAAAACTTTGCTATAATGTCTCTTCAGTGTGGGACATATGAGGGTGATATGTATGTCCCATGGATTTCCATGCCTCAAGGTCACAGGAAAAACTAAGGGGGAGGCGAGGGAAACTCACCAATGGACATAAGGTAAAGTGACATTGAATTGTACCTGCTACTTGGACTAACCTTGACTGAATCAAAATAGAGGTTGTTGTAATGACTGGTTTGCAAAAAACAAGTTGGCAACACCTCCAGATATATGTAAAACACAAATTTATGAAACATATAAATGAAGTGGCTTACACAAACTTCTACCAAAACCGAACCCAAACAAAACAGTAGTTCTCTTCCCCACACACTTCTACATCTTTGATCCTTATCTCCTGAGGGCAAAACTTCCAGCTCTTTTTAGCTTTCTCTTCTAATATTTAGCAAAATAGTTTTAAACAGCATGCTTATTAGTATTTAGGCAAACATCTAAAATAACATCTTCTACTATTCTTCCTTTTTTTCCCTTTAATTCTTTAAAAAATAATTTAGGCATTAATCATTGACTTTCTTTGGAAGCTAACAATTAGTTCATTTGCATTGCACTACCACATCCAACATCTACACACACACACTCACACAGAATGCACATGTACCCTAATAAACATTCACAATAAGCACGTATGTATGTGTGCTCACACACATCTGTCCTACTCATTTAATAACTAAGATTGTATAATAACTGGTTATAATAGTATTATGACCACCAAATTGCTGTTCACACCTGGCCCACATTCTTATATACCTTTTCGTTGCTGTTCCATTGACCTAGTTTTAATAATTGACAAATTTATTTATCTACATCATTTTACCTAATGCTTTTAATAATTCGGCATCAACATTTTTTTAAAATATTCTACAATCTGAAGCAGAGCAAGAGAAAATAATATATGCCTTTTTCTTTGTGTAATTTCTTTTAAGAAAAACAGGGAATTAAGAAGACTCATGATTTTTCATGTGGCTTCACTTCATTCACAACATTTTAGATACAATATTTTGATGTGACAGATGGTGATTTACAAAGAGTGGTATTTTTTTCTTCTTTAAAATTTAGTTTTAGAAAACATATTTTTAAAATGTAACACTCTAATAAATTGACGTGACATTTTTGCCCTGTACATTTTGCAATATATTTTAAATGCAGTATCAGTCTGCAGCTTGAGATAGTTGTATATATGAATTATTAGAAGTGGAAAGGAGTTAAATATTCCATTGCTAAGGCTATAATGTGAGACATTTTTACATCAAAAGCTCCTTTTAGAGAAGTAAAAGCATAATAAAGAGCTTCTTGTCTACAGTAGAACAAATATGTTCAGTAATGGAGACAAAGAGAAGTAGGAAGTGCTGTAACCTATGTAACTGACATTAAAGATATTAGCCTTGGTTCCACAGAAAGTTAAATTAGCCAATTTTACTTTTCAACAAGATTGTGCTAAAGGAATTTAATAAGAAACAGCTGAAACTTCTTGATTGTCCTTATGAATCACAATCTTCTGTTTTCAAATGGGTCACCAAATAATTTACCCCCGGAGATTCTGTATTATCTGAAATCCTAAATTGATTTCTTTTCCATTTCTAACTAACTTTATTCTAATCCCTAATATTTTCGTTTAATAATAAATGCATTCTCATTTAACATATTCAACATTGATTCAATTGCATAGGCTAGTTTTACTTAAGGTCTTCAATAGTGTTTTTTAATACATAAATAGTCTAATGATTTATTACATTGCAATGACGCTGGGAACAATAATAACGGATCTAAAGGTCTATGGCCTTTTAAAGAATATATGAAAACCTTTTGGGTGAATGATTAATACAAAGTACGTACAAAGACAGATGGTATAAGATCTTTGACATTATACCATGTTAGTATTTCAGACCAGTTTGTTATAGAAAAAGGTCACTCAATATTAGAGACAGGCTGTAATAGAAAATGTAGCTTGAAAGACTGAAGCAATAAAAGTGGAGAATGTGATAGGAACTCTAAGTACTAGGAGTATTATGATTACAGATTTAAGTAAATATATTTAAAAATCCTTAAAGTCCATAAAGGTAAAAATGCACGGTCTCTGATACAACTACTAGAGTATTTTTAAGTATTTTCACTTCCAATTTACCCAGTAGATAAGCTGATATGATTTTTAAACAATAATTTTTAAGCAAAAATCTGCCTTTGCTTCTCTAACTTTACATCTCTGATCAAATTTTCCCATGTCTATAAATAATATACATACAGTTGACTCCCAAATCTACAGTTTTTCAGCCCCATCATCTCCACAGACCTTGAATGTACAAATTCCCTTGATGTATACATTTGAAAATCTAAAACACATTAATGTAAACATGGACAAAAACAAAATGCTCAATTCCTGTCCTCCCCAGTGATAGGTGCCTCCTCTATTTTTCCTGGATCTAATTACCTATCACATCTACCTGACATAAAAATCAAGAACATATTCCTGAACAAGGAACCTTAACAAGAACATAGTCCCTTTCCCAAATCCTTATCTTATCCATCACGAAATTCTTCAAATTCTTTCTTTAAGATGTATATCAAATTCCTTCACATATTCCATCTCTACTGCAATCACTCACATCACCATTCTCTGTCTCCTAACTACTAAATACACACTTAATGGCCTCTCTGCTTCTAATCAGGCCTTTACAATCCATCCCTATCAGTTATTCCAAAAAAATATTTATGGAATTTCCCTGCTAATATTATTTCAGTGGTTTCTCAAAACAGTAAGAATAAAACCTCACTTCTTTAAATTGGATTACAGAATTACCTACTCTTCCACATTCTTACTATTTTCCAACAGCACTGGCTTTTTAAAATGCTCCAGACAGTTTCTGCCTCAGGATCTTTGCAATGCTTGGTTGCTTTTCTTGAAATATGTTTTTCCTTGGTTTTCATGTAGCTGACATCCTATCTTTTTATGTCTCAGCCTGAATGTTCCCATTGCAGAGTAACCTTTACTTCACCACGTAGTATTATATTATCACATCATTCTATTTATTCATCTACAGAACAATATCCACTAATATATATTTTCAGTTATTTTGTTGATTTTT
This sequence comes from Vulpes lagopus, assembly GCF_018345385.1. Lineage (NCBI taxonomy): Eukaryota > Metazoa > Chordata > Mammalia > Carnivora > Canidae > Vulpes > Vulpes lagopus. The sequence goes on along the minus strand of NC_054843.1, from coordinate 23,558,625 downwards.
AAATTAATTTCTGGCTTCTGACCAAAAAATGGCATATACAAAAATGAAATAAAAATTTAAAAGAAAATGTAGGACCCCGAATACATGCAAAGAACAAAAGAGGAATCCTGCAGTTACACTGAATATAAGATGCAAAAGATCAATGCAGAAGCCTAGACCTCACACTTATTTTTCAACCATAAATTAACTTGGATGTCTTATAGCAAATTACTGATTTCTTGCTACCATGTCAAATATGTCTCATATGTGCATATCAGTTGATGGCTAATACATCCTTCCAGCTGCTTATGTAAAATTTCCTAAAGATCATCTTTGATACCCTTCTTTCTTTTGTAAGCTATATCTTGTCTGATTTTTTTTTTTGCTATACTTCTCTAATATATCAGTAATTTGATGGCTTGTCAACACATCCATTACTACATTTTGGATTAAATTACTATTCCATATGGTGAGTTGCTACCTGCAATAGCCTCCATAGGGATCTTAATAAAAGTAAGTTATATTTCTATTCTGCTCAAAAACCATCCATGGGCTTCCTATCTCATTCAGAGAAGAATGAATGGCTATTAAAATGGATAACAGGGATGAGAGGATCTGGCTTCCCACTCAGATCTGGTGTCATCTTCCACTTGTCTCTGATCTTGTCACAAAGGCCTCTTTGATCTTTTAAATCAAACCAAACCTGCACAGGCTCCAGGATTTGTCATTTCGTTGGCTCTCAGCCTTAAATACTCTCTCCCTCGGTAGTCACCTGGCTTGTTCATCATCAACTTCAAGTCTTTTCTCAAATGCTAACTTCTCAGTGGGGGATACCTAACCATGATGTTTAAAATTAAATTCTCTCTCTATTCTCATTCTTCCTCTCCCTCCTCTGTCTTATTTTTATAGCACTTTTCACTACCTAACCTGTAAACTTTACTTAATATGTTTACACTCTTTTCTATCTCTCTCTCTGTTTAAAATAAATATAAATTATACAAGGGTAGGGACTTTGTCTGTTTTGTTTAATTCTTTAACCCATGAACTTAGTAGAAAGAATGGAAATACTAGATGTTAAATAACTACATATATACATAAATGAACAATTAATGAAAAATCTAATACACGATATGAACACTTTAAAAGAGAAAAAAATTAAACTTTATGGCATGACTTTAAAGGATTCATAAATCAATATTTAATCCATTTTCACAGATAAGAATGATCAACATTACAGACTTATCAATCTTCAAATAGCTTTACAGATTCAATGCAATTTAAATCAAAGTGGCAATACAAATTTTATTCTCTTGGAAACTTGGTCAGCTTATTAACATTATATAAAATAATAAAGGCCCAAGAATAGTCAAAATACTCCCATAGAAGAATACATTGGTGGCTCTTCCCTGCCAGATAGAAATTCTGATTATAAATACACCTTGTAGTAGGCAGCTTCTGCGATAGAGTTGAATGCTTTGCACTTTCTGGTCTCCACACACTGTAATCCTCCCACTTAATTGGTCCCTGGATTTACTGATTTATATGTAATAAATAGCAAAGGGCAGATATAATGTGATGCCAATTTGGATAATAGGCAAAAAAGTAAAAAGAGTGTAGCTTTTGTCTTGAGTGTACTCTTTCTCACTCTTCCTCAGGTTGTTTCTCTCTGTGGGATGGAAATCCAGTTACCATGTCATGAAGCAGTCTTGTGGAAAGCTCTAGTTGGTAAGGGACCAAGGCAGATCAAATTTGTATGTAGATCTTCCCCCGAGTTGACCCTGTACCCCAGACAATACTTGAACTATAATCTCATAAGAGTTCTTGACCCAGAGCCACACGATGAAGTCATGTTTCGATAGCTGACCGAAAAAAATGTATTAGATAATAATCATTTGTTGTTTTTCAAAGCTTGGGTATAATTTTTAATACAGCAATACATAATTAAAAATCATGGTTATTAGGAAATGATGTATTGGAAAGAAGATATATAAATATTAAAAGAGAACAGAGTCTAGAAACATAACTATGCATAGAGAAAACTGATATAAAATAGATATGGAATTGAAGATTAAAAAAGAAAATTCACTTATTGCTGAGTTGCATCTGATTAAATATAATTTTTTTTATGAAATTGCCAAAGTAAAATGGAAAATTACTAACCAATCTAGAGAGCCACTTGTTTCCTTGGAACTAATGCACTGAAAGTTTATTCCTAGCTTGTGGAAGGTCAGATTACTATGGCAAAATTCTTATTGTTACTAGAATATTAAATGCTATAACAAATTGGTACTGACAGAAGGATTTGATTGAATTATCAAATGCACTCAGCCAAAATTCTAATACAACAAAGTCAATTGCATTTCTGTTCCTTTGTCATTTAAATTCATTTATCTTAAATAAATGGGGAAAGAAATGGAAAAGAAAAACAAAGGCAGGAAATTTCACTCATTCACCAGAATATTCCAATTTCAACAGAATAAAAACTATATAAATTATCCAATTTTAATGCTGGCAGTAGTCTGAACTGCCTATTATAACAAACAGGACATGATAGATTCTAATTATTACCCACTATCTTACCGTATATATACATACACACACATATGAATACGCGCGCACACACACACATAGCTAATTAATCATCAAAAGCCACTGGAAGATACAGTGGTAACTAATGCCAATCATCAGGCATTTTACATAGAACGTTGTCTCAACAACAGAGGTTAAGTGCCTTGCCAAAAGGCACACATCAATCTGTTAAAAAATAAAAATCTATCTCACCTCTCATGATGAAAACAAACTGCCCTGTAATCGTTATACAAATACATCCTGAATAAGTGATGATTATGTATAACCAATCATTGTTATTGGTCACTACTTTTTATTAATGTTAATTAGATATGTACTTGAAATAAAACTGTTTCCCTTCTATAACTGCTCTAATTTTTAGCTTCTATGCTTTCATAAAATAAGATATAAGCATCAAGATGATCTCCAACAGTATATAGTTTCTTCATTTTGATCACTAAATTTATGGGCTATAAAAAGAAGAGATTCAACTACAGCTTTGTCAGATCATAACGAAAAAGGCTCAAAGTATCTGACCTCATAGACTTTGTATGAATTAGTATCCATTAAGGATGATGAAAAGCCATTAATTGAAAAATATGAGTATATCATAAAAGTTATAATAGAAGTTTAGGGTTCCCATCAACCATTGATAATACATAAGTTTAAGAATTATTTTGGAAAACTGTCGGATTTAATTGTGTGATGGAGCTATTGATATACATGTAATGATCTTAGCAATAAATCCTCAACTAAATATGGAGTGAATTTAATTTCTATGAGTCTTTAAGATGAACTTCTGGTAGCTTAGGATCATATATATGTTATATATATGTAGTGCCTTTAATTCCCATCTTTCATATATATGTATGAACTATTTGAGATTTGGTGAGGTCTCAAGGTTCTGTCATTTCTTTTTTTTTCTTTTTTTCTTTTTTTTTTTTGGTTCTGTCATTTCAATTCACCATATTATATATAAATCCTGTCTACCTTGCCCTTAATAGATAGTTCTGCCATCAGTCACCAAAGGAAATTATAGGAATTAATGACTGTTATAACTTGTTAGTTAAATTTTACATATGATCCTAACTCTAAGATAAGAGATCAAATACTCATATATTGAAGTGAGATATAGAACCATTCTGCAAGACAAAGAAATTTCCTGAGTCAAAACCAGTTTGTGACTTTCAACATCACCCACATCAGGCCACAAAATGGTCAGGATTAGAGATTTAAAAAGAAATAGGTTCACTGGGGTACCTGGGTGGCACAGTCGTAAAGCACTGGACTCTTCATTTCAGCTCAAGTAATGATCTCAGGATCGTGATACAGTCCTACGTCAGGCTCTGCGTTGAGCATGAAGTCTTCTTAAGACTCTCTTTACCTCTGCCCCTGCTCCTCTCCCACCTCGCCGACAGGGACTGACTTTGCTTGCTCTCCAGAGGGGTTTTCAAGACCTACCAATGTAGAGATTGTTTTGAGAATTTGTGTCTACCTCTTAAAATAAGTCCTTTTTGATGGACTTGGCTAACATACTGTATTATTTTATTGTTTAGAAAAGTGTTACGGACAAAGTTGATATATTGTGTTTAATTCTTATGTGACCTCTTAAGCAGAAAGAAAAACTCATTGAAACCTATAATTTGAGCTTGTAAAGTACTTTTAGCAGTTGCCATAAATGCATATGTTGTGAGGTAAGAGCAGTGCTGGGTTTCTACTCATTTAGTTCCTAAGTGGAGCAATGAGAAATGCTTGATATTCATAGGCCAGGTATATAATTACTTATGATATCTCATGCTTCAAATCTCAAGTGATACCTATTTGGTTAAATTCCATTTTAGGAGACTGAAATGCAGAATATTAACATTCATTACTTCCTTCCCTGGGAGAAATGGATTCAGACATGTCTTGTCTCAATAAGAGATTGATTTTCTTAAACCATCTCATTCTGTTGCCAAATATCACAAATGTAGTGGAGAGTCAAGTTTACATTCGGCTGCTGTTCTCTGAAAGGGCCTGGTTTGAAATTTGTGGGGAGTGATTTCAGAGCGAGGTTCTAGAAGGCAAAGAGGTATTTGTCAAGTTATCTACCCAATATCTAGCATCTTACTCATAAGGTTTAGGAGCTGCTCTTTTCCTATACCTGTATTCTACATGTGCTCATTGGTCAAAATGTTATGATTATTTAACTTCCTTTCTTTTTACTTTACCCTCAGTTGTGAAGGAATAATATTAACATTCCTTTTTGTGTATTCGATAATGGAGTTTGTTTACCTATTTTATTTCAGCATATTTTGAACAAGGAGCTTTGTCTCTTTCTGCTGGAATGTGCACAGTGAATGTTAGAACTACATGCAACAAAGATACTGCTTTTCTTTTCAAAAAGAAGAAAAGAATCTTATGAAAATTTCTTTGCCCTGACTCCAAAATCTTGGGACCCCTTCCCTCTTGACTGTTCTACTCCTCATACCCCTAGAAATCTAGGGTTTCTTCGTAGTCTGCTTGCTCTGGACTCTGACAAATTTTTTAAATGTATATTTTTGTTTTGTTTCAAGTTTTGATTTAAATTCTAGTTAACATATACTATAATATTGGTTTCAGTAGTATTATTTAGTGATTTTTCAGTTGTATATAGCACCCAGTGTCCATCACAAGTGCCCTCCTTAATGCCCATCACCCATTTACCACCTCCCCATCTTCCCTTCAGCAACCCTTAGTTATGTCCTCTTTAGTTAAGAATCTCTCATGGTTTGCCTCATTTTTTTTTTTACCCCATGTTCATTTGTTTCGTTTCTTAAATGCCACATATAAGTGAAATCATATGGTATTTGTCTTTCTCTGACTGACTTGTTTTACTTAGCATAATATTCTAGCTCCATTCACATTGTTCCAAATTCTGCCCAATTTTTTTATTGGTTCTGTTCTCCAAACAGCCGTGATAAAAGCAGCTCAGTAGTAATCTCCAAATGCTCTGTTAGGAGTGCAGAGGAAAGCTATAAACACAAACACACTGATATTTTCATCCTCTCACTATTACTAGTTAATTGGTCAAATTTATAGAATTTTGTTAAAAGATTGGATTTATTTGTGTAGAGAGAATGAGAGAAGAAGAGATAGTGAGTGAGCACAAGTGGAGGGAAAGGCAGAGAGAGAGACAGAGAAGCAGGCTTCCCACTGAGCAAGAAGCCCAATGTGAGGCTAGATCCTTGGACCATGGAACCACGACTTAGGCTGAAGCCAGAGGCTTAACTAATTGAGCTATCCAAGTGCCCCCAATTTATAGAATTTTTTATTTAAAATATTTTTGGGGGGGAATTTTGGGCCTTCATACTTTCCACAATCACTCCTTATTCAACAGTAAATATGCAAATATGTTAGTCTTGAAAATAATTGATGTTTGTTAATGTCTAATTTTTTTAAAGATAATTAAACAGGGATCCCTGGGTGGCGCAGCGGTTTGGCGCCTCCCTTTGGCCCAGGGCGCGATCCTGGAGACCCGGGATCGAATTCCACGTCAGGCTCCCGGTGCTTGGAGCCTGCTTCTCCCTCTGCCTGTGTCTCTGCCTCTCTCTATCTCTCTGTGACTATCATAAATAAATACAAATTAAAAAAATATTTTAAAAAAAAGATAATTAAACAGTTACAAGGCCATGGCTTTTCTTTGACCAATAAAAAAATGACTCATTTATAAGTATGATTCGTATTTACAATATTATATTTTTTACCACTTCTAAGTAATTAAAAGTAATTTTCCCACTTCATTGTTAATAGACATTTTTTAAAAAGTCTTGCTAAACCTGCTACCATGTATCATTTGCATCTTGTCCACATTAAATTTTTATATGTAACCTTTTGAAAAAATATTTTTGATATATAACTTTAATTAGGTAAGGCCTTAATCAGTACTATAAGGCACTTATATGAAATTAAGTGATAAAACAAAAACTACGTAGAGAAAAACTAAAAGAAAATACCATAGTATCTTACAGAGAATTCATGAAAATAAATTTCATGTACTCAAGAAATACTTATTCTTCGAATTATATAAACCATTACTAAATAAGTTGTTAACATTTTATCTTTCTGTTTGCAACTTAACAGAACATGAACACTTTTTAAATATTGCTTTAAATAGATTACTGTATTTTGTTCTTAAAATTAGGATTTATTGTTGCTTCCCAAGAAGTAGTTGAAAAATAACTATTTCTAGGGCAGCCCCGGGGGCTCAGCGGTTTAGCGCCACCTTCAGCCCAGGGTGTGATTCTGGAGACCCAGGATCAAGTCCCATGTCGGGCTCCCTGCATGGGGCCTGCTTCTCCCTCTGCCTGTGTCTCTGCCTCTCTCTCTGTGTGTCTCTCATAAATAAATAAATAAAATCTTTTAAAAAAATAACTATTTCTAGGCAGCCCTTTCTACCCACAGGTCCCTATGCTTTAATAAAACCACCTTTTTGCACCAAGAAAAACAAAAACAAAAGTTTCTAAGTGTTAATTCTTAGTCATCTTACAAAACAGCAACATGCAAAGAGTGTTATGTGTAATGGCCACAGGAAGTAATATCCTAAAGCTGACAAGTACTCCTTGTTTTATAAGCATTCTGATTACATAAAACTAAGTATTAATGCAAATCAAAAAATTTTGACCTTGGATGTCAATTTCTCATTATAGCAGAAAAATAATTTTTACCTTTTCTTATATATTATTTTTTGCTACATTCTATTTTTAAGAAAATAAGAAGTGAAAGCCTCATTTTTTAAAAATGTAGCAAGTATGGGTGATATTCCTGACCAAAAGAAATCATCAGCAAAGTGGGCTATTCCAGGATACGTGGAGCCCTAGCAGTCATGGAGGTATAACTTATGAGGCCTCATCCACCCATTTGTTTCAAGGTAAGCCTTACTTGAATCTCTATAATATATTAGCTATCACACGCAATCCTACTTGAAGAAAGAGATCTGTTTTGGGGGAAAAAAATGAAAACAAAAAAAAAATCAAAGTTTCCCAATGGATTCAGAGTTCATCATTCTTTGTTTCCTTTGTTGTTATTCTAATTTTTGGCTATACTTACAAGAAATTGTAAGAACAGGAATAGAAATATAAGTAAATCAGAGGAAAATATTTTCAACACAAACTTATAAAGGCACAAGAATTCATGTAACATAATCTGTTTAATCTATAATGGGTATTCTTCTACGTTCTTATGTTACTGCTTTTGTTTATTTAATTGTGCTTCAGTGGATAGCTTCTTGTGACAATGGTATTTCTGTTTGGTTGGTTGGTTTGAAAAATATTTGCACGTATTGTCTGTCTCTTGGTTCAATTTGGGAATGTAGGTGTCCTTCACAGAGGAAGAGTAGCTAAAGTTACCTTAAATGTGTATTAACCATTCCATCACATGCATCAAAAGTTACATTTTCTTTTTGTATAGCTTATTTCAAGCATGTGTAGCTAGAACAAATTCAAATAGAGTTCTGATATGTTTTCCCTAGTCCAGTATGATCAGTCCCCTGTGATTTTATTTCAATCTATTATATTATGGGAACAAGAAAATTTAGGGCTTGGATGTTGTCTAGCCCCTCCTCAGCATCAGTGATGATGCCATATACAAGAAAGGGTACACAAAGTTTCAAATCTCTCATCTCTGCCTTAATACAATGTGAGGAGATATTGTGTCATATGTTAAGGAAACGAAAATATGATAACTGTCATTATTATTTAAGAAGTTTAAATCAACTGTCGTTGGGGTATGTTTACAATACAAAAATGATACAAACATTTCCATACCCAGAATAAAACAGCTTATTAAAAACAAATGTATATGAAAAGTAATATGGTATAGATGTTATTAAGTTAGTATGAAAGCAATGTACTAACTGCTGTATATTCTGTATTTAGATGCCACATATTAGAACACAAAACTCTAGTTTCATGTTTATGTTTATCTACTTTCACTATTAAAACAAGCACTTGCATTTTCCTTCAAATGTATTTAGAAGTTATATTCTAATATCAAAAGGCTCAATTATTCTTTACTTGAATACTTTCAGTAACATTTCTAAAAACTATTTTAGTTGTAATAGCTTTCTAATATACCTATTGTTTCCTGTGCAATCTAGCTCCAGCAAGATCTATATCATTTCATTTCTCCCAATGCAATCAAAAGGGTATGAAGCAATAAGATGTGACAGAAAGTGCTTTTCTAGGGCATGGTTTCCTATCTCCTGAGTCTTATAACCACAAAACCGAAGGCTTTTTCTTCCTATTTTAAAGCAAGACAGCTGCTTTTGGATAACTTCCTTAAGGGGTACAGACAATTAGGCATGTGGGCTTATGATCACAAAAATAAAATATACAGCAGATTGGTAAAAGTGAACCAAGAATGCATCAAATTAAATGGAGAGAGAACAAGAAAGACCCAGAGTTGTACCAGAAAAATTTTAATCCACAAAAATGCAAAGGGTTATCGATTTTAAGAACCTGAGTTTAGATAAAATTATATTCCAGTGTTCTATTTCTTTCAAAATCTTTGTGAGACAGAAAATTAAGCTTTTGAAAATAAGCTTCAATTTGAATCAACTTAGAAGTTTGAAATGCAGAAATATATTACATATCAATATTTCATATATATTATATATACATGTACTTGAAAATTGTGTCTGTACATTAGTTATGATTACAGACAGTATTAATTACTATAAATAGATATCAAAATTATCAGGCAAATAGCTATGTATTTGAAAATACAAAGCAAGCATTTAAAGTTTTTTCTAACTCTTGTACACACCTTATTTTAAGCATATATTTTTCTACAAGAGTTAAACTCCCAAGTTTTTTGGCAATTATGAATGAGGTTCCCTTAAACTTTCATGTTAAGGTTTTTGTATGGACACAAGTTTTCAACCCTTTGTGTAAATACCAAGGAATGTAATTGCTGGTAAGGATATGTTTAGTTTTGTAAGAAATAACCAGACTGTTTTCCGAAGTGTCTATACCATTTTATACTCCCACCAGCAATGAATCAGAGTTCTTGTTACTTCACTTCCTTGTAAGCATTTGGTGTTATCAGTGTTCTGGATTTGGGCATAATAATAGGTGTTTAGGGATATCTCACTGTTATTTTAGTTTGCATTTCCCTTGTGACGTATGATGTGGAGCATCTTTTCATTTGCTTACTTGCCATCTGTGTATTTTTTGTGGTTAAGTCTCTGTAAGGTCTTTGGCCCATTTTTTAATAGGGTTGTTTGTTATCTTATTGATGAGTTGTTTGGAACTCTGTGTATGTTGGATAAAAGTCCTTTAGCAGACATGTCTTTTGCAAACAAACACTTTCATCCAATCTAGGGCTCATGTTCTTATTCTCTTGATACTGTTTTTCACGGGGCAGGAATTTTTAATTTCAATGAAATTTAGTTTATCAGTATACTGTTCATGGATTGTGCCTTTGCTGTTATATATACAAAGTCTTTGTCATATTCAAAGTGATGCAAGTTTTCTCCTTCCTATGCTGTCTTCTAGGAATTTTTTTAGTTTTAAATTTTATATTTAAGTCTACTATACTTTTGAATCGATTTATGAAACACATAAAATCAGTGCCTGGATTCTTTGTGTGCGTGTTTTTTTTTTTCACGTAGATACCATTGTTCCAGAACATTTTAAAACTTAGTATCAATGCAAGAGTGGCATTTTAAGATGTATATAATGGAAGATAACAGTAATAGTGTCTACTATTTGAGGGGATGTACACTCAAGGAATCAAAATCTGGGTTATATTCTTTTTTCCATCACTTGGTAGCTTAGCTATGTGGCTTCTTTAGACTCTAATTCTTTATCTATATTATGAAAATAAAAAAATAAATATTGTGTGATATTTGGTTATTCAATGAGATTATGAATTTGAAACTGCTTTATACATTCTTGGATGCTCTACAAACTCTCAACACATTTGAAACTGTTGAGGACTCTTTGAAATACTTTTATCTGGTTTAACAGACACTATGGTCCCCTGGTAATCCTCATTTTGATGGGTACTACTTTCAATCTTGTTTGCTGAATATTCTTTTCTTTTTCATTCTAATTATTGGAGTGCTCCAGGAATCTGAGTTCACATTTTATGGCTTCTCTGTCTACCCACTGTTTGAATGACCTCATCTAGTTATAGTTTTAATACCATGCATATGCTTCCAAATGCCCAAATATCTCTCTATCTCTCTCAGGTTCTGAAATGGTCTTGGAACTCCAAATTCATTATCCACCTGCCTGGACAAGTAATGAATAAGTTTAATAAACATGATTCCCTGGTCCAAACCTGTGAATCTTTCAGTTTCTGCCCAGGTTAAAAGCTTAGAATACAGATTACAGTTCTCTCTTATACAGTTCATTCCATCAGCAAATCTTACAGTCTTTATTCTTCAGTTGTATAATAAATCAGATAATTTTTACCAACTCCATCCAAGGACCCCAGTTCCACTCTATTATCTTCTCACTCCTCATCTGCCTTAATAGCCCTCCTACTAATTGTTTACCTTTCATTTTTTACTTATTTGCAGTCTCTTTTCCACAAAGATCTTGGTGTAGTCTGTGTACAACATAAAATCAGGTCATGCCATTCCCTGCTTAAAGCCAAATGGCTTCATATTTAAAATAAAATTGAGGTTCGTACCATGCTCTGGTGACTTCAAAAAGACTAAAGAGGAGTTTTTAATAAATACACTATACTTCTAAACAAAATAAAACAAAAAAGCATTGCTTCAAATCATGCTTCTGTTCTTCCTCTAATTTATTCTTTCTTAGTCTTCTTGACTTTCCTCTAAATCCCAAACATTCCCATTGATGCCTTTTTAATTTGGTAAATGCTATTTACTAGGGCTTTCTCTTACAGATTTACAAAACGGTTTATCTTTGTAATAATCTAATAAATTCCACACTAAAAATAAACCTTTAACATGGATGGGTTTCCAAAAATCTTGAGTTAACCTCTTAAATCATACCTTTCTTTAGAGTCTACATGGCCTTACTAATGAGCTTTGTATCTGTCATTGCTTTGCCTTACCCTCCTTACTAATGAGCTTTTATCTGCTATTGTTTGCCTTACCATCAACCCACCCTACAAGTAGTAGGTTACATAACTGTTGGACTATTTGTCTCAATTAGAATATAAATTCCATGAGGACAAAGCCTTAATTTGTTTACTGCCTTATTCTACATGTGGTGTCATTTTATGACCATATTCCATAACCAATAATTATTGGCTTTCTCTTTCTAAAGTTCACATCTTATATGTTGTAACTTACATACTAATTTAATTATATGCTTACTGTATAATTTAGTTTTTCATAGTGTAGGGTGTTAAGTTTTTTTTTTCTTATTTCCTGTGTATGTTAATAGTCTAAATTAGTTTTCAGAATTTGGTACATGTAAATATATTACATAGTAACATTAAATTGCCCTAGTTATACACTGAGTATTGCAATGAAAGTAAAGAGGTAATCAGTTTGAAAGAATTTCATGTTCATTGATTTTTTTATTCATGCAGCAAATATTTATTGAGTGTTTAGTATGTGCCAGGCATAATTTCAGGCACTGAAGTAATAGTGAACAAAACTGATAAAATTCTTATTGACATGATCTACAGAAGTAGTTATTTTCATATATTTGAATGTTTTGTTATCTCACAACTTCTTTCTATGATATATGGGCATAATTTGGTTTTCTTATACTACAGAAGAAATTCTTTTTGTAGTTGGAAATACATTTCAAATTATGTCAAATTACTATAAAGTACTGACTGTATCACTAGTTGAATAAATTAACATTGAAAACTAGTATCAGGGGATCCCTGGGTGGGGCAGCGATTTGGCGCCTGCCTTTGGCCCAGGGCGCGATCCTGGAGACCAGGGATCGAATCCCACGTCGGGCTCCCAGTGCATGGAGCCTGCTTCTCCCTCTGCCTCTCTCTCTCTCTCTCTCTCTCTCTCGCTGTGTGACTATCATAAATAAATAAAAATTAAAAAAAAATCTGTTTAGAAAACTAGTATCAATAGATTTTAGGAAAAAAGTCAGCAATATCCAAATATTAAATTAGCGGAATATTTTATTTTTGAACCACTTGTAAGATTTATAATGTGGTTACTTACAAAGAAATAATTCAAGTATTATTCTAATTCTAAATGATACAAATCTTAAAAATACTTACTAAAACTGAGGACAAATAACACTCATACATGAAACCTAAAAATCAAATGAATAAACAAACATTAGGCAGAATCAATCTTGTAAATACAGAGAATGAACTGAAGGTTGCCATGGGGAGGGAGGTGGGCGTATGGACAAAATGTGTGAAGAGGAATGGCAGATACATAGGTTTTCATTGTGGAACAAATAAATCATGGGAATAAAAGACAGCATAGGGAATATAATTAATGATATTGTAATCTCATTGCATGCTGACATATCGTAGCTACACTCAGTGAGCTTAGCAAAACCTATAGAGAAGTTGAATCCTTATGTTGTACACCTGAAACTAATATAACATTGTGTGTCAACTCTACTCCAATACAAAAAAAAAAAAAAAAAAAACCCTGCTAGGAAAAATAATACTGTCATTTATGTGTTGGTTTTAGCCTAATTTAAATAGTGCTTTACTGTATTGTCCTGCTTCACCTTTTTTTAAAATATTTTATTTATTTATTCATGCGAGACACAGAAAGAGAGAGGGGCAGAGACACAGGCAGAGGGAGAAACAGGTCCCATGCAAAGACCCGATGTGAGACTTGATGTTGGACTCGATCCTGGAGTCCCAGGATCACACCCAAGCCAAAGGCAGAAGCTCAAATGCTGAGCCACCCAGGTGTCCCAAATTAGATTGCTTCACCTTTATAATGTTAACCAAATAAATTTGTGATGGTTAAATGAAATTCTTTATTCCTATTGGGCACACTGTGTACCATTTTTTACAAGAAATAATGTCAATAATAGAGATACTGAATGTTGTAGGACAGTTTCCTGATATCCTTGGTGCTTAATATTAATATTCTTAAGCATATAACACATTCTTTTTTTTTTTTAAGATTTTGTTTATTCACTTATGAGAGATACAGAGAGGGAGAAAGGCAGGGGCACAGGCAGAGAGAGAAGCAGGCTACATGCAGGGAGCCTGATGTGGGACTCAATCCTGGAACTCGAGGATTACACCCTGGGCAGAAGGCAGGCCCTCACCCACTGAGCTACACAGGTGTCCCTATAACACATTCTTATACCCGGTAATTCTCAAGACTACTTATACTCGGGCAGCCCAGGTGGCTCAGTGGTTGAGCACCGCTTTCAGCCCAGGGCTTGATCCTGGAGTCCTGGGATCAAGTCCCACGTTGGGCTCCCTGCATGGAGCCTGCTTCTCCCTCTGTCAGTGTCTCTGCCTCTCTCTCTATGTGTGTTTCTCATGAGTAAATAAATAAAATTAAAAAAAAAAAAAGACTACTTGTGCTCAAGATCACAAATTGGGGAGAGGAATAAAGGGTTGGATTCTGTCTTGGGTCTATACTTTCACAGAAAAAAATATCTCATTATTAGTTATAATTCTATATTTCTTAAAATTAGAGAATTCACTAATTACTTGAGTAGAATTTAAAATAAAGTAAAACTATCAAAATGACAGACTTTACAGATTAGAAATCTATTCATACTAATGTGAATGACATATTATTTCTGCTTAAAAAGAATTTTCAGGCATATTTTGCAATTTTACTTTTATTTAATAAAAAGTTCCTCATGTTAAAATTATTTCATTTACCTAAACTTGTGATGACTTAAGAGAATTAAATATAGAACCAGGAGATTTACTCCTGAAACATTTAAGTATTTATACTTGGGTAAATTACTTAAAAGTTCAAGAGTTGATTTACATGGTCAGCCTAAGAGGTTAAATTAATAACAAAACCACCGATTTTTATGTATTTAAATTTTTCTTTTTTTTTTTTTTTTGTATTTAAATTTTTCTATATGCCATGTTATTCATATACGGAGTCTAACCTGTATTTGAATAAGGATGTATCTGAATTTGAAGTTTTGTTGCTATATTTCCACACCCAAATGCCTACTGTAAAAATATGAAAAAGGTAGATAAATTACTTTTATAAAATTTGTCAAATATTTATTTTTCAAAATTGTGTGACATAAATTAAAAAATATTCACCCAAACTATTATGAATTTTAAAAATGCAATTAATAAACTTATAAAATGTTGATATAAAAGCTTGAAATTACAGCCATGTTTAAAATATTTGATAGGTTAGGCTTATTTTGGGAAGTGTTAAATTGAAGAACATAAAATGTGTACATACTTAAAAATTTATTTTTGATCTTTGAGGAATATTAAATAGAAAACTACATGAATTCTACCAAATATGTTTTCCTTTAAGTTTGATAATTATTGATCATTTGTAATATGAACCAAGAAAGCTGATGTTATGAAAACTGAGATGGTATAAACTATCCTTTATGCCACACTTTCTTTTTTCTCATTTTATAGTAAAATAAAATTCTACTTTGTATTCTTTTTCAGGACAAGATGATGGAAAGCACTGGAAATATACGAAACCAGTGAAATTAAAGTATACCTAAAAACATACTTTGTAAAAACCTTAGTTTTAACAAATCAGTCATTTTGATTTACACTTAATTTATCATAATGGAAGCTTTAGTATTTGGCTACTCTAAGGAAAGATACTTTAATCATACAGGATAAACCAGAATGCCCAATTCTCCTTTAAAATAAGATGAAACAACTAAAAAAATAAAAAGTTATAATGTAAAGATACTGCCTTCATCAGAACTTAGCATAAAATGAATATAGACCCATTTTTTAATTTTTTATTTCTGCTTAATATTCAATTCCAGTACTGCAACCATGAAGTAATATTGTTGCTTTTATGCACAATTATACTTGGGTGAATGATAAAAATTGTCTTAATCTTTTTTACAGATCTTATAACCTTCAGTAGTTTATTTTTTAAAAATTTATTTATTTATTTGAGGTGAAGAGAGAGGGCACAAGCATGGTGAGGGGCAGAGGAAGAGGAGTGAATATACTCAAGTAGACTCCCCACCTGATGTAGAGCTTGATCCCAGGACCTAAATGAAGAGCTGCATCATGCTTAACCTAAGAGTGAGCCACCCAGGTGCCCCAGTAGTTTATTTATTTTAGATCTTCACTTACTTTTCTTCTTTTGAATTTTAAAAATTAGCTAAGTCTGGTACAAGTTAGCTTCTTATACAGACTTCAGTTAAAAAAAAATAGTAAGAAATGACAGGAATCAGGAAGCATCTTTCTATTTACATAGAAATGCCCTTTATAATTTATTATATTTTATGATTTGCCAAGAAATATGGTCATAATGAAATCCTATTATTTTTAAAAGGCCTATTTTATTGTTTGGAGACCTGTAACTACCAGGAGGTTGTTTTACCATATACTGATATTGTTTCCCACTTTCTCAGCCACAGGGCACCAACTACTGGCAGGAATTACCAGACCACATAAAGCCTCGGCTTCTGTTATATTCCCAGTAGGAAGCTTTGCTGACTGAGAAACCTTTATATGATTAGTTGGTTGCTTGGAAGCTTCACCCACTAAAATAATAAAAACTTTGTATATATTTACATCCCATCCATGATATCTTTGGCCTTTACTTTTTCATGAATTATTATTTAGTTTCAAATACTGCCTTCCTTTCAACTGGATGTAAAAAGCCCTCAGAGTTATAAGGACGTATGATCCATTATCACTCTAATTCCTCCAGGATCCCAGTCTGTGATCTTGCCACTCAAGCTTTCTTTCTTGTCTCCAGTACCAAATGTTTTCTAATAACCACTATATACCAAAGACTAGCTCCTACATATATAAACTATATATTGAATCAAAGTCTGCATAGTTATAAGATGCAGAAATCCAAGGTAGATGAAAATATTCCAGAGCAAAGAGAATGAATTAACTGATTATGTTATAAATCATGTATGACACATATTCAAAACTATTTAAAAGCAATAAAAATCTTTGCAATCACATTAATAAATATTAATACAAAAACTTAAAATAAAACACTGAAGCCAGCAGAGTACTAGAGTATTTTCTATGTCATATTAGTAATGATGAGGGGTATATTGGAGAATTAATTTAAAAAATCTATTAATGCATTTAATCAAAATAATACACTACATTAAAGTCATATTGAAAAAGATCTAAAATTTGTAAAATTTAACTATATATGTTTATGATAAACATTGATATATAAAACCACAGAATTACACTATGCTAAAGATTTTTATAGAAAAAGCAGGATGATCTGCAATAAAATTTAGAATAAAAGTCAATTAAAAGGCATAGATATTATTAATGAAATGTATTCCTGAAATTTGAGACAGTGGAGAAAGATAAGCAACATAATTATACATAATTGAAAGAAAGTTTCAGGATTCTGTTTATATAAATCCTATGACTTATCTACTTATAAAATACAAGGTTGGGGGGGGGTGTCCCTGGGTGGCTCAGTCAGTTCAGCATTCAACTCTTGATTTCTACTTGTGTCATGACCTTGAGGTACTGGGATTGAGCCCTGTGTCAGGCTCCACACTCAGCAGAGTTAGTTTGAGATTGTCTCTCTTCACTGCCCCTCCCCCAACTTGTACTATCTCTCTAAAATAAACAAATAAAATCTTTAAAAAATTACAAAGAAAGCAACTATTAGCAATTAGTTCTATATGTTTAGTAAGGTGATCAAAGTTACATATATATTACTTTTTTTTTTACATATATGCACAAACCTTATCCTATGAGTAGTTACAGTAAAAGTGGGAGTCATTTGAAGAATATTACAAAAACTCACCAAAAGGAAAAAAAACGTAACATAAGATGTAACATTATAATACATATACTACTGGGGCACCCAGGTGGCTCAATAGTTGAGTTTCTGCCTTTGGCTCTGGTCCTGATCCTGAGGTCCTAGGATTGAGTCCCGCACTGGGCTCCCTGCGGGGAGCCTGCTTCTCCCTCTGCCTACATCTCTGCTTCTCTCTCTGTGTCTCTCATGAATAAATAAATAAATATTTTTAAAAAATTTATACTACTCCCAAACTATGTATGTAACCCAGCCAGTTTCATCCAAAACACTAGTGTGTTTCATTTGTAGTAACTTACTGTGATTAATACTAGTCTGAAATATGAAAAAGAGTTTTAAAAGGTGAAAACATTGAGATGTCAAACACGATCAGACATAATATACTAAAACTAAGGAACTTAAAACATGTGGTGCAGTGTAGAAAGAACTTTATTTTCTTACCTTTATCTTTCATGTCATTAGTTTTACATTTACTTTTAACATTTTCAAGCCTGTTAATTACGGTTCTGTATATATAAAAGGTCATAGTGCTTTGTCACCAAATTTGTTGTAAATTTGAAGCCAGTGTATTCCTTTCTATAATTATGTAATTATTCTTTATTTCAGGATCAGATTATTGACTCAGTCTATTCTCTTTATTATTGATAAAATAGTATGAATCCTGGGATTCTGAGACATGTTCACAGCTAAGAAGTTATCTTGATCTTCTTTTCTTTTTTTTTTTTTTTAACACTCCTCACTTACTGAAAACCCAGCCACATTTTTGTTTGCTTTGCATATTAATTAACATTTTATTTTACACCATTTGTGTTTGTGTGTGTCTCTTTGAATGTGTGTGTCTTGGTGTATGTGATCTTCTGAAAATAGCTTTTATTTATTTTTGTTTGTTTACAAAAAACAGGTTTGTTTTAGCTTTGCATTTATCTAGATTGGTAACATAGCTTATGTTTAGCAGAATCCTGTTTTCCTTTTTGTAGACCTCGGTCCTAGCGTCCTTTCTTCCACTTCTTATCTGACCTATTTACTCTTGAGAGCTGGACTGAAGCTACTGCTCTGACATTGCCCCCTGCACTGTTTTCCACAGGGGAACCATTATTTCCTGCTTCTCATATCTTTTGATATATTTGACTTTTTTCAATTTTATTGCTTTTAACACAATCCAAATGCAGACCATTTTCATCTCAAAGTTTGAAGAGTTGTTGCATTGTGTTCTGGAATCTGTACTTGTAGATAACAAAACTTATGCCAACTGGATAGGCATTTCTATGTAAGACATGAATCACTTGGGCTCTCTTTATTCTTATAGACATGAGACTCTGTAAGTGAGTGATTAGTGTGGGTCAGATTATTTGATACAGTACTCAGTGGACCCTTTTTCTCAGAAAGCTATTCTCCAAATGTTCTTGGAAACTTTATTAATTGATTGATAATCTCTATTCTTACATGTTCTTAGAATTTTATTTTGAGCTACAGTATCTTTCATCTGTTACTGTTTCTCACATATTTTCCTTATTTGTATCTTTGCTTCTAATTTTAGGAGAATTTCTTTGTAGATAATTTCTTATCCGTCTTTTGAATTTTTGGTTTTGTGGCCAATCATAATTTTTATTTGCTTTAATTCTACATTTGTCTAATTGCTTATTTCTTCATAATATCCTTTTAATCTGTATTTCTATAGTTCTTATATTAGTATATACCCCTTAATATGGATATATAGTACAACCCTTATATATGCTTTGATCTCTAAAGAAGCTTCTTTCATGTATTTTCACCTATAATTTAAACTGTATTTTTTCCACACCTATAAGCATTTTTTATCAAAGCTCTCAGTTTGGTTATACATTATATTTAAGAATGGACTATCGGGGATCCCTGAGTGGCTCAGCGGTTTAGCGCCTGCCTTCAGCCCATGGCGCAATCCTGGAGACCAGGGATCGAGTCCCACGTCGGGCTCCCTGCATGGAGCCTGCTTCTCCCTCTTCTTGTGTCTCTGCCTCCCTCTCTCTTTGTGTGTCTCTCATGAATAAATAATAAAGAAATAAAATCTTAAAAAAAAAGAATGGACTATTGGATTATTTTAAATTAGTAAAGTGTGTTTTTTCTGCCTCAGTCTATATAAATCTATTCCCCTGGGGCATCTAAAAAAAAAGTGGGACATGTATTCAGATAAAGCTTCATGTCACTAGAAAACTAGTGCCACCTGCCCCACACGTGGTATTTCATAAATAAATGTTTACACTGGATGACCATAGACACTTATAAAAACATCTGTTCTCCCCTGAAGTGCATATAATTTCTTCAGAGAATTTCTCTGTATCTTGCTAATTTCCCCGGGGTTAAACTCCTCACTTCATGTTATATCTTTACATTTAAATCTTGCAATCAACTCTCCCTGCCAAATTCTGCCAGAACTCTCTAGCATTTCAACTGGGACCACGACATCATCTTCTCTTTTAGTTATCAAAGCTATAGTTGCTTCTATTCTGCTCACATTGAAGCAATGTTTATCAATGCTTCATATTCATGAATACCGTTAAACAGATTTATTTAATTTTGAAAGTTCATTCTCTCTGCAACCCTTATATCCTCTTTACTATGCTCTTTTTACTTAAGTCATTTGGTATTGTTATTTAATAGAAATATTGGGTGTGGACAACCACATGATCTTTTTATTTAATTGAATTATATTAGATATAATATATTAGATATAATATAATTGAATTATATTAGATTCCAGTATGTAAAATATATAATAATTTCATGTGGGTTGTGTGAGATTATATATCTGAGCTATATATATGTGTGTGTGTGTGTACACTGTGTGTGTGAGCTGTATATATATATGTGTGTGTGTTGTTGCTGTTTTTCAGATCTGTAAGTTTATTTGCTCAATGTATGACAGCTACATAATGATTCACATTCATGATGTTCTATCACTGAGGACAACTGCTAAAAATGGTCCATGTGTGAAATAATTCCTTAGAGAAACACAGAGTTGGAAAAATGTGTACACATACACACACATGTATACTCATATGTATATAACCAATGGCCTATTTGTATAGCTGTGGAGTTCAAATTCAATTAATTTATTAATTTTATAATCAATAGTATTTTGCATATCAATAACATAAAATATATTTTGTACTTTATAAGATTTTTGTCAATATTTAATAAAATTAATGCCATCTCAACCTACAGTAGTGCTAAACCATTTTATTGCCATCCAATTGATCTGAACTCAATATTTAAATGAGCTATGTCTAATTATCTTAATAATCTGACTCTTTGGGGTTAAGGAGTAAAAAATGTTATGAAAACCTCATCAAAAAATTCAACTGAAGTCTTTAATAATGCATGCCGGCATATCTTATATAAACTATTCAGTTGAACAGTAAAAAAAGAATATCAAACTAAACAACAAGAACAAAATTTTTATACAGTAGTAAAAAAAGTCATGTCCTTCTAAAGAAGCAATTTTAGCAAGTACTTGTTTAACTCTTATATACTAAATATACATAGATTATTTTAAAACAATGTCACTAATAGTTTATTTATAATAATTTAGGCTGGTTATACCTAACTACACCTAGCTAAAATAACAAATAATGTCTCCATTATTTGTTCTTGTAGCATATTTTATGTTTAATCTTTTTGTTTTCACCATTAAATGTGTATTTACATGTATTTTTCATTTTTTGATTTATTGTGACTTCTGGTTAAGTGAATTTCTATGTGTCATAGAAATTTTTTATTGTGTCATATATGGCAGCATTTTTTAATGACAAAATTAGTCAAACTTTGAAATTTTTAATACTTCTCGTAGGTTTTATATTTTTTATATTCTATGGCAACATTCTTACTTAAAAAAGATAAAAGTTACTTTCCCCAATTTGCTATTGAAAGATGATGACACGATCTGATCAAGTCCAGAAACTCTTCTACTAAGCTTTTAGAAAAAAAATTTAATTCTAATCATTTTTCTTTCAAAATAAAATTCACCTGTGACTATGAAGAATTAATCTGAAGACATACAATATATTGTCATCTGTAAGAAATAAATGCATATTCACACAGTGTAAGTTCTATTTTTAATAACCTATGTAATTGGTTGCATAACTTCTATTATAATTTATGTTTTATCATAGCAATGTGCTTCAATACTTTTACAACAATTCTCCTAAATAGGAGTCTGAACTTTTGTTTTCAATCAGTACAACGGTTATAAATGGCTCCAATATGCTAAACATAAACTGAAGGCTGGGGCTAATCAAATTTTCCACTAAATTAAGGAATTCAAAGATCTTTTTCCTTGTCAATTTTTTTTCCTCAGCTTCCTTAATTTCTGTATCCACTGTATTTCTCAACTTGTACAATTTATGTTTGTGGTGCAAATCTAAAAAAAAAATGAACTACTATGACTGATGTCACTACTTACACATTTAAACTGACATATGCTGAAAGGATGACAAGCAGAAGAATATAATCTGTGCAGCAACATGACTTTTACTGGCACATAACATCTATCTTCCAACTGTAACAAACACTTCGCTTACCAAACATTCTGGCTGGCACTTCTGAAAGGTCATAGGACATTTTACATAGTGTTATAAAATCACAGTTCACACTGCTGGCAGGTTTCTGCTGGTAGTAGTCTTCATTATTTATATTTCCTATAAATCTTATTTATATTTTTATAAGAGCTGCAAAGTGTTCTATGATATTAAATCTTAGAGGCATCTGAGAGGATGCCTAACTAACTTTTAAATCTTTACTTTGATTTCACCCTTGGCATTTTAGAGTGAGTTAAATAAGAATACCTCCTTTCCCTTTTTAAATACTATTCTAGCCAATTGATTTTTTTCCCCACTTGTCACTTTCAACCTAAAGATGTAGGCTACATCTCAGTTTTTAACAATGTTGATATACTACTGTGTGTGTGTGTGTAATAATCCTTCCTCTCTAGTTTCCTTCTTTAGGGGGATTCTATTTCTATGTCTGCTCTTATGTATCACTTTTATATATGTTTCTTTTCTCTCATATTTTCTGGGATTTTTTTTCCCCACTACATTTGAAAACATTTCAAAATTGTTGTCTACAGTCATTCCACAAAATTTTTATTCTCCCCAGTCATATATTTAATATTTAGGAGTTTTTAATTTTCAGCTGCTCAGATGCCATATTTGTTATTTAAATGTTAAGTGCTCAATATTTTTACTAACATTAATTAAAAGTGTGATGTTAACTTTTTTCTTCTGATTTACCTCTATGTTCTTGTGCTCTGTTTATCATGTTGTTGTTGTTTTTCCACCAGGTACATGAAGGTCCTACCTTATTCACATTTCTACTGTTTTTTTCCTATAGTCTTCCAATTTTATTTTCCTTCTCACTTCCAGAATTGTTAATCACCTGTTTTATGCCTCACCTCCTACTCTGTACTTTTTTTTCAAATCTTTTATTTTTTTGTATTTTTGCAGTGTTAGTTTGCCATGAAAGGTAAGGGAAATACATGTGAGTGTTGAGTGCCATCTTAATCCAAATGTTGTTTAGATTTTATATAGAAAATAATAAAGGTAACAACATAATCTTAGCATATCTATTAAATTGAAGTTTAATTTATGAAAGATGAAATATGCAATTAATTTCATATAGTTTATATAAGTATACCTCAACTGTTTAGTCTATAAAATAATTCTTTTAGAAAATCTCAAATATGGTGGACAGTAAGCTGTAAATATACAATAATGTTTAGTATTAAATAGTAAAAACAAAAAAATACACTAATAAGTAAATTTTTGTTTGATACTAATTATCAATTTTGCAGCATTAAAAATAGTATTGTTTTATGGGTTGAATTATATCTCCTTCAAATTCTTATGTTGATTTACTAAATCCCAGTATCCTAAAATATGACCTTATTTGGAAACAGGATCCCTGAAGACTTGATTAGTTAAGATGAGGCTTTAGGGTGGGTTCTAATTCAGTATGATTGGCATCTTTATAAAAATAGGAAATCAGAACACAGACACACAGAGAAAAAATGCTATGTGAAGACTGGAGTTATATTTCCACAAGCCAAGAAACTACTAAAGGTAAGAGAGACATCTGCAGCCTTTCCTATACCTTCAAAGGGAGCATGGATCTTCCCACACTTTAATATCAGACATCTGGTCTCCAAACTGTGAGACAATACAGTTCTGTTGTTTTAAGACAAGTTTGTGTAACTGCGATACAGTAGGAAACTAATATATCTTTCTTATTCTCATGAAATACTGTCCTCGGGTCTGTTAATTCATCTTTGCTGGGTTTTCTCTCATTGCTATTAGGATAAATATAAAATAATATTGATAAATGCAAAGCTGTACATGGTCTGGCATCTGCCATCCATTCCATTCCAGCTGTATCCAATAATCTTACAAGATTTAACTCCCTGGGATCCCTGAGTGGTGCAGCGGTTTAGCGCCTGCCTTTGGCCCAGGGCGCGATCCTGGAGACCCGGGATCGAATCCCACGTCGGGCTCCCGGTGCATGGGGCCTGCTTCTCCCTCTGCCTGTGTCTCTGCCTCTCTCTCTTTCTCTCTCTCTCTCTGTGACTATCATAAAAAATAATAATAATAATAATCCCTGCTCTCTGTTCCAGCCACACTGGTTGCTGGCACTATTACTGACCTTACATTCTCTTCTTAGTATCAGTAACAGCAGCAGCATCTATTCCTTGAATGGGCCATTCACTCTCTTATAAATGTCTTTTCAAATGTTGTTTTTAGCTGCTTAGAAAAAATGTCATCACTCATTTCATATAGTTAACTACTATTTACTTATTTATTTATTGGCTTAATTCTTGGTGCACATACATAAACTTCCTGAAAGCAGAACTGTGCCTGTTTTCACTCATCACTGAATTTCCATTGTCAAATGCATTCCCTGATACATAGATGAATCACAGAAAGACACTGCTAATTTTAGTACTTGTAGCTGAGACTCTAAGAGTAGATGCAATAAAATTACTTCATTTTGGCTACACTGGCTTTGAATATTATTTATATATATGTGAAAATAAACATACTCTAGCCACCAATAAATAACTACTACCATTCTTATGGCTCTCACTGTTTCACTACATACTGTCTTTAAATCCTAAGAACAAGCTTGTGAGATATGTATAACATCTCCCTCCCTTTTAATAATGAAGAAACAGAGCATCATTTAAGTTAATTGACTGCCATGATCTCATTGCTAGTTATCCTACTACAATAACATGTCATGGGCTACAATTTAAGTAAATTTCAAAGGCAAAGTAGTCACAGAAGTCAGAAGTTTCTGGTATCAATGTCTGAATAATGTTTGAGGAAACACATAATTTTCCCGGAAGAAAATCAAGGGTAGGAGGAGACATGAACAAAAGCAAGGGCAGAATGAGTATTCAAAGCTTCTTCTTCCACCATCCCCATCAGTGAATTTCCAAGAGTGTGTTTCTCATTTCAGTGATTGTCAGATATAGGTCCATGTTTATATCAATGAATTAATGACTGAAAAGTGCTTTTAGTCAATTGCCCACATTATTAAATTAAACAGAGTATCTCTTAGGAGGGTCTGCTTGCCTGTTAAATTCATCTCTACCTGAAATTTTACTTACTTTGTACTTCTAAATCAAGCACTCAGAAAATGCTTGTGCACATACTCTTTTTTTTTTTTTTAATTAATTAATTTGAAAGAGTGAGTGAACATGCTCACCCACAGAAAAGAGCAGAGGGGAGAGGAGCAGAAAAGGATGGAGAGGGACAAGTAGACTCTGTGCTTAGCACTGAGCCAACCCTGGAGTTGGCTCTATCTCATCTCCCTAAGATCATGAACTGGGCTGAAACCAAGAGTTGGCAGCTTAACCGACTGAGCCACCCAGACAACCCATTCTTTAATGTTCATTTTTGGCCTAGCAATTTTTTCTGAATGGTGATTTCTTTCACATTTTGTTGTCACATGTTTCCTTTGGGGCTATGATAATACCAGCTGATATATTCCTGGGGTCATATAAAATCAAGACGGAATGAAAATAGGATATATTTTTGAGGAGATGGATAGAAGGTTATCAGAAATGCCTAATATTTGATTCATCCAAGTATTTAAACTTCAATATCCAGGAAACTTGTATTAGCAAAAGAGAAGCCTAAGGAAGTAGAGAGTTCAAGCAGTGCTACAGTTATGCACCAAGGAAGAGCAAGACTGGACAATGGTTTCAGCAATCTGAGTTCTGGCTACACTGTAAATTGTTCCTGCTACAATAATGACATCATCACTAATAGATGCAACAACAGATACTAACACTGTTGTGTGCTTATTATATGTTAGGCCATGTTTAAGATTTTCATATGTATAAACTGGTTTAATTCAAATCATGTTTCCATATGTACTTATTTATAGATAGATGATATAGAACTGAACTGGTCTGACTCCTGCTGCAAATTACTCAGTGAAATTCAAAAGTCTCAATTTTTTTTACCTTAAAATTGCTCTAAACCACAGCAAGAAAGGTTGCCATGAGTTTAGATCCCAAATTATAACCAGCAAAACTCTATACATTACATCAGCAACACAAATTATGAGCCACGAGCCTGATCACTGGCCACTGGAAGATCCCTACAATCTGCTGCTGAGGGTTATACCTCCACCAGCTCAATAACCCCACTATAGCCTGTTCCTAGACCCCAATCTTTTTGTGTAATTTCAGCTTTTCTGACTCCAAGGAACAGAGATGATGCAGTCAAGGTACCTACACATTATAACCCAATAATAAAATTAGAAACAATACATTCACATTTAAATAAACAAACATATAAGGAGGGAGAAAGTTAAGCTTTTAGATCTGAATGCAACGTAATGTGCAGGGATGATGGGATGATGGAGATTTTTAAAGATGGTCATTTAGCAATCATGATATTAATAATTGTTTCAGGTAAGACTCAATAACTGATGCTAAGACACGCTGGTAAAAGGATCATGAAAAACGGTATAAAAATTACATATGTGGGTGTCTGGGTGGCTCAGTGGTTGCATGTCTGCCTTTGCCTTGGGTTGTGATCTCAGGGTCCTGGGATCAAGTTCCACATCGGGCTCCCCGCAGGGAGCCTGCTTCTCCCTCTGTCTATGTCTCTGCCCCTCTCTGCGTCTCTCATGAATGAATGAATGAATGAATAAATAAATAAATAAATAAATAAATAAATAAATAAATAAAATTGCATACGCATAATTTACACATAGATAAAAATGACAAAATTTAAAAATCTGGGTGAAGAGCATAAGAAATTATTTTCACCACTCTTGCGACTTGCTATGTTAAATACATAAAGGTTATAAAAATGGGAAATCGTTTAATACTGGTAACCCCAATTTTATTTGGTACAAAATGGGATATATAGTTTTGATTATAAATTTTACTGAAGTAACATACTGCCTTACTTAACTATTATAGGATATAGATTCTCACTATATATTAGTTTCCCCTCTTCCTCAAAGGTGTCAATATGGTGAAAATATATTTTAATCAAGTAATAAACAGCACATCATTTTATTTCTGCAGTGGATCCTATTACAACACTAACTTCTAACAAAGTTTCTCTGCTTAAAAGTGAAGGTTATCAGAAAGGTTTTTCAATATGACAGAAGATATATGCCATAAAAATAAGAAATAGATTCTGGAAACTGATGAACATGGGTTCAGATTTCTAGCTCAGCCACTCTGAGATCTTTGATATTGGAAAAGTTACTTAGGTTCTCTAAGGTTTTGTTTTTTTATCAATACCATGAGCACAATTACTAATAGTCATTTTATGGAATTGTCACAGGGCCCAAAGGAGAAAATTCAAGAAGATCTTAGCATAGTGTCTGCACCAAATTAGTTTTTTTTAATACACATTGTCTATTATAATAATAAGATTATACATAGTAAATAGATTTAGGTATTATTTCTCTTTAAACATTACATATAAAACCCTTTCATAGATATGAAATCTTAACCAACTCACTACCTACAATTAAGTTGGTGATTTATTTTGTTCACACGTTAAAGAGAATGAACATAGATTTTTTTCAATGCCTTTCTTGTAGAAGAAAAAAATGAAAGCAAAACTATATCTAAAGTAAGTTTTTCGAACTGACACTTCAAATGATTTCCAGTGCTTTTCATTTCTACTTTCATTAGATATGCTCTGAAAATATTTCGCTCTCTGAACAACTACTTGATAGTTTATGAGTGCTTTTTTATATTATTTGGAGGAGACACATTGTTCAATTGAAAATTCCAAATACTGCCTACATTTCTTTTACTTGCCATTTTTAATTTATTAATTACCCATTTTAAGACATCTTTATTATTACTTATTAAACTTTACTCTGGAAGCTCAAATACTTTATTTTATTATTGTTTCACTTTGCTAAATAAAGTCAGTATGGGAAAAGCAGAGAAAATCAGTTTTCTTCTCAATTTTTCAGGTTCACATGATTGGAATGCTTCTCTGCCTTCAGACACTGCACACTATGATGAATACTGACTTCAAGAATTTAGAAAAAAAATAATTTTTAGTAAAAACTAAGTCTAGAATAGGACATAATTTTAGAAAACATCAAAATTATACAAAATCTAGAGATAATAATCATAGATTTTTTATTATGAAGTTAGGAGCCATGAAACTAACAGACGCTATGGTGCTCGATTAATTTTGTTGACTTAATTCTTTAACATCCAATTATAGGAAAAAGAAAATGCTATTTCAAGTGGTTTAAAAATGAAAGCACTCTCTAATGTTATCATTCTTTTAATAATAATTAACGTATCTTTATTGCCTTAATTATTTCAGTTACTATTAAAAACATGCAATATTTGAAAATATGCAAATTCTGATTTAAATGAAGTTATATGTTATACTAGAGAAGCTAAGCTCTTTTTATTTTTTTTAATAAAATGTTTATCTCGGGAAACCACCATAGGACTCATCTTACGGACTCTTTCTTCCAAGTATCTCTAATTTTAAGTATAGCTGTAACCACACGGACACCTTAGTATCAATATCAAGATAATTTATAGTAATTCATAAATTTAACAGAATATCACTGGGCCATTTAATAAAGGCTCCAGTATGTGTGACTAACACCTATTTGCCTACGAAGCACAGTTTGAGTTTGAACAACTGGTGACAGTTTAAACTCTGCAGTGTTCCACTTCTTTGATTTTTATAGATCCATATAGCAGTCTTTATCCTACAAAATTAGCCACTGAATTCATTTGGGGCGGCATGTGCCCTGAGAAATGTATTTCCAGGCCTGAGCATATCAATAATTTAAAATAAAAGGGTGAAAGTAGTATTAACAATTAAGCTCTTAAAACGTGTCTTTTAATTAGAAAAGGATGTTAAAATAGGGCAACACTTTAAAGTAGTAAAATGAAACCCATTTGTAACATATTGGCAATTAAACTTATTCTTTTTTTATTATTCCTTAGACACCCTGTGTTGCACTTAAAAGGCAATCCTAATTCTTTAATGCTAGTTTTGAATCACAAGTTTAAGCTGACAGTTACTAGGTTTCTTATTCCAGGTCTTTAAGTTCTTATGTGCTGCCTTGAACGACTGAAAAGCTATATTATTTTTTAGGTCTCATGTATTTCTTAACAAATGTTCTTTTCTTGATTTGTAACAACTCATCTTCCAGATCATACCAAGTATGCTCAAAATACAATCAAGTATTAGGTAAATTTTATATTCAGAAGTCAAGTGGTCTTAATGAAGGTCTGAGGATTTTTTATATTACATTTAACACTTAAAGGAACAAGAATGTTCTCTAGAGGTAAAAATGTAACCTAAACATTCCTGACAAAATGATGATTTTTAAGAACTCACTTGAGGTTCATTTTCATATATTTAAGTACAATTTAATGAGTGTCTACTATTTGGCAGCACTGAGAACTGAGGTATGATTATAACATTTTTCTTCAAGCAAAACATTTTCTGCAGGAGAAAACTCCTTAAGTTACATTGCATTTTTTAGAAAACACTTCCATACTTCCATTTCAAAAAGGTAAATGAGATTTCTATTTTAAATCACCATACCACTAATAAAAACATGAGGAATGTGACCATACTTATTGTCTCAAAGCAGTATTGGGCTTTTACCTAAAATATCTATTTCATAAGAAAATACTTCCTGTGTTCAGCAGAAAAAGGATTGGTCAATGAAGCACACTGGCCCCAGGCACAGAAGGGGAGAATATTCTGTAGAAGACATAGTAGTCTTTCTCAATCACATGAGCTAATATGGGTTCTATTCCTCAAAAACTCAGTTTTCTTCTATATCCTGGTATCTTTCATAATTTATCAGAACCATTCTTGAGGCTATTCATATTGAGGGGTTAATTACTATGGGATTAACAAATGTCAAGGATTTATAATTCTATCATTTCTTTATTTGACTAATATTTAATGGGATCAATTATGCCCCTAGCATTTAGTTACATTTGCATGCCCCTTTCTTAATGCTTTAGATTTACTCTCATACCTCTGGGCCTTCACATGTGCCATTCCTCTTGTCTGTAATGACCTTTTCCTTAATCTTTACTTGGATTAATTTACTTTCAGGTTTTAGGCAAAGTTTGACCTCAAGGAAGCCTTCTCAAACTCCATTCGGTACAGTGTGATTCAAATGCTCATCTTCTCTGTTTGCAGGTGATTCTTTATTGTAAGTGCATTTCCTATTATACATTGTGATTATTATTTATCTATCCATTAGTTGGATTCTCTATGATAATAGTGTATACAATAGTTAATGCTTTTTATTGTTATTCATTTAAAAGAATTCACTCCATATTTCAGATAATTCTCAAAAGTACTCATAGATTTCAAATTTTGGATGGTTCTCATATAGTTTTAAGGGGGTTGCATTATTAAAGTGGCTTGTGCAATGTTTCATTAAATTATTATTTGCCAAAGAAGTTATGCATGCCATACACAACATTGGGTATTGAAGGGGAATTCAGAAAGTCATATAAAGAGACTATGACAAATGTCTGTTTCTGGACATGAGAGAGCAACTGATGTTAAAATAATCCTCTTACTGAGAAAAACTCCATAAAAAAAATTACCCCTAGTACCTCCAGAAAAGCCACTCTCTTCATTACAAAGAGCAATCAAGTCAGCCAAAAGACTGCAGAGAGAGGGACACCTGAGTGCCTCAGCAATTGGGTTCCTGCCTTTGGCTCAGGTCATAATCCCAAGATCTGGGATCGAGTCCCACATTGGGCTCCCTGCGAGGAGCCTGCTTCTCCCTCTGCCTATGTCTCTGTCTCTCTGTCTCTCAGTGTCTCTCATGAATAAATAAATAAATCTTAAAAAGAAAAAAAAACTGCAGAGAGAGAAAGAAAAATACTGTTAGTGGAGAGAACAGAGGACTAGAGGACTTCTGGAAAGCAGCAGTCTGGTGTTTCCATCATTCTAACTAAATTGGAAAGACTGATTGAAGTTCAGACTTTGAAAGTGGCAATGAGTTGAGGAGCCAAGATCTCACAGAGAAGAGAGTCAGAAATAACTGGGTGTGAACTAAGCATGAACTTTCCTTGGAGATATCTGCTTACCCCCATGTATTATTTTATGCAAAGATCAATGCATCTATACATATTATACATGCATCTAAGTATATAAATGTCTTTCCAGAGGGATCCCTGGGTGGCGCAGCGGTTTAGCACCTGCCTTTGGCCCAGGGTGCAATTCTGGAGACCAGGGTGCGAATCCCATGTCAGGCTCCCGGTGCATGCTTCTCCCTCTGCCTGTGTCTCTGCCTCTCTCTCTCTCTCTCTCTCTCTCTCTCTCTCTGTGTGTGTGACTATCATAAATAAATAACAATTAAAAAAAATAAATGTCTTTCCAGAAACAACTGGAATTTAAGAGTTATTTTCCTTAAAAGTTTCTTAGGTCCTTCTTATTCCTAAATATATAAAATAGTAATTTTGATGCATTCTAACAAGTCAAAGATATGTAATATGATCATTACAGTGAGTAGTTTTAAATGATTAAAAAATACTTTTACTGAAGTATAATTTACAGCATTATAATAGTTTCAAGTATACAATAGAGTAATTCTATATATCACTCTGTGTTCATCAAAATAAGTATTCTTGATCACCTTTATCTATTTCACCCATCACACACTTCCCCTCTGGCAATTACATTTGTTCTTTGTACTTAAGAGTCTGTTTTATCACTTCTTTCTTTTTTTTTTCTACCTGTTCATTTATGTTCTTTAATTCCACATATGAGTGAAATCATATGGTATTCGTTTTTGTCTGTCTTATTTTACTTAACATACCTTCTAGGTTCATCCATGTGTTTGAAAATGGCAAGACCTCATTTTTTATGGCTTAGCAATATTCCAGTATGTGTATTTGTGTGTACAATCAGACATTTTTACATAAACCACATCTTTAGCTATTCATCTCCTGATGGATACTTGGGTTGCTTCTGTATCTTAGCTATTATAAATAATGTTGTAATAAATACAGAGATGCATATATCTTTTCAAATTAGCATTTTATTTTCATATTGAGGAGTAAATACTCAGCAGAATTACTGAATCATATGAAAATTCTAATTTTAATTTTTTTGAGGAAAATCCATACTATTTTCCACAGCTGTTGTACCATTCCTACCAACAGTGAATGAGAGTTCCTTTTACTCTATATCCTTGTCAACACTTACTATTGTCTTTTTGATTCTAGCCATTCTGACAGGTGTGAGATAATGTCTCATTCTGCTTTTGATTTTCATTTTCCTTTTTTTTTTTTTTTTTTTTTTTCATTTTTTTTTTTTTTCATTTTCCTTTTTAAAAAAGATTTATTTATCTATTCATGAGAGATACAGAGAGAGAGGCAGAGGCACAGGCAGCAGGAGGAGCAGGCTCCCCGCAGGAGCCCGATGTGACGCTCGATCCTAGAACCCCAGGATCATGCCCCGAACTGAAGGCAGAGGCTCAACCACTGAGCGACCAGGCATCCCTGATTTTCATTTCCTGATGATTACTGATGTTGAGGATTTTTTCATTTGTCTTTTGGCCTCTGGTATATTTTCTTTGGAAGAATGTCTATTAAGGTCTTCTTCCCATTTTATTATTATAATTTTTAATGTTTTAAGTTTGTATTTAAATTCTAGTTACTTAATATATAGCATAATACTGGTTTTTGGGATAATATTTAGTGATTCATCACTTACATATAACATTCTATGGCTATTGTAATATGTGTCCTCCTTAATGTCCATCATTCATTGAGCTTATCTCCATGCCCACCCTCCCCTCCACCAACCCCCATTTTCTTCTCTACAGTTAACAGTCTCAGTTGTATAAAGGTTTGCCTCCTCCCCTTTTATTCCTTATGTTCATCTGTTTGTTTCTTAAATTCCACATGAGTGAAATCACATGGTATTTGTCTTTCTCTGACTTATTTCACTTAGCATAATATACTCTAGTCCATCCACATTTTTGCAAATGGCAAAATTTCATTCTTTTTTATCCTCTGCTCATTTTTTAATTGAATGGACAGTATTCTTTTTAGTTGAATATGATTTAAAAAAAAAGAATATGATTAAAAAGTGTTTAAAGTTATAATACAAAATTCATAAAGGAATAAATAGAATAATAAACATATAATTCATCTAAAAGAAGGTAAAGAGAAAGAACAAAGAACAGCTGAAAAGAGCAAAGAAAGATATAGTGCTAAACTTAATCTAAAAAATATGTGTATTCTTAAATATGAATCAAAGAAATACTCCGCTTAGAAATATTAGAATATAGTCAACCAAAAACTGCATACTTCCTATACTACAGCAAGTATACTACTAATATTCACTGCTCATATGTATTTATAAGGATACACAGCATTCAAAGCAAAGAATAAAAAGATACACCATACTTATATATACACATATATCTAAAATAGATGAAAATATTTTATATTTTTTCAAATTTTTATTTATTTTACTTAAAAATTATATTTTATTTACTATATTCACAAAATGTAGTAATTATAATAAAATAACAAATTCTTAATTATATTGCAGATTTTTAAAAATACTCATCAGTATATCATAAATCAGACCATAGTATTGTTAAGTAAATAATTTGACACTATGAGTGACAAGCTGTACCTTATTTTCATATATGAAGCATTATGTGAACAACAGTAGAACATCTTATTTTGAAATTCACAGGAGGTATTCACCAAAACAGAATATAAACAGCCCAAATTTAAACCACAATAGGCCATAAATCAAGTATTAACAAAATTTTAAATCATAAAATATTTTATTTATTTATTTATTTTTTTTAAGATTTTATTTATTTATTCATGATAGTCACAGAGAGAGAGAGAGAGAGAGGCAGAGACAGGCAGAGGGAGAAACAGGCTCCATGCACCGGGAGCCCGACGTGGGATTCGATCCCGGGTCTCCAGGATCGCGCCCCGGGCCAAAGGCAGGTGCCAAACCGCTGCGCCACCCAGGGATCCCAAATCATAAAATATTTTAGAGTGTGGTGTTCCAGCACAGAATGAAATTCAAATGTTGCAGGGGGCACCTGGGTGGCTCAGTGGTTGAGCATCTACCTTTGGCTCAGGTCATGATCCCAGGGTCCTGGGATCAAGTCCCACATCAAGCTTCCCATAGGGATCCTGCTTCTCTCTCTGCCTCTCTCTGTCTCTTATGAATAGATAAATAAAATCTTTTAAAAAAAGAAAAAGACTGAGAAAATAAATTCAAACTTAGTAATGATATAATTAAAATACCACATATGTAGAAGTTAAGGAACAGATTCATATGTAAATAATATAATGCAACTTGTAAGTTAAAGATTAAATCTAAATTCAAAAAAAAATTAGACTTTATATGTTATGAAAATATGACATAAAACTGTGGATGTGCCCAAGCAACCATTACAGGGAAATTTACAGTTAAAATTCATTCATCAGAAATAAAAGGCTAAAAATCAATATTCTACACCCAAAAAGGTATAAAAAAGATGAGAACAAAAAGCAATGGGTTATAAACTGTTCATATTAAAAGGGTAACCAAACAAAGCTAAAAGCTGGTATTCTGAAAAAGTTAATAAAATACCTATATCTCTAAAAGATCAAAAATTAAATAGAAGCTATAATTTATAGCTTATCAACATGAAAATAAAATGAATTCTACCAGTTAGATCTTAAAATATTGAAGAATAACAACTTTATGCCAATAAATTTTAAAAATTATATGAATAAATGAATTTCTTAAGAAACACAGATTTTCAAACTAATACATTCAGAATCAGAAATATAAACAGTTCTATATTTATGAAATACTTTAATCAATAATCTACAACCTTGCCAAAAAAGGTTGACTAGAAAAGTCTTAGACCCATTTCTTAGAGACTCTTAGAGAATAGAGGAAAGGGAAATATTTCCAAGACATTTTATGTGGCTAGCATACCATTAATATTTAAACTTTACAAAGGCAGTACAAGAAAGGAAATTATGAGGTTAGCATATTGTTAATACTATAACCTTACAAAGAAGGAAAGTGCAAGAAAGGAAACTTATGCTAAATCTCTAGCATAAATATAAATTCAAATATTTTAAGCAAAATTAACAAATTGAATTCAGCAATACATAAGCAGATAATATTTAATATCTAAGTTTACTTTATTGCAAAGATGAATTAATGTTAAAAGATAAACTCAGATATTTATACCAGTCTCATTCATAATTGCTAAAACTTAGAGGCAACCAAGACGTAGGTGAATGGATAAACAATGGTACGTCCAGACAATGGAATATTATTCAGTGATAAAAAGAAATATACTGTCAAGTCATGAAAAGACATATAGGAATCTTCAATGCTTATTACTAAATGAAAGAAACCAATACGAAAAGGAAACATAGTAAATGACTCTATATGACATTCTGGAAAAGGCAAACTATAGAGACAGTAAAACAAACAAAAATAAATGGTCGCAAAAAAAAAAAAAGTGATCGCAAGGATTTGGGGAAAGGAAGGAATGGAGAGGTGGAGACCAAAGGACTTTTAGGAGAACAAAACTGTTCTGTATCCTACTGAATGCTGGATACATGACATCATATCTTTGTCGAAACCTATGGAATGTATGACAAAGAGTAACCTCTAATGTAAACTATGGGCTTTGAGTGTTAATGAGGTATCAGTGTCATTTCATCATTTGTGATAAAAGTACCACTATGGTATGGGATGTTGATAGTGAGAAGGTCTGCACATGTGTGAGCACAGGAGGCATAGCGGAATTCTCTGGATTTTCCAATCAATTTTGTGTGAACCACATAACTATCATTAAATCTAACAAAGCACATCCAAGATCTCCACACAGCAAAATATGCAACAATACCTATAGAATACTTGAAAAATATAAATATATGAAGGGACAGACCATATACATGGAAGAAAGGTTATGTTGACTTTCCCTAAATTGATTTGTAGATTTAATTCAATACAGATTTAAATTAATTACAGCAGTGTGTGTGAATGACTGATTATGAACTGTATATGAAAATATAATGGTCAGAAACAGAAAAGATATTCTTAAAGGGGAATGAAGTTGGTGGACTTGTCTTATCAAATATAAAGACTTGTTATAAAGATGTACTTCTCACCATTATTTGCAAAATATTTGCTTAGAACTATGATGATATGTTTTTTATAAACAATTTTTGGAGCATTTGGAGAAGTCAAAGGGATAATTAAAAAGTAAAGGTAATGTTTGTCATGTACTTCCACCAAAAAAAAAAAAAACATGTCCTTTTCTTTGTCTCTTAGAAATTCTGGATATTCTACTGCTAAGTTCCTCTTTTTAAGGTTTTTGTTCACATTAGAAGACTTTTCTAAGTGTAATACTTCTCACTGTTTTCAATCAATCACCTGTCCCTCTTCCTCGTATCCATAGAGCAAAAATCAGAAGCCATTTTAAGTGTGGATGGTAAGAATGCTTTCAACTTAAACTCTGATTTCATGACATATCATAGATTGCGTGAGGCATATTTTAATGATGATGTTGTCCACCTTCAAAAAGATAGGGCTCTTTGTAACGGATCCTTTGTTTGTCCGCATCCCACCTCTAGGTCAACCTGTTTTCAGTATGCCACCTCAAGTGCATGGTATGCATTTTTCTGCTTTCTGCCACAGGTTCTTTACTGAAACCACAGACAAGTGCAGTTGGGAAGTGAGTTAATGTCTCTCCTCCCTCCACCAAGAACACTGAAAGGATTGGAGCCCAGTGATAAATGTCCCAGACAACCTTCCTTTGAACAGACAATTCTGGGAGGCAACTAGGATTCTCAGATGTCCTGGATGAATTGAGTCCTTTACAATGGGCACGGGAAATCAGTTGCAAATCTACCTCCTCTCCTTTCCTTCCTCCCTCTAGGACTTTTCCTTCCCAGCGCTTCTATCCACCCCCACTACACATACTGCCTGTACCCTCATCCTGTTTCATATTGTGCTTTTGAGGTAACATAAAATAAAAACTATGCTTTGGAACAAAGCAAGAAGTGGCTTTTGATTTGATATGTAAAAGGCAGAGGAAGTTTAAAGTCACTCAGAGGTTTATATTTTAGGATAGCATGGAGGTAATTATGGCATTATAGCCAGGAATGGAAGTATGCCCATTCCCTTTCCTTTGAACATTAATGAAAATATAGGTCACACTTAGTTTGCCATTTTGCAGAAAATAAAATGCAACTTGGAGAGTAGAATCTATTCAGAGATGGATATAGAATTAAGAAATCCTTAATCCTTGTCTAGTCTGACAGAAATACTTCTCTTTTGTGAACCACTTTGTTTAAACCTCTGATGAATGCTCTCATTTAATCGGAAGATAAAACAATAATTTTACAGCAGAATTCTTAATGCTTTAATGCCATTTACAATAAATGTCACAATCTGAAACTCACTGTGATTTGTATGTGGCCCTCAAGTTTTATTTTCGTATAAGTTCCTTCCATTTATTTATCTCTTCTATTCCCCTGCAACATTACTATGCAATTTAAGCATAGAGACCAATGAGTTTGCAAATAAAATCTTCTTAGTGAAAAAATGAAAATTTTTCATAATATACTTTTCAATATATTACTGCCACGAGTACTTATTTATGTGATACTTTTGTTTTATTCCTGTTGCATAAAGCAGAAAATATATAGAAATCAATGGACCATCATTTATATTTTCCTCCAAATTACAATATTTAGAGAGCCTTGGAAAATTTTATTGTACTGCCTACCTAATGTAATGTGCTCATAGTAATCTTTTTATTACAGTGTTGCTTAAGCTACCACTGCTTTAGGTGTTAACAGCCATATTATTTAATCAATGACATCAAACTGTGGTGTTGAGAATATAACTGTACTTCTTCATAAACTGGTAGGTTGTAGTGCTGTGTTCAGTAAAACAAAGAACAATTTATGCATGTTGTTACCACATATATTTACTGCTCATTTGCTCTTGAAGTCTTTTCTGTTAAATCAATGGCAGGAGAGTATTTCATACTAATTTTTGTTTTTAGTCTTTACTTTAAACTACATTAATGATATCTACTGGTTTCCCTATTGAGTCTCCTGAAATGGAAATCTGACAGTTAAGTATAATATATAGTTTATTCAGTTTGAAAATAAAGTGAATATCTGTATATTTATAGCAGTATAATAATGGGATTCATCCTGATAATTGCTAAGGTGTTTTGAGTCAAAAGTATTTGAAATATTCAGAAAGGCTGAAAACATACTCGTATAAATATTCGTTTTTTAGGACGGGGAAACTGAAAAACAAAATGAGCCTTGGATATAAGTGCAAAGTAAATTGGATGAGTAAAGGTTTCTGGAGTTGAGCAACTTCCTCTGGCAAGGCAAATGTAACTGTTTTAGGAGAGCAGGGTATTATGTACAAAGGTAGAAACAATGATTAACTAAATTACCTGCTGTCCTGAAGAAATTAATTTGCTTCACTGGGAAAGCTATTTATTCTCGGAGTATCTTACTGATTGAGATTCATGATAGGGTCGAATGCATATCTTCTGTTCATGAGTCAACTCCACATTAAAGTATTTATGAAGGATAAAAGTAAATTCATTATCATTTGTTTTTCAAGTTCTTTTGAAGGTAGAACGTAGATTAAATTGAGAACATGGAAAAGTTTAGGCGTCAGATGGAAAAGTTACATCCTTGTTAATATCTAAATGTGTAATTTAAATAAAAAATCTTTATTCAATTTAATAACATTTATAATTTTGGGTATTTCAATGGCTGACATTGAAAATAAACATGTAATATCTGTGTCTTCCTAATCACAAAGAACAAAGCTTATAGTTCTAGTATTGTAGTTATTTTTGTCATTATTATACAACGTACTGAGTTGTGTGGTGTGGTATCTATTTAAAAGTGACAAGTAATGGGGTGCCTCGGTGGCTCAGTGGGTTAAGCCCCTACCTTCAGCTTAGGTCATGATCCTAGGGTCCTGGGATTGAGCCCTGCATGGGCTCCCTGCTCAGTGAGGGGTCTGTTTCTCCCTCTCCCTTTGACTATTGCCCCCCCCACTTACGCTCTGTCAAATAAATAAATAAAATCTTTAAAAAATTTTTTTTGAGAACTAAACATTAAGATGGGTCTAGTTGGGGCAATCTACCCATGTCTACCAGTCACTATTCAGCCCAACACTGACACCACCTGGACAGAAACCACAGCAGCCAGTTTACTGAACTCCGTAAACTGAGTTTGGATAGTGATCATTAAGGAACCCAGCCATAAACCCTTTGCAATGACAGTTAGACTATTCTAAAGAGATTGACCCCATAGTTCAGAGGGATGCCAAGGGGTGGGTGATCGTGAATAAGCCAGAATATGTGGGAAGATACTTGGCTTTACTTTCAAGAGCCTGAAGCAGTCCTCACTGCTTTCCATGTCCTGGCTCAGAAGGTGCTGCCAACCCCTGACACTCAGGAAGCGGATGCCCTAGCCCAGATACCAGCCTGGGCAACCAACAAGTTAACAGAGCAGCCTGAGTTCTCAGTAAGAGCTGGTCCTTTAGCACCTGGGTGGGGTGGCATATTGCCAAGAATGCTGGATTGCCCTTGAAATACATTGTCTTGGTTAATGAAGTAACATGTGTATTCTAAATAATACCTACCAAAGTAGGTATTCTAAACAAGCAACTACCAAAGGAGTCTGGGGCCCTCCACCAGAGTTCTCAACCATTGATGCCTTGGAAAATTGATTACATTGGCTCTGACTAAAAGTTCTAAATATGCCTTCGTCTGTGTGGACATCACAGGTGGCCTAACCCAGGCTTTCTTGTTGCCAAGCAAACTGGGCTGCCACCATTAGGGAATTAGAAAAGTTGAGTGCCATATGGGTAACTCCATTGAATAGACAGCCATCAGGAGTCACATTTCAAAGGTCATTATGTGCAAGACTGCAAAAAACATGACACTGAACAGATGTTCCACCTCCCCTATAATCCACAAGCAGCAGGTTTGGTGGAAAGGAAAAATGGAATAAGAAGGTGTTTAGCTTTACTAACAAGTAAACCACTTTGATTGGCCTAATGGACCAAAGTACTCTCCCAGGCTTTAATATCTTCAAATGATCAACATGTAAGGCATGCTGCCCCACATACTGGATGGGAACTCCAGCCAAGGCACCCAACACCATAAAGGCAGTTGAGGGAAACAGAGATTGCTCTCTCACTATGGATCAATATGCTATGCTGCTGAGAACACCTGGGAAAGGCATCATGCAATGGGATGTCCAGTGAAATGAGTGAGTTACAGTTCCACTGCACAAGGGGGAACTACTCAATCTCCAGTGAAATCCTGTTCTCCTGCTGCAAGTTGAACCTGTTGAAATGCACCATACCTGGGATGGAACATATTGAAGAGGGGAGAAGATAGGGGTTCTGGTCTGGCATACCTGATCCCCAGTCCATCTCTTCACTCCTGACAGTGCTGCTTCCTCTTGTCAACATGTATGTTACTCACAATAGGTTAAGTTCCTAAAGATGCAGCCACATTAACATTCAAGGGTCAGACTACAAGTGTAATTTTTTATAGAAGGATGGTCTCATGTATGTTTCTACTAAATATCTGTCTTTTTGACCTTAGACTCTGTAGCTCATGTGGTGTCCTTCCATCAAGATGGGAACCTGATGGAAGTATCTTTCTACAGGGCATCCACTAATAAGCCCAGCAAAGAAATCAATCCAGCTATTGGGTACGTGGAGAGATGCCCCTCACTAGCTGGTCAAGATTGCCATGGTAGGTATCACTGCTCTAGGTAGGAGATAGGGAGCCACTAATTCTGTATATTAAAGAAAATAAGCTAGGATTTGTAGTCTCAATTCATTTGTTATCACATTGTGCACATGTATGCTTTTTTTCCTATCAAACTACATAGGAAGGCTATCAAATGGCTAACTGGAAGGGCCAAAAATACCATCATCAGAGCCATGAGTGGCTACACTCAGATTTGGGATGGGTTCATGTTGTTTACCTCTGGTTATGGACATTTGAGCACTCATGTACTTCTATGTTGGGAACAGAAAAATCATTCTGAACAGAACCATTCCAATTGCACCAGTAATATGGGATGGGTATCACGGAAACGGTGCAGTCATACTGCCACATTAAGGTATAGCAACTGGTTAGATGCTGACTAGTAGCATAGCCCAGATGTATACTGCGTGGCCCAGAATGGGATCCAATGATTGTGTGGCACAAATCTTTGGCCCTGGCTTCCACATGGGTGGTTAGGTCACTGCACCCTGGGTTTTCCCTGGGCACAGGATAGAATCCACCCCACTGTAACAAAGCCTGTCCTTACTAAATGCTGAAATGTCTCTAATAGAAAAACTGCTCCCCACAACAGGATGGGCTTTGTATTAGTACTTTTTTGTAAGGAGGCACCTGTGCCATTATCCAAATAGAATATTGTCTGTTCAAAACTGATGATTCTGCTAATGTGTCATCTTTATTTAGTCATATGAGGATATAGTGAATGCCCTGAGTGGTCTGACACCCCAGCTTAGGGGCCTTGATAAATCAGTGACTCAGATCATGAGGCTCCTGGTAGAAAAAAAAAAGTTACTTATTTTGGTAATCATTATCTTAATCTGTGTTTTCTCCTCCATATATCTATGTTGTTATGGTATCTGCCTCCAATGCAGCCAGACAGCCACCAAATGAACCACCTCCATGCAATTAAACCCCTTACTGACTAATCAAGTCAATTGTCTAAGATGGGATACATAAAAGTTTATGAGCTGGTCAAAAAGCCATTGAGAGGACCTGACCACCAGTTGACCAGTGAGCTGGAGGCAGGCAACTGGAGACTCCTTACCCTGTCACCACACTCACCTCCCTCATCCCTCCCACCTTGTCCTTGGAATGTGCATTTGGCCCACTTTTCCCACACTAGCATCCACTTTAAGGCTAAAGCCTTGATATAGTGATGTACTACTGAGACCATCTGGACCCTATTAAGTCCTCTAATAAACTCAAGATTCTAGCACATGGGTGGAGAGATTTAGTCATTTTGCAACCACCAAGACAAGGGTCATATATAAGTTCCTTTTGTTAAAAAACAAAACAAAAAACCAAAACACAGGCCTCAAACTGGTGTCCCTTGGCCCAGGTTCCCAAACTGGGGTTCGACACCTCATCTAATTGCAATGTCAACCTCCCCCTGAAACATTGTCTTAATTGGTCTGTCTGTAATTATTCAACCAGTGTCAAGGAGTCTGCCACTTGGGCCCTCTGCAGGCCCCCAAGAAAGATGAGGTTATCTGCATAAGACCACCAACTCTTACCTGCAAGGGAAAGCCATCTTGCCTGACACAATCCTTTTCTTTGGCTAATAACCTTCCTGCCCCACCCTCCTATAAAACACAAAACCAAACTTCCATTTTGTACATCTCCTCAGAATCCCCCTCTATTTCATGGAGAGGATGCTGACCGATGCGAGTCACTTAGTAAAGCCAATTAGATCTTTAAAATAGATGCAGTTGAATTTTTGTTATTTAACATCGGGCTTACTAAACTGCCACCTACCAATCTGGAGTGCTCAGCCTATTTCTTCAAGTCTCCTTTTTGTCTTCCGTGTAACCCGGGACACTTTTCAGACTTCATTTAGAAAACTCAAAGTTGCAAACAGACATCAAGGAGACCATGATTCTGGATGTGCCGGATGCTGGCGGCCCCTGGTGCCACATATATCAGTAAGGAGCCTGGTTCCCACCACTTATGCAAACCCCAGTTCTCATAGTCACCTGAAAGCGCCCCACTCAGAGGCGACCCACTGAAGTCGTTTGCCAGAGAGGCTGGCGCAGGTGTAGAGAAAGGGCTTTGGCAAAGACTAAGCATGGTCGGGGGAAGGAGGGTACTACCCAAAACCAGAATGGGGGAGTGACGTGTGCCCGGGCAGGTTGCAAGTCTGTAGCCTTCCAGGACCCCAGAGGTCCTGTGGTGGCTTTGCAGCCTTCTAGCAAAAAGGCAGGGCCCCCATTCGATGCCTGTAATGGTCTGAGGCCACAGCATCCTGGAATGCATATCCCGTTGCACGTCTTCAGTCTCGTTGCTCCTCCTGGCAACTTCAGGGTGTTTAAAATTCATCCCAGAAGACCACTGCTGTCAGTTATTTAGCTCTTTCTCCTGAAGAACAACCTCAGGGCATTACTAATGTGTCTCTTACCCATCTCATCTATCTACCCATCTATCTATAGATCTATTTCTACCCATAGATATATAGGCAAATATGTAGAGATACGCAAATGTATAATACAGGTAAGTAGGCACTTAGAGATAGGCCTGTAGATAGCTGTGTATGTAGATAAATTTAAAGATATTGATTGACTGAGTCGAGGAGGGGTAGAGGGAGAGCGAGAGAGAATACCAAACCAACCTAGCTCTGAGCTGGGAACCTGAGGGAGGCAGATCCCACCACCTCCAGATCATGACCTGAGCGCAGATCCAGAGGCCAATCTGGATCAGTCACAATTGACTGGCTCAGTCACAATCGACTAAGCCACCCCGGTACCCCTAATAACATATATAAATTTAGTTGCAGATATCAAGGGGGGGGGGGAGTTTATTTTAAGGAATTGGCTCATGTGATTGCGGAGGCTGGCAAGTTCAGAATCCCTAGAGTCCGCTGCAGGGTGGAGATCTGGGGAAGTTTATATTGCAGCTTCGGCCTGAAGACAGTCTAGAAGTAGAATTTCCTCTTCTTTGGGAACCTCAGTTCGTTTTCTCTTCAAGTCTTCAATTGGTTAGATGATGCCCATCTAGATTATGGGTGGCCATCTGCT
The DNA here is from genome assembly GCF_018345385.1 of Vulpes lagopus. NCBI lineage: Eukaryota > Metazoa > Chordata > Mammalia > Carnivora > Canidae > Vulpes > Vulpes lagopus. The sequence continues at coordinate 23,514,810 of NC_054843.1, read as the reverse complement.
TTAACCAAAGTTACTACTTTTAGGTTAATCTGATCTAAACAATACTTCACAGAAACACCCAGACTGGTTAACCAAATACCTGGGACCTGTGGCCTAGCCAAACTGACACCTAAAATCTGATATAGAATGTATGTGTGTATATGTGTGTTTTCAGTTTTCCTGTCCATATTGCTTCACTTTGTCAATTTAATTTTTCTACCTCTACCTTTGTCTGTTCCTATTCATATTTTCAAAGATATCAAGAGAATTCTCTCATCTAATGCAACCTTAGTAAATCTCCTCTGTATCTGCAATTTTCATCATAGTGAACTTCCTTTTTTGCTACTTCTCTTTGGCTTTCACAACTTTGTCTTTTTCTGCATATTTTCTTACCTGTTTATGCCAGGGAGAGGTTTTTGTTGGTGATCACTTGGCTTTTGGATGAAGACAGCTTGTCTGCTGAATGTGATTCAATAAAAGCCTCCCTCATTTTACAGATTATGGTGTTTTATTTGATGAAGTCTCAAAGTTCATATATTCCCTAAATCCAACATTGTCAAATTTTTAATAATCCCATTGCTAGTTTTCTATTGTTTATTGGTGAGAAAATATGAACACTCTAAAGTGAAATCAACATAGCATGACTTTTTATTAAGCATTGACTTCATTAGGCATAAAACTTTTAAATATATTCTTCCATAAGTCACCAAATTAATAAATTTCTACTTGCTACTTAGAGCCTAAATAAAGCTTCATGCTAGTAGAAACAAATGTGCCTAACACCTTGTACTGTGTCTGGCACACAGTATGGAGGCAATAAATAAATAAATATCAATTAAATAAGGTTGGTAGATTGATTTGTCAAAATACTTAGCCTTATGGGAGGTACCGTGTGGTTTAAATGAAATAAAAAATATGGCTCGTGGCCACAGGCAGTTTTTAAATTATATTGAAGATTTTACTCTTTAATACACAAGCTACTAATAAGCATCATGAATAACAAACATTACTTAAAGATACTGTAAATTTCTATATTATACTGTTTAAAATAAGGCAATACAAAATAATGTAATTTTTTTAAAGCAGTGTTTTTAGAATATATATAGAAAGTTGACTAATGGTGCCTGGGTGGCTCAGATGATTAAGTGTCCCACTCTTGATTTTGGCATAGATAATGATCTTACCCAGTTGTGGGATCTAGCCATGCAATGGGTCTGCACTGGGCATGGAGCCTGCTTAAGGTCTCTCTGTCAACTGCCCCCCATCCCTCTAAAAAAAAAAAAAGGAATAGTTGACTAAATCCTTTCTAAGGCTATGTGTAGAGTCCTCTAAGAATTATGGACTTTGCAGATTGCAAAGAAAATGTTGCAGAGATAGACATTGTGGAATCGGGTACAGGGTGCTCTGAAGGCAAAATAGAACAGTGGGAAATTACGCAAAGGGCACTGGGATAGCTTCATAAGTACTAATCAGATATCATACACACACACACACACACACAGACACAAAATCTTGCAAAGCATTTGACCACAGCAATATGTTTATAAGAAATGCCTTCATCACGCAAAACAAAATAAAACTAGTGAGCCAGCAAGTAAGAAATATCACTAGAAAAGGGTTTTCGAGAATGTACAAATTTGTGTGCTCCAAACTGAGGAGAGGCACCTGACACAAATTATCTTCTAAGAATAGTACACCCAAACAATCCATGTATAAAGTTAATATTAAATGCCAGTTCTCAGTGTTAAAAAATTTGCTGGCTTTGCACAGTACATAATTTAAGCTAATTTGCTTCTCTGACTAACATCTATAACAAAATCTCGCTGGTATAGTCATCAGTGACTTATTGGCAATATAAAATAATTGAAATTATCAACAGATAAAATTAAAGGAGAAAGTTTAAATGATAGAATTATAGTACATGCCAGCAATTCCTCAAAGTGAATTACCCAAATATAATTGCACATCTCTGCTGTGTTCTAAAGTTCAACAGCCTGAAATGTTACTGAATTACATAGCATTAATAAGAGACTGCATACCAAAAAGGGGAAAGTAACAGAAATGGTTTAAAATCTATATGGGCTAGAAATGTATTAATGGTGTCTATGGATTATATGGTCCATTTTCTGTTACATTCACTTCCAGAGGCATCAACTGAAAAGTATAAAGCTAATATAAATTATCCATTTACATATTATAATATTAATCTTATCACAAAAATCTTGAAACTAAAATTCATGCTTTTACATTATTTTGCTTCAAAAGAATTGACTTTTTATGTACCTGCCATCAGCAGTATATTTTAACATAATAAATTTAAATTTTTAAAAATAGTCTTACACATAGTCACAGGTAGATGACGTGGTTTAGAGGACATTTACTTACTTATTACCTTTTTTGAAGTGTTACATTCTTACAAAAGAGATGGAACATAGATAGAATAAAATGATGTTTATGGTCTCTTTTTTTTGCATTTCTAATGAAACCACTGTCACTTAGTTGTGAGTCATTCCCATTGGCAAACTTAACAATGTAGTATGCTTACTGCATAGAAAGGTATACTGAGTTATCTTAAAATAGTACTGACATTTAGCAGCAGGAATTAAAATCTAGCATATTTTAAGGAAAATATTTTATTTGCAGTATGTTCATAGGATTGGGGCATAATAGAAGGGATATTCTAAAATGGTAAGAGACATATGAAGAAAAATAATAAGAGAAATTCAAAAATAATTGAATTCAAGTTTAGAGATATACCATTTTCTGACAAGTGCAAGTTTTTCTCTCCGATTCTTAGACATGAGACAGCAGTTCCAAGATACAGCTAGAGAATGCACATGTACCCTCAGAACTGTCTACCAACTAAATAAATATCTAAGACATGTATGCACTCATACAAACATGTTCATATTTAAACAGTCTCAAATATTTATAAAATGAAATGTATATCTGACCAATATTCTGCTGGATTTAAAAATGCTTTCCTCTCAATCATACATAAAAAGTATAGATGCTAATTAAGAAAAGATCTCCAAATAAACGAAAAAAAAAATGTTTTGAAATAGGATACTTTGACAAGTGGCTTTTTTTTCTCCTAACTGAGGTAACTGCATTTTATTTTATTTTTTTCTTGCCAAGTTTTTAAAGTATAATTAATATACAGTGTTATGAACAAATCTATGTGTGTGAATTGAAATGATACACGTTATGGAAAAAACTCTGATTTGGAATGTAATTGTCTATGTTGGAAAAAAAGAGCTGTTTGCTTAAAACATATGAATCAGAAAAATCTATTACCCAACAAGAAATTGTAAACATTTAAAAAGTTTTCATTGGCTTAATATAGCTTCATTGTTTTAAAAACGTGTGTCTAGAAGTCTTACAATGAAAACTTTTACTCACATTCTCTGTCTCTTCTCCACTTTCAGAGCAGTCCTCCTCAACTCATATGGTAATTTTTCATAGAACTTATCTCTATACTTCTAGATTACATAATTGAAAGGATATTCTATGATTTGTGTATTTGATCCATAATCTCACGACAACTGCAAGGTAGATAAAATCTCCCCACAAACATTTTCATCCCTGTCATCCTTCACAGCTAAATCACAATATTTGGTTAGATAATCTGTACACAATGTCTATGAAACACTAATCAATACCAAGTCTCAGTTGTTCCTCTTCTCTTTTGCATCTCTTCATTTTCTTTAACTATTATTTAAAATTATTTTCTTTTATATAATTTTCTATATAGTTACTAATTTTATACCAGTAAACAATTCATCCACTTGCCTTTCAACAAAGTATTTCACTGTTCAACCACATAAATTCCATTGGTCTTTCCCCTAAAGACCTCCACCAGCAATCCACAGCTCTCTGAATGCCATTTGGACTGTATGCTTTCTGGGTCTGTAATATGGACATCCAACTATGGGGTCTTTATATAATGATTTTAGGATTCCCAGTCACCTGTCTCCTGCATAGATCCACTATCATATGAATTTCTTCTCTTAGGTTTTTTGATTTACATTCTGTTTTTGCTGGAGCATATCTTTCTTTGCTTCATTAGCTTCTTAAAAGGCTACTGCATTTTATAAATTACCAGTTAAAAAAAAAACTAAATATACATGTAAGAGCACATAACAAGACAGTATCATAAAGCATTATAAAGAAGGAAAATATACTTAGCAAGTTAATCACTATTGTTCACTTATAATGCTTCTCACGTTGAGTTTTGGAACTTTGGGGGGAAGTTAGTTTAATTTCTGTAGGTTTAATACATTTAATATTATATAGCAATAATACAGTGGTTACCAGTTAAAAATAACTTGAAAAATCTTACTAGCAAATGAGCCTAAGCATTTTGTTGGATTGTGATCATGTTTTTATATATCATCCATTTTATAAAATTAGTGTTATCTTGGTCCATATTATTAAAATTTAATTTCATATAGTTTTACCTTACTATTTGTTAAAGAAGTGAAAAGTGACTTATTGAAGGAACTTTTTTGAGGCTTGTGTGTCTTATTTATAACATAATGGAGGGAATGCATATTTTCTAGGATTGTGCATATATATTTTTAAAGTACACATGCAAATATAAAAACTAGAATTTGGGGCACCTGGGTAGCTCAATCCATTAAGCATCTGACTTCAGCTCAGATCATGATCCCAGGACCCTGGGATCAAGTTCTGCATTGGGCTACCTGCTCAGCAGGGAGCTTCCGCTTCCTCTCCCTGTGTCCTCCCCTTTGCTTGTTCCCTCTCTCTCTCTCTCTCAAATAAATAAATAAAATCCTAAAAAAAAAGTTAAAAAATTAATTTAAAAATAAACAACTAGAATTTATTGGATGCTTACCAAGTATCAGGCACATTTCTATGTAATTAGTGTCAATTAAATAATTCAATCTTCATAATTACTCTATTATGTTGATACTAAAAGTACTCACATTTATATACAAGAAATTGGCTTAGGTATCAAATATTAAGTAGTTTGTTCAAAGTCACAAATTCACTATTATAACCTTGTACTTAATAATTACTAGGTAAGTGATCATATGTTATTATTGGTACAAAACTATTTAGCTTTAACATACATGCAAATTTGGTAAAAGCTCTGTAATTTATCACCACTATCATATTTATTAAAATAAGTATTGCTTTCAGAAAGTAAAATCTACATTATTCTTACCTAAATATTCTAGAGTAATACAGACAGTAATTTTTTTTTCAAATTGTGTTACCTTACTGTGAGTATATATCAAGTATTTTTTTTTTGTCTTTAATTTTATTTATTTATTCATGAGAGACACACAGAGAGAGGCAGAGACACGGGTAGAGGGAGAAGCAGGCTCCATGCAGGGAGCCCGATGTGGGACTCAATTGCGGGACCCCAGGATCATGCCTTGAGCCAAAGGCAGACATTCAACTGCTGAGCCACCCAGGTGTCCCTATATCAAGTGTTAAAAGAATTATTCAGTCATTCTGTTAAAGTAGATATTCTGAAAGTTGAATAACTATTTACTAATTTGAAAGAGTTTAGTCTTGATTAGAATATGCTATTAAATTAATTTTAGTGTAATATTACTTATAAATTAGCTCTAGTTATTCTGTATTTTCTTAAAAGCTGGCACAATTTCTCATAGCTGCTTTCTCTTCTCATAGCTCTTATTAATAGGGAGAAAGAGAAATGAGAAATTATATTATTGATAATATGGAGAACTTTTAAGATAAATAAGAACAAATAAAATTTTATTTTGCTATATGTATAAAGTTATGATATATTTAACAACTACATTATTTAAAATATATGCATATTTGTACACTGGATGTGTACATGGACATCACACAGGTAAATGCCACTGTTTGGCATGTTGCACTGCCTTCTAAGACCAAGTTTATTTTAAAGAGAGATAAAAAAACTTTCTAATAAAGAGACAGCTGGCTTTTTGCTAGAGATTTCTATTTGTTCATTATACCCTTTTATTCATCTTCATGGACACATACTTAGCTAAGCCACACTTATCAGACTCAGACTTTTTTTGTATTCAGTGTAGCTATGTGGTTGAGTTCTGGTTAACGGGATGAATATGCTAATGACATTTCCAGGTCAGTCACAAAATAATTTCCCATATGTAATTCTACTTTCTGTTTCTCCTTTATGCAGCTCACTGGTTGAGACCTCAAGGTCATAAGGAAGTATAGAGCCCTGGATGGATGGAATCTTGACTCTGGGATCTTGGATTTTATATAAATAGAAATAACCAATATCCACAGAAGCCAATGACATTTTCTCATTGATTATAACCACATATAGTGTGCCCTCACTACTAAAAGAAGGCCTCACATTAGTCAAGTATTATAGGAAATACATTTTTATATATTCACGGGCACAGCAATTTTATCTTTCAAGAACCGTTTTTGAGAAAGCTAGAAGAAAATACTCTTCAGCACAAACAGAAAGAAATTTATGAGATTCTATTGGTAAAGAATTTAACCAGTCTAAAATAAAGACATAGAGGAGAGTGGTCATTAAGAAGAAATATAGAACTACTAAATTATTTAGTGTGTTCTTTCTCTAGGGAGAGAAGTGTTCCAATTTACAACTTAACAGAAAATTTCAGATTAATGAGTGTTTACTTGCAAATAAAAAAAGCTAAAAGAACAAGTAAATTTGAATTCTGAGTAAAAGAGAACATTGTATAAATTAGGAAATGTAATGATAAATTAGTTGTAAACTGTATTCTAATAAAAACCTTGAATATTGTTTCAAATAAAGTTTCTAGTGTAAGGATCTTGAGAAGATAGTAAAACAGGGAAATATGTGTGATGGTTTGGAAGGTGATATTGTAAGGTACCTAAATTTTCTTTTTCTATAAGGTTTAGGCACTGGATAGCATTAAAAATGTAAGAATCGGGGATGCCTGGGTGGCTCAGCGGTTGAGCACCTGCCTTCGGCCCAGGGCATGATCCTAGAGTCCCAGGATCGAGTCTCACATTGGGCTCCTTGCATGGAGCCTGCTTCTCTCTCTGCCTATGTTTCTGCCTCTCTCTGTGTGTGTGTGTCTCTCATGAGTAAATAAATAAAAATCTTTAAAAAAAAGTTAAGAATCAAAAGATAACATAATACATATATTAAGTAGATAAAAGTAAATCAGTAGCATGAGAAAAACTTAAAAGTTAAAATTTGTTGATAAGCATGAACATGGAAGAAACAATTTCTATAGTAAGCCTTATAGTATCTTTTCATTATTAAACACTATGCACTTAATCATTTAATTTTCTAATTTAAATAAAAACGACAAGATTTAATATGTGTCAATTCTTCATATATGTAAGAGGTGAAGGAAGCTATTAATTTACCTATGTACAAAATAAAAAATGGAGAAAACTTACATGACTATTTTCCAGGTCATATTAATCTTTGTTGATAGACATTCAAATGAGAAAAAAGGAAAAAGAAAATTTCCAGGCCTTGAGTGTCTTATTCAGTTGATTCTATGATTCTTTTAAAAGAAAGTACTGCTGTTTTTTTTCAAGATAGCATATAATTATGGATTGTTAGTGTAATATATTTAGGCACACACATATGCATATACAAATATATGTCTATTCTATTGATTTTGACTACATAGTAATAGAAATTAGCTGCTAAAATGCTTATAGAAAATTTGTTTTTCTGTTGCTTTGCAACCAATTATCTTCATAGCATTAGGTGGGAATTAGTTTGATTAGTTTGATGAAATGTTCTGATTGAGACACCTTAGGTATAAATCAAAATTGACTTAATTTAATTTCCATCTGTGATTTGATTAGAATCATACTGCAGCTAAACTTATGTAGATGGGCTAGAATTGACAATCCTTTTTTTAAAGTATTACTTGAGTTTCATTTTTGGAAAACCTAATCACTAAAACATATTAAGTGATATTTAAAAGAGCATAATTTCCATATACCTACTGATTTAACTCCTTGATTTATTTGGAGAAAATTTTCTAATGCTGCCATTTTTTTAAGTTTTATTTTTTAGCATTATATCTGTTTATACAGTGTGCTAAGAATTTATAATATTTTATTTCATTATTTTTAAAACCTGTAGCTTCCAAAGTAAAATACCAAAATATTCTTAGTCCTCAGAACTTAAGATAGATATATGTTCACTAAAATATTACTCATATAAACATCAGATTCTTGAAGGAAATGTTTCCCACACTGTAGGGGAACAGGTTTATGGATACTCTGACATATTTTTTTTTTTAATTTTTTTTTTTAATTTATTTATGATAGTCACACAGAGAGAGAGAGAGGGGCAGAGACATAGGCAGAGGGAGAAGCAGGCTCCATACACCGGGAGCCCGACGTGGGATTCGATCCCGGGTCTCCAGGATCGCGCCCTGGGCCAAAGGCAGGCGCCAAACCACTGCGCCACCCAGGGATCCCCTACTCTGACATATTAATTAGAAGTTTCTGGAGCACCTGGCTGGCTCAGTCGGTAGAGCATGTGACTCTCCATCTCAGGGTTGTGAGTTCAAGCCCCACGTTGGGTATACAGATTACTTAAAATATTTTTTTTAAAGGAAGAATAATATGCTCTGACAAAAATCTGTCTGAATTGGTTTCCTGCATCTGCTTTTTTTTTTTAAAGATTTTATTTATTTATTCATGAGAGACACACACAGAAAGAGAGAGAGAGAGAGGGGAGAGAGAGAGGCAGAGAGACACAGGCAGAGGGAGAAGCAGGCTCCATGCAGGGAGCCTAATGTGGGACTGATCCCGGGTCTCCAGGATCAGGTCCTGGGCTGAAGGTGGCACTAAACCACTGAAGTCACCTGGGCTGTCCCCTGCATCTGCTTTTGACAAATAACAACACAAATATACTTTCTTACAATTCTGGATTTCAGAGTCTGAAATCAGTACCACTGTGTGGAAATTAGCATGTCAACGGGCCTTATGGGAGAATCATTCCTTGCTTCTTCCAGCTCCTGGTATCTCCTGGGATTCCTCATCTTGTAGGTACATCATTAAATATCCAGGTCAGTCTTTTCACATCTCTCTTGCTCCATCTTGACACTGATTTTTCTGTGTGTAAATCCTCCCCAAGCTTCTCTCTCCTAAAAAATATGCATGATAATCCTAGTAGGATAATTCAGGACAACCTCTCCATCTCAAAATCCTTAATCATATCTACAAAGACCTCTTTTGGTGTCACGTGAGGTAAAAATTATAGGATTAGAATGTGCATATATTTTATGAGTTGTGGTTTTCAGCCTACCCTACTAGCCCTTAGGCTTTCAGGGCTACCAGTTCTCTCTGATCTCTCTAGAACTAGTGGAGAGTCCCTCAAAGATACAAAATTGCATGTTTGTCTCCTTGTGGATGAGAAGCTCTTATGCCTTGATAACATCTTGAACCTTGCTAGTCAACATGTAAACTCTAGATTAGACAGTATCATCAACATTATGGGAGATATTGTTAGATATGCAGAATTGGGTGGATCCATCCTAGAAGTACTGCATCAGAATCTCCATATTAATAGAGCAGCTTCTATGTATGGTTTATAGGCACATAGGAGTTTGAGAAACACTATATATATATAGTGTTTATATATATATTACATATATAATATATATATATAATATGTCTTTCCAGACATTATTCAAGAAAAAAAATCAGATTTTTTAAAAAGTTAGAGGTGGCTTACAAAAGACAGATATGAATGACTGAAAATTACATTTTCTTGTCATAACAATTTTCAGTACCATGAAATCATAACTATGCAAATAATTGGTAGGGTTTTTTTTTTTAAGGTTTTATTTACTTATTCATAAGAGACACACAGAGAGAGAGACAGAGACATATGCAGAGGGAGAAGCACGCTCCCTGTGGGGAGCCTCATGCCAGACTTGATCCCAGGATCCTGGGATCAGGACCTGAACCACAGGCAGACACTCAACCCCTGAGCCACCAGGTACCCCCAGAATTATCATTTTAAATTGCAAATAGTCTTTACCATTTCAGAGTAAATAGCTTTCTTAGACATGCAATTTCACTAATGAAAATGGATTTTATTTGTATTTCAGATAATTTGTTGTCTTTTATATTTTTTCTATTATGAAATTTTGATTATGAGTAGTTTTATTTCAGGATGTGGTACATTACTTTCCAAAGCGTATTAAAATATATTTTGTTTTGACCAAAGCAGAGTTAAGCTGCAAAATGTTTAAGAGAGCAAAGGTCTAAAAAAATAAAATTAAAAAAATAGAGAGCAAAGGTCTTTGCCCAGTAGTACTAGGTGTTTACACAAGCAATTGTAAAAATATAGGTCCACTATAGATGTAGGAAATTACATTATATATATATTACATTATATATATATTATATATTATATACATATATATTCATAGTTTACAACTTAGTATACACAAAGATTTTTATAGAGGGCCTGAAAATATTCCCAAACTTCTGAAGTAGACACCATAAGAGATCAACATTAAATTACTCATAAAATATCTATTGATCCCATGTGCAAAGCAAGCATGATTGGCATGTCAGCATGTTTTTTTTTTAATTTTTTTTATTATTATTTATGATAGTCACAGAGAGAGAGAGAGAGAGAGAGAGAGAGAGAGGGGCAGAGGGAGAAACAGGCTCCATGCACCGGGAGCCCGATGTGGGATTCGATCCGGGGTCTCCAGGATCGCGCCCTGGGCCAAAGGCAGGCGCCAAACAGCTGCCCCACCCAGGGATCCCGCATGTCAGCATGTTGAACAGAAAAGTATAATCTTTAACTTTGGAAAGATTTCTGATTTGGAGGAGGAATATTACATTAATATTTACTATGATTTTATTGTTTTCCAAGTAATTTATCATGATCTCACCATGTGTTACCGTTTCTAAGTTCAAGGGAAAACATGATGTCATTGTATTTTGTTTTTCACTAGTAATGTAGAATGTAATGCAGAAATGAAAAATAGCTTTCAGATCCTTAATTCAATGTATTTAATTAACCTGCTAAAGAACAGTATAAAAACTAAGTTTTAAAAGGCAGAAGAACTGTTACTGTGTATGGGCTTAGAATTCCTATCACCACTTAAATTTTTAGCAGTCATGTGACCACAAATCTTCATATTGATCTCAAATAGAGAAAGCATTCCTAAGCTTATAATATATATATATATATATATATACACACACATATATATATTCATATTTGATTAGATGTTGAATAAGTTTGGCATAGAAGAAAGAGTAGCTTGTTAGGATATAGAAGAATTTCTACCTCCTAACTTTCTGTCATCTGGGCCTCTCACTTGCTTCATATATAACCTTAGCACATTAATAACTTACTGGCCTGAAAATGATGGGCTGATCAAAATAATTTCCATCAGATCATATTTTTTTAAAGATTTTATTTATTCATGAGAGACACACACAGAGAGAGAGAGAGAGAGGCAGAGACACAGGCAGAGGGAGAAGCAGGCTCCATGCAGGGAGCCCAATGTGGGAGTCGATCCCGGGATTCCAGGATCATGCCCTGGGCCAAAGGCTGAGCCACCCGGGGATCCCCCAGCAGATCATATTTTTAATTCTATATTTTTATTATATTCTTCAACCAGAAGCATATCTAAAATGTTGAAAATGATGAAAGTTTATAAAAGAGAAACTAGTCTTCACTGTAGAACATTTGAAATTCTTCACAGTGAAAATATATTTTATGAATGCTAAATATTCCAGATTTTGTTCACTATTGCTGTTAATACATCGGATAACACAAACTTTACAGGTTTGTCTAAAATATATTTTATTTTGACCTTTCTCCTTAAGAGTAAATATGGAATATGCCATATATCACTTATATGTGGAATTTAAGAAACAGAATAGATGAATATAGATAGAGAGTCAAACCATAAAACAGACTCTTAACTATAGAGAACAAGCTAAGGGTTGCTGAAGGAGAGGTGGGCAGGGGGAATGGGCTAAATGGGTGGTAAGGATTGAGAAGGACACTTGTGATGAACACTGTGTGTTGGATGTAAGTGATGAATCAGTAGGTTCTACTCCTGCAACTAATGTTACACTATATGTTAACTAACTAGAATTTTAATAAAAAATTAAACCAAAGGGAAGAAAGGGGATGTGGCATACATATATAAAGAAATATTATTCCGCCAGGAGAAAGAAGGAGATCCTGCCATTTGCAACAACTTGGATGGAACTTGAGGGCACTCTGCTAAGTGAAACAAGTCAGAAGACAGATACTGTGTGATCTCACTTTCTTGTATAATCCAGTAAACTGAACTTGATACAGAGAGGAGAATGGTGGTTACCAGATGCTAGGGGTAAGAGCAGTGGGAGATGTTGGGCAAAGGATACAAACTTTCAGTTACAAAACGAATAAGTTCTGAGGAGCTAATGCACAGCATGGTGACTATATTTAATGTGATTGTGTTATAGAATTGAAGGTTGCTAAGAGAGTAAATCTTAAATGTTCTCACCCTGACAAAAAAAAAAAAAAATGAAATGGTAATAATGTGATGTGATGGGGGCTGTTAGCTATGGTGCTAATAATTCTTTGTATATGTATTCACATTTTGTACTCCTAAAACTTATTCAGCGTTATATGTCAACTATCTTAGTATATCTGGGGAAAAAATAAAAGGAGTAGAAAAAAAGAGTAAATATGGAATAGGGGAGCTTTTTGAACATTAATATGGCCAAATGAGGATAATACCTAAAATCTGCTCTATTTTATTGCCCTTGAATATATTTCCACGTGGTAGTTTTAATATATATGATTATGGTTCAATGAAAGTTTTGCCTTTCAAGATCACACAGTACGGTCTATTACTTAGTAATAATTTGTATATTTGTTTAGGAATAATTCTTAAAGTAAAACTTCTAAGAGACTTTAATTTTCAGTATAGCAGATATTACCTGAATAATATGAAGTTACCAGAAGACAAAGAAAGGTGCATTTTTAAAAATTCTTATCTTGTTATAAGACAGAACCCAAATATCCAGAAGCGTAATATTATAAGTACTCTCAAAAGAGGAAATAATGTTTTACATATTCTAGACCATGAAAAAGAAAGATTTTAAACAATATTAAAAGACATATATTGAAATATTTTAATTGTAAAAAATGATTATTTCTGAAGGAAGTTGTTATGCATCTCCTTAATACTAACAGTTATTGTTAGCCATTGTTTTTTCTCAAAGATCTATTTAGAAGAATAAAACTGTATTCTTCCTGAATGCAAATAAGGCACCAGCTTCAGTTTCTATCCAGATAATGCTCCTAGTTACATCTTTTAAGGGATTTCTATGTTCATAGTAGACTACAGATCCATTTGTATTTTCTTCTTTATAGAGCAATCATATGACCCATTCCCTAAGCATTATAACTAGAACAAGGCAGCTTTGCTTTTTTTTTCCCCCAAAAGAAGAACATTTTGTATTCAGTGACAGTGTTTTCAGTGCTTCTTTTGTTTCTATTTCTGATTTTCTCATTCATTTTGTGGTGACTTTGTGTTGTTTATTTCAATGCTATTATGATTCAGTTTGTAGAAAGATCAGCTACTCATTCAACAATAGATCATTTTATTAAAACAGTATATCATAGACGGGGACTCTTATAAAATTATATCTAATTTATACATCTACCTAAAGGTAGAATTATTTCTTTTGTAATAAACAAAATTACTTAAGACAAACATTTCCCTAAAATATCTACAAAGTATAATAGAAAACTTTAATTTCATAAAATATTTTAATATCTAGATAATTGTTTTAGCAAATGAAATCAATTTGTTCTTTGATATAAATTCAATATATTTAATCAACAGTTCTTCTATGACCCGTGAATGTTTTTCATAGGCCATATTCAAAAAAGTAAAGTATGTTGTTTGATTCTGCTATAAATGTTTATATAGTTCCATTAAATGATAGATATAAGAAATAAACCAAATGATTATATCCAGTGACAACTTAAAGGTTAGTCTCACTCTTACATGAAGTTCCTATAGAGTTACCGAAAAAGTTTCCTACTAATCAAAAAAGTAATCTATTTCAAATATTTGAAACACATTAATCATGGTGTAGCAAAGGGAATATTTTGGGTAGGATAGTCTATTTGCTCATAAACTTACATCCCAAGTATCTAACTGAAATATCAGTGAAAATGAGTATCACTAAAAATATGCATAAAATAAAAATTAATAATAGTCCCAAATGTAAAAGTTAACAGTCTAGCATGTGCCTAATTTTGATCTTGTGTAGATTTTGAACAGCAGCAATGAAAACAGTAGGACCAGCAGTGAAGGGGAGGTTTTGGACAACCATAACTCCCAGTTTTGTATGTGAGACAGTAAAATGTCACTCATGTGGGTGACTCATGATTGTCAAGGGTAACAAGTTCTCTAGAATGTCCCATTTGGGTTCTGTAGCCAACAACATTTGAACTTCATTTAGCTTCTGCTTATCAGCCACATTCACTTCTTAAAGTCAGGCTTTAAACAAGTAAACCACTTTAGGTCATTAATCCATTAAACATACTGTTACCTCAGTGTGAATTCCTGGGAATCCAGATATGAAAGAGAAAAAAAAAAAAAAAAAAGACCTGTCCTTGATGATCCCAGAGGCCAACAGAGGAGAGAGACATATTTTCAAGTGTATTGCATTATTATAAGATGACTGAAACAATAGAAACATTTGTAAGAGAGGAGAATCGAATGAGATATATTTACATTTAGATATATATGTTTGCTTTTTACCAAGGAGGTATTAATTTGAGATAGAAATATAGAAGTAATCATAAAACACTACATATTTAAAATCTTCTCTTATAAAGAAAAGCTAGGGTGCTTAAAATATGTTAACCTTATGGAAAATATAGAGAAAAATGAAAACTTATTAAGCTCTTTGCTATATGTTGTAACTTCAGTGATGAACACAAAATGATTTAAATTAAATGTAAACATGTTTCATGTTATTCAGGCCTATAGTAAGACCACTAAACCAAATAATTAGTTCACTGAATGTTTCATTTTATTATTAATTAATTTATTTATTTTAAAGATTTTATTTTTTATTCATGAGAGACACACAGAGAGAGGCAGAGACATAGGCAGAAGGAGAAGCAGGCTCCCTGTGGTGACCCTGATGCAGGACTCAATCCCAGGACCTGGGATCACGATCTGAGCCAAAGGCAAATGCTCATCCCTGAACCACCCAGGTATCCTTCACTGAATATTTTAAGTAGAGTCCATATATTACTTGACTGAACACTTGATCTATGTAAGAATATCAATGGGAACAGCAGATAACACTGTTTTAAAGGTATCAAGTGCCTGAAAACTGTGGTGGATGCTTATGGAGTGAAGGGGTTACATTTGCAGTGGGGTTTGTGCTGGGTCTGGAGGCAGAAGTCTTGGATTGGATTTGCAGTTCTGTCATCTGACAGATATGTGATCTGTACAGTGACACTTCTCTGAGCTTCTATATATACATTAGAAACCATATGAATCTTTCTCCACATAACTGTGAGAATTAAAGATCGATATTTCTTGAAAGCATTTGGCAAAGAGCCTGGCACACGATGGTTCTTACTAAGAGTACACTGACTTGAATTATGGGTAATCTCTACTGTGTCCATATGCTTGACTTTACAATTAAGTAGAAAGACATATATTTTAAACTTTGATATACATTTCAAATAACATTTATTCATTTTTGTGTTATCCATATGTATGTGCTAAAAAGTGTAAAGAAGTTAATTTGTCATTATATTTATTATAATGTGCTGAAACAAGAATAAATTGAATTTTACAGTACAGTCCTATATTATATTTAAGACATGATTAGTGCATATGATATAAAAAATAAGTATCACGTTTTCCTTTTAAGATGTGATTATTAACTCATTGGAATTAGATAAAAGGAAATATTATAGTCACTTTTTTGGATATTTTTCTCCACATTTTCATAAGAGTTAACAGAGATTGTCAGGTTAGGGAAAATAAAACACAATTAATTTGTGTTTAGAGATGTTTCCTATTTTTCTGCCTTCATTGCAGAAGATTTCACAAAGTCTTGACAGATACAGTTGCTTGCCTATCTATGGTTGAAGTTGTTACCGGTTCCTCTGCTAAGCAAATTTCCCCATGTGAAATGTTTTATCCTGCCTGGGTCAATAGATACAATACCACTGTGACAGGAATTTATTTGTTCTATTTCACATGAGAATTTTTGAAACCTATTTATTTGCCTGAGATTGTTTTAGCTTCTTCCTTTTACATGAACTCACAGTATTTTTATCTTTTAACACCTTAAATTTTCGAGTTAATATAGTTTTCCTTGTTATTTTCTTATTTCATGATAAATCAAACATATTAGAATTTAGGTGAGTTTCTTGAATCAAGAGAGGTGCATGCTGCAGCAAGATGTAAATGTGTTTTAAATTGATTTTTAAATCAATTTTGAGACGTTGAACAACTGTTCTTTGTAACATTATGGAACATATTCTGAATTTTTATTTGATGTCATAAGTAGGTCCTATAATTTATCCATTTGTATATTTTCTTAAAGTATGTATGGATTATAGCAGGAGTTCTCTAGTATATAATCAGTTTCTTTGGCATTAACTTCTTGATTTTCTCATGAAATACTTTTGCTTTATCATGAACACCAGTAAAGTATTACAATAAAAGATTTAACCTATGCCTAGTACAAATGGAAAATAATTAGTTAACCCTTGGAGAATTTCATGCTTGTGAAATTATCTCCGTATGTAGAATGCTCTCAGTACACTACCCTAATCACCAAACAAATTACACATTCTCACATTCTTTGCAAGACTTTAACTCTTTGTTAGCCTACATTATCTCTATCTCTCCTTTTTTTTACTGATAAATAATCTTATATTTTGATTCAATTTGATATAAACAACTCATTTTGTTTATGTTTATTTTTGTAACTTTTACTTCTTTTTGGAGTAATGTTGTGTCTAAAAAGTAGTCCTGGTAACAGATTTCTTTACTCGTAAAGTCTATAAAAAGCTGTTGATAGCATAGAATGATAACTTAATTGTCGCAGTATAATAATTCCCAATTTCCCATGGGGGCTGTGAGAAAATTAGGAAAAGATAATGATTGTTTTATGTAAGGCTGAGAAAAATAAATGTTTTTTATTGTAAAGAAGCATTCGAGCTTGACTAAGAGGCCATCAATTTTCCCAGAATTTCCAGTCTACCAAAAAAGATGGAAGAGTGTTTTGTATAATAGAAGAATTTTGCTAAAAGAGGAGTGGTGACAGTTACAGAATACCAATAATGTGAATACTGCCTGTTATTGACTGAATATTTGTGAATCCCCAAAATTCATATGTTGAAAGCATAATCCTCAATATGATGCCATTAAGAGCTTTGAGTGGCTAATTTCCAAGAGTAATTAGGTCCTGAGAGTTGAGTCCTTATGGTGGCATTAGTGTTCTCATAAGAGAACTGGCTTCTCTATGCATTCTCTGCCCTGTGAGTAAACAAGTAGAAGGTGACCATCTGCAAGCCAGAAAAAGGGCTCTCACCAACTCCTGAATCTGTCAGCGCACTGATTTTTTTGAACTTCTCAGCCTCCAGAACTGTGAGAATTAAATGCTTATTTTTTAAACCACTCAGTTTATGGTAATCTGTTATAGCAGTCCAGACTAAGACCACCAGAGACTCAAAACTGAGTACTTTATTTTTGTAGAGTGAGAAGCTATATTTTTTAAAAATAAAGGTTTTATTTTAATTATATTTTAATTATATTTTTATTATATTTTAATAAAAAAAGGTTTCGGGCATCCCTGGGTAGCTTGGTGGTTTGGCGCCTGCCTTTGGCTGAGGGCGTGATCTTGGAGACCTGGGATCAAGTCCCACATTGGGCTCCTTGCATGGAGCCTGCTTCTCCCTCTGCCTCTCTCTCTCTCTCTCTTTCTCTCTCTTATGAATAAATGAATAAAATCTTTAAAAAAAGGTTTGAAATGAGAATAGCTACATTCTTGTTATATCCTTGAGTATTGCAGGACTGTTGTCGGCTCTCCTATAATAGATTAAAACAACTTTTTAAAATAGTAGTCATAAGTGAGTACTCACCAATAAGCCAGGAACATAATATCTATCAGGGGAGGTGAGCATTCCTAAGCGTCCTAAATTCCCCAAGGAGGATAATGGCTGACAGCTGGAGATTATTTTCTGCAAACGCCTACAGGGGTAATGATTTATATAAACAAACTCCACCTGACTATGGAGAATCATCTCAATGCTCAGGGGAAAAAAATGGAGCTGCAGAGATTAATATAAAGGCATATGTAGTCATCTAGTGAGGAGAAAGTGGCTTCCACACAGGTATGGCAGCTTCATCTGGATATAGAGAAGTGAGAGTTCTCTGATAAGGTCTGTATAGAGAACCACACTGCCTCATAATCATTCTGTGGAATCAGTTGCCTCCCTTAAGGATGATGTGTGAAACATGAGATTTTGTGGGAAAGATGTTAGAGTTATTTGGTAAACAGGTAACCTAGCACTCAAGCTGCCACACTTTTGAGAGTTGAATGAAGAATTGTTATTATTAATGATTATGTGGGGATAATAGGCATAAGCCAGAGCCATCCTGGACAAGCTGTCTGCACTCTAAACTTAGAACATAGTTTCTCTGCTCCAAAATGCAAAGAATATTTAAGCTAAGGTAGAAAAATAATTTTAATGAATTCACTGGAAATAATGTTCAACAAACAAGAGCAGGTAACTCCTAGACCCAGCATATATGTATTTGTACCTTTAGACTGTATAATTCCAAACCAGGTAATAGACACATGTTGATCAAATAGTCTTGGTTAGAACTGTGCATATCCTATGCAAAATCAAATGAATTCTTATGTGGAGTAAGATAATTTTTTTCTATGAATTGCCTGTTTATATCTAGTAAGACCTAGGCACTGTAGAATCCATTACAAAATAGAGTGAATCAAATGATGAGAATCTGAAAGATTGAGTACTTCTTAATTTAGCATAAATTAAGATTATTCTCAGCATGGCCCTCAAATTGAGAGATTAAACAAATTTTATTGAAATGCTGGGAACTCTTTGGAAAACAAAATAAATTGCCTAGTCACATTTTCAGAGAAATAATTTCTCTTTATCTTAAAATGCAGTAAGGAAACATAGCTATTAGGTTGGCAACAGCAGAACAGACTGGAATAGTCTTCCTAAAACTAACAGATTTCCATCTGGTTTACTGGTTGGCTATTATTGACGTTCACATGCATAGGAAAATATATACTCTGATACCAGGTAGTGGATGGAATTTGAGTATTCAACTCTTGGTATGAAACTAGGAGTACTGGGGATCCCAGGGTGGCTCAGCAGTTTAGCACCTGCCTTTGATTCAGGACGTGATACAGAAGTCCCTGGATCGAGTCCCGCTTCTGGCTCCCTGCATGGAGCCCGCTTCTCCCTCTGCCTGTGTCTCTGCCTCTCTCTCTCTCTCTCTGTGTCTCTCATGAATAAATAAATAAAATCTTTTAAAAAATGAAACTAGGAGTACTTATGCTAGCAGAAAATGGGAAAGGAGCCTAACAATTGATAACAGGTACTAGAACACCTTCCAGTTTAGAAATTGCTGCAGGAAGACCATGGGAGCTACAAGATAGTAGTATATCACGCCAACATTTTAATTAACTAAAGAAATCCAGTGGAGGGCCTCTCTCAAATTATTGTCACATCATCATCAGAGGTTTTCTTTGTCAGTGTTGGGGAGTTATGTTTATTATTCTATTAATATAGTCAGTGTTAATATTTGTCAGTGTTGGGGAGTTATGTTTATTATTCTATTAATATTATTGATATCGTCATCATCATCTTGCCTATCTAAGGAGAAAGTCATGTAGACTGACAGGGTAATATTTGAAAAGAAACAAGAAATGCCAATAACTCTCTTGTGTCATTGGCTGGCATGCATATATGCTCTATTAAATTTAAAACGTTTGAGTGTACCTTCTCAACCGTTTGTATCTAAGGGCTAATACACCCCAAAAAAGTGACACACAGGTGTCCAAATGTAAAATTCTATTTCCAACTCATTTTTTGAATGCTAATGCTGGTAAACATTATGATCATGAAGTCTGGGGAATCACATTACAAACACGGTTTGAGTACTTGTCTGCCTAAATATGATGGGAATGCTGAATCAATTGTTAACCATTTAAAAAGATATTTAAAATACACCATGTATTCAAATTCTAGAGTTTCACTTTCCAAACTCAGTAAATGTTTTCTGTAATGAATTTTAAAACACTTATGCTTCCTACTTCCTTAATTGAGTTGTCTGGGGAGGTCATAAACTGTTTATAAATATGGAGCCTCTTGTGCCTGTTCAAAATCACCAGTGCATGAGCAGAAGCAAAAATGAAACAATATAATTTGTCAAGCACACTTTTTTTTATAACTTATGAATACTAAAAGAGAAATCTAGTCTTATTTTTAAAATAAATGAATAACAACAATTAATTTCCTGTTGTTTTTGTATTTTTCTTAATTAGGCTGTTAGGTATTTTTCTATGAAGTTATATTTAAAATTAAATTTCAGAAAATTGTTTTCAAATTAATTCACATATTGTAATAAATTAAGAATCATGGCTTTTTGAAAAACTAGTTTTTCAACTAGCTAAATGGTGTGAATTTCCAATTAATTCTCTGTAAAAAGAACTGCTTCGTGTTTTACATTATGGTATTTTTTAATTTCAAAGTTAAATGTATTCCTTATGCTTTAACTAGAAGATTTAGATTATAGATTAAATAGATTCTGTCTGGTTCTAAAAGGCTTTTATTTAGGTTAACCCTAAACTTATTATTTCATTTTTAAGATATGACTGGCTTGAAACAAAAACACTTTGGTTGTATTTTGTTAAGAAATATACAAGGATAACTGTGTATTGTTGAAAAGGAATAAGATTTTAATTAAAAATAAACCTAATGTTTGAAGTTTATTTATTGTGTGTAATTTAATATATATTTATGTATCTGTTAAAGACTTAGCTTTCATATTTGTGTTTTACTTAACTGGAAGCTTATTTTTTCTGAGTTATTCATTTTTATATTGCAGACCTTGAAATATCTACAAATGACCATCAGTGCCGTCTCTCAAATTCTTCTGAATGAACTTGCTTGGGCCATAAACACGTTTTTTTGCTATTATGTTTGTAATATATCTCTGGGATTGTTGCAAACCACTTCTCATTTAAACTGCTTCTCTCTCTTTAAGTTTTTTCTTCTGTGGGCCCCTTCATTATCTCACTCCAGCTGCTTGAATTTTCTTTAATACACTCTACCCTGTACTTTGGAATGTTATCATATGCTATCATAGGTTGAACTTTTTTCTGTTGTTGGAATTTTTTTTTATTTGACCAAGTATGTAACTTTCTACTTCTATATCTAAAGCACCCTCATAAAAAATAAAAATAAAAAAGCATCCTCATATTTAGCTTTAAAAAATCTACTATGTTGTCTTATTTGCCAAGTCATCTGTTTTTGTCACTTTCTTCCATCCATGTGCTAGAAATGGGATACTTAAAAGTGTCCATCTATGATAAAAAGATAATATATTATTCATTTATATACTATTTAAAACATCTTTAAGACATATGGCTGTAATCAGGTCACTCCTAGCTTATATGCTAGAAATTACATTTGAGTAGCATACCAAGTAAATAAGGCTATTAGGACTTGAGTTCTAGAAATCAGAATTATTTACTCTTTATTTGATCTGTTTTTCATTAGATTGGACTCCTGTTCCAAAGACACACTTGTATGTTCTTTGAAAAAAGCCAATAGTTCCAATATGTTTAAAAACAATAAAGGATAAGAAATATTTTAAATGTGACCCACCAGGAAAAAAAATTCTCACTTCATTTTCATTAAAATAATTTCAGCTTGAGATTTCTTTCTAAATAATTTCAGAGCTATGTATCATGAAATCCATTTTCTCCTTCTATTCTAGAGTATAATGATTCTGACATCATATTTCTAAGTTTTGGACAACTGAGTCTTAAATATACTCTTTGTAAATCCACTTTACTATATGACCTAGAAATACAATATTTCAATACATCTTTAACAGAATCAATAATTGTATGGCTACCTAGAGAATAATTTATTAAGGCAATATATTGCATTTTTAACTGTACTTGAAAACTTTGGACAGAAGTTGGATCCATTACATTATGATAGAATACTTTATAAAAGTATAGTAAATTAAATATTTCTACTTTATTTTAATTATAGCATTTATGCTTAACCTTATTCCTGTGGGCCGCAGGAACATTTTGTTAAGATTCAGAATACTAAAAAAAAAAAAAAAAAAAAAAAAAAAAAGATTCAGAATACTACTTTTAAGACAATAAATTGTGTATTTTAGCTTATTATTTATGTAGTTTATTTAGCATGTATTTAAACCACCAAATTATATTTCTACTCTCAACAATTATGGTTTATGATTTCCTTATGACATGAGATTTTAACTATAAGAAGATTAGTTTTATCAGTTGAGGTTTTAACCCACCTCAGTGCTAAAATGTAAAACTAGATTGGTTTTATTAGAGGGGAGTATTTGATAGATTAGAAATTATTATCAAATATTTAGGGGTCCCTAGGTGTCTCAGTCAGTTAAACATCTAACTCTTGATTTCAGCTCAGGTCATGATCTATCTCAGGGTTCTGGACTGAGCCCTGCATCAGGCTCTACATTCAGTGGGGAGTCTGCTTGAGGATTCTGTCTCTCTTCCTCTCCCTCTGCCCTCTCCCTGATTGTGTACATGCTCTCTCTCTTTCTCTCTAATAAATAAATCTTATTTATAAGATAAAAATATATTATCAAATAATTAGTGTCCCATAATCTTCCCTTTAAGTGAAACTGATAGATATATAGCTATATTTGTATAGAAAAGTAGCTTGGCGATGGGAAATTATTTTTTCACATAATTGGCTGCTGTAACAATATCCCATTATATGTATATCCATATGCATATATATGTGAAGTTTCTATTGCTAATCTAAAACATTATTCTTAGACAAATGTAACCTAGACAAATTCCTTTACCTATTAAATGGTTTTTCTTTTGTTTCAAGAATCCCTCTTGACCACACACCTTGTTACTCACCTGTTGAATAAGAAAGTTCAATAAAGATCACATGACCTCTTTCAATACCTCTTTCATAAGGATATCTAGCATAATATGAAACTCAAGATCCTCAAATCCATTTTCCATTTGGTCACATACATAGGTGGTGAATGAAGATGACTACTCATTTCTAAAACGACAGACCAACACTAGCCTATCTAGTCTTTGACACTCAGATTTCCACCCTACTTATGACTGCATGACCATCAGCTTGTTGGCAGTGAATAATTGGTGAAGTAGTAGTCTATTAGGACTTTCCTCTGTACATTGGTGTTGCCAGAGTCACAGCACATTACTTAAGTCACAGTCACATACATTTCCTCTGTACATTGGTGTTGCCAGAGTCACAGCACACAGTACTTGATGATGTGTAGCCTTAGAGAACTTCTTAGATTTTGAAGAGAAATTATTCTCAGAGGTTTCCTAACTTTGAAAAGTCTTGTGTACTTTTTATTCAAGTATTGTCACAGCAGGGAAAACAACAAGCTGAGATTCTGTAACTCTCAAAAGCCTACATTTGAAAATTCTCATGAATGTATTAATACCATATCCTCACAGAGTTATCCTTGAATTTGGCCCAAGCATTAGGCAAATATTCACTTATTCAGGCAAATCTTGCATGGCTATTGTAAAGTGCTATCTTTCTTCTCTAAAATACATCAATAAAAATCTATTGGCAATGTTCAAGGAGGCAATACAAAGTCAACTTTTGTATATGGCTGCCAAGTGCTGGTCTCAGGTTAGAATTCACTGTCCCACATCACTACTACATTAGATCAAACTGCTCCCAATTTCCTGAAACTCACTTGAGCCTGTTTGAACTAGTTTCCTGCATAGTCTTTTTTCTTTCATTTTGCTTTATAAGGAATTAGAATATTTGCAGGTGTTTACACTGCAAGCAACTGTGTTTTTTGATGAAAGATACTCATTTTTAAGATCTCATTTTAAATCAAAGCTAAAAACTCGGTTGGTGCAGATGTATGCTCATATGAGAATGACTAAATTTTGCATCACAGGAATAAAGACCATATCATGTGAAAGGAAATAGAGAGAATGTGTCACAGAAAAAAATTAAAGGGTATTTTATGTATTTATATTGCTGCATGATAAAAGCTCAAACTCTTAATTTAGGACTTGTCAGTATGACCTAATTTCCTATTAACTCCAACAAGTCCTAATTTTTATTTGCAACTCGTTATAAAAAAACCTCTGCATTCAATTAAAAGAAAGAATATCATTGATACTTAAATTAGAAAATGACACATTTTATATTGGTGCAACTGGACTGTCAATTGAGCTTCTAAAAGAAGGAATCCAAAATAAAAACCACTGAGACTTTTTCATGTCTTATTTCAACCTCAAGTATATGGTTTCATTAAGTCACTTAAAATAGTTTCAACCTTAAATACAGTATCACACTTTTTTACTTGAGACATAAAAATAAATGCATCAAGTTTTAATATCATATTTTTATTTTAAGAGCATTGGCCTGGTTTTTAAAACTTTACATCAGTATTTTAAAGAGTGATTGACTTAGGAGTAGATTCCTGCTGCTAAAAGTTTGGAATTTGTTTTCTATTGACAATCTCACCTCTTTAACTTCAGTTTCGATATATTTATTATTATTCAGGTAAGGACATACAAGGGCTATTTCTTATTTTACTTTGTGTTGATTATAGAGATCTTTCACTATTTTCGTAAAAACCGTTTAAAATATGGAAGATAGATTTTTAAATAATTTTCGTCAAAATAGTTGGTCAATAGTAAAAAATAACAGCATTATGTGTTGTGCTAAAATAAGTTATAAGTATGATATTATTGGTATCTCAAAAGGAACTTCCACAACACATACATTTTGATAGTACACTGTTATATAAGACTTAACATAGCCAGAATGTAACTATGAAAAGCTAATTTGCTTCTGTATGGTCATGCTCCTAGGAATCAACAAGTTAATTTGCTATTCATGTTTACATCTCTTTTACTTTGCATTTCTATGGTGTTATGTTCTTTCATAGTTTCTTGGAATTATACTATATGACATATTTTGGAACTGCCACAATAATATTTATGGATTCTAATCTGTATTATAAAGTTTTATACTCTACTCTTTTTTTTACTACTGTGACCTACACAAGTGTTAAAATCCCATTGAAACTACTAGTCAGAGATAAATACAAATTGTACATGCTTTAGAAATTTTAGAAAGATATAAATAGCAAGTGTAACAAAACTGTGCATAGCTTGATAAAATAACTATGTTACCAAAATCTTCATCTCTCTTGGTTTTACATCTGGTATTCCCAATATTTTATAACTCAAAAATAATGTCTTGGCTTTTATAATTCTATTACATCCTTTCCTTTCAAAGAACGGCATTATAAAATTTAATTCAAAATATATGTGATTTAATTTCTTAGTTTTAGAGAAATTTTAGAATAGTGCAGATATGTGACAAATTTCTACTGCTGTTAAATTTCCATGTATTCTCTTTTCCCCTTTCTCCAATCTTTTTAGTTTTGGAGTCATCTGATTAAAGCTCCGTCTAAACAGCATTGATAATAAATATGTTATTCCCAGACAAAAGCATTAAAACTTAATGTGTGACCCTCCCCCTTTCTTTTCCCCTGCTTTGAACAACTCTGAAACTCTATGCTGACACAGGAGACTTATGAATATACCCTAAAAATGAGCAAGAAAAAGAACTTAAGCTCAATTTGAAGCAATTTATCTTTTAAAAATTGAGTGAGGGCAGCCCTGGTGGCGCAGTGGTTTAGCGCCACCTGCAGCCCAGGGCATAATCCTGGAGACCCAGGATTTATCCCATGTCGGGCTCCCTGCATGGAGCCTGCTTCTCCCTCTGCCTGTGTCTCTGCCTCTCTCTCTCTCTCTCTCTTTCTCTCTCTCTCTGTGCCTCTATGAATGAATAAATAAAAAATAAAAATTGAGTGATATCTCAGTTAAGAAATAAACAAAAAAGAACTTAATAATGTTATGCCATGTAGATTTCAGGGTTAATATTTTACTGCTACATAACCGGTTGACTAATATGGGAGAAATCCTTTATTAATTTTCATTTTTATAAATTATGCTATTGTATTTGTAGGAGGGGAAAAACTGCTTTCCTCTACCCATTTTAGGTCATTGGCCAGAGCCCAAATCTCCAAAGACAGATTAACAAGAGAGAAACAAACAGAAGTTCCTTAACATGTGTATCCTAAATAGACATAGGAGCATCCTGTAATGAGAACCTGAAAGGAGTGGTTAGAATTACAAAGGAACAATAAATCTTTAGAGATGTGACAAGACAAAAAATAAGCACTTTGAGTTTCTAGGAGAGCAAATTGTGAGAAGGCAAATATAGGGGGAACTAATGGAAGGTAGGAGGTTGTTAGTAAAGTATTACGTAGTTTCCCTGAGGGCTGTGTATAGAGTTGTCTCTGGTGATTTAAGAATTATCCTGCCCTTCCTAGTATAAAAAGCAGTGGGGAGAGCAGAAAGTTTTTGTGTCTGCTTTTTTTTTGTTCAGTTGCCTTCAGTTCAAAATAATCTTTATACCAAAGCAGCATTTTGCAGTGACATGTTCTGCTATCTTTCATATTTCTTTTATGTGTATCTTATTTTATACTAGAAACAACTGGATTTTATATTGCTTCCAGCCATCAGGTTCTACACTAGTTTTTTTTTTTCCTCTGCCTGAATTACTTCAAATTTTACTCATTAACTATAATTAGACACCATATAATAAATTTAGAAGCATTATCATAAGACATGTTGGGAACACAAACGGTAAACTGCCTAAGTAGTTTCCCCTAAGGTCAGTAATTGCTTCTCAGAGTAGATAACATTTGGGCCTGGTCTTACAAATGGATGGGAATTTTCCAGTAATAACAGCATGGCTAAGTTTATGGCATGCAAGAAATAAGAAAACAAGAGAACTTCAAAATATAAAAAACTAAGGAAATATCAGAAGGCTCTAAACATTTTTTATCGTTAAAATTCAGGGAACAGAACAGATATTTTTCTTAGCAATTGGCATATACCACTAATAAACTTTATCTTGGAATCAAAATGATTTTAGATACTAAGGATTCTGGTTCCTATTTAAAAACTTAGATGTCAATTTTTAGGCCTGACCATAGGTGCACAGCCAGGGCATTATAGTCTTTGAAAGGTGTTCCAGTCAAGGACCAGGCTGCCCTGGCTGGCCATGCTCTTACACATATCCACATTCTTATCCAGGAACTTGCATTACAAGGTCTCTTTATTTGAGCCCATGGAAGAGAGACTCTTTTCAGGTACCTCCCCTGAAACCTGCTTAAAGGGAAAAGAGGAGGAAACCTTGAAAACTCTTTTTCCCTACCCTGAACACCCAATACTATTCAGTTCTTAGTACTCCTCCCTTCTCCCATCTCAGGCTCCATAAATCTTCCAGAGACTTTCGTCTAGGGCTCCCTCAACAGTGAGACCACCCCCCACCCAACCTGCCACATCTGTGCTGATTCATCTGACCTTCAACCAGAGTAACCTTCCAGAAAAGAAAATGGAAAAGAGGGAGTCAGCACTGTCTCCAGTTTTAGATTCTTGCTTATACATGACAGTAACTGATTAAAAGCTTAACTTTTTTTGTTGTTGTTGTTTTTGCCTTGTTGCTTTCATCAGTTACTCTAATATCTGACAGTAAAATTCTCTCTCTCCCAGCCCAACTGAGCTCCTTTATGCTGTAGATTAAAATACTATCCCAGGTAGCAGATGATATACTAGGTGTGATACGTTACATTCTACATTTAGAATTCACAGTATAACATTAATGCTATACTTCTTTCTTGAGAACAATTTGCCTTTCAATTTGGAGGGCATAGCTTGTCATTCTGAAAAGAGTGAAAACTAAAAAAAACAAACAAAAAACACACAAAACACAAAAAAACCCTTATTATGTGGTAGCACGTGCAATTTATCTTTCACTTACTGTCAAGCATCTCTACTTTTTTGCTTGCCCATTCCTATCAGAATTATCTCCCCAATGTAGATGACAAGACTGTCATCATTTGGGATACTGAGATTATCTAGGTCCCTGTTGGCAAAATTATATCAGGAAGCAGAGAGATTATGTAGCCATTAAGTAAAATAGGGAAGGATACTGTTAAACTTGCCGGTTGAAAGCACATTGCTTTTGGTGTTCTTTAACAATTACTATAGACACAAAATAATTTTCCAAATTGACACTTGCATGTAAATTGAGTCTATGTTGATTTTCTCCAGTAAATAGACTGCACTTTAAGAGCAGCTATACAATTGTTAATCATGTGGTTAAATTTATGATAATCTGCTGACATTCTCCAGGATCCACGGGTATTCTGCACAGGCTAAACACACAAGCTGAATGAGGTTATATTAGGAATCCCCAATCTCTCCTCTCCCCGAAATCGTTATTATTGTTAGTTTACTACCTGTATAGGAAGTGTACTTACTTCTAGGGACATTTTCATGGCCGTTTAAGTCATTATGGTTTTCATTCTAGGGAGCAATGTTGGAACTGAAAACATATGCCAAATGGGAAACAAAGCAAAGCAAAACAAAACACAGGGTCTCTTGCCAAGGATGGGATCAGGTATCCATCAGGGACCCTGCGACGTAGTTTTCTTTCAAAACTCCTCTTTCCTATTGACTCCTTGGTTCCACGCTGACTAGTGGATTCTATTTACATTCTCTACCCGGGAATTAGCATTAGCTAATAACAATATCATAAATCCAATTATCTGATAGAGACCTCCTAAGAATTTCTGGTCAGTTTCAGGATCTGTGCACTCCTCATTTTCTCTCAAGTTTAAAGATGTTATTCTTACACAGGGAGAAATTACATTGACACAAGAGAGAACATATTCTTCCCCCAACATTAAGCCATAATATTTTTTAATTTATGAATCACATTCAGCTAAATTGATCAGTTTTTATAGCAAGAGATAACTGGAATGTGTCCTCAGTATAAAATATTTTTACTTGCCTACTTTTTGTCCAACTAATGGTTTCATCTAATCAGAATTTTATTTATTTATTAATTTCTTTACCATTGATTGAAAGTATATTTAACTGCATTATATGAGTTGTGTGCAGGTGAATTTTAACTTAGCTCTTTGGAAGTAAATAGAGAGCTTCATTTGTTTTTCTAAGAGACTTGACAAGTTGACAAACTGATGAGTTTTTTGTAAACTGCATGGATTTCTTATGAATATGAATTAAAATATTATATATCATCAATGAAACAAATTCATTGTAAATGCCACTTCTTGTGATACTATGATAATAGGAAGGAAAAGGGTATGCTTATGAAGAGAGATGACCAAGATGAGATTAGACTAATGCTGAACTGTGCTTACAATTCTTTTAAAACTAAAACCCAGGTTAAACTTTCTTGGCTTGACTTAGAAAATTATTTTATAAAATATTTTACAAAATTCATTTATAAACTACTAATGAGGATAATTTCTAATTTTTATGGCATTAATTACTCCCTTTTCTTAGAATGATAGAGATATATTCTTTCACAGAAAAGCAGTCATATCCCAGGAAAATTGAAAGTGATGTGATCTAGTTTTAGCTTACTCTACAGAGTTATATTTTACCTTATTAAAGTAAATTATAAGTAATATTTATATTCTAGCACATATTCAACCAAACTGTTATTCCTAAGTTGTTTGTTATGGTTTTGTAAGACATTAATAACCAGATCTGCTTCTTAAATTATGCTATCTTTTGCCTATGTAATTTTGTAAGATTTGTATAGTAATTTTTTAATATAATAACAAAAGACTTTCCCTTTAATGCCACTTAGATTGTTTGAATATTCCATCATGAGCTCACAATCAATTATTTCTCGGCATATTACTGCAATCTTTCCTTGAGTAATAATAGTCATACAGTACCTAATACATACTGGTATTAATATGAGTCCTTGCTCTATCAAACTAAATAGTATTTCTGGTTTTCTTAAATGATCAATTTCAGACTAGGCTGTTCTCCAAAACCATCATGACTTGGCCCCATAATTCTTTTGAGTAATCAGAGTCTTCCAGGAATGAACTCCCTGAATAAAAGTTCAATGCACCTTTGATGACATGCACTTATTCTTTTAGAAAAGGTATTAATACTGTCACTTGGGCAGCATTTGCTCTTTATAGCCACACAGTGGTTGCACATCTTAATGCAAGAATTGTCATATAACATTTGATTGGGAGGAGGTCATAAATAAGTAAAGAGTGAGTCTTTTATAAATTTATTAGTTCCAGACATAAATGTCTTCTCTGTCTCTGCCTTCTTAGGTCACAAGTTATCTCTTGAGACTAAA
The DNA here is from genome assembly GCF_018345385.1 of Vulpes lagopus. Taxonomy (NCBI): domain Eukaryota; kingdom Metazoa; phylum Chordata; class Mammalia; order Carnivora; family Canidae; genus Vulpes; species Vulpes lagopus. Next base: position 23,484,278 of record NC_054843.1, on the reverse strand, counting down.
GTACTACCTCTTAGTGACCTTATTCCCTGAAACTTAGTACTTCATAATTTTTCTAGACCAAACGACCAATGTTGCACACTTGAACATTTAATTGATTTGCTTGAGAGTGCCTTCTATACCTCCACAATGCATACAAACTTTGCATTCTACTGCTGAAATAGGTTTGCTTTTATCTGCCCTATTTTGAATATTATAAGAATCAGCGAAGTTACAAACAGAAATGGAATTAACTGAAGCTGTAAGAAATTGAAAATAATTCTGTACATAAATAATTTTTAAATATTGAGAAACATTTCAAACTTTATTTTAGATAGAGTTGAATTTTAGAAACTGAACAAAGTATGAAATGAGTTCGTAAGGGGCTATTTTAAGATGTAAGTATTAGGGCAGCCTGGGTGGCTCAGTGGTTTAGCACCGCCTTCAGCCCTGGGCCTGATGCTGGAGACCTGGGATTGAGTCCTGAGGCAGGCTCCCTGCCTGGAGCCTGCTTCTCCCTCTGCCTGTGTCTCTGCCTCTCTCTTTCTTTCTGTGTCTCTCATGAATAAATAAAACCTTAAAAAAAAGATGTAGGTATTAAAACATAAGAGAAAAACTTTGAAATACAAAGAAAATATGGCCTAAATCAGGCCAGGAATGTTTCCCTTAGTTTCTCTAGCCTACATATAAGCAAATTCCTAAGGAAAATAAATTTGGTTTAGTATAAAAACAGTGTTTTAATGATATTTTTTATGGATATTTAACCTTTAAAATATCTTAGAAACAAATGGTCATCCATCCTACAATACAATTGTAGAGTAAAGATCTATTTTTTGGTTTGTTTTACCTCATGTTTCTATTGATGAAGACAACGTGAATACATTTCCGTGTTTTCCAAATCATCAGAGTTGCACCGAATATTGTGCTGGTAAATTTTTAATAATTTGACTTCCAATGTAAAATTTATTGAAATTTATCATTTTCCTTTTTATGAAAGTAAATTTTCTCCCATGACCAACTTTATGCTTCCGATGCAATGTTTCTGCAAAGTTGTGGCAAGATACCACAAATTGGCTCTCAAGAGTTGAGAAGTATTGGCTCCAGCTCAATAATGGATTTTGTCCTAGATGAAAATGCATTACAGTGTTATTGTTGTAGTGGTTAAAGTGGTAATAAAGGGATCTGTGTTTCTTTTTTTTTTTTCCTTAGTTGTTTATATTTTCTATCCACCCCTATGTCAAAATTTATGTGGGGCAAGTCTGTATATATGTCCATACCAGTAACATAGCTCTAATGCATTTATATATAATGAATTTGTCCTGTTGGAAAATAATGTTACTATGCAACTGCCAGAAATGTGTATCATGAAAAATGCTTTTCCAGTGGCATTAAAAAATTTAAATGAATCAATCCACAATTTTGTACCTATTCATTCTTGTTACCAATACATTTGTTTCTAAACACTGGTATGTTCTTTTTTATGATCAGTTGTAGATAAATAATCCCATTAAATTTTCTTCCATTTCTATAAACATATTATTAACAATATTCCTTATTATTCTTTATTCTTTACTCACTGTTATTCTCATTGCCATGCACTATAGAAAAGGGTCCTTTGGTTATCTCTCTCTCTGAGTTGTTATGAGACTTAAATATGTTAATACAGTATTTATAAAAATGCCTAGCTGTAACTAGTAATATAAATATCTTCACTATTATTAAGATGTTTAGATTCTAGACTTTTTGCTTAGCAATGGAGCTTAAAAGATAATGGTAATGGTAATAATACAGATGTATTGACATTTCAATATGTGCAAGTAATTGTTTTAACCACTTTTCAGATATTAACTTAATTTCTCCTCCTCAAACCAATTTGATATGGGCTTTATTATTTTCTTATGTGTACAGTGGAGAAAGCTGAGCTGCACAGAGGTTGCCAAGTAAGTTTCTTGAGATTATGGAAGTGATAAATGCCAAGTAAGAATTTGAAAACATGAAGTCTAGCTACTGAAACCTTTGCCTAACCACTCTACCACATGTCTTCATAGTATAGTCAATAAAAGATAAAATGATTCAGAGAGGTGGGATTAATGGAATGGATTTATTATATATAAACCGTATTGTTGACCAGGTTCAAGCAGAGAGACTAAAGCATATTCCTTTCATTAAACAGTAAGAAATGCATCGGAGAAGGATGGGCTAATATCACTGAGAATCTTTGCTTGGGTGGAATAGCTCTGAAATATTTCTTTTACTTCATGTTGCTAAGTAGCCTAATGAAATTATGTTCCAGTTGCTCACAATTGTAACTTACTCTTACACTTTTTTTCTGTAGACTCATTCTTTTTTCTCTTTGATTTTCTATCTAGTAATTGTCTGCTGATACAACTTTCAGTAGAATAAAATTCTTATCTGATGTGACCATTCTTCTGTTAGATGCATGTTAATTTATTATATTTTTCGATTCTAGAATTTCCATTTGATTCTTTTTATCAATTTTTGATCCCTGGTGATATTCTCCAACTTTCCACTATTTTGAATAATATAATCACTTTTTTTTTTTAGTAGGCCCCACACCCAGGGTGGAGCTCAGTGGGGGGCTTTAACTCATGACCCGGAGATCAAGACCTGAGCAAAAATCAGGGGTCAAATAACTCATCAATTGAGCCACCCAGATACCACTTTAATCACTTATTTTTAAGTCAGATCATTATAATTTCAATATATTGTGCAAATCTGAATCTAGTAGTATAGTTTTTCATACCTTGGTCTTCTCTATGCCATGCCTAGGAAATCTTGAAATTCTTGAATGAATTTTGTGAATTTCATATTGTGTATGAACAAGCATGTATATATATAAAGTTTTGCTTGAAGTATTCTCCCAATCTTGTCTTCTGCCAAACAGCAGAGGAGTGGGTCACCTCATTCCTAAGACTTCTTTCTGAATTGTAGAAACTTTATTATAAAGTTTTGCCTATCTCTGGTTCATTTGTACTTCTTAAAGATTGCCATATAGGGTCCCAACTGAGTTGTTTTTTGTGCTTTATTTTCCTACATATTTATTTACTTGTTTGTTTATATTTAGGACCACCCTCCTTTCAGAGTTTTGAACTCCAATTTTTGTTTCCTTAGCAGCCTATGACTGCTGAAAAGTCTTCTTTATCTTTTTTTCTTTTGCTTTGTATTTGGCTTTCTACTTCATATCCTTCAAAGCTTAGGAGTCAGCAGATGTCTACATGGGAAATCCAAGTACCTGGCTTACTTCTCTGCTTCTTCCTTCTATCCAAGATATTGAGTCTTTATGTCATAGCACCCTAGAAAGCATGGAGTGTCATGTTTAATTTCCGTGTGACTGTGGTTACTCATGTATTCTATTCTGCTATTAGCAGCTGTCTCTTCATGGCTCATAAGACAGGCTTGACAATTTATCCAAGAGAAAAAGTAGAATGTGGAATACTGAGCTCAGTTCAATGACTTATTCTATTCTGTTGGATCTTGTTTTAAAATACATGTTAACACATTTCTGGAATCCACTAAAAGTTTTCCTGAAAGGTTCCACTAAAGGAAAGAGTCATGAAACTTAAAACTTATTGACTTAAGAATAATCTTAACTGTAATTAAAATAAAGATTTAAATAGATATCCCAATGTTCCCTAAGTATTAATAGGTTCCATAGATGGTATGGGAAAAAGGGTGGTGATCCAAATTCAGGCTTTGCTAGAAGAGATCAATGGTTTTCTATTAGAAGTCATATTTAATCTGCATAATAAAGTTCATTAACATAGAGCTAAATAAGTTTGAAAAGTCTAAAGGACAGTAGCAGCCTGTTTTAGCCTGAAGAGCTATAAAGCAATATGCTCAGTTGCTCAATACAGCTGGAGAAGAGAATATGACTAGGAAATGGGTGGGAATGATAAACAATAAAGATGGACTGTCAGTCAGGAGAGAGATCATAAAGAGTTTGTATATGATAAAGATACAGCCTGTTCAATGTTGTTCTTAATATAATAGTAATAACAACAATGGTATTATTAGTCTAAAGGTAATTACAAATTTTAAGCACAAGTAAAACTAGTGAATTCATTTTTTAAGGTGAGATTTAATGCCAGAGGACATAGATATCACTGTTGATTCTTCTCTTTTTAGCCATTTCAAATAAATCAAGCTGTTTAATATCTTTGAGATTTTTGTTCCTCATATATGATAGTATCATTCTTCCTTTCCTCTATTCTCACTAATATATTCAATAATGATTTATTATGGAATAAAATAAAGTAAAATATTTCTAAGTAACTACATGAACTCAAAGCATTAGAGAGATATGTTAGACTGACAGCATGCTATTTGATTCCTTTTTTATTAGGGGCTAGACTGACTAAAAGTGAGTTTATGGTCAGTGTTACTGCATTAGATTAATTGCAGAGGAACTCAATTCAAAATCACATATACTTGAGAATAATGTGAGTACAGCAGTCAGAAATCATAGGATATTTACATATTTAGCAAAGACAAAGTCTAGATTCATTTAAAATGTCCTGTCAGTGCTCAGATGCAATAATCCCTCACGCACTTTGTAGGGAAGGTCACTGAAAAGAGTAGCTCCAATTGCCTTATTAAAATGGCAATGAAACCAGTCAGTATTGCCAGACAAATGAGCATTTGAAGAAGTGTTTAAACTTTCACTGGAGCATGTCCAGATGTTATGTGACTACATCAAATAACTTGTGTTCTGATTTCATTTCATTGACCCTTGGGAATATTTTCACTTTACCACAGCTCTTACATTTCAAATGGCACAATGTTAATTTGTACTTGACTCCAGTTAGTCTTGTGTTCTCTCTCTCTCTTATCTATTATCTCCAATTCCTGCTTATGTCATTATCATTTTGTCCTTAATTTTTTCATTAAGTTCATTATTTTTCTCATATATGTATATATATGCATATATATGGAAGAGACTTTTTTCTGTGTTACTTGCTTTCTGAAAATTAAGTTCTTGTGGATTTTTTTTCTCTAATTTTTTTCTCTCTAAGTTTCTCGAAACTTACTTGTTAATTTCTATATTTAAAACAAGTAAGATCATTAAGGCCTGTGGAGGTCCCAATCTATCCCTGGTTTGGGTTTTCTGTCTGCTTCATAAAGCAGAATGTTTGTTTACTGCAAAGACAAAGTAGTCGTCTCCTGTGAAAAGTCCTCTAAAGGCAGTTGACTTTGGCATTTTTAGGAGAGTGGGAATTAAGTCCTCATGACCTGGGGGTTTTCTATAGGGATAGAGAAGACTGATTGTAACCAGAAAATTGAGAGTGAGGTGCATTTACCTCAAGAACTCATCACTGTTAAGCAAATCTGGGCTTCTGGACAGCCATAAACATGGATTCCAGAACAACAAAATAATAGTAATACAGTAAAAAAAAAAAAAAAAAAAAAAAAGATGATCTCGGCAAAGTGATTTGCTATGAAATCTCAATGAGCTAAGAATGGATAGATTAATCAAACATATACCTGATTTCAGAATATTAAAAGTTAGACTAAACATTAAATAAATTGAAAAACATGATAATCATATAATATAAATGTTTTAAGAAACTATGTATTTGTGAAACTGTAAAATATAAACATTTATAAAATTAATCATTTTCACATTGTATCTTATTATAAAAATTATAAAAACAAGTAAGTATCAGTAAGTATAATAAACAAGGAGAGGCAATAAATTGTTAAGAAAATGGTAAAAAGTTATTCCAAAACCAGTGTGTCAATAAATGAAAAAAAAATGGCTAATGATCTTTTGAGAAAGTTTTTAACCTAAATAATAATTTTAAAAATCAAATTATAACAATGTGATACTACTTTTTATTCCCAGTCTTCCAAATTTAGAGCCCTTGAAAATGGTAACTCTCCCCTTGTTTTGTTTGCAGTAAAAATATTCATTTTTATGAAGCTAGTGGAATTTTGATTTGTGTAATGTACCTGGAATGATATTTGGCAAAGTTTATCTTTCACCTCAAAGGCATGAAATAATTTATGGTACATCTGTTGGCTGCAATATAATTTAATCATAAATATTACTCTCTGATAAATACTTGATGGACATGGGGAATTATCACCATATAAGGTTTATTTAAAAAGTCGATAAAGCATATTAACAATAACATGATCATAAATATGTAAGAAGCCTGTGTTTGTGTCTATTCAACCATGCACCTATTCATCTATTTATCCTCCATCTGACTCTCATGGAGATAAATTAACACCAGGCACTCTTTTCAAATGGTTGTGTTGCATTTGTTTTGCTGCATTAATTTTTTTCTAGAGGGACAGTGCATTTATATAACTATTTTTAAGATTTAATTGTATTATGGTAAGAACTATTAATATGAAATCTACTCTCTTAAAATGTTTGGTGTACTATACAGTATCATTAATTGTAGGTAACAGTGTTTTACAGCAGATCTCTAGAACTTATTTATCTTGCATGTTTGAAACGTTATGTCTGTTTATTAACAATTTCCCATTTCCTTATCTCTCCAAGCCCCAAGCTACAATTCTCTCTCTGATTCTCTGAGTTTGGCTATTTTAGGCAATGCATATAAGTGGGATCATGCAGTATTTGCCTTTTTTGACAGACTAATTTGCTTAGAATAATATTTCAGGTTTTATCCATGCTGTCACGTATTGCAGGGTTTTCTTCCTGTATAAGGCTGAATAATATTCGTGTGTGTGTGTGTGTGTGTGTGTATCATATTATTTTTATCTATTCACCCTTGATGGACATTTAGATTTTTTTGTGCACACCTAGGCTATTGGGATAATGCTTCAACGATGTTGGAGTGCTGATCTTTTCAAGGTCCTGATTTCATTTTTTCATACCCAGAAGTTGTATTGATGGATCATGTGATGGCTCTATCTTTAATATTTTCAGATATTTTTTAATTCAAAAAGTGACAACTATACCCTAATATTTTAAAAGGTTAAGCAGTAAAAATAATGTAATAATCTCCCTCCAAAGCTAAAATTTCTAAAAGTGAAATTTCTGTAAAAGAGGTATTGCAGTTTTAATTTAGAAAGATATTGATGATTTGCTCTCCCTTGAAGCGTCACTAATTTAAGCTTGCACAGTGTGTATACTTCCTCTCACCCATGTTAACATTATTATCAAACTTTTGAACTTTCATACTTAGGTAAAGTATTTTAAATTAAATTTACATGATTTTAATTATGCATAAGGTTAAGCACTTCATGTTGTAAGTAAGCCTTGTGAACATATCTTCCTATATAATGCTTATCCCTGTCTACTACCACTGACTGCTATTCTTTTAAAAATTGATTTTTAAGAATTGGTTACTCAAGGAATTCTTTCCAGCATATATCTATCTCTTCTTAATCATTAATTTCCCCCCTACTGAATTTATATCCCTCTGGGAATTTATCTCATCCAACATACTTTGGTATTTTTCTTAAAAAAAATATTTTTCTCAGCTTCGCATTGCTCCAAATGCCCTTTTGCCATCAAGGTTATGGTGACATTTATCATAATAGGTATTTATAATTTGTGTCTTTGCCTTCCCACTACCCATTATGTCCATATGCTCTTCTACATTATCTTTCACCTTCTCCAGTACACTGAAATGTTTGTCAGTCAAACCAAACCTTATTATGGCTTCTTGGTGTATCTTATTCCAGTTTTAGACAGGCTTCCTCTTAGAGGACCACTCCTTCTTCCTAAATAGCATCTTCCTTTGTGTTTAATAATACCATACTCTTTTGGTTGGCTTCCTACCCCTAAACCTCTCTGTCAACTTTATTGGGTCTTCTCTTTCTGACTAATGTCTAACTATTTCTGGATTGACACTCAATCCTTGGCTATTCTTTTTCTAGGTGATCCCTTCTAATGCCATGAATTTTGTATGCTCAATCAGCATGCTGATAATATCAGGTCCCTATGCCCATTGTTGACTTGACATCTCCAGTAAGATATCTTACATGCACCTGAGATTTAGTATGTCTGTTAATAAAATCAAACCTGCATCCACACACATTCCAGCCTTCCCCTACTGGGTTAAACTCAATCATTTGCTTCTTAATCCCCAAAGACAAGAGATTTCCTTGAATGCTCTCTTCATGTTATAAACCAAATTATTACAACAGTCTAGCAGTCCCAGCAGTATTCTTTTTTCCCAAAATACAAGTATGACCTCAAGACAAGTAACTCTCATCTCAGACTAATATCATCCCTGTGTCTTAGTCTGCTCTGGCTGCTATAACACAATACCATCAACTGGGTCACTTAACACATTTTTATTTCTCACACTTCTGCAGATTGGGAAGTCCTAGATTAATGTGCCAGCAGATTAGATATTGGGGGTGGGGGGAGCTTCCTTGATTGTAGATAGCCATCTTCTCCCTATAGCCACATGTGACTGAGAAAAAGAGAGATCATCTCTATCATGTAATTTTTTTTTAAAAAGGGCACCAATCTACTTTATAAGGGCTCCATAGTCTTGATTTAATTACCTCTCACAAGTCCCACTTCCAAATGCCAATCTTGAGGATTAGGGTTTCACATATGAATTTGGGGAGGACATAAACATTCAACATACAGCACCCTATTTATAATTTATATCCTTATAATAAACTCTTCTTCATATAGCCTTTAGGCGACCTTTGTAAAACTTAAAAGAAGGCAGCATAGCGGAGTGAGGTTTATACATGCAGAATTTGGATTCAGACTGTGAAGTTCATACTCTAGAACTTTACAAGAGGTGCAGTTTCGGGGAGATTTCTTAATCTTTTGAAACTTCCATATTTTTCACCCAGAAATAATACTAGTTCCTCTCAAGAGAGATTTTTGAGAAATGCCTTAATATGGGTCAAGCCCATGGAATAGTGTTTGGCAAATGATAAAGGCTTAAAGTTAAAGTTGGGGTATTTTCTGACTACTTCTACTCTCCAGCTAAAATCTCTCTAAATTGCTTACCAATATTTGCTACTCTAACCACATACTATATAATCTCAGTCATATGTATTTTCTTTGTGTTCCTAGATACCCCAGGAGTCTTCCCACTAAGTTCTCTGTACTTGCAATCCCTTCTGCCTGGGATATTCTTCCATCTGGTCTTTGCATGGTTCTCTTCTTTCCTTCAGGCCCCAGTTCAAGTGCCATTTCCTAAAGTTGTTAAGTCTCAACCTTCTTGTCTCATAGTCATCCCCTGCAAGACAATATTATTTTACTCAGTTTCATTTTCACAATACATCACATTAATGCTTATAACCTTGGTGATTGTTTTCTCTCTGCATTCTTCTAAGAGTCTAAACTCCAAAGAGAGTAAGACCTTGTCTATATTCTCAGTCTATTCCCTGGATTATACCAGTGCATGTCATATCATAAAGCCACCATGGATATTTGTTGAAAGAATAGATATATGAATGACTAGCTCAGTGAACACAAGGATGAATAAAGTATAACCACTGAGACCTTGAAATGAGCTAATGTTGTCTTTGTGATCACCTTGGCCAGATCTGTGAGATCATGTTCCCCTGTTCAGGGATTCTTAATACCCCCACAAGCCCCCTTTTTCAATTCTTTAGAACCATGGCCACTTCTAAAGATGATTTATGGGGTATATGAGAGATTTTATTGCACTTTGAGGAAATTCTGTATTAGCAATGTATCTACAAAATTATAATACATGAACTTTGGATAAGTAGTATTGATAAAAATAATTGATTTTCCACTCCTATTTTCTTGCTTAGGAATGTTTCAAATACTGAGAATAATTTTTAGATTATTCTTCAATTACTAATCACTAATTTTCCTCTTCAACTATTAATCTGTTGTTTATAGAAAAGAAAGCCATTTATTTACTAAGAGAAGAAAATTAAAATTTCAAGACAAGTACATTATACTGTGTAAATTAATTTGTTCTGATTTATTGGTATGAAATGTCACATTTTATGTTGAGATAATATACTTTTGTACAAAAACATCTAAATCTTCTAATTTTTGAAATGTATAAATATCAACTTTTTTCTACAGGAATTAGAGGCCAAATATTTCTTCTAGTTATCATATTTATTCATCTGATATGTTGTTAAAATATCCGTGTTATGTGTATATATAATTGTGCAATAATTTTCTGTACATTTTAGCCTTTCTTTATAGTTTTTTTTTTTTTTTGGTGGGGGGGGTCTTCTGTTCCTTACAGAGAATATTTCAGCATGTCTAGGAGTTTCAAAGAGTGTAAATAAGATAGAGAAAATGTGTTTTCTCTAAGAAAGTTCAAATTCCCATAATGAAGTAGCTTTCGAGAAGGGCATGAGATTATTTTCCTTACTACAAGATTGCTTTGTTACGATTCCAAAGGACATGTATCACTTTGCATAATAACAAGTTACAGAAGCACCAGGGAGAGGTAACACCTTAGCAAACTTCCATGTTTACCTTTCTATAATGATACTCTATTTCTAACAGCAACCAATTCTGGGCCCCTGTCAGACATTTAAGTTTTTGGTAAAAATGTTCCTCCACAACTGTGTCTTTTTCTGTTGTACTTTCTTTTTTAAAAATTTTTATTTATTTATGGTAGTCACACAGAGAGAGAGAGAGAGGCAGAGACACAGGAAGAGGGAGAAGCAGGCTCCGTGCACCGGGAGCCCGACCTGGGATTCGATCCCGGGTCTCCAGGATCGTGCCCTGGGCCAATGGCAGGCGCCAAACCGCTGCGCCACCCAGGGATCCCTCTGTTGTACTTTCTGTAGCATAATTTATTTGCTTTACTAGGAAAAACAGAAATTTAATTATTGAAAAAATAACATTCCTTAGAATTTGAATGTGTAAGTTAAAATATGATCAGATAATCTGGCAATATTCTTTGAAATACATGTATGTAATAAGGTCCTAGTATAAAAAAAAAAAACATAAAAGAATTGTTAACTTCCAAGAACAATAAAGACATTTTTTAGAAATTTGAATTACTGGAATAATAGGATGAATTTTAAAATAACATACTATACTCTTCTGTTCAGTAACCGTAGATACCCCATTACATCTGTGTGTGTGTTTTAGGAATGTAAAAGTTGATTTAAAAAAGTGTATTGAGATGCATTGTTAGGGATAACATTTTAAGATCATATATTGCTATGCAATCAAGTCAGACTTAGAACAAAGAACTTATTTTGGTATGTCTATGATTTTTTAATGTTTCACTCTAACTCAAACTTTAAAAAATGATGAATATTTTTAAATAAGTATGATTGTCCAAAATGTCCATATTACTATAATGTGACTATTTTTAAAATAACAAGCCCATTAGATCCAACTGTTTTTCTGAAGTCCTTAGTTGGAAAGGATTTCTCATCTTTTCATTTACAAATTTCAAAATTAGTGTGGGTGATCATAGTAACCATTCTAATTTTTACGTAGAATTAAGTAGCATTTTCTACTAGAAAAACACATAATAGGGCTACTATTTTTGTTCTTTGCCTATTACAAATCATGACTATTTTATAAATTGATAGTTTATATTACTTTAAGATCAGAATGAAGAATATATTTTGTAAGTCTTATATTGTAAGAAAATTCATAAACAATGCATTTATTTAGATTAAACTTAGTACTCCTAAAAATAATTATTGTATATTAATGGATTTAACTACTTATTACATCAAATATAATAGGGTATATTTATTAGGACTTAAAAATCAAATTAGTGGCAAAAAACACTTGTTTATACAAAATTATTCATATTAAGCATTGGAATTTCACAGCAACCTTGTGAGTTAGATACCATTATTATAGCCATGTATAGATGAAGAAACTGAGGTATAGTATGATGACCTAATTTGTCCAAGATGACTTGGATTTTAATGGGATTGGGATCTGAGTAGAGTCCTCAATATATATCTGATAAAAGCATAAGATATATACTATACATTTCAATCTATTATCTGTATGATCTATGTATTACCTATTTTTTAAAAATTTATAAACACATATGTTTTCTGGGAGATACAGATATACATACATAGATAATTTGGAAATCATGTATATGTATTTTAAAATAATAGCAAAAGTAATTGTCATATTTTACAAAGATTAGTTATTACCATACAAAGAAGATAGTCATAAACTTCAGATTTAACTTTTAGATAAATGACTATTTATTCATTTTTTTAAAAGATTTTATTCATCTATTCATGAGAGACACAGAGAGAGAGAAAGAGGCAGAGACACCAGCAGAGGGAGAAGCAGCCTCCATGCAGGGAGCCCGACGTGGAACTTGATCCTGGGTCTCCAAGATCAGGTCCTCGGCAGAAGGCGGCGCTAAACCACTGACCACCCGGGCTGCCCGATAAATGCAATTTAAATCAGTTATTCAACAGTCTAATGATTAGTTTACCAAATACTTTAAAACTTTACCTGGCCATGATAATGCTGTCTATTGTAGACTAATGGCTTCTCAATCCTATTACTGTTAGGAGCTAAGCGGCATAAATCATTTGGTATAGCATTCCAAATGCTGGAGTTTTTCTTATTCCTTTATTTTAACTAAAAAGATTGTACAGCAAGCCTATCTATACTAGATGTTCTGGATGTGAAAACAGATTTCTTCTTCAAATACGTATTATTATTACATTCAGTGATAATCATTAGTAATGGCAAGTGGGATATAACAGATATTTCTTATTTTACATTCTTCACAGCCACGTACGTTCCTATTTATTTTTTCCATGTTTAGTTTTGTTAATTGTTCTTTTTCAATATCTTCCTTCTTTCCTTTGTCTTTTCTTTTCTTTAACCTTTCCTTTCCTCTCCTTGCCTCTTCTTTTTTCTTTTCTTTTTTTCTTTCTTTCTTTCTTTCTTTCTTTCTTTCTTTCTTTCTTTCTTTCTTTCTTTCTTCTTTCTTTCTTTCTTTCTTTCTTTCTTTCTTTCTTTCTTTCTTTCTTTCTATTGTTTCTATATACCTTGAATTTTTGGTAATAGTTGTCCATGTTACAATTTTTTAAATTAAAAAAGTAGTAAATATTCTCTGAATAATATTTTAGATTTTGAAAACACTGAAGCTAGGAGGTTACTTTTACAAGAGAAGATACTTGGAAACTATTTACCACATAGAGAATTTTTTTATTAACTGTGGAATCATAGATATCATTTTAAAGATATAACACCTGTATACTAACTGAAAGTATGCACAGGGAGTTTTTGCAGTAAAGAGCAGCATGCAGATGAGTAAACTGAATCAGTGATATGTAAGACTAGCCGTATAAGGGAAAAATATCTCAAAATGCAGGACAAAGTTTAAAGACTTAAAAATAGAGTATGCATATAATAACATGAATTATACATGACTCAACCCATGGATTATAAATTATATGAGAAATGTGATTAGATAAACATGTTAAAGGCAATCTTCAAGTAATCTCTTAAAGATTATTTCTCAGCTGAAAAAATATGTAGCTACAAATGTTAACTGTTTTTTTTTCACTTTGTAAGAAAAGACAATTTGAAAATTTTATCTAGAAAATCTGTGGTCAGCATTTTAAATGACTAGAATAAACAGAACAAGAAACAATGTGTAACAGAAGCAGGTTTTTAAAAAGGAATAAGGAATTGACACAGGCCTTGAGATTTCTGTTGAGATCTCTTAAAAGGTCAATTAAATAGACCATTTCCTGGGGCATATTTATGCTACCAAAGTTGACTCGATATCTGAATAACTAGTAACTGTGAATAAAACTGAAAGAATATCAAAGAATTCATGTGAAGATGCAAGACATATATCTTCATGTTTCACTCTAACTTGGAAGCTATGGCTACCTCTTACATAAATTGATACAGAGCACAGGAAAATAATGAAATGTCCCATGTTGTTTTGTGAAAAGGCAAAATTATCACTTCAAAGGTCATCAAATTATAACAGTTTGTCATAAAATAAATACAGACCTTTTCATTAAATATTAGAATACAAAAAAAATTAAATACCACACACAAGTAGAGTTCATGCAAGGAGTATAAATAAGATATGCTATTAAGGGACACCTGGGTGCTCAGCAGTTTGGTGCCTTCCTTTAGCCTAGGGTGTGATCCTGGAATCCTGGGATCGAGTCCCACATCAGGCTCCCTGCATGGAGCCTCCTTCTCCCTCTGCCTGTGTCTCTGCCTCTCTTTCTCTCTCTGGGTCTCTCATGAATAAATAAATAAAATCTTAAAAAAATATGGCTATTAATATTTCATGTATTAACATGTTAGAATATTGTTAGAATATTCATAAATTCATTAATGTATTTTTTCAAAATGAAAACCTGTGCTTAGAAAATAGGACTAGCATATATTCTTCACATGTAAAACATAAGTATATTAAAGCAAACAGCTTACATCACAACGACAAAATAGCTCCTCCCAATGTGTTTCTTTGGAATGCTACTTATGCAAAAAATTAATGAATTACCACAAATAAAGTAGCATCTACATACTGATTTTAGAGTATGCAATTCTAAATGAGTAAAATGAGAGTGGCACTTGGATGGATCTCTAAAACAATAAATATTCCTGACTTCCCCTCCAAAAGTAAAATTGCTCTATGTATCAGGACTGTAAACAAATTTATGTCTTTTAACCTAGAGTTCTCACAAATAGAAATTAATCATTGGAAATGTTTCATCAGCTCATCTTTGAGTTCAAAAAATAATAACCTGGTAACAAAACCCAATATTAAAAAATATATCACTGTAAAATGTTAATTTGAAGATTAACAATTTAAGAAATCCTTAAAGATATTGTTAAATAAACATGTGTATACAAAATGCAGATTTTCAGTCCTATAAAATTCTTTTTCTTCTTTCATTCCTGTTCCCAAATCTGCCTAACCCACTCTCCCAGTACCAAGTATGACCCATTCATTCTTCTAATCCATGAGGAAAAAATCCTAAAATAAACTGAACCCAAAATACTAACAAAAAGTGAATTGGAACAGAGATAAGGTTAATTTACATTCTTTTTATTTGCAGTATGTAATCACTGTTGGCTATTACAATCTAAAAAAAATATATAATAAATATCAAACATATTTTAAGATGGAATATGGTTGGGCTTTGACTTTCAAAATGTGTTTTTATTCTAACCATGTATTTAATGCTTCTCTCTTTTTAAAGATAGTTTGTATGATTTAATCATAATCAACCCTGATACATTGTTACCTAGTGTCACAGCTAGGAACTCAGTTATAAACAATAGATCACTATATATGTATATATTGCATAGATGTCAAACAAGATACAAATGAAATAAAAATAATTGCTATCATTCTAAGGGTTTGAATTTGGGGATACAGATTAAAAATCATGGGTGTATGAGAGTATATTTGGAAAAATATGTTATGCATATTCTTAAATATATTTGTTTACAAAAATGTTTGTTTTTCAAATCTGAGCTTGGAATTGTAAAGGCTACCATTATAAGTCAGATATCGTCCCTAAATTCAAGGAAATTATGTTCTAGTAAGAAAGCACACAATATGGGTACCTGGGAGGCTCAGTAGGTTAAACATCTGCCTACAGCTCAGGTCATTTTCTCAGGGTCTTGGGATTGAGTCCTGCATCAGGCTCCCTGCTCAGGTGAGGAGTTTGCTTCTTCTTCTATCCAACCCTCCCCGCCCCTGCTTATGCTCTGTCTCAAATAAATAAATAATATATTTTGAAAAATAATTAATAAATATAATGGAAGTGATTATTTAAAAGAAAAAAAAACACCTCTCTGTTTCACAATTCTGTTTCCAGGATTGTTTTATTATTTATTTATTTATTTGTTTGTTTATTTATTTTCATATTTTTCATGAGAAACACAGAGAGAGAGAGAGAGGCAGAGACACAGGCAGAGGGAGAAGCAGGCTCCATGCCAGGAGCCCGACGTGGGACTCAATCCAGGGTCTCCAGGATCACACCCTGGGCTGCAGACGGCGCTAAACAGTTGCACCACGGGGGCTACCCTCCAGGATTGTTTTAAACCAGAATTTTGGGAGTACCTGGGTGACTCAGTTGGTTAACAGTGTGCCTTCAGCTCAGGTCATGATCCCTGGGATTCTGAGATCTAACCCTGTATCAGGCTCCATGCTCAGTGGGGAGCCTGCTTCTCCCCTTCCCCATGTTGTTCCCCCTGCTTGTGTTCTCTCACACTCTCTGTCAAATAAATAAATAAATAAAATCTTTTTAAAAAAATCAGAATTGTGAAGGGCATTGGTTACAATGAATGCTTATGTTCATTAAGATTTGCACTAGTGTTTGTTTTAATTATACCTGAAATTTCCTGTCATATTCTGTGAAAGCTCAGAGGAGAAAATTAGCAGTTCATCCTGTGGAACAGAAATATGCTCAGAATTATTGTAGTTTCCTAAATAATTATTAGAGAAAATCCTAAAAAATATTTGGAGAGAATGGTAAATACCTACCCAGTAGTACTCTGTCAGTATTACTAATTAATATACTGGAAGTTTCATTGTTCTTATAAAAATTATCCCTTATTAAAAATTAGAAAATTTGGATACAGAATTTGTTACATCATTATTCCTTTATCAAAAGAGCATCATTCTTTCTCATCAAAAATCTTTAATTTATTTTCTCATTTTGGATATTGTGCTATATTCTATAAAGTTTTGTAGGTTTAATACTATTTAGATATAGTATATACATTTATTTGAATGCAGTATGTATTATTTAAATCTTATAAGAAATCTTAATTTAAAAATTATTCATAGATCACAGAGACTAAAGACCTTAATATTCTTTTAAGGCTCACTTATATTTAGTTGCTGATTCACCATTATATTGTTTTTAGAATCAAATAACTTTTAGAATTTTACATTATAGATTTTCCCTTGAAAATCATTTGCTAATTATCAAACGTCAATTTATTGCAAAGAAGATGCATGCAAGTTAGCATTCCCTGATTGATGAGACATAGGAATGATCTTAAATGTGCTGAAGGTAGTGATATAATTTCCAGACTTCTATAAGATAAGCAGTTGTGTTTTCGAAAACGAGTAATTTATCTCTCCACTTAAGTGATTGAGAAAGGGATTGCTAGAATTAATCTAGTATGTTGGCTTTTGTAACATCTCTAAGTGCTGGAATAGTTTCACCACTATGTCACCTTTTCTTCCTGGAAAGGAAAATCATTATATTTTAAAGCTCAGGTGACTGTCAGACTATGAAAAGAGTTACTTGACTTGGAAAGTAAGGGCTTAATCAAGAGGTAAACTCTGTTCTTGAGCAAGGAAACCAAATTCAATATTAGGCAGCAGGCAGCAGTGAAACAAAATTTACCTTTATGTAATTTTACAAATGTACTATTCAGACAAAAATAAAATTAGCTTGCCAGGCTTGCATTCTACCTCATGGAGGCATATCCTATGCCACTCGCTGGGTCTGACATTGGGCTGACAACTGCTCTCTTGACCCTTTTGTACAGTTCATCTTCCATCAAGAATCCTTTGCACCACCCCCTCGGCCCCTACTGCGTTCCCTTCACTACCACCCACTCTGCAGAAGTGCTTGTGTGTGATGCGCCAGCCTGTTATCTAAGCAGGCAGGAAGCCCTAGTTTTCTTGGCAGGAGGTACTTGAGTGAGGAGGTGTGTGTGTCCTTTTCTTTGATAGTTAGCTGTTGTTCAACCAAGATTTTTGGTGGGTGTGTTTTTCATTTCAAACTAAAATCATCCTTCTACAAGTATATCCAATTTCCTTTGATATTAAAAAGTGTGAGAGAAAAAAAATGGATCAAAGTGAAATAGTAAACAGAATCAAGAATGGAAAATGGGAAATTAATCATGAAGTATTTGTCATCTTTTAATTTCTTGGTTATGCTGCTAACTGGGCCTTTATGGTTCCTGCAGTCACAGAGATTGCACATGTCTTTGATATTATGCTGTATAAATACCACTAGGTAATCAGCATATGATCTTGAAACACTATTGCTCTTAGATTATACATTGCTAGCACTTTGACACAAGAGGTACTTGATATTTCAGTCAATGATCGCTTCACTGAGCACTATTCTTTTCACCCTCTCATCATGTTGTAAACTGTTTTCCAGCTCAGGCAGGCAATAATTGATCTCAATAATGTGGCTATGTATTTAACCACTGAGCAGCAACCAGATGTGAGGATATATTTCCAGTAAAACACTTGAATGGTGCCTATGGAGAAGTGAGGCTAATGTAGTTCCACCCTTGATGTAACAAGTGCTCTTTGGTGAGCTGCACTCTTTTAATGAGATTATTTGTAAGCATAATGGGGAGTATGGAAATGTGCCAATTGAAGAGTCAATGGGCGAGGAATAACAGTGATAATGAGTGACAGGGTGAGAGAAACAGGTAGACCAAGGAAATCAGGCACATTGAGAACTCTAAAATCAAGTGAGTGAATTATAGCTGTAAGAGGATGTCTAATGGTAATTTTTGATGTGTTTTATACTCAAGAGTGTGAAAGTCACTTTATGCATTCTATTTTTGATAATTAAGAGTAATTTATAGGTTTGCCACCTTTCCTTTTTCAAGTGGCAAGCCTCCAGATCCTTTATGTACCATCATGCTGTAGAGTGAAGTGGCAAGCGAACAAGCTCTCAATAAGCATGCTAAAACTCCCAAGTTATCACCGTCAAATAAATGTTTTCTGAAATGACTCTGTTCTATTTTTTTCTTAATTAACATAATTCTTTTTAGCAGAGATGCTGAAGTTTACATCTGACTATAGTTTTTGTTTCTATTTTCTTAGTGAAAATATAAGGCAGAATGTAAGAGAACCAGAGAACAGATATCTGAAATAATGATTTTACAGTATCCATATTTATCTATCTTCTGAATATTTATGCATATAAATTATTGAGAAATATTTATTGAATCATCTGCTCAGCACTTTTATCTCTTCCAGAGATAAGTCTCTTTTTCTTTAATTGTTGTTTGTCAAATTATGATCTCCTTCCCTTTCTACAAGTCCATATTATGGTATGTTTTAAACTGTTGCTAATTAGTATAGTTTTAGATTTTGGATGGTAGATGGAGAAGGAGATTATATTAACAACAAAGAGTAGGAATAAAACCTGTTGGCTTATGTCTTTGTCAAGAAAAAATGGAGAGGTACCTGGGTGGCTCAGCTTGGTTAAGTGCCTGCCTTCGGCTCAGGTCCTTATCCTGGGGTCTGGATTGAACCCCACATCGCACCAAGCTTCCTGTGCAGAGTCTGCTTCTCCCTCTGCCCCCTGTTCATTCTCTCTCTCTCTCTCTTTCTCTCTCTCTCTCTCTTTCTCTCAAATAAATAAAATTTTTAAAAAAGAAAAAACGGAAAACATGTCTAGGATAGAGAAGCAATGCCAATAGGATGGAAAATTTTGTTGGTTTTGTCTGCTTTTAAACTTCTCAGAATATTTGGTTATATAGAGTCAGATGTTAAAGTTAATATCCTGCTTCTGATACTACATTAGAACTCTAGATGAGGGATCCCTGGGTGGCGCAGCGGTTTGGCGCCTGCCTTTGGCCCGGGGCGCGATCCTGGAGACCCGGGATCGAATCCCACGTCGGGCTCCCGGTGCATGGAGCCTGCTTCTCCCTCTGCCTGTGTCTCTGCCTCTCTCTCTCTCTCTCTGTGACTATCATAAATAAATAAAAATTAAAAAAAAAAAGAACTCTAGATGAATGGCTTAATCTTTCTGACCTTAGTTTCCTCTTTTTTTTTTTTTAATGAATATTGTACTTATTTCATAGATTTGTGGCTCAAACCTAAAATGAAATACTATCTTCTTTGACTTGTATCCCAAGTATCTTTCCATATACTTACTGCTGCCTCTGTCTGACCCATCATACAATGACCTTATAGGAAATTCCCCACAACAATTATTTGACAAATGCCATTATTGTTACTTACATTCTGTGCTTTCATTGAGTTTGAGACTTTGTTTATAACAACACATTGCCATCAACACGTAAAACAGTGCATTATGAAACATAAACACACACATACACACGCTTTTCTACATGTCTTTATCAAGTAAAATGTGTTTCACTTAAGGAAAGAAAGAATTCCCTAAGATCTTATTAAAGGCATAAGACTGTGAAGATAAAAATGGGGTAATATAGAGTCTGTGGAGTGAATCTTACTGTAGACTTCCCAAGAATAATCTTTAAGTTAGGTGAGTCCCCATATGTAAATGACTCCTGTGTTTTGCTTCCTAGGGCAGTGTGCTTTTGGTGTTGCTGTTATTTAATCAAGTATGAAAGCAAAATTCCTCAATTGTAGTTACAGTTTTCATGGGAAAGCCAATTACAGAAAGTAAGGCTAGTTTCTTATGTTAGTAGTTCCACATTGGAACTACAGACATCTAGAGAAATGCATTGATATTTAGGGAGTTTTCAGAAATATGTCCCTTTAAAATATCCCTATACTCATGTTTGAAATGCCTTTTTCAAATTAGTTCCTTTTGAATAATTCCATTAAATGTATGCTGTATGCTATAGTTTCATTATAAATCTTAATATTAATCTGTGCATATATAACTTAAATAAAGTTAGTTTGTCCTATTTGTCACTAAATTGTAATCAAAGTTGAACTTTTTTTCCCTCATCTTTGTTTTTCAATATGCAACCCTCTAAAAGAATATATGCCACCTATATGCATTAATTTTTTTGGAAATAAACTCAACCCATCAGTGTTTTAGCACAGCAATTTAAGAAGATTTTTTTAACTAATAAAATTGGGCAGACCGCATGACCTCCTTATGCATAAAATATTTCCCATATTTTAAAGGTTAATTTGACATTAATTTGCCACAAATTCAGTTTTAAACCCTAAAAAATAATTTATAAATAAAAATATGAACTTTTACCTTTTGAAATAATAGAAAATACTCTTAAGAATGGAATGCAACAGTAGTATCATTTTTTTTCTATCCACATAATATTTAATCTTGAAAAGTACTTGAATCTGCACATAATAGCTTTAATTGAAAGGGATAAAGCATATTATTAAATCTGGCAGACTAATTTATCATATGCATTTATAACAAGTACTTCAGATCATTCCATTCTTTCACCTGTCCATAATCAACATATTCCGTAAATTCATTAAGTTTTCTTCCATAATATTTTTCTGAACAGGCACTGTGAGCTTAAATTTCAAAGAAACAAAAGAATGTATTGTCATGAAAGGAAGAGGGAGTGCCTGCTTTAGCAACACTTGCCCTAAAATTGAACAATATAGGGAAGATTAGCATAGCCTTTGCACGAGGATATCACAAAATTCATGAAGCATTCCATATTTTTTTTAAAAAGAGGAGGTTTATTTGAACTATATCAGCTAAATTAAAAAAACACTTTTGATCAAACAACATCTCAACTTTGGTAAATTTGTGATTCTAGCTTAAATATACATAAAAATATGAGGTCTTAATACTGAAAATGCTTTTTATTTTTTTAAAGATTTTTTAAAAAATTTATTCATTCATAAGATAGACAGAGAGAGAGGGAGAGGCAGAGACACAGGCAGAGGGAGAAGCAGAGGGAGAAGCAGGCTCCATGCCAGGGGCCCAACGGGACTCGATCTCAGGACTCCAGGATTGCGTCCTGGGCCAAAGGCAGGCGCTAAACCGCTGAGCCACCCAGGGATCCCCCTGAAAATGCTTTTTAATGGAAAAAATACTCTTTAAAGCTTTCTAAATGACATTAGAATCCTTAGATATTTTCTAAGAAATAAAAAGGCCAAAGCACCAGTGTCTTTTCTTCCATTGGCATACTGACTCAAATTGCTATAAACTTCCCTATTTAAGCGAATCATTTTACAAATTCCATATAAAGTCCATTATCTGAATTGTGCAAGAAAAAACAATTATTGAGGAGCAAGAATTGGCACATTTTCAGTGACTGGATATGATAATAAATGAGACCATCAGACTCATTTGTCATGATATGTCATCATCCACCTTCACATTCCTATTTATTCCCCTTACCATTGCTTCTTGGTAAATGTAGGAGGACAGTCCCTACATATGGAAAATTCTGATGTAGGTGGGCAGTGGCTGCTTTATAATTGCTCAGAATCATTTCATCAAGTTAAAATGATAGAAGCATTATTTTTAAGTATAGTTAAAATGTAATATCTAAAATGCTTCTGTTTTTGTTCTTTTCATTCACTTTTTCTGATTAATTTATTCAGAAATGTTATTTTTCCAAGCACTCTGATAGATGCTTGGCAGATAATCAGGAAAATGAAGCAAAATACCCATTTATACGGAACATCTGGTCACCCACTGTCCCCAAGTATGTTCACTCTATCATGTTATAAGTAGGAAAATCAGTAAAGTATCTTTTCCTGACATACTACTACTAATAATAATAACAATACAATTTTTACAAGAATAAAATTATTTATGTAAATGGAACATCTAAATTCCTTTCTTGGCACATGTTAAGGGTTAAAAACAAGTGTTTTATGTCAGTATAATTAACTATTCATCCAAGATTTGTTGATGAAGATAGTACAATAGTTTAAAATTTTATTTTAATAAACTTAATTTATTTCTGCTTTCAATTATCACAAAACAAAGTTGTTTACTGAATCTAATCTAATATTCACAATTCACATTATTCTTATGGTGGGGATTGTTTTTTAAAATACTCTTTTCAACACAGAGAAAAGAACTAGAAGTTTCAGTTCCTCACAGAGTGCATTAGATAATAAAATTTTCTATCCCAAAATCCTTAATTTTAAGGCATTTATCCTTTGAACCTGAACCAAAATTCAGGGCAAGCTGTGCCAAATGTTTACTTTCTTAAACAACTTGCTAAATATTTTTTCAGTTGGTGTTTTCAAGCTATTCAAAACTGAACAAATATGTCATGAATATTATTAGAAAGAAACACACTTCAACCATCACAGCAAAATCTTCACACATGCACGTCCACACACACAGATTTGAAACATGGATATTCTTCTGTGACTGAATAAATTTTTAGAAGGCAGTATTAACACTAAGACATAATAAAACCTGTTCCTCATTCCTCATACAGTATGCATCTAAAAAATTGACATGGAAAACAGTATTTAGCCAAGTTATTCTATCAACAGCCTTAGTCTGCCTAGATAATTCAGGCTCTAAAGACCTCTCTTCAATAACAGATGGCCAGTGATAGTCTGAGCAAAACAGTTAAATTCCCCAAGCAGTGCTCTTGGCTTAGCCGGTGTATAAACTGTCTTAGTTTCTTTGGAACAAAAATTTACTCAATGCAATTTTACAAGTTTATAGATAAAGTGGATTTCCCAAGACTACCACGTATTTTTGTGATTGGATCCAGAGCAAGAAATCAGATATAGCTATAGGGATGTTGCATATAGGGTTCTAGTTCTCTGTACTTCAATTATCACCCAGAAGTTTTCTGACTTTACTTATTTGGTGAATAATTATTTTAAAAACTGGTCAAATTTTGCAACTTTGTAGGAAATTATTTCCAGATTTCTGCATGAAAGAAAGAGTATTATTGGAATCAGTTTTATAAAGTTGTGATTTTCCTCTAAGCAATATTATTTAAAAAGGAGCTTTAATTCAGGGCACCTGGGTGGTTCAGTCAGCTAAGTGTTCAACTCTTGGTTTTGGTTCAGTGAGCCAAGAATAAAAGTACAAGCCAAAGTAGGTAAGGAAGATTACCTGGGTCATATAGAAAGGCCAAGAATTAAGATATGGGGTATTTAAGAGCTAAGAACAATGATTGGAATGTTCAGAAATCATCTTCTCTCTTTAAATATGACATGTAATTTAGACATAATTCATGACAAATTTTAGCATTGCCTTTAATGTTGGAAATAATTCATTTTTTTCTGTTAAATAACTGTTGTTTGAAAATTTAAATTATGAGTACTACAAAGTATGATAATATAACTCATTCCATTCTACGCAACCATTTCAGATTGTCAGATGGAAAAGGTTAAGAAAGTTGATTTGTGAAATGAAATACCTGGTAGAATGCACAGATGTATATATGCAAATGAGTTTTAGTCTTGTGTGATATATTTAGTAAAACAAGTTATCAATATTTTACTTAGTTTGTATTCTAATTAAATACTATAAACAAAAATATAGTTTTCTACCCGAATTCTACTTAAATTTTTAAGAATTTGACAATTTAATTTTTTTTTATGTTGGAAAAGGAATTAAGGCAACTTTCCAGAGAAATATTTCTTCTTTAATTCCTCTGAGTTGGATGTGTATAAGAGCCCTGAATGACTGACTGTATTAGATTCACATAAGGCATCTCAAGTTCTCATTTATAGAGATCTCTCTGCCCAAGCAGTCTGCTATTCTTCCCTAGGCAGTTAAACAGTTCATCAAACTTACATGGATCAAGGAGCTAAAAAGGCTTTTTGCTCACAACAGATTTCAGTTCTCTTATTTTCTGTGTATACTCTATCTCAGAAGGCCAAAGAATACAGTCTGTGGAAAGCATGTAAAGATTTCTGATGATCTCACTAGACAACCTATAGTGCCAGAATTTTTCCTCAGTGCTATTTCAATCTGATTTTATTTCTTGGGGATGCAAATACCTTCTGTTTGAATCAGTACTTTAACAATAAGCAACTGCTATGGTTCTAAACTTAGCTCTGACTCAAGAAAATAAAAGAAACATCAGGCTCCCTGCATGGACCCTGCTTCTCCCTCTGCCTGTGTCTCTGCCTTTCTCGCTCTCTCTCTCTGAGTCTCTCATGAATAAATAAATAAAAACTTAAAGAAAAAAGAAAAGAAAAAATGAGGATTACTTAAAGACTTGAAAGTAATAATACCTAGATATTAAACAAAAATAATTAATAATAAATAACATATGTATAATAAACACAAATGCATGCATATGTACATATATTCAGAAAAACAAGGCAAAATATCATTTATATGGAACACATGGTTGCCTAGTATGCACATATATACTCTTATTATGTTAGAAGTAGGGAAATCAGTAAAATAGCTATTTTTCTTGAATCCTTATCATAACAATAATATGATTTGAATATATGTATATGAATATACACCCATATTCTATATCAAGATTTTAGATTATGGAGAAAAAAAGCCCACTTTTGCTTACACTACTAATGCTATAGTTTTATATTTATATTGAAAAAGATATTTGTACTTGGCAACATGATCTATGCAATAATATGAACTTTCTAGTAATCTTGGTAATATTATCACATTGAATGTGATATATTTCAGGTGGCTTGTGATCAACTCCTAGATCAGATATTTTCTCTAAAGGAGTAGACAAATTACATGCTATTTTTGAGTATCAGGTTTAGTTCTCATTATCAGGCAAAGCATAAAGACAAAAAGTGATATGGAATAAAAGAGTAGAGACCAAGACTAATGGCAGAAATTGAATGAGTAAAGAGGAAATAATGCCTATGTTTATACCTGATGATGTCTGAAAATAGTTGTGGACAAGACAAGGTAAATTGATGGTAGTAGAGGTCATTCAATTCAGTTTTTTTAACTTAATTAACCAATTATTATGATTAATCCTATGTGACTGAGCCAAAGGATGTCTGGATAGATGGTTAAACATTATTTCTGGAAGTGTTTGTGATGGTGTCTCTGGAAGAGATTAGCATTTGAATCAGTAGACTGAGTAATGAAAATCAGTAAAGGGAGGGCAAATTTTCTCTCTACTTGAGCTAGGGCATCCATTTTCTCCTATCCTTGGACATTGGAGTTTCTGGTTCTTGTACCTTCAAACTTGCATTGAAATATGCCAAAGGTTTTTCTGCTTCTCCAGCTTATAACCAACATGTTGTAGCATATCCTGGCCTCCATAATTTCATGAGAAAATTCCTGTAGTATATTTCCTCTTGTATCTCTTTATATATCCTAATGGTTCTTTCTCTGGAAAACACTAAAAAATAAACATATTAGTCCTGAGAGGCAGAGTGTTGCTGTAACATATACCTAAAAATGTGAAAGTGGTTTTAGAACTGGGTAAAAGATACAGGCTGGAAGAGTTTGGAGGTACATGCTAGAGAAAGCAAAGATTGCTGCGAATGAATTATATATATATTATATATATATAATTATAATAAATATATATATAATAACAATAAAAGCAATTTTTTTTTTAATAAAAGCAATTTTTATGAGAACACAGAAGGAGAAGAGGGGAAGCATAGAGAAAAAAATCTTCTTGGAGTTTATCTAAGTGGTTGTGAACAAGATGTTGGTAGACATATGGATGGTAAGGCCATTTTGATGAGGTTACAGACAGAAATGAGGAACATGTTCTTGGAAATTAGGGAAAAGGTGATTCTTTGTTATGAAATGGCAAAAAGTTTGGCTGAATTGAGTCTTGTAGAAGATAGAACTTGAGAGTGATGAAATTGGATGTTAGGCTAAAGCAATATTTAAGCAAAGTGTTGAAGTAGCAGCTGGTTTCTCTTGAATGCTTATAGTGAAATATGACAAGAAAAATGCATTTAGGATGGAATAGTTAATAACAAAGAAGCAGAACTTAAAAATTTAGGAAATTCTTATCCTATCCTATTGAAAGGAAACAAACAAAAAAAAAACTTGTTTGGGAGAGAACATGAAGGATGTGGCCAAATTTGATAAGGCTATGAATTGGCCATCTCAACAGAAGCCAGGAGATACTCAAGACAGTGATGATATGAATGAGGTATAGGTTGAAACTAAGGTGTTCGAATTTGTGGTGTTTGTAGTCTTAAGACTACATGGGACAATGACAATTAGGTCACTCAAAAGCTAACTCCTCTAATACCTGAGCATCAAGTGATATCTCATGGCACACTGTGAGTAACTTCCACAAAATTCTTCAGAAGAGAATAAGGGAAGGTAAAATGGTTTTGATACTTATAAGCTACCACAAGTTTATCTTTCAGAAAAGCCTAGATAACACTCTTCTCAGTAAAACAAAAGGAATGAATTGAGAAGGGGGTGCTGTGGTCCTTGCAAGAACTATTGTTAGCTAGGGAACACCAAGTGGCTGTATTACTGGAATTGTCCATTTTGTGGTATGTTTTATCGTATCATTTTTACATAATGTCAGGCAAAATAGGAAAGAACTACTATGAAATTGGAACATCACAGTAGAACTTTGTCCCAAGCAGATCAAATGCATATTTAAATTATATAAACAGGTAATTCTGATGCCTATGTCACCTATCTCTAGATACAAATGACTTTCCTTTAACTCATACTCACTTAATTGTTACTTTCTATGGATGATAAGTATCCAGAAGAATGAGTATACATGATCCCTAGAACGGATTTAAAAGGTTTGATTGACTATCTGGATTTGGAAAAGGGGGGAAATAAAAGGTGAAAATTCAGAGTTCTGGGGAAGAGATAAGAAATATGAATAGACCCATGAAAGTGCACAAAAGCATGTGGATCTTTATTTTTCATGTAATACATACAAAAATGACTAAAGCTGTGACTTTCAGTAAGCCTTTCTTCTTATCCCACCCAAGTTTGGGCAGTGGTCCACAAACATCACAGTTATGTGAATACTGGAACCAGTGCATGGGTGCCATAATAAATGTACTAGCATTTATAGGCTGAATTCGCTAACTGCTACAGCTACTGTCATTCAACTAACCTGCCAGTGGCAGACACTAATGACAGATCTCAGGATAATATCATTCTTCAAAAAGACTAGTTATATACTTAGTGTCAAGTCACCTGTTTCAGATACCTCCCCCCCCCCCCGCCCTCGAATAGGGCAGCAGTACATATACTGGAATCTATACTTAATCTGCATATGAATTTATCTTCCCTTCACATAGTCTTTCTGTCAGCACCATCACACAACCTGACTTTTACTCTCTTATTGGCTCTTCTTTCCTCCTACCTTGCTGTCTTTTACTCTCAACCCAGCCCCCCACGATTGTACTACCTGATGAAGTAGTAGCACATAGTTTTTACCCCAGCCTCCGTATTCTGGGGAACCTAGAACAAAGCAGTGAGTACAATTTTAATCATTCTTTATCTACCATCCATCTCAAATCATTTATTTCAAGCCACCATTTTTCTCTTTCAAGTTATCTTGGCAACCCTTCTTTGTAGTATTTATTTGCCATTCAAATATATCTTCCCTTAACTCAAATGCCATAGTTATCCTACCTATTCAGAATCTTAAAATCATTATATGGCTGTTCATTTTTGCTAGTAAAATTCAAAGTTCACAGCAGGGCATGTCTGTCCTTCAGAATAAACTCAAGTTAACCTTAACAGACTTTTTTCGTCATCGGTGACTCTGAGCCTTACAATTTTTTTTTAAGATTTTATTTATTCACTCATGAGAGAGAGAGAGAGAGAGAGAGAGAGAGGCAGAGACACAGGCAGAGGGAGAAGCAGGCTCCACGCAGGGAGCCCAACATGGGACTCGACCCCGGGTCTCCAGGATCAGGCCCTGGGCTGAAGGTGGTGCCAAACTGCTGAGCCACCAGGGCTGCCCTGAGCCTTACAGTTTTAAACTTTGTCAGCACTTCTACTTCCTTTGTCTAAGAAAAGACCATCATACTTAAAATTTCTGGTTACCTACTCTGCGATCTTCACAACTTTTGATCTAAGAAAACAAAAATGAAGTTCTAGGAAGCCCAAGTAACAGAATATGGCATAGATGAAGAGATTATAATTGAGGGAAAATACAAAAGATTTAGAAGTATAATAGTGTCTCACAGATATTTCAAAAAAAGCCTAAAATTGGAAGTACTTAAAATCTATTAAGGCTGATACCAGGGGATAAGAACTAATTATCTGTATAGGCCCCAGAGTGTTTAGCTCTGAACTAATACAAAAAATACTTTTTGAATGTAAAGGTGTTAGTCAAATCAGTTTGTCAGTTTACAAAGTAAAATTCGATAACATTATGTACACTGTGTATTGGTTTCTGCAAACATTATATTTGTAATATTTTATTTATAAGAGAGGGAGAGACAAAGAGATGGTGGGATTTTTTGCAAAGGGGAAGTTATCTTAGAGCAGCTTATGTTGCCTCTCTTGATGACTATCCCTGAAAGACCAAATAATCTCTCCATTTGCTCTCATGATTTGTTATGGCAAGAAGCCTGAGACGCTTCTTTTTCTGATTTATCTTCTGAAGCAGTCTAACAAAGTCCCGCAGATTATGTGTCCCAACCACTGATGACTCTAAGAAAAAAAGGAACTTGACAATGCACATTACTAGAAATGTTGCTGCCTTTAAAATAAACCAAAATAGCCTCTCCACATACCAGGTTGTTCTGGGTTACCACCATAACTTAAAGAGAAACTTTCACAATATCTGGAGCCCTTGGCATCTTGCAAATGAAGGAGGAGGATGTTCTCAAATTCCTTGAAGCAGGAACCCACCTAGGTGGCATCAACCTTGACTTCCAAATGGAACAGTACATCTACAAAAGGAAAAGTGATGGAAACTATATATCCTCGGCAAAGAAGGAGGTGCATGGAGCTCATGTCATTGTTGCCATTGAAAACCCAGCCAATGTCAAATTCCTAACATCCAGGAATACTGGCTAGGGAGCTGTGCTGAAGTTTGCTCCTGCTGCTGGAGCCACTCCTATTACTGGCCACTTCACCCCCTGTAACTTGCATCAACCAGATCCAGACAGCCTTCTGGGAGCTCAGACTTCTGGTGGCTACCGATGCCAGGACCGACCACCGGCCTCTCCCAGAGGTGTCTTATGTGAACCTGCCTACCACTGCTCAGTGTAACACAGACTCTCCTCTGCATGTGTGAACACTGCCATCCTGTGTGAGCAATAGGGGAGCTCACTCAGTAGATCTGATGTGGTGGATGCTTGCCAGGGACGTTCTGCACACGCAAGGCCCCATTTCCTGTGAATACTCATGGGAGTCGTGCCTGACCTCTAATTCTACAGAGATCCTGAAGAGATTGAAAAGGAATAGTAGGCTTCTGCTGCAAGGGCTATGACTGAGGAGGAATTTCAGGTGAATCAACTGCTCCAGCACCTGAGTTCACTGCTACTCAACCAGAAGTCACAGACTGGTCAGAAGGTGAGTAGGTGTCCTCTGTGCCCATTCCACAGGTCCCTACTGAAGACTGGGGCCCTCGGCCTGCCACTGAGGACTGGTCCACAGCTCCCACTGCTCAGGCCACTGAATGGGTAGGAAGAACCACGGAGTGTTCTTAAGCTACTCTTCTACGAAGGCAAACAAAATGGAAATAAAGTTGGTGGAAAATAAAGTTTCTAATAAAATAAAATAAATAAAACCAAACAGAAAACAAAACAATCATCTGTGTGGTAATCCGGTTTCTTCACTCAGGATATAAAATAACGTTAATAGTAGTCATAGCAGCAGTCTCAGTGCAGAATGAACAAGAGTTGCAATATTCCTTGTAAGAATGTAATAGTAGCCGTAAATGATTTGTAAGTGAAAGAAATTGTAGGTCTCTTACAAAATAGGAGATAATGATTCTTTCTGACCTACAGCAGTCACCCATTCAGTGAATGAGTGGGAAGAAAGGAATGATTATTTCTATTGGAGACATTTATTACAGAAGTTAATTGTCACAAATTATTTTACACAATACATTAATAAAGAAGTCCAAGAATAAAAAATCTCACAAATTGTTAAGTCAGATCTGTGAGAATCTTTTATCTCCATAGAATGAAGAGTTAGTGCTGCAGTTAAAAAAGAAAAGAAAAAAAAAAACTTTTATCAGGTTATAAAATGGAGAATTTGGCTTTCTTCGTTTTATTCTGAACAGTCTACACCACATTAGATATTTCAGTTTCTGTCACTAGTTACCCATGTTTCTGATTGCCCAGACTTTCTATATATCTGTCAATCTAAAAGTTAGCAAGATTACAAATAGAATTAATCTAGCAGATGTGTTCAGTAGCTTCTTCCATATGATATTCAAATTAAATCATAAACTGAAGAAACAGCACACTGAGATTTTCATTTTAATTCAAAGATTAAATGAATTTTGCTAATTTCTCTTTATGCATAATCCTTTTACACACTATCATATTATATTGGAGGAGTATTTACTTATTTGTTGCTGCTTATATATACTATTTCAAGAGCTTTTTCCACAGGCCCCTAGTCCAACACAGTGATTGGGACATTATAGACATAAAATATTTTTTTTATAAATGACCAAATTCTTGCAGTTCCTGATACTATATACTTAGCACTATAGTACAGGATGGCTTACTACACTCAGTGAGCATATCCCAAATCCCTCTGCTCACTTCTACTCAGAGACCAGATCTTATTTACTGGAAGTTCTATTTTTTTCTCAGTTCAGTGTAGTATTTCTACATAATCACTTTCAGCTCTTTCAAGATTCTTTTTAATCCTATTCATGTTGTTTTAAAGAAGCAAAATTCTTAATTTCTCTACTCTTCAACCATAAGATTTTCCTTTAAATGTCTCTATCACTTCTGATATTCAGGCTATGAAGTGAGACTGTCTACAGAGTGGCTGCACATGGTGTAACAAACATCTAAGCTGTTTGAGATTTTGAATGAGTGAGGAGAACTTGAGTGGTCTGATGCCAGTCCACTGACTCTTAATATCTTGAGCAGAGGAAGAAGGTAAAGAGGTAAAGGGGTCAAATTGCAATTCTCAGATTCTCTCAGGGGCAAAACTATAGATCCCATTCTCCCACTCTGGAAATTGTCAAAAGATATCTAGAAGTATTTCTGGAGAGAGGAAGACAAATTGTCTCCTAATCTCAAGCCCCAGAGAAGGCAAGTTCTATTTGCAGTTCTTCCAGGTACTTATGAAAGTAAGTTTTGAGTTATCCCACTATGTTCACATGAAGTATGATTATGCGCGAATCTTACATTAAGCCGTTCACAAGATCGGCTTAATATATGGCTAACGACTGAAAACTCTTAAATAGCTCTCATGGTCTTTCAGGTCTTCCATCAGGAAGCATTTAAAAATGAGATAAAGTTTATTTGCAATTTTAGTTAACCATACATGGGGCTTCTTTGGGAGACCTGTTGAGGATACGGGGGCTAATTATTAGCACCTGAAAAAATGGTGGTAGGTGGGTAGGGGCATTAGGATTAAGACCAAGACTACCATAATAGGCTTAGGTTTTAATTTTTTTTAATATTTTATTTATTTATTTATTTATTCATGAGAGACACAGGCAGAGGGAAAAGCAGGCTCTATGCAGGGAGCCAGATGTGGGACTCGATCCTGGGTCTCCAGGATCATGCCCTGGGCCAAAGGTGGTTCTAAACTGCTGAGCCACCCAGGGATCCCCTAGGCTTAGGTTTTAAATGGTTTTTAATGCTCTCACTCTGTATTAATACTTCTTGTCTCAATAAACCCATAGTAGTTATAAAACTCATAAAAATATTTTATCATTTTCTGAAAACCATAAATGAACTTTTTTATTTTATTTTTCAGTAAGGTATATACCCGACCTGGGGCCTGAACTCATGACCCTAAAACCAGAGTTATCTGCCCTACCAACTGAGCTAGCCGGCTGCCCCTAAATGAACTTTTCAAACTAATGTTCATATTCCTTCTTTTGTGAAGACTTTATTAGACAGCTGTTGCATAATTTGGCCAGCTTAGCATTTGAACAGGTTTCTCATCTTCATTTTCACTGTAAAGTTAGTATGGTGAAGGAATCTACTGATATGATAACTATTTGGGAGAAGGATGAGGATGCACTCATCTCTCAACTAAGACTCACATTTCAAGTTTCTTCAAAGATAGTTTTTAAATAGCACTTCAAAGAGATGATATAGCAAACATTGCTGTAATATGTTATGGTTGACTAAAAATTTGAATTTGAAATGGAAATCAAGTTCATTCATGAAATCCTCTGAAACTAATAATATATCATTTTAACGGCAAAGTGTCTAGACACCTAATGTCAGCCCAGATGATGATAATTTTAGTGTTTTATATCAGTCATATTCATCAATATAATTATACTTTTCTGGCCATAATTGAGTAAGTTAAACAAGAAATCTGATGACTTAAAAAGAAATATTGGAAAGCATCTCAGGTAAAAAGACCAGTTTGCAACTTTTTTTAAAAAAGATTTATTTATTTATTCATAGACACACACACACACACACACAGAGAGAGAGAGAGAGAGAGAGAGAGGTAGAGACACAGGCAGAGGGAGAAGCAGGCTCCATGCAGGAGCCCGATGTAGGACTCGATCCCCAGTCTCCAGGACCACGCCCTGGACCGAAGGCAACGCTAAACTGCTGAGCCACCCGGGTTGCCCTGCAACTTTTTATTTAAGGAAATATTTTAAAAATCTGGAATAATGCATAAAACTTCTCACGTTTTTAACACTCATTGATTTACCTAATACAGCTTTAACAAGTTTTAATTCAGTGACTGTACTTTCCTCAGATTTTATTTCTTAATAAATAAAAGTGACACAACTGAAATTTGCCATTGTATCCCTTGCTAATTCCACTTCCTTCCCCTTTTCCTTCAAATAGCCAGTGTCTTGATGTTGGTATTTATATTTCCAGACCATTTATTTGTAATGTCATCATGTAGGTATGCACATCAGTCAGAAAAAATAGAATCAGGTGATATGCAAATGGGTTTAATGTAGAAAACGGGGCAGCAAGGTGGGAAGAGCTGTAGCTAGAGAATGGGTGAAAACATCATTCTCTATACATCCCTCTCAATTTTGCTGTTAGCCTAAACCTGCTTTAAAAAAGTGATCTTAAAAAAAAAAATCAAAGTTAAACTGAAGCACTGGGATAAGCATAGTAATGGAGAGTCACCAGTCATGGGAAAGATGTAGAAGAAGGACAGCCAGAGATGCTTTCTGATCCTGTAGTAGCCACCAGAAACTGACGTTTTGGCAGTCTAAAAGTGTTGGTTGCCACTTCATTTCAGGCTTCTGAATCTGTGAGTGCTTCTCATTAGTGCAATTGAACTTGACACATTTAGGGGAAGGTTATTCTGGGAAATAACCAGAATATTAATATTAATATTAATAACCAGTTCCCAGGGATCAGCCGAGTGATGATGGTGTCAAGTCACCAGCAGGAAGCACAGCACAAAGTGCACCCACAAAGTGAACGCAGCATGGTTGGTTTGAAATTTTACATGACTGATCTTATAACGTTCATATCTTACTTTAAATATTTTCTGTAGAGGCTTCAAGAGTCATCTGTGTGCATTTTAACATTTGCCTAGAGTGATTTTGTTTCATTCCTTTTAATTATTTTGCTTTTATTACTTTTCTTTTCCATTGCCTAGGGACTATATTATACTTTTGAATAAAATATCACAGTTGCCATTATTTTTTTGTACATCCTTACAAAGGAAATGCTCCTAACATTTTCCCACTATGATTTTTTTGTATGATTTATTACATATTCATTGTAAACAATTTTAAATCTAATTAAAGGTACCTAAAATTATTTTACTATAGATTAAAATAATATCAAATTCATTTTGCATCTATGATCATAATTATTTTCTCCTGTAATTATGCAGTGAATTATGTTAATACCTGTTCTGATGATGAAATTTCATCACTTTTGGGGAATATCCTAATGATAAAGAGATAGAAGGTACATGCACACATGTTGAATTTATGTAATACACAAATAATTTAAGCATCTGGATTTAGTTAGGGGATACTAGGATATTTTATCTAAGATATTTGCATTTAAATTTTAATAAAAATAGATTTGAATTATGTTTTCTGAGTCCTTATGTGTTGTTGAAGTGAATGCTATGGTTCATTACCCTCCCCCATTTGATAATTTCTTGAAGAGTTGCTAAAACTCAGTGATTAAATTATCTTGGGGTAGTACCTTTATTGTGTCTTTACTGTGGAAAAATTACGATTTTGTGTTTCATTCCTTAATTTTTTCAGCCATTTTTAAGAGAGTCATTTTGGTACTTAGTACTTTCCACAAGATTAAAAATGTATTTTTTAGAATATCGGGACGGTTAATATATTACTTTAATCTCTATCTCATTTACAGTTAGTCTCTCTTTTTTTGTCATATCATTGTGTGTATTTTCTTTTTTAAAAAACATTTTATTTATTTGTTCATAGAGACACAGGCAGAGGGAGAAGCAGGCTCCATGCAGGGAACCTGATATGGGACTCGATCCCAGGTCTCTGGGATCACACCCTGGGCTGGAGGCAGTGCTAAACCCGCTGAGCCACCAGGGCTGCCCACATTGTGTGTATTTTCAATTTTATGCTGAACATTCTTAGTTGAAGTTTTCTCTTGTTATTAGTTTTTTTTTTTTTCAAAAAAACTGCTTAAAACTTTTTATTCATTGTTGCTATTATTTATTTCTCTTTTTGTTGTTGTTGTTCCATTCATGCTATATTCTTTGGTTTCCCCACTTTTCTAATCTTTTCTAACTAGATTGTCTTTTTTGAAAATATCTGACTCCAACTTATATATTAAAGTCATAGGTTTCATCCAAATGCATTATCCAAGTGCATTAACTGTGTTGCTAGGGAATGTAGTATTTTATCTGCTGTTCAGTTTTGAATATTTTATAATATGCAATGTGATTATCACTTTGACCATGTATTAGTTAGAACCATATTTTCTAATTATTGAAAAAATACAGATTCTTTAAAACCTTTTTGTATTCCTTGCTATTATTTTGATATGCTTAGAGAAGTATGATCATAGATTATTATTTTGTATACTTCTTTTGTATTTTACAATTCTATTTCTTTAGTATAGTTAGTGATCAGATTTTTATTTTTTATTCTTTTAATTTTTTATTTAAATTCAATTAGTGATTGGGTTTTTAAAATAATATTTCTCCTGGAGGAGGTGTGTTTATATAAGACTACTAAATTAAGCTTATATTATGTTGTATAAATCATCTCTTTCCTCTCTGTCCTTTCTCCCTCACTCTCCTCCTCTCTCCTTTCTGTTTCTCTCTCTTTCCTACTCTCCCTTTCTCTCTCTTTCTTTTTCTTGTCATTTTCTGCTTAATGTGTCAGTGTGGAGACTAAGTGAAATGTATAAACATTCATGGTATACCATTGTTGCGATTTTTTTTAACTTTTATGCTTAAGTAATGACTATTTTGGTCTCATAAAACATTTTATCATATAATCCATTGTGTCTGATATTAATATTTTGATACCATCTTTTTGTAAGTTTGGATTTTGGTTAGTATTTGTTAGTATTTGAAGTTAGTATTTTGAGTAAGTTGGAATTCCCATGAACCGAGAAGAGAAAGATTGTCCAAAAGCAAATTTTAGGAGAAGATACTTTGGATATACCAGATATTAGATATCGTTTGGAAACTGAAATTAAATATTGACTAGGAACCTGCCTTCACAAGCCTGTAGTTTAGGGGTGATGTCTGTTCTAGAGACACAAAGTTTAGAATTAATAGTATAATGATAATATTTAAAATTATATCCAAAGACTAATATTACAGGGATAAAATAGGCACATAAAAAGAGATAGAAAGGATAATTCATTAAAAATAAGAACAGCAAAAGAGTGTGTTTCCCACAAGCCTAATAAAGAAAGGATTTCAAAGATAAGCAGTGTCAAAAATTACTGTTAAGTCAAGTAATATGAATATTAAGAATTGACCATATAAACATTGTGGAGGATACAGTTAATCTTGAGTAGAATAATTTCCCTCGGGTGTATGTGGGATGGGAAGGAAGAAGTCTCATCAAAATGAGTTTAATAGAAAATAATAGAAGAGAAATTCAGATCAACAATTATTCCAGGACTTTAATTTCATAAAGAAGTTTATAAATGGAAGATTAAATGGTAGAGAGAAGAGAGATAAGTGGATTTTATTAAAGACTGTGAGTTCCAGAGATCCCATTGGATCAAAATTTTTAAGGTATTTATCCAGCCCAGAGGAAAAACAAAATTATATGGGAATATAAAGATCATAGCTTGCTAGGTGACTACACTTCCACTGTAACTAAAAGAAACCAGAATAGAGAGAACACTGTGGATAATCTTGATGGTCCTAGGCAAGTAGTGATAAGAAGAGGCTCAGAATTAGGGATGGATTTCTCAGAAGCAGGTTGAGTACCAGGACCTTCTTCATTCCTATAGTTGTAGAGTGGAGGAGAGAGTTTGCTCTGAGTTTGTCACTGAATGTGACATCTCCTGATTTCTACATATATAAGTGAAGAAGTTGGAGGAGGGTCACCTCTCTCAAGCTCCTGATATACTCTCCACTGAGCCCTGCTGAATGTAATCTGAAATCTGGAAGTGAGTAATGGGCACAGATGTGGTCTTTCACAACTCATGTGATGGAAGCATGGAGGGGAAAAATTTGCTCAGTTTTTGCTTTTGTTCTTGATTTTCCAAAATTTCTTTAAAGCAATAATACAATATTGGAATCCAGAACCTGTTTGGGGATTTCAGAAATACAGTAGCAAGCTGTTGATACTCTTGTCCTGTAAGATAGTAGTATATTCACTGGTCAATGCCTGCTAGGCTTGAATCCAGTTCCGTCATTTCCTAACCAGGTACTTTTGTACAAGTTACTTAAACAAGCTCCTGCTTATCCACACAAGGAGGATGTTAATAGTGCCAACTTATAACATTACAATACTGAATAAATTATTTAATGCATATAAAATGTTTAGAACACTACACTGCCTAACATATATTAAATGCTTAATAACCATTATCTATCAGATTAATCTTTATGCTAGGTCTCACCTGGCTTCAGCCTCTGGACAACTCATAATAATGATATGGGCTGCAGATCCAAGCTGCCCTTGCCTTGTAGCTGCCTCTTTAAAATAGAGAAAAGTGTTCCTTTTTCAACATAAAAAGCACATTTAAAAGAGAAGCTTTAAAACACAGAAAAGAAAAATTTTCTTCTAAGTTCCAATCTATCTCTAGTTTTACACTCCTCTATTACAATTGAAACTAATTCTGGTCTAGAAAATCATTCTTCCCTCCATTTTAAATTGCAGACAATAGAGACAAAGGACTTCCTACCAACTCCATCTACATCTAAATAGGACAACTTAAGTCTGATATGATAACATTTTTATATAATGTTATTGAAACTGAAAGCAAAAAGCATTATACCCCCAAATTCTTTTTTCTAACAAATACTTTAATATTCCAGATATTATTATGTTCATTCATTCCCTATACCTCTCTAGAGGGTTATCACACCACTACCGCCAAATGGCTTGCCTATGCTTTCAGGGAATAATTATACTTCTTTGTCCCATTGATGATGTCTCAGTCTTGTAACTTGTGCTAGCCCATGAGATCTGAGCCATTAAACTCTATGCCATATATGCATTTTATGTTATGTGTCACATAACAGCATAATATATCACTGGAATTGGTTCAACTCACCTTCTTTACCTCTTGCCCTTTGCCACAAAAAAAGGGCATGTTCCTCATGAGCACTACTCCCTTAGCTTGAGTTTTGGAAGATAGACAATCTGAGACAGCTAAACTGAGCCAATCCTTGTCTTTGATCATCAGTCTGTAATGTGAGCAAGAAATAAGCGTTATTCTAAGCCTCTTAAATTTGCAGTTGTTTGCTATGCAGCACAGGTGAATGATACATGATAGAACTTCAAAAGTGCAAGTCAGAGCAACTAAATATGTTTCACTTATATATAATTGGACCAAAATATAGGGGTCCTTACTTTTAATCACCCTGCTATTTCTCAGTTTATTCTGAATTGTAAGTACGTTTATTTTCATGTTGTTCCTTAGTATTGAATTATTTTAGATGCAAGTGACACAAAATCTAAGTCAAAAGTGCTTTGAAAAAATGTGAGTGGAATTTATTGGTATACAGAACTCTGAATCCATGAGCTTCTAACAGATTAAATCTGAGATTCAAATAATTTCCCCAGGACAGATTCTTCTCCATTTCTACTCTGCTTGGTTTCATTGTCAATGAATGTCAATCCATGTGGTATCTACTCCTCTTGGTTTACAATCTCAGAGGTACAATTATAATTGTACAAATAAAATTACAATGTTCAAATTACAATTTGTACAATTACAGAGTCAATCTTTGAGTGCTTCCAGCATGCCAGGCACTCTTGTAAAGAATTTACATAAATTAACTCATTTCATTTTCACAGTTTTTCCATGAAGTAGAAACTAACATTATCTTTATTTTATAGGTAAAGAAATAGAAGCACAGGAAATCACAATTCCTCCTAATAACCAATTTAATAAAGATACAATAGAAAAAATATATATACTTGAAAAAGTATTTGAGCAGAAGTCTAAACCTCACTTTCAGTAGTTCAAGTCATGTCATAATCTTTTTATTAACTTAATTTCTTTGTTCAATAAACTCCAGTGCTCTCAATGTCCACAGCTGAGGTGCATGTTCTCTGTTTTGTTGGGTGGAGTTTTTTCACCTGAAAAATATACACAGGAAATGAAGAGGAGACTGTTCCTCAGAGAAAAACAAGAGAATTGTTACTAGATAAAATGCTGATGTATGCAGTGGCAAGAAGTTTTAAGCATCTGATATTATATGCTATTTGTATGCTAACAATTTGCCAAAGAATCATGGATACCTAGAAAACACATGAGATTTTTGGTTCAGCAACATAGGACTTTATTAGGACATAAATGCAGCCTGGGCTTTGAATTCTCAGCACTCCATTTTTCTGGAGGAGGTGAAGGCATAGCAGTCCACATGCATGATGAGAATTTAGGCTTACAAGGCATTGGACAGTTTGCTGGCTCATTAAAGCCACAAAGTTAGTCATTCTATACCCTTCAACTTACCGGTAAATTGAAACAAAAGAATATACACTAAATAAATTGGTAGTTTAAGTTCACATTGGTAATTGATTAGGTGAGTATCTGAAAGGGTATTATTATTAATATAATCATCATCATCATATTTGTGTGAGATTTTGTAAATATAAATTTTACAAAATCATATAGGAAGTTTAGTGTCTGATTTTAGTTATAATTAAAATAATTGTTATGTGTAGTTAAATATGCAAAGAAGTTATTTTATAAAACTAAGACACAAGATATTATCATTACTAATTTTTAAAATCAAACCTAGAAAAATTAAAAAAAAGGCTGTTGCACTTATTGACACTTAAGTTTCTTAATTTAAATTATTTTCCAAAGTAGAAGAAAATGAACATTCTTTTATTGTGCTTTTTTGTTTTTAATGATTTTTATTTATTTATTCATGAGAGACACAGAGAGAGAGGTAGAGACATAGGCAGAGGGAGAGGGAGAAGCAGGCTCCCTGCAGAGAGCCTGATAAGTGACTCAATCTCAGGACCCCTGGATCATGACCTGAGCCAAGAGCAGTGTTGAACCACTGAGCCACGGTGTTCCTCTTTTTTTGTGCTTTCATTCCATATATCTTCTTCACCATTATTTTTATCCTGAATCTAGGACACTTTTTAATACTGTAGTGCCTCTTGCAAAGATGCTGTTCCTGATTATTTATAAACTTGCAAATTGCTTTATCAGTAGATTGGGCTATCAAAATGGCACAATTTATATAGTTTAAATAAATGACACAAATAACATATTAGGATTCAAGTTCACTTAGGGGAAGCATAAGAATTAGTTTATATAATAGGAAAGTTCTTAGTCCAAAGACCTAGAGAATAGAAAGCATGTTATTTGTCTTTAAAAAATATGAATCAATATTTCATTTCTTTGCAGTATTGAAACCTTAATTTGCCTAATATCGCTGTTTCCATCTTCCTTAGGGCTCTTTTTAGGACCAACATAGCCTTGGTCTCCATCATATTGTTCTTTTAATCTGATATCTTTTCACTTGTCCCTCTACTTTAGAGGATGTGGGGATCATTGTGATCACCCAGGTCAGGATGGTGTTCAAGAAACTACCATTTATCCTCAAAGCCATGTGTCTGCCTACATGTCCTATCTGTCTGCCCTTGCCAATCCACTACTTCTCTGAATCATCGCTTCTCCCCAAGAGTGTGGAGGGGCTAGAGAAAGGAAGGAGTGCACCCAGGAAGTCTTGCTCTTATTCAACATTGACCTTTCCATCTTTTGTAAAAGTTTTTTGTTCTTGTTTTTCTGAAAGAATCTAGGCCTCTGAAGAGTAGAATCTAGCCTACACCTGGTTTCCACCCATCCCCACCCCCACCCCTGCTTCTATTTTCTGCTGTCACATCATTTCTCTGAAATCACAGAATAGCCTAATGAAAATCAGAAAAAAAAACCCTAAATCCTGGAGAAAGGTAATTATTAATATTTCAAAATACATTTTTCTGCTACACTCACTTGTTACATTCTAAAATAAAAACAATAGATTAAGGAACAAACAAAACCATGCTCAGATAGCCTGCCTTAGAAAAATATTGATATTCTATTTTAGAGCACAAAATATCTAGGGAAAAAAAACCTCAATTCACTGAGTACATCTCCTTGTGTAATGATATTGAATATGATATAAGAAATAAACTGCTTGAAATCACTACAAATTATTCCCTTAGAAGATTAGATGGGATAAATATCAGATAACCAAAAGTTTTCTGTAAATTCTATATATGTACCAACATGAGGAGGTTTCCCAATATATCAAAGGAAAACAACACAAATTGAAGGAAAAGTTTAAAAACAATATAAATTGATCTCATTTTTTATGTTAGCAAAGTGAGGATTTTTATTGTATCCTTGTGAATTTTATTTTTAAAGGAAAAAAGCACTAACAATGTAAGTTTTAAAACCTTGTTTTAAAACCTACTAATGAGATTAAAAGAGTGAACACATCAAATCTAGTATAAATATCAGTCCTGATCAATAACTTTGGGATTATTAGGCATTGTTAAATAATTTATTTGTAAACATTTAATTAAATATAAGAGATCTTAGTACCTATAAAACTCCTTGCTAGACACATAGTCACTTTAACAGATAGAGGAAATAGTAGTGGTAACATCAGTGTTTGCAAGTCTATTGTTTTAGGTACCTCCTGTGTCTTTCATTTTTCCATAGCCCTTTGCAATGACACTATGAATGAAGTCACTTTGGAATCTTAAAGATCTGCTAATGGTTGCCACCCACTGGGAACTCCGAAAATAGCTTTCTTGGAACCTTTAGGGATCCCCAAACCTTTCTGGGAACTGCCTGAATTATATATTATATAAATATTTTTAAGTAAAGTTTGTTTGGATTGGAGAGTTACAGCCAAGGGAGTAGAGTTCAAATCCAACAGTGCCTTACCCATGACCCTCAGTGATGACCTGAGGAACAGCCAAATGAAAGGGTTCAGCAAGACTTGGCATGTGTCTCGTCCTTCAGGCTGTTAGCAGTTAGCTTAGGATCCCATCCTCATCACCAGAAACTGTTTAAAAAAAATGATTTCAGAAGACAATTTAAGTGGTACAAACACTTTGGGAGAGTCCTTTGGGAGAATCGGAAAATGGGGCATGAATCAGGACCCTTTTTTACAATAGAGAATTATGTATGAGGAAGAGAAAAAGAGAAAAAAAAATCTGATTGTCTGGAGCCACATAGTCAACCTTGTTTGTGATGAGAAAGCCCAGAGCTATCTTGGTGTTTGGAGATTGTCTAACTAGTTACACTGTATATCTGCTCAAACAGAGCATTTACAGGGACACAAAAGTTATTAAAGTTTCAGATTCCTGACAAGTCCTTTTGGGCAAGAGGGGCTTGAAAGTTATTTCAACATGTATTATATAGGATTCTTTTAATTATACAGGCAGACTTTTTAAACTTTTGTATGTGACTTTGTGTTAGGAGGATGATGGAAGCATATATTTTACTTTAAATTTGACAGATAGTTTAAGTAAATTAATTGCTGATTAATATATTTAATATTGAAATAATGATATTATAATAAGTATACAAAAATCTCAAAATAACTCACTTATTTTGTGAATGTTTAAGATAACTAGCTAAAATTATTAAATGATACATGCACACAGATACACATACTTTTAAAAAACATTTTATTTATTTATTCATGAGAGACACAAAGGGAGAGGCAGAGACATAGGCAGAGGGAGAAGCAGGCTCCCTGCAGAAAGCCCGATGCAGATCCCAGGACCTTGGGATTGTGACCTGAGCCA
The DNA here is from genome assembly GCF_018345385.1 of Vulpes lagopus. Taxonomy (NCBI): domain Eukaryota; kingdom Metazoa; phylum Chordata; class Mammalia; order Carnivora; family Canidae; genus Vulpes; species Vulpes lagopus. Next base: position 23,441,230 of record NC_054843.1, on the reverse strand, counting down.
AAGGCAAACACTCAACCACTGAACTACCCAGATGCCCCCATACATTTTTTCATTTACATTTTACAACAGTTCTATCATTTTTATAACATTATTGTTTTCGTTTTTTCCCACTGGCACCGGGAAGGTTTTAAAATGCCCAAGACACAAGAGCACAGGTTTGAACTTTGGAGATAAAATCATTCTACTTTTAGCAACTCTATCACTTGGCTTTAAATAAGATAATATAGTTCAAGTAGTGTTTTCTTTATTGAAAAGTCACTTTAGAATATATCCTCAAGTTCCCCAAGTACTTCTCTTCTTAATAGCGCTATAATGTGGATTCAAACACAATTTCCATTTTGATGTAGATTTTTTTTTTATTTTCCCAGTTAAGAAAGCAACAGCAGCAATACACTGAGATTATGAGAAAAGTAAAGTTATTGGAAATGGTTGCATTAGTTTATTCTAGTGGGTAAAAACTTATTTAAGTGAAATTAAAAGCAAACTAAGCAGTGAAATGGAGTACTTATATTTCAAAAGTGTATATTGTTCTATTAAATTGTATTGAATCAAGCAAGATACTGTAAGCTTTGCGGATTGTTTGTCTGTTTCTGGAGTATAATTTAATTACTATAACACAGAATCATAGTGGACTCTAGAGAAGTAAAACTCTAATTAGTTATATAAAAGGTTAGAATGATACTTTCTGAAGTTCTTTGAACGTTTTATGATCATTAGCGTTTTCAGACTACTCCTATGAGTATAGCACATGATTAACAGGACCTCATTTCAAAGTAACCAATTTAAAAGAATTAGAAAAAAAAAAGACTAACCCTGATTTCCATCTTAATAATGGAGCCTAGAATAAATATGAGGCTATGTATCCACTGTAACTTTGTAGGAAGGCTGTTACTATTGGTAGGTGGGCTTCAGAGGAATCTTGAAATTGGAACTTCAAAACAAATTATCTATAAATATAGAAAAGCACATTTTTAAATGGGAAGTCTGCAGTTTCATCAGATTCTCATATTGAAATATATGCCACAAAAAGCATTAAGAATCATCACTTCATGAATTAAAATGTGGTGTATTTCCCATTACTCAAATGGTAGTCTATATTACAAAATATTAGCAATTTAGTTGTTTGGACTATTACATGTATAGCAAGGCACTCCTATGGTCTGGTGAATTTTAACTAGAGATGGCAGTGAATCAACATCTTTCTCAGACTAATGGTAAGGCTTCCAGATTCAGAAAATCATTCCAAGAGGGACTTGCAAAGTCCATTCAGGCATAAAGAAATCCAACAGCTATATGTTTACAGTTTTTTTCTATGACAAGCACATCTATTTTCACATTTGTATCTAACATTCCTCTGAAGTAAATTATCTATATTGTGCTTATGAGAATTTGAATCTCACAGAAGTAAAGCAATTTTCTGAAGTCTGATCGCTTAGTGACATCAGAGTTGGTGTAATTTATTCTATACTCCACTGACAGACTAAGGATTAAATATCGTAGCTGGAACGCATATTTGATAACTTAAGGGAATATTACTTTTATTTCTCTTTGTGGTGACATTTGTTACTATAAAAAAATAAGTTTGAAACTGCGAGTTTTCCTTCTTTTTCCAGTACTATTCTCTTCCATTTGCTTCTTCCTAGAATAATTGATAGTCTCTGGAGAATAATCCAGTTATCCAGGTCATGTTCTCTTAAAAATGTTCTAGGAAGAAAATAATAGATATCGGAGATAGGAAACATAGTCCCTTCTCATTGGAAATGCCCAGCTCTTTTTATCATGTTAGATGAGGAATAGTTCCTTGCCATTTTAAGAAAATGCTTAGTATGGTCCCAAGACCTGTATTTTTGCAGGATTTGGATTACAGACAGCTTTCTTTAGCCTCTCATGCCCTTACGTCTGGCTGGCACTGTATACCTCTGCCAAAACAACTATTCTCAAGATTCCTGATTGCCCCCAATCAGCATTCTGAGCAACATCTAGTGACCATAGAGAAAAATTAGAAAAGAGACAGCCTTTAGTTATGAAGCATGCAAATATTTTAAATGGCTATGTAAAGTATGTACAAAAGCCTATGTAATGGCTATGTATATTAATTGGCTATGTAAGCCAATACTGGCTTCTTCGAATTCATTAACATTCCAGCTGAAAAGTAAAGGAAATAAAGAAATACACAGAATTTTCACAATTTAAGACAAAGCCATATGTTGGTTTTATCCTACAGATAGAGTTGTGATTTGCCTTAAATGATTAAGCATTTCTATATGTCTTCACAATATCTGTGGTGCAAACTTGTTCCTGTTCCTGTGAAGATATATTTGATCGTATCTTCTAAAACAAAACATGACTTTGAAATGTGTAAGCTCTAAGAAATCAAACAGGAGTTAGTTTTGTAGATAACAGAAGGTTTGTTTGTTTTATGTGTTACTGTTCATATTATACTGTTAGTCGATTCTGTTCTCTTAAGCAAACTTTATAAATTCTGTGAGTTTTATCTGAAGGAAAATAATTTATTATACTTTGTCAATGTTTAAAAAGTTATTATTAGAGTTACTCTTTTCTCTTCATTTCCTTGCCTAAACAGATGAGAGATGTACTACAAAACTATTATATAATAAAACAGTCATCCATATTATCCACTCTTATTAAATGCAGAAACCTCTCAAGGATTTTCACTGGCATATGTTTAAGTGCTTAATATTATCCATTCCAATTGTTGCTAGTCTATTTTGGGATGTCTAGAAAAATAATTAGTCCAAATATCAGGTGTTAATTGTTTTCTGTTAAATCGATTAGAACTGTGAGGATCTGAGTATCTTCTCATTGATGTGCAAATATATCTCTCTTTTATCTTCAGCCTTCTGTGGGTTATTAGCAGTATAGTTAGTATTATTATTAAGTATGAGTGTTAGATGTATTAGTGGCAACTGTTCATGTTTATAAACCTATATTCTTAAATTGTAATGCTGTCAATATCAGCTCACAGCGGCAAAAGGGGCATCCCAATCTTAGATTGTTGTGTCTGAATATGGAAAGTGAAGTCTGGCATAATGTAAATAGGTTACAATTCTGCAATATATTTAAAACATTAGTTAATAAACACAAAACTTTAAATGCAATTCGGGTCCCTTCCATGAGGAGTTTCCTGAAGTAAACAGTAATAAAAAGCTACATTGATGGCAAAATGAAAATAGTTAATTGTAATAATATTACTAATATTTAACACATTACATTTGAAAACTCCGACCACATTCATGATTTCATTAGTATATTTTGGATAAAAGTATAGTTGATTGAGAATTGTATTATGAACGTAAACAGTGCTAGTTTTCTCCATAATTGGAATTAATGTTGTTTTGATATCTCCTTGAAAATACTAGACCAGAAATTAAAATCATTGTACACAAGAAAGAACAGAATAAAAATTAGGAGACCAATTGCCTCTACCTCTACCACGTTGTTAAAAAAAAAAAAGAAGCCATATTATGTTTGTCCTTCATTATAATTGCTCTGCTTGTTCTGGGGTAATTGATTTTCTCTTTATTGGTGGGTGTCTATGGTAACTTAGACTTTGTTTACCCCGCAAAGAAAACACTGGGAACGTTTTTAGTGGTAATACTTGACATTGTTGATAGTTGAGTGTCCTTCAAAATGTGTCCCAAGTGACTTTGTAGGGATTTCTGAGCCATACATCACGCTTTCTGAATAACTATTGCTGGTTATGTATCTTTAACAAGAAAGTTATTAAGAGCATATATGTGTAATACTGAACTGCCTGGGACTAACTCTGCCATACAGAAAACTGCGAACAAGCTGCAGACTGATCAAGATGATAATTAGATATGAATAAACTAACAAGGGATGTATGAATATAAGTTGATTTTCATGCAGGACAAGAGAAGACCTGTTACTTGTGTTCTCAGAGTTGGGAGCATAACTCTAAATAGCAAATTTGGTATCATTCAAGAAGGGCATTGAGATCTCAAAAAACCAACATTAGCCACTCTTAGTTTAGGGAATTAGAACAAGATCCTAAAAGGGTAAATAAATCCTTCATCTAATTACCATTTGAAAATTGCTAGAGGTTTTTTTTTTTTTTTTTAAGAAACATTTAATAGTAATATACAGAAAACTGCACAGTAATCATCTATTACAACTACTCGAGGAGAAAGCAAATCATAAAGTAGGTATATGGCTAGAGAATATGTTAAGTGTTTTTAAAAAATGAGTGGACGAAATAGCTACAGAAGTTAAGAGAACTTTCTTTTGGATGCAATAATTGGGCCTGATTAAAAAGATGAAAACATAGAGAAGTGATGGGGGCATTTAATATTTTCTGTAATTTATTTTTAAGAAACATTATAAGTGGTATCATTTTCCTTATGATCATAATGCAGTAGCACCATAATGCTATTAGGGAAAACAGATGGAAGTATTATAAAATGATTCATTTTTATAGCTCTTTGAAAAAAAAATGTGTAAAAGGAGAACTCGTTGAGAGGAACTGCTTGATAAGAGTTGGAATTTGGGAGGGGACATTGTTCTATGGTATAGAAAGAGGGAATGACACAAAAAGTTAATACATTCAAAGGAAGGTGGGTAGGACACCTTGATTTAGATGAGAGAAAATTAAATTTTAAAGTGATAAAGAGAAATAGTTTTGGACTGCTTTTCATGTTTTTAGATATCCCAAGACTCAAGTCATTATCATAGGATGAACCAGAGCAAGTGGAGTTAAATTCTGTAAGAAAACTAAACCCTGGGGACACCTGGGTGGCTCAGCAGTTGAGAGTCTGCTTTTGGCTCAGAGCATGATCCTGGGATCTGGAATTGAGTCCTGCATTGGGCTCCCTGCGAAGAGCCTGCTTCTCCCTCTGCCTGTGTTTCTCTCTGTCTGTCTCTCATGAATAAATAAGTAAATCTTAAAAAAAAAAAAAAAAGAAAGAAAATTAACCGTGATCATTGCACCCTGTGATGATGGCATTTTTTAAAAGATTTTTCATTATTTTATTTATTAAAAAGAGAGAGAGAGAGAGTAGGCACGAGCAGGGGGTGGGGCAGACAGAGGGACAGAGAGAAAGAGAATCTCAAGCCACATCTGCACTGAGCACAGAGCCTGACTTGGGGCTCAATGATCTCATGATACTGAGATCATGACCTAAGCCGAAATCAAGAGTCTGACACTTAATGGACTGAGCTACCCAGATGCCCAAATATACAGTATTTCTTATGATCCTTTGCATATTGAACTTTCTGGATTCAGAGAACCCTTAGCGTTTCAGTAATTTTTTCACAGTTCTGCTTGGCAAAAAGAAATTCATAACTGAAATACATTAGGCCCGAACAATTTAGTAATAGTTATATGCATAGTTTCTGACAAATGTCACCGTAATTCTCTCAAAAATTTTAAATATCCTGTGATTCTTCTGTAATGCCCAGCACACAGTTTTAAAAGAGTGTGTGTGGTTACCTGTTAACTTGCCTATTTTATTCATTGGTATTGCTGTCACAAACAAACCATTAATTGTAACCCTCCATAATTTTCCCAGGGTTTGAAGCAATTCATTAGCTTGCCTTTTTTGAATTCATGCTATTCCAGCTCTCTAGAGTTTCAACCTTACACAGGATTGGGTCCACAACCTTGGCCAAGTCAACCAAGACATCTAGAGTTGATGAAGTGAAGTAACTTAACAGGGAAATAAAATGTTGCAGAAAATATTCATTACACTCATGCAATTGTTTTTGTAACAAGTACATGTTTGGGTTTATGGCATAACATGGAAATAGCACCATGAACCTCTATGATGATGTACTTTGTGTACATTTCCTTATTTAATTCTTTAATTATACAAAGTAGGTGATATCATTATTTTTTGTTTTTCAGATAAAGAAACTATGAGTCAGAGAAGCTATGCAAACTTTTCAGTGTAAGATAGATAATATAGGATTCACACCAAAGTTTTCTGCTTCCAAATTGCATAAGTTTTCTTTCCAAAGTTATATATATGTGTGTTATGTTTATTAGTGTTATAAACAATAAGGTTTAAAATTTAATAATTTAAATAATGATTTATTTTTACAGAAATTTGAGAAATTACATCTACATTTATAAATTAAAGGAAAAGAATTATATAATTATATATGTATATTGGATAGGTATAGATAGAGGTAGATAGATGATGATAGGTAGGTAGGTAGGTAGGTAGATGAATACATAGATGAGGAGGAAGAGATATTTCTGCTCCTGAAAAATGTCTTCTCTCCTATCATTATATAATTAATAATTTTGGACTGCATTTTCACATAGCCCAACAATGAAATTCTGAAATTTATTATAGAAAGAGCAATTAGATGATTTCTTATAACTTTTCATTAGTCCTGACTAGAGAGGTGGACAAATAAAAATAAAAAGGACAAAAAAAAACCTCTGAAAGTGTTTAAGTCTTTAATCACTTAGTGTGATAGTATAAGCAAGAGTGTAAACCTGAGAAAGCAGAGAAGGCAACCCCTGTTCCAGTTTCCTCCAAGGAACAGTGCTCCAGTGGAGAGGACAGTAAAGCAGCACACACATGATCACCTTACTGTAGACGGAGCCCCAAACCAAAGGCTCTGGCTGCTTTATGGACTCAGGCAGGCAAAGGTAGAGGAGGGAGGAATAGGAGTAGAAAAGTAGTGAGTATGAAGGAAAGTAAGACTTCAGGGGTTTTTCCTCATTCTGTCCCACGCCCCACTCTTGGAGGCTGTGGCAGAAGGACCTAAAGAATACTCATACCCAAGGCCTCAGACAAAGAGAGCCAGGGATGAAAGTGATGAGACTAATAATAAGTGAAGAGCATGACCACGATTGGCCTGGGGAGTCTGCCTCCTGGACTGTGACTTCCTTCAAAGATAGCAAGGCATTGGCTGTCTCCAAGACACTTTGGGGAGGACACCTTTCCCCCACTGAAGCCCAGCATGGAAAGACTTTTGGTAATTGCCTATGATCAAGCCTGAGAAATTACATACTGTTTTTTAACGAGGACTCCAGATTCAAGAACGAACAGAAGCCTAATGGAGCAGCAAATATGTATTGATAGTTCAGAAACTTTCAGTGATAGAAGTTATAACTCTTAACAATACTTTGCACCCATCTGGATGAGAGAGAGCTAAGATATATCAAGCACCATGCACCATGCTCTCTCACTTCATTCTCATAAGAATTGGTGAGATTGATGTTATTAGACTAACTTTGCTAATGACGAAGCTAGAATTAAGAGGTTAATTCACGGGTTCCATAGTTCTTTCTACTGCATAATGAAAAAAGAGAGCCTAATTCAATATAAAGATATTATTAAATATTTAAAGATACACCATTACATAGCTTTCTTCCTATAATTTCTTTTTAATATATGTGAATGTTTTATATAAAGCTAATGTTGAAAACTGTATTGTTTTAAATTTTCATGCAACCATATTTACCAATATTTGTTAGGAGTTTTGCTTTCTATGAATTATCTAAGAAATTCTTTTTAACTACAAATGCAGAAATAAGTTATTTTTAATTTCTATACTTTTAAAAATTTTTAATAGTTTTATAGTTCTGTTTTTCAAATACATGATTATAATGCACTTTGAATTAATGGCTATCAGACAGTGATTATCCCAACACTAGGATTATTGATACAATGTGATTTATTGCAGCGTCCATTTTTCTCCCTGTAATTTGTGAAACCTACTCTATCATGTACCAAATTTCCATTTCCATTTATAGATATTTGTAGTTAAATATAAAAAAAATGAAGACTGAGGAGCACGTGGGTGGTTCAGTGGTTGAGTCCCAAACCCAGTAGGAAGCCTTCTTCTCCCTCTGCCTATGTCTCCGCCTCTCTCTGTGTGTGCCTCTCATGAATAAGTAATTAAAATATTAAAAAAAAAAAGACTGAATTGCTATACACAACATTACTGAAAGGAATTGTCTCTGGTTAAAAAAGGGATGCAATAGGGAGATTCAAGTAAAACGAGCATATATTTTATCTGTAAAAATTGTTCTGTTACTATCTGAAGGGAAATAATGGAAATATTATGTGTTAATACTAATGATTGTTTCACAGTTGTTTGAGACATTATTCTCTAGGCATTTCTGTTTTTTTTTTTTTTCAACTCAAAGACTGATAAAAACTTAGTGTTAAAAAAAAAAAACATAGTGTTCATACTCCTTAGTGTCATAACAAGAACATTTTTGGTTATTTCCTAATAAGGAGGTTTTTGACAATAATAATTGCATTACTGGATTCAACTGAAGAGTGATTTGTGTTAAATATATCTCTGAAAATAACTTCTAACTGCCAGCAACTGCTTTGGTTTAACTTATGATCCATGCTTCATCTTATTATTATGAATGACCTTAATAAGTAGTCAGGACACAGAAACCATCTATATGGTGCTATTTTATGGGCACCAGGAAGGCCAACTGCCCAAAATTTATACCCTGCAAACTGTTATGGTTTCTGAACTCAATTATTAGAGATTTACTCTTTTGTTTCTAAATCCCTTTTAGTCTCTTCTGAAACACTATCTGAATGTAAATAGCCCTTAAATTGTGAACTGTGAGACCATAGCTTTATTAAAAACAAAACCAAAAACAATTTGATCTAGACTTCTTACTTTTTTTCATTATGAGAACTGAATGTAAGCAATATAACTAATTAGGAATTGAGTCTGGATTCAAACCCAGGACTCCTGACTCTCAGTCTGGAGATCTTGTTTTACAATTAATCCATTTCTACCAGATAGTTAAAGGTTTTATACATTTTTTTTTCTACAAGGATATCTCTTTTCCATGATTCTCTAAAATCCACAAATACATCCTCCTTAAGTAGAAATAAAATAGTAGAAATAAAAAACAAGTTTTAAATGTATTTTACATTCTTCCACATATCCTTATAATGTTAAGGAAAAGCCTCACACAAACATCATTTTGACTTCTTTGCAATCTTCCATTTACTTCCAAAAACTAGTGACAACAGATAAGAAAAAACCTTTATGTATTAAAAAAAATTTTAAAATAACAAAAAAATAATGAAGAAATTATTCACTATTTGCTATTCATTTGCTAAGGAATAGCAAATACGTTTATTTTTTAAATTTCATACATATTTCAGTTTCCCTTCATTTCAGTCCTAATTTTCCATTTATTTATTAATCTTATACAATCAAAATATAGATTATATAACAGAAATTTTTACATGTGTTTAGTATCCTCAAATGACTTCGGAGTAAATTTTTTTTTTTCAGTTTGAAGAGGCTGTTTTTCCTTTCCTGCATCCTTCTGATCTTAAGATTCATTCAGCCCCTGAGTATGGTTTTCTACCATGTTTCCTGGTAACACACCTCATCCCACTGCCACATTCAAAGGAGTTGTCCCAAGTCTTATTGCCTACAAGACATTAACACCGATATTTATTCTCTTTTATCTTAATTTCCCAATAATAATATATTTTATAGTCTGATTTCCAAGTACTTTTCACAAGTCTCCCCCATCTCTGACTGAAGTGTCTTGTGTAATGGAGGATAGAGTCAGCCTTAATCTGTATGAGTTCTTTCAATCCAAATTTCTCATTGCTTCACACTCTACAGGCGACAATGAGGAAGTATTTTGCATATCAGGGTGTGTTGGGATCTGGTCTGAGACTGCACATCTGAGGCAGTACAGTGGATCCTGGAGAGAGGAGGGTTGATACAAAGATTGTGTCATTACTATCTCTGATGGTATCTTGCTTCACGCCTATCCTTGTATTCTTTTACAGACAAACTGAATTCTCTCCTCCACTTTGTGTTTTTTTTCTGATTCAAAAAGTATGATATTGCATCATAATTTATGGTTTATATATCTATTCTATTAAACAGTTATCCCATTAAGTAAAGAGTTTTATTCATTTGTATGTATATTTTCTATGCCCTGGAAGATGTTTAGCGTAAAGCATAGGCCCAATAAATATGTTGAATGAAAGAATGAAAAAAATATGGAATATATTATGTTTTTTGTTGTGCAGTGAGAAATCATCAATTTAAATGATACAGCTTAAGTGAAACACATCTAAGAATTAGCAAATGTAAAAAAAAAAAGAATTAGCAAATGTTAGGATGCTCAGTTTCAGAATGTCTCGAGAATTCAGTATATGTGGAAATTGTGTAATTATCAATAAAATTTGAGTCAAACAAAAACTAAAATTTTGTATATGTGCATATATATATTTTTAAGGTAGAAATGTTCAAGTGATGCTTTTTTGTGCTAAGAATTTCTAGCAATAAAAATGGATGGCTGAATAAATATATGAACTTTTGAGATTATGTATATCAGGTATAGAAAGGAAAATAAGCTCCAGCGATTACCCTAGTTTGCAATTTTTAGTGAATTTTTCATGCTAACTGATCTTTACAATGTAATCAGATATGTTGTATTATTAATGATCCTAGAAACTAACATTTTGGCTTTAAAAAGTTAACAGTGTGGAGAGAGTATTACCAATTATAGACATAATATGTAGTGAGAATCTGTTTACTGACAGTCAGCTTTTTGCATTAAAATCAGGAATATGTATTATACAATATAAGTGAACCCAAAATGCATTAATTAGTATTTCTTTTTGAGAACATTATACATTTAAATATTAAATACTCTTTTGATTTTTGTCCATATGCTATTGCTTTATTTTTTCCTCACTCAGCTTTCTAGTTAGATGGTTGTTAATATTTTGATAAGAAAGAGGGAACTGAGTATAATATTTCTTAAAGTAAATATGATTTTACTTCTGCTCCAATAAGAATGCTCAGAGTTGAATAGGCATATCTAAATCCTTTAGAGGAACTCATTCAATGTGAAATTGAATAGATGTTCTGATAACCAACAAAACATATCTTCTCAGAAACTAACTTCAGTATATCCAAACTTGAACCTTTCCTCTAAATCTTCATCCCTGTCAATGGCAACAGCATTTATCTGATACCATATAGACACTGTTCTAGGAAAACTTTTTTATTTCTTCTTTTCTTATTCTTTATATTCCTACATGTCTGAGCTTCAGTTTCCTTATATGAAGAAATTATATAAAAAATAAGATTATAATAAGATGGAAATAAAGTGCTATATAAAACCAACTAACCTCCCTGGAATATAGTAGATATTGATAAATGTTAGTCCTCAGTATGAAAATTTCTTGCACCAGCACCAAGTCTGCCTGAACCTTCATATTCAACTCATGTTCATTTGCAAAGACCCAGCTTTGGCCAGACTATTTTAATTTCCCATGTAATAGTTACTATATCTTGGATCTGTCATTCATTTTCATTGTACACCATCCTTACAAATCAGTATGTTCTCATATAATTTATATCAAAAATTCTAAAAGATATAAGTCAGAAATCTAACAGAAAAATCTACATTTATAATTGTGATATTAAAACTTGGCATTAATTCACTCCAGCATACCTCATCTTTATTCACAAAATTATTTCTGCTTGATTTTAACTGGAGTTTACTGAAAAACGACTCTGAGATTGTTAAAGCCTGACATAATTTACAATAGAGGTAGGAATGGAAATATTAGAGCTACCCTAGAAAGCAATTCACCAATGCTTAATAAAATTGAAAATTTGAATACATACGTTTCTTCGAAACCACTCCTAGGAATACATTCAGTGGAAATTTTGGCTACCCTATATAGTGAGATGTGTATTCTATTCATTGGAGAATGGATACATTCATACAATTACAGCTAGGAATAAATATCACTGTGTAATGACTATGATGCAGCATTGTATTGAGAAGTGTTTGGGGGTTGCAATGAACAGACTCTTCTCCTCACAAAATCTATAATCTATAAGTTGAAACCCTAAATCTAATGGGATGGCATTTGATGGTGAGAACTTCAGGAAGTAATTATAGATTCTGAGGTGGAGCTCTCCAAAATGGGATCGGTAACCTTACAAGAAGAGGCTGGAGAACTAGCTACCTCTTTCCAGTAGGCGAGCATAAGTGGTCAGCTGATGGAAGCCCAGAAAAGGGCTCTCATCAGAACCTGACCATGCCGGTATCCTAATTTCAGACTTCTAGCTTCCTGTGTTGTGAAAATATTTTTTTATAAGCCATCCAGTCTATGATTATTTTGTTTTAGCAGCCTGAACTAAGAGATAGGTATAAATAAACATAATGTAGAGTCATGACTTTAGGATTATTGGAATACACAAGTAGAATTTCCACAACAGACTAGAATGGATTAAGAAGTAGCAGAAGTTGTATGATCTTGGTGGCAGTGTTGAGGTTAAAGAGTCCATTACAGTTTCAGAGTAAATTTCTTGGGCACTAGGGAAAGCATCAGGCATGCAGATATAACAAGAGTGGTCAGGCACCTTCTGTCAAATGACAAAGTAAGATAATTTCCAATTTTTAGACATCCAAGGATTTTTTTCTCTTACCCTACAAACTGCCATTGCAATAATGCTACTTCTTCCAGGCCTACTGTGTATCATAATAGTATCATGGAAAATACATGTTGATGGGTAGTGATATATCATGTAGTTTTATCATAAAATGAATAATATAATACACTATATAATAATGTGATACAAAAACAATGCCCAGGGATTCTTGGGTGGCTCAGCTATTGAGTGTCTGCCTTCAGCACAGGGTGTGATCCCACTCCAGGGATGGAGTACTGCATCGGTCTCCCTGCAGGGAGCCTGCTTCTCCCTCTGTCTGTGTTTCTACCTCTCTCTGTGTCTCATGAATAAATAAATGAAAAATCTTTTTTTTAAAAAAAGCAATGACCAAATGATATCACAAATTGTGAACGTTTATTGAGTTATTGTGGAATGAATATTTTTGTGTCTCTCCAAAATTTGTATGCTGAATCATAGTGATCAGTGTGGTGATGTAAGGAGGTGGGGCCTTTGGATATGGTTGGTTCATGAATGGGATCAGTGCCCTTATCTCAAAGAGACCTTGCGTCTTCCACTGCATGGTTTTACAGTGAAAGGATAGAAGTCTGGGAATAGCCTCCACCAGATACCAAATCTGCCCTCACATTGATCTTGGACTCCCCAACCTCCAAAACTGTGAGAAATAGATTTCTGTTGTTTTTAAGTTACCCAGTTTATGGTATCTTTTTTAAGTATCCTGAACAGACCAGGACAAGGGTTTACTATGTGCCAGACATTTATTGGAATCAATGCTTTCAATCCTCAAAACAACCATAGAAGAAAGATATTGTGAAAATTACTATTATGGATAACATAATGGAGGATTAGAAAAGTTGGATAATTTTTCCAAGATCATACAACTAATTGGTGGTGTAATTGTAATCTGTTTGCTTTGGGACTTAAGATTTTAAATGAAATTAAAGTTTTTATATAATTCTCTCATAAGCTATATATATTTATATACACATATCGGTTATGTATTTATGTATGTCTTATATATATTTTGTATATATGTGTGTGTTCTATGTTGCAAAATTCAAAATAATAATAATAATAATGACACTAGATAGAGTTTCATTAACAGGGAAGTGGTAGAGATCAAGGGACAGCCAATTAGAGTGGACAGTGGTGGAGATCCTCAAAAGAGTATCCCATCAAGCTGTCTAGAGAAAAATTGGGTGCCAGTATCCTCCTTGTTTCTAACTTTCTTCTTTGCATTACATGTTTCCATAAGTGAATGAATTGTATTTTAATTTTACAGATGGATATTTAAATCAAGAAAACAAGATAATAGGAGTGTTTGATGTAGCTCTTGAGTCTAAGATATCTGATTTACTGTATCATACATAATTGAACTTTAAAAATGTTTAAAGTTTGTGAAGTTGGCAATTTAGTTGGTTTTGTTGCTGCTTACCTGCTAAATTAAATATGAATGAATTGTCTGTTCTACCTAAAATATATCTTATGTGTTTAGGTCTATATACCCTGTAGTTTCAAATAGATCAAAGCCTGCCTATATATTGTCCTCAGCTGGTTCAGATTTACCTAAAAAGTCTCCCCGGGTCCTCATCCCTATGTTTGTCAATATTTTCTTTGCTTTTGTTCTTGTTTATTTACTTGTTATTCTAAGCATATGAACGTAGCAATATAAGCTGTTTGCCTGTGTTTGTTGGTCCCATTAAACTGCCTTTTAAGGGCAAGGAGCAAATAAAAACTCTAAATCTCAAACCACTTATTGCAGTGTCAGGCACCTGGGAATGAACAATAAATATGAGTGGATGACAAATAGTGGAGCACTGAGAGGCATAAATAAAGACAGGGTGGAAATCTAGTACCACACAACTCTTAAGCAACTTGTCTTGCCCTGATAAACCTTTAGAGTTAAGGTCAAAATATCACCAAGTTTTGTGTTGATTAGCTCTATACACTCTCCCTTTTACAGTCCTGGGAGCATAATGCTTAGTATCGATTTTACTCTGATGATTGCTTAACAAGCACAGTTATGCCTAAGTGACTGATGAGACAAGTGACCTGCCAAAGGGGTAATGGGAGAAAGAAATGTATCTACTGTAAAGGTAAAACAATTAGAATGAAATATACCGACCAAGCTTTGCCAGTGTTGACTTGCTGAGTCAAACTTTAAGTATGTCTTTTCTTAATAGGAGGAAGAAAATGAATTGCCTAAGGATATTCACATATCTTTGCAGAGTATCTATTTGATTTCTGAATTTAGTTCCAAAATAATTATGCTGATTATTCTTGTGTAGTGAGATCGAGGTTATGTAATTTAGGCAACATGGTCATCACTGTACCTTACCATCATTCTACCTTACTGAAAAATGTAAGATTAAGAAAAAGTAGTCTCTGCATTAGACATCAGAACTGTTAATGCTTTTCCCCCAAAGTGATACTCGAGCCTTTAAATCATTTTTTAAGTCTTATTATTTTGTTAATAAATATGACACAGCAGTGTCATTCACTCTGATGATGTAGTAAAAGTGTTGGAGTTTCCAGTTCTTATATGGAATAATCTTCACTTATCTAAAGATTTGCTTATCAACCTGTCCTTCCCTACATCTCATTATAAATTGGAAACGCATGTGAAAAGTTACTAAAGTGCCATATTTTTTTTGCCTGGGATTTGTAAACCACTTTAATTTGTTCATGTACCGTCATTAAACACTCTTTTCTGTATGAGCTCATGCTAAGTAGGCAATAAATTAAAAGCTCAAATTCTGCCTAATTTAGTGATTAAATAAATTAAATGGAGAGAAAAATATGACTAAAGTAAAGCCTGCTCTGAGACACAGGGTAACTGCAAGAATTAGCTCAAAATGGATGTTTTATATTAGCAGGAGTGACCACATTTTCTGAATTCTCTTTTGAAACTTATTCAAAATTCAAGTTGATATTATTCATTATTTCAGCTACTATGCCTCTAGACATTTATTAATTTTAACCTGCAGCTGTTTAACTTATGACCTACAACTACTAAAATGACTTCCAGGATAGTTTAATATTTATGTTGCAAAGGGCATAGCTCAGGTTCAAATAAGTATAGGGTTGGAATTTTTCATGCATTTCCACTATTTGGTGTTATCAAAACTAATTGGGTTCAACAAAAGGACCTAGGTGATAGAGAAAAGCTAAAGCCAGTAGGTACCAATGTTTGCTAAATGTAGCTTTCATTACTTGTAAAAAATTCTGTGGTGTGTCCTGCCAGAAAACAAAATGTGAAGGTCAGGTATTATAGTTTTTTTTTTTTTTAAATAATGGCAATAATTGGGCATCCATGCTAGGGACAGGGAATGGGCAATTGGAAATTTGGCATTTGACAAATACGTAATTTTAATTATTGTGCACCCAGCAGTAGGCAGGAAGAAGAAGAGAGAATCATGATCAGAAGAAACAAGTCAAATAAAGTACATATGGGAGAAATGAAAATCTAAATGCTACCACTTTGAATTCATGAATGCTGGGCTTTCCTTTATAGAGGGAGTACTACTATGTGTTCTTTTTGTCAAGGGTGGAATCATGTTAAAAGAAGGGAAACTGTTGAGAATCTGTCATACTGATTAACTCTTGCTTTCCCAATTAGCTAACTCACCTTCATTTTTTTCCCTCTTTGTTTGAGAGTGCTCAGGGGTCATTTTCATTTGCAGAATAAGAAATTATAAACATTAGCAAAAATCAGTGAGATACTGATTTGTGTCAGGCAATCCAATATTCCTTAAATACATTCCAACCAAGAGGGCAATGGGCAGATGCAACAGCGAGCAGAATAAGTCAAGAATGTTCACTCTCCTCATCTCTTTTTACTGACAGCAAACTGATTTCCTTTTTTTTTTTATTTTTCAAGAAACCAACTATAAATATTAGTAAAAACTGTCAGAAAATACAAAATTTTCACTTTTTTCTAATGAAAATAATGACATATTTTGGTTTTATCTCATCATTTGTATAAGAGCACTGGTCCTGGGATCCCTGGGTGGTGCAGCGGTTTAGCGCCTGCCTTTGGCCCAGGGCACGATCCTGGAGACCCGGGATCGAATCCCACGTCGGGCTGCCGGTGCATGGAGCCTGCTTCTCCCTCTGCCTGTGTCTCTGCCTCTCTCTCTCTCTCTCTCTCTCTCTCTCTCTCTGTGACTATCATAAATAAATAAAAATTGAAAAAAAATTTTAAAAAAAAGAGCACTGGTCCTAACCATAATTTCACATGATAGTAGTAAGCTGTGCAACAGTGGACAGCAAAGGAGTGAAGCCACTATTCCTTTACTGGAAATGCTGGTAGCCCATTTTTTCTATTCAGTAGCCACTAAAATGGCGGAAAGCAAACATAAAAGTGTGTCTTGCGTAAGAATGTCATCTATTATGTGTGTTAAAATAATTTAAGAGCATTTACATAAGAAAAGCATACATAGCACCAACCTGTAGGCACACACATGTGCACACACACCACAATTCTATACAGATTTATGAAAATTGTGTAACAAAGTATTTTAGGTAAGGTGAATTTTTACTTTGTATTTTGCCTTATAAAACTAACTGCATTTCCAGTTGCTCACCAATTCCCCACTTCTCAGTGGTCTGAATCAGGACACTTAGGCATAGTTGGGATTTGTGAGAAAAAAAATATATGTATATATTTCACGAATGTAAAAACATGCAAACAAACCTTATAGCATAACACATATGGTGAACTGAAGCGGCTGGTGGATGTTTGAGTTGTGTGCATTTTTCTTTTCCTACAGTTTGGTTCAGCCGGGTGCAGTTTTCTGTGTTCAGCCAGTATTTCTCACAAATTATAGCATACATAAGCAAACACAGAATTCCCATTACATTTAGAGTTTTTACTAATATATCAATCATGTGGGAACAAATTTGTGGTTTCAAAAAAGCATTTTTGTAGAACTCACTAAATTGGTATATCTTGATTCCTTCTGTAAGGCCTCAAGGCTGTGCAGTTCTAAAACAACTCTCAAGGTAGTACAATTCTTACTTGCCTGTTGAAATCTGGTACTCATAACTCTTTTATGAGAGATAGAAACTAATGGTAATGGAGACAGAATGAGAGACAGTCGAGGAATAATTACTACAACATTCTATTGTTTGTTCATGGAACATCTATGCATGCAATTGTAAATCTTCCCTCCCTCTTGAATACAATTTACAACGTTAAATTATTATAATAACAGGTATGGGCATTTGTCACTTGGCAGTGTGTCATTATTTAGAATTCAGGGAACACACACACAGTGAAGAAGTCAGCATCCTTCCTAAAAGTGATCTCCATAAGTTTCTCTGGGTTGTCCAAAAAAAAAAATATCCTTGGACTACATAGCCATAGATGATGAATCCCCATTTTCAAGTTAGTTCAAGCAAAGTGCATGGAAAGGTTTAGGGTGTTGACTCAAATGTGGTTGCATCACTTCAAGCCTGTGTGAGGCTAGAAAACTGACAAGTTTTTTTAAAAAATGAGGAAAGAAAAGTGGGTAAAGAAGAGAATAGTAAAAGAAGAATGATAAATTATTATAAATCAGATATCTCAAAAGTAGTCTAGGGACTTATGAGGTTTTCCAAGTTCAAAATTATTTGCATAATGATTCTAAGACATTATTTTCTGTCATTCTCCTAAGAGAAAAATATAGGGTTTTCTAGAGGCTCTATATGACTTGTGACATTCCAAAAGAAAATAATAATAATAAAGTAGAATAGATTTAATAATCCAGTAGTT
Organism: Vulpes lagopus; assembly: GCF_018345385.1. Taxonomy (NCBI): domain Eukaryota; kingdom Metazoa; phylum Chordata; class Mammalia; order Carnivora; family Canidae; genus Vulpes; species Vulpes lagopus. The sequence goes on along the minus strand of NC_054843.1, from coordinate 23,423,040 downwards.
TTCCATTAAGCCTGACAATGTGAAATGTAAAATGATGCCACTCTTGTCATTAATATTTGTATGGGAAGTACAGTAATTTTCATATATACATTATTTATATTAACATATAATGGTTGTATTACTACTGTTTGTTAAACTAATATATTAATATTTTATAAAATCAGCTTAATTTTAATATGATAAATATTGACAAGTAAATTCCATATTAAAAGTTTTTTAGAAAAAAAAAAAAAAAAAAAAGTTTTTTAGGTCTTCACTAATTTTTAATAATTTAAAATTGCCATGACCAGGGCAGCCCTGGTGGCTTAGTGGCTTAATACAACTGTTGGCCCAGGGTATGATCCTGGAGATCCAGGATCGAGTCCCACATTGGGCTCCCTGCATGGAGCCTGCTTCTCCCTCTGCCTGTGTCTCTGCCTCTATCTCTGTGTCTCTCATGAATAAATAAATAAAATCTTTAAAAAAAATTGTCATGACCAAAAAGTTTGAGAAACAATGCTATTAATTAACTTAAAAACTCTATTGTAGAAATATATTTTTGTAAGTTAAGCCCCAACATAGGCTTGAACTCACCATCCCAAAATCAAGACCTGAGCCTTGAGATCAAGAGTCTGTTGCTTAACTGAGTGAGCTACCCAGGTGCCCCTGAAATAAAACTTTTGAAGATGATTTGATTAATGCCTATATCATCAGTGTATAAACTCACAAAATGACCTGTTTAGTAATAATTTGGGTTTATATTTTCTGATTTTTTATTTTAAAATTTTCCTGTACATTTCAAATCACACTAAAAATAAATGATAAAATCAGGGAGAAATAGTTATCTGTTGCTGTGGTTGAATGTGCTGAGTCAAATTGCTCAGTCTATAAACAATCTTAACTTTGTTAAATCAGGAAATGCAGTTAGTTTAAAGATTTTGTTTGTTTGCTTATTTATTTATTTATTTATTTATTTATTTATTTATTATTGTACATGTGTGCAAGAAGATGGAGAGGTGCACAGGGTAGGGACAGGGAGAGAGACTCTCTAGCAAACTCTTGCTGAGCATGGAGGACCATGCAGGGCTGAGATCATGATATGAGCTGAAACCAAGAACTGGTCGCTTAACCAACTGAGCTACTCAGACACTGCCCTAGAAATGCTGTTATTTTAGACGAAACCTCCATGAAAGCATAGTACTTAATTGAAGTAATAATAATAATAGGGAGGCATCAAATTCTAAAAAAATAAAAAGTGTTTATTACAGAGGCACTAGTTGTTTGACAAGGAAGGCCTAACCGCTTGCATTCTTGCGTTGATGTTTACTGGGCATCCTTAACTTGATATAGACAAAATAAAGCTCTTTGCTTTTCCACAAACCTATATACTCCTCAGTTACAACAATCTAAATGTTACTACCGTAAACTGAGTAGCTCAGGGGAATAAAAATAAGATGGCAAACTAGCTTTAACGTATGCACTCGAATCTGCCACCTTTTTTATCTTCCAATGTTATATGATCCCAAATAAATAAATAAATAAATAATTGATGATATTAATTACTAATCCATTGCCACTAAGTAAATTCTATAAAAGCAGTAACAAATGTTTTAAAAGTGGTGTTGTTTCTGGTGTCTTTATTCTGAATCATTTTTCATTTGTATAGATAACATAATTGATTGATTCTGTTACTTGGTTTGTTTGCTTCTTTACGGATATGCTTGCTTGTTTGATTGAGGCATTCATGGAAGCAATATTGACTGAGTTATTTAACTCCTGTCAACATTGTTCATTTGATGAATATATGAACTGGGGTGAAAATTATTATTTAAAAAAATTCTCTATCATTTTAAAGCCTTCTGAACTTAACCTAAATCAGAGATGTTTTACTGCATTGATCCTATCAATTTTAGAGTTTTATCAATTGTACTTAATTTGGTCCATTGAATTTGCCATCCAAAAATTTTGGTTTAGTTAACTTTATTTCTTCCAAGATTGTGTTTGGAATATTTATCTCCAATGTATTATTAAATTATCCTGTTTTTACTTCTATGATACGCTACCTTCCTCCACATGTTCAAAATTGGGCTGGTTAGTCTACATCAGTGTTTCTAACTGGAAACTGTTTAACTTTTGTTTTATGGTAGATAAGCACTATTTGTTTCACTGACCTTCTCTACTCTCTCTAAAAGTTCTGGGTTATCCTATGAGGTCATAAAATAAAATGAAGAAAATTACGAACTAAAGACCTTATTCAGTTTGTTCTAATATTGAATATAATTTTGGAGAAACATGAAGCTAGCATTGTACTCTAAAGGCAATCTGCCTATGAAGGTTATTTATTTTCCTTCTTTCTATAAGTGATTTTCCTTCCTTCTATAGGTGAACAATAATATTTCATTAGAATTAAGTTATTAATATGTATTCCTTTTTAAAAATAGAATTGAATGTTCCCTATCAATCTTTAGATCTTTCTTTCAGGAAAATTTTCTTTTATTATTTCTTTCAATATAAATTTTCTTATATTTGTAATTATGTCTTTTTCAGGGACACGACTCTTCTTTTTCATTTCTTTTTCTTTTACCTACTTTCAAATCAGCTTTTATTTACATGCTTGTATTTTTTTATTTATACAGTTTTCTTGTAGCTTAATTTTTAATTTTTATTTTTTGTTACTTTTATTAAATTTTGATTTCTATAATGACATTGTTGCTTTATATATTATCTTTATTTCCTTGTGTAATTCCATCACTTATTCTGTACCATCTATAATAATTTTATGAAATCTTCTTTATGTTGACCACATAAATTTATTTGAGAACATATACAAAATAGGAATGATAACTAAAAATTATTGAACACATTCAGAATTTCTTCAAACCTAAATTAAATCATTTCACAATTTTTGCGGTATTTCTGATCCATAAATATTACAAAAAATATCTGGAATTTAATAAGAAATGCTGTGATGAACTAGCTAATCTATTATATAAGTTACTTATTTAATATATAACACTCTGAATATCGATTTTAGACATATAGATGAGGAAACTGGAATTATATAGGTGAAAGAATTATATAGGTAAAAAATAATAAAAATTACAGCAAAGACATAGAAAATGAGATATAAGATGCCAAAGAATATGCTAACTAATCTTAGGTGGGATAGAATGTAACTCTCTCTCAAAGCCTGTCCAGAAGGTGGTGTAATCATGTACTAAAAGGAAGTTATTTCAGTTGTATAGGTCTATAAGATACTTACCTCTGCTTAGAAAAATCAATCTCACATTCAAAAAAATGTTGGAGAATAATAAAAATATTTCCATTATATTAAAAGTACTAAAGACCTAGGTATATATCTACGATTCCCATGTGTCTCTCTGCCAGGAGCTCATCCTGAAAAACCATTCTAGAGCTCAATGCCATCTCAGAAGAAAATACATTTCTGAATAATGGCAACCCTTGAGAATCAAGAGAGAAGCTGATAATGTATATTTTGTATATTTTATATGTATAAAAACTGAAAAGTTAATCAAGGAGTTTGTAGTGACATAAGCAGTTTTAGTATTAATGCGATTTAGTCTCATAAATGAGGCAATTTTTTTCAATGATGCAAAGTGATTCTGAATTATTCAGAGAATGAATGCAAGATTTTAAACCTGCCTTTAGTTTATATTATTACCACCAGAAAAGAGGACTTTCATAGCTTTGCTTCCTGTTATTTATGCAACCTAGCTCTGTTACATGTGCTATTTAAAATTCTGTATCTTTGATACAATATGATACCTTCTTATCCTTCCTATCCAAACCCTATCAGGTTTGTATATATTATTATGGTTTGATTTACAGCAAGAGTGTTATTTTCTTTACTTAATTACTTTACATTCAATTCAAAGTTTTTAGTTTGTTCTAGTTAAAATTATACTGTGTTTAGTGCTGCTAAGGCCAATGAATTCATTGATCTTTCAACAGGTCCTGTATAATTGGTAACAAAAGACAGAAAAGGCTAATTTAGCAACAAAAAAGTATTGAAGTAAAAGCATGGAAGTGTTGAATTTATAAATTGGGCAGAATCAGTTCTCACTGTTCTTTGAAGTTCCCCAAATTGAACAGACATGGATTTAAATTATGGCCTTTGTTATTATTGGGCCATTCAAAGTATTGGGGAATTACAGGGAGGCAGTTAAGCAGAGAGTGAAAGAGGATGAGCTTTGAAAACAGGTGGAACCAGGTATGGACATTGCAGTTCATATGTAGGAATACCTTCGATAAGCAACTTGACTTTTATAATTTTCTATGTATTTTATTTAACCTCTAAAGCAAAGGCAAAGTATTATATATATTTCAAAGTTTTTTTGAGTGTGAAAATCGTGCTTATCTATCGTAAAACAATTAAACAAATGCAAAGTATTTAGGCTGCTACATAGTGTTCAGTAGGTATTAGCTTTTATTTTATTATTTACATTCTTTTATATTATTTGCATATTAATTTCACATGATTGGGTCATACTGGTAAACATTGAAAAGAAAACATTAAAGCTTTCCTTTTACTTTCAGTCAAGGGCAAGCTCTGTGAAACAATAGAGAACAGGTATTGTATCATTTTTAAAGAGTAGGTCCTTGAATTTTTAATTCTACTGTTTTGGAATATGCCTTCATTATTAGTGCATCATTCAGTTCTCTGTTGCTATACTGCATTATACATCTTTCTTTGCAAATTGCCTCTACATTTACATATTTAATGTAGAGATCTATCTTGCATCTTCATTACTTAAAAAAAAAATCACCTAGCTTTCTAGAGCATTTAACTTGGAATTTAAATCCTTTAAAATAAAACTTATTATATTACTAACTTGGCTCCAATCTAGTTTTCCTAGGGTTCTAATACCATACCAATCTAATAGCATTCCTCTCTGTACCTTTCATAACATACCATATACTTGTTTTTCTCTCCACATATGAACAGTTGAATTCCACTGGAATGATTTAGGACTATTTCATTGTTATGATATAAAAATTTTTCCATAAGAATAAATATTAAGAATAAATATTTCTGTTTATTTAGAAACAATGTCATGTATCATATTTTGTAAGCTGTAGAAATATCAAGTATCACAAAAGATATTTTTAACAGTTTACTTTATAGATACTATTCTGTAAAATTATAATGAAAATCAATATATTTAGTCATTAGATAATTCTTATTGCAATTCAGGATCCTTTTACATTCATAATTTAAGGCAGAATTGTAACTAAAATGGATTTATTTAATCTATAAAAAGTTCTTTAAAAATCTTATTTTAACCTAAATAATAGTGAAGAATTTTGTTCTCCAATATTGAGTGAATTTTATCATATTTATTATTTAAGGTATTTAGTTGGTTAATTTTGTTAACCAAAGAAAGAAATTCATGGAGTCCTCTAATTTATAATAGGAATCTGAACATGATATCTACATAACAACCTCTTGCTACAAAATCTCTTATAAATCATTGAAATTAGTAAATATCTGGAGACTTTTACTTTCTGGAATTTCTGGGAATTTTTGATACATGTAATAAAATTATATTTATTCATGTAAAGATCTACAATTGAGACAAAATTATGAAAACAGATATCCAATTTTTATTCAATTAATTTAAAAAACAAATATGAACAGTGAAACAAAACTTGCTTGGAGAAAAAGAAGGAAATTAATCAGCAGAATTTAAATGAAACTCTCTGCTACTCTGTAGAGAAGGGCTGAAGATGGCAATGGGATAGAGAACAAGTGATGGCAGCAAATATCCATTAGGTGCTTGTCCTAGGGATCTGCACACACAGATAGCTTTCATACTATGAGAGTACATTGCAGAGCCAGCAGCATGCTCCTATAATAGACTATGTGATGAAAATAATGAGAGTACCACACATGGGGCTCCCAGGGGTGACGACAATGGAAATAGAGAGAGATCTATAGAGATCTATTCTTAAATAACTCTATCACACTATGTCTAGAAAATAAACCTGTGAATGCATAAGTGAGATATGCCTTATAAGTACATAAATATCGATTAGGCACCTATATATATATCCTACTAAATATCCACATCAAATAATTTTAACTTAAATATATTTCCTTAAACAATAACTGTACACATAGTTCATCTCAGTTAAATATCTCTAACTCATCTTGTATCAAAGATACTAAAAATTCTAATATTTTTCATTGTTCTATAAGCTGACAATCCATATATACATGCATACATATAAGTATATGTGTAACTATGTATCTAATAATATCACTTTTTTCTTCTTCCAAAATCAAAATATAAAGATGTGCTTGTTCTGTAAAAGTAAATATGTGTAAGTGAATTATATTGTAAAAATCAGTGAAAAAGATCTAAGACTAAACTTTATGTATAATCTATTTTATAGAAGTTATTTCTTCCAGAAGCAAAACATCTTTATCACAGAAAATCTCAGTCAAGTGTTGTATAAGCACAACTAGAGTACATTATGAATAAATAAAGCAGCACTATCTATAAGCAAGACTTTTATTCTCTACGGAGGAAATTCCTTAATCTTAAAACCTCATCGATTGCTATCCTTTTTTTAAAAAAAAGTGTTAGAAATAAAAGATGGCATAACAACAATTTATCAATGTATTTTCCCTTAAATGATATTTTCACAGTTCAATATATGCTGAAAATAGTTCAACAAAGCAATTGACAGGGTAAGGAAAGAGTGCCTTCTCTATAACGTTACATCAAAGGTAGAAGAAAGAGTGGTTTAGTTTAAAAAATCTTTTATGGTAGGAACCAACACAACCATCCTTCTATTATTAGGTGTTGAATTGATGACAATTTTCAAGTGTCAGTAAACAGGGACACAAAGTCATCTATAGCCTTCTCAGGTGTTTACAGATACTATAGAGTCTCTAGAGATTCTGTAACTGCGCTTAAGGCTATACTTCTTCCATTATGATTTTTCCTTTTTTACTATGTTTGGGCTTTGACTGAGTTTTCATCAAAGGTCAAAGTATAAGTTTATTGCCTGAAGGCTTGCTTTTTTTTGAGTCCAAAGAAAGTGTCAACTAAAATAAAAGATCTTCCACTAACATATCCCCTTCTATCCTCAAGTTCACCAACACCTTTATAATGAAACTAAAGATAAGTAAATTCCCTAGATGGGAAGAGGCAAGAACAGGTCTGAATTAGTGATTTCTGTATTTACAGTGATATAATAATAATAAAATGCTTTTACACATACTACCATGTATACAAACCATAATGTGAAGCATCTTATCATCTGTTCCCATAAGAATTTTAGTTACTTTCCTCCTAAATACAGTAAATTTCATTGTACATACTACCTGCCCATTATCTAGGTGGGATCACACTAGGTGATTTCCGAGGCAGAGTTGGTGCAGTTTGATCAAGGTAGCAAGGGTACAATCTTCTCTCTCCAAATTGAGGAAATAATACTAAACTAAGTCCACATGAAACATAGGAGTGAAGCGAGCTATACTTGCAAACAGGCTTGTCAATTTCCATACACACTCTCCTTTTTTTATTATTATTGCAAGAATACTTAAGATGAAATGTACCCTCAACAATGTTTAAGTGTACAGTATTGTATAGCTAACAATAGGTACGATGTTATACAGCAGATCTAGAACTTATTAATCTTGTGCAACTGAAATGTTACAAAACATTAACAACTTTCCCCTTCTCCATCCCTCTAGCCTCTGACATCAGTTCTACTTTCTGATTCTAAGAGTTTGACTCTTATAGATACCTCATATAAGTAGAATCATGCAGTGTTTGTCCTTTTTTAAAAAAGATTTTATTTATTTATTCATGAGAGATAGAGAGATAGGCAGAGACACAGGCATAGGGAGAAGCAGGCTGTTCACAGGGAGCCTGATGCGGGACTCAATCCCCAGACTGAGGATCACACCTCGAGCCAAAGGAAGACGCTCAACCACTGAGCCACCCAGGAGTCCCTGTCTTTGTCCTTCTGTGACTGACTTATTTTGCTTAGCATAATGTCTTTAAAGTTCATCCATGTTGTTGCATATGATGTGATTTCCTTTTTTAAGACTTTAGAACATTTTTTTTTTGTGTATATACAGCATTCTTTTATTTATTTATACATCAGTGAATATTTAGGTTGTTTCCACATCTTGGCTATTGTGAACATAGGTGCGCAGGTATCTCTTTGAGACTCTGATTTCAGTTCTTTTGTATAAGCACCCATCATTGAGATTGTTGGATCATATGATAGTTCAGTTTTGTGGGGCGGTTTGTTTTTTTGTTTGCTTGTTTGTTTTTAGGACTCTCCATACCATCTTCCATAGCAACTGCAACATTTTATATTCCCACCAACAGTGTACCTCTTCTACTTTTAAACACCCAAAGTCCTAGCAGGTAGATGGTTTATTTTTTCTTGTATATTATTATTCTTCAAAACTTAAATATACTTGGAACAGGGTCCAGTATTGAGGGCCTCATATATGGAGTGGAGAAAGCCCGATGTCGAGACTTTGAAGTATATTCTATCTTTGTTTCAGATGAGACTGGTCATTGATTACTGCGTTTGTAAATGAGAAAATTCAAAGGAGGACTTTGAAACAGCCCAGCCTCAGGAAATGGGACCAGGAACACTTGCTGACTGAATCAGTTGACCCAAGTTCATCAGCTAAGATTCAGGAATTAGTCACTATTTTCATGTAAAATCATTGTGAAAAGTAAATATAAGAAATTAGACAAAAAAAAGAAAAGAAAAAAAGAAATTAGAGAAGCCAACTAGGCAGTTTTCATGGCATAAGTTTGGGTCACATAAAATGCACCTTGACGACCATAGACGTCTTCCAAGGAGATAATGTTTTCCAAAGACTAATGAGCACTAGTGTAGGGGAAAGAAAGAGTAACAAAAACAATAACAACCATAAGCAATCCATATCACACAAATTCCTGGGGATTTAGAGAAAACACAAAATTGAAATGAAAAGACATAAGCCAAAATCTTACTCCTTCTCTTAGCAGCAATGCCATACAAAATGTCACTTTACAACAGTGATAAAGATTATACACTATTATAACTAACAGATTATGGTTTGCTGAGTCATGTTCTAGAGATTAGTAAAGAGTAGTAAAACTGTTAGGATATGAATTTGAAAATTTATGGTGATAGATTCTCTCTCAAATACTTCAAATACTTTGAACTTGTAAATACCCTACTGCCTTCTCCTCCTTTCCATTTAGATATATGATAAACATATGGACTGCAACATTTTTTAAAATTTACATACAATATTTTTTATATTCATTTTTAATTTTTTATTTAAATTCAACAGTTCAACTTAATTTAAATTCAACTAACATATAGTGCATTATTAGTCTCAGGGAAAGAATTTAGTGATTCATCAGTTGCATCAATGCTCATCACATCAAGTTCTCTCTTTAATGCCCATCACCTGGTCACCCCATCCCCCACCAACCTCCTCTCCAGCAGCCCTCAGTTTGTTTCCTAGAGTTAAGAATCTCTTATGGTTTGCCTCCCTCTCTGTTTTCATCTTATTTCATTTTACCTTACCTCCCCTATGTTCATCTGTTTCGTCTCTTAAATTCCACAGGAGTGAAATCATATGGTATTTACCTTTCTAACTGACTTATTTTGCTTAGCATAATACCTTCTAGTTCCTTCCACATCATTGCAAATGTTACCATTTTTGATGGCTGAGTAATTTTCTATTGTGTGTATATATGTGTGTGTATTTCATATATATTTCATATGTATATATATTTCATACATATGTGTGTGTATTTCATATATATATTTCATATTTATATATAAAATCTTTATTCATTCATCTGTCAATGGACATCTGGGCTCATTCCATATTTTGGCTACTGTGGACATTGCTACTATAAACATTGGGGTTCATGTGTCCCTTCGAATCGCTAGGTTGCATCCTTGGATAAATACCTTTTAGTGGAATTGCTGAGTCATAGGGTAGTTCTAGTTTTAACTTTTTGAGGAAACTCTGAACTGTTTACCAGAGTGGCTGCACCATTCCCTATCATGAGTGCAAGAAGGTTCCCCTTTCTCCTCATCCTCGCCAATATCTGTTGTTTCCTGAGTTATTAATTTTAGCCATTCTGACTGGTGTGAGGTGGTATTTCATTGTGATTTTGATTGTATTTCCCTGATGCTTACAGATGTTGAGCACTTTTTCACATATATGTTTGCCATTTGTATGCCCTTTTAGGAGAAATGTCTTTTAATGTCTTCTGCTCATTTTTTGACTGGAATTTTTGTTTTGTTTTGTTTTGAGGGTTGTGTTTGATACATTCTTTATAGTTTTTGGACACTAGCCCTTGATGTGATATGTTATTTGCAAATATATTCCCCATTCCACAGATTGCCTTCTAATTTTGTTGATTCCTTTTACTGTGCAGAAGCTTTTCATCCTGATAAAATCCTGTGATTCATTTTTGCTTTTGTTTGCTTTGCCTTTAGAGACATGTCTAGCTAGAAGTTGCTATGGTCAAGGTCAAAGAGATTGCTGCCTATGTTCTTCACTAAGATTTTGATGGATTCCTATCTCACATTTAGGTTTTCCATCCATTTTGAGTTTATTTTTGTGTATGGTGTAAGAAAGTGGTCTGGTTTTGTTCTTCTGCATATGACTGTATAGTTTTCCTAACACCATTTGTTGAAGAGACTTTCTTTTCTCCATTGGATATTCTTTCCTGCTTTGTCAAAGATTACTGACCATAGAGTGGAGTATCCATTCTGGGTTCTCTAGTCTGTTCCCTTGATGTATTTGTTTTTATGCCAGTACCATAAATGTCTTGATGATTACTGCTTTGTAATACAATTTGAAGTCTGGAATTGTGATGCCTCCAGCTTTGGTTTTCTTTTTCAACATTCCTTTGACTATTCTGGGTCTTTTATGGTTCTATACAAATTTTAGGATTGTTTGTTCTATCTCTGTGAAAATGCTGATGGTATTTGGTAAGGATTGCATTGAATGTGTAGATTGTTTTGATTAGCATAGACATTTTAACAATATTTGTTCTTCCCATCCATGGGCATGGAATGTTTTTCCATTTCTTTGTGTCTTCCTCAATTTCTTTCATAAGTAGTCTCTAGTTTTCAGAGTATAGCTCTTTTATTTCTCAAGTTAGGCTTATTCTTAATTACCTTATGGGTTTTGGTGCATTGTAAATGGAACTGATTCCTGATTTCTCTTTGTGTGGCTTCATTGATGGTGTATAGAAATGCAACAGACTTCTTTGCATTGGTTTTATATCCTGCAACTTTGCTGAATTCCTGTAACAGTTTTAGCAATTTTTTTTAATGGAGTCTTTGGGTTTTCTTCAAAGAGTATCATGTTGTCTACAAAGAGTGAACATTTGACTTATTCTTACGATGTGGATGCCTTTTATTTCTTTTTGCTACCTGATTGCTGAGGCTAAGACTTCCAGTACTATGTTGAATGAGAGTGGTAAGAGTGGACATCCCTGTCATGTTCCTGACCTTAAGGGAAAGCTCTCAGGTTTTCCCAGTTGAGGATGATATTCACTGTGGGTCTTTCATATATGGCATTTATGATATTGAGATATGTCCCGCCTATTCCTACCTGATGAACATGGATGCAATAATTCTTATCAAGATACTGGCTCATAGGATCCAACAGTACATTAAAAGAATTATTTACCACAACCAAGTGGGATTAATTCCTGGGATGCAGGGGTGCTTCAACATCTGCAAATCAATCAATGTGATACACCACATTAAAAAAAAAGAAGAGTAAGAATCATGTGATCCTCTCAATAGGTGCAGAAAAAGCATTTGACAAAATACAGCATCTTTTCTTGATAAAAAGCCAGACTGCAACATCATTACATCGGAGCTCCATAGCTCCTCCCAGAAACAACCTTCTCTGACAGTCTTTCTCAACTCAGTTGCTGGTTACCCTACATTTCCAGCTACTCAAGCCAAAATCCTGAATTCTGTCTTGACTTCAAAATGTATGTCCTTAAAAAAGATTCAAGGTGATTGAGACACTTTTCACTTGAATTTGAAAAATTACAAGGTCTCTTAAGAACTAGGCTAGGAACTGGCATACTATCAGACCAGTCTCATTTTAATGGCCCAACCAAGTCATAAGCTACATACCAAGTCATGAAATGGAAAAATATACCCTGCTTTTTTTGTAGGCAGGTGTACATTGTCTCGTGACAAAAGAAGTCGAGGTAAGAAGGTGAGTAAGTGAAGACAATATTGCAGTCCCCTAAAAGAATAGTTCTACCTCCCTCTTGTATACTTGTATTTATTCATGGAACAAAATATACCAAATGTCCACTCTGTGCCAAATTTATATAGGTAGTGTCAAGGTATTCTTCCTTCATTTTTTTTCTAAAAATAATGTTTAAGTGGAAGAGTTAAAAAATAAATAAGGATAATGTAAGATATTTACAGCTTATAATGGGCGTTATGGATAGATAAGGATATTGTGATCTTAGAGAAAAAAAAACATATTTTGTTTAGTCAGGTAGGTGACATTTAGTTGAGATATACAAGGGGCAAATATGGTAGATCAATAGATGGATAGATAGATAGATATGATCATTTGATTCAGCGCAGTACAAGTATATGTATACCTGTATACATGTGTGCCTGGGTGTGTATTGGTCAAAGCATAGGTTATGGCATCAGAAGTATTGGATTCAAATTCTTCCCCCCACTCACCAAGTGTGTGACATGGGGAAGGTGTTTAAGCTCACCATTGCTGCAGTTATAATTTAATACAATGTAAGACTGAGAGCAGATACCTACTTGGTATAAAGGATAACTTCAAAAAGAGTTTTCCAAATGATGATAGGCTTAAACTTTCAGAATTATTCTTTATACATTACAATGATGTTAATATCTTGAATACTTATTTATACAAAAAGTTACTTTATATATTATAAACAAAAATAATGAAAAATTTTGAATATTTATCTTACTCATTTAATATTCAGGTAATCTGTATGAAATAAATGTTATTATTATCTTCATTTTATAGTTGAGAAAACAAAAATTTACAGAAGTTAATAATTTGCCTGCAGAGACAAAGCAAAGACAGTTGAAACTGGAATTTGTGCCACACAGTCTGAGTCTGAAACTGTATGCTCAGCTACTGTATGCAAGGCCAGTGTATGCCTTGGAATATTTAAAAAACCCTTTGCATTTGTGTCATTTGTGTTACACACGTAACAGGTGAATTTAAAAAGGAAAACAGCACCACTGCCCTCACTCTTGTTTTTTTTTCCACATTTGAAATGTCTACCTTGGACACTCTTCCTTCCATTTCCCTATTCAGAGGTAATCACTCAGCAATTCAGTGTACACTCTTAGAATTCTTTAAAACTTTGTTTATTAAGGCAGTTTTAGGTTACAATAAAACTGCGAGGGGGGTACAGAGATTTCCTATTATATTCCCCTATCCCACACATGCAGAGACTCATCCATTGTAAACCTCACTTGACAGAAGGGTACATTTTTTTTTAACCAAGAATGAACCTATAGTGATACATTATAATCACCAAAGTCCATAGTTTACCTTAGGGTTTGCTCTTGGTGTTGTACTTTCTATGGCTTTGGACAAGTGTATAATAACATATATCCTTCATTATAATATCATACTGAGGATTTTCACTGCTCTAAAACCCCTCTGTGCTCACCTATTCATCTCTTCCCACTTACCTGGCAACCACTGATCTTTTTACTGTCTTTATAGTTCCGCCTTTCCCAGAATGTCATATAGTTGGAATCATACAGTATTTAGCCTTTTTCAGCTTGGCTTCTTTCACTTTGTAATAGAAATTTAAGGTTTGTGTATGTCTTTTTATGGCTTGATAGCTCATTTCTTTTTAGTACTGAATAATATCCCATTGTGTGGATGCACTATTTTATTTATACCCTTTTATTTTCCTCTAAATTTTATATAAAAAGTCAGTTTCCCAAGGTTTCCATCCTAAGTTTTTTTTTTCTCTTATAAACTTAGCCCTTCAATTCCAGCCATACTAATTCTTTATACACTGTTATGTTGAACTCTCTTACAACTATATTTCTAGTTTTAGTTTAGTTATCTGATTGGCCAAAATCCCATATTTCTGATAACCTTCCAGACATTACCATCTCGATGATCTACAGTAACTTCAGCAAGACTAACAAGAATTTACCCAAACTTGTTTTTGATATCCAATTTTTCATCTAGTTAAAGGGGCATCTGGGTAGCTCAGTCAATTAAGTGTCAGGCTCTTCAGCTCAGTCATGTTCTCAGGATCATGAGATCAAGTCCCACTTTGGGTTCTGAGCTGAGCATAGCACCTGCTTAAGATAGTAGCAACATCCACAATAGCCAAAATGAGGAAAAAGTTCAGATGTCTATCAACAGATGAATGGATAAAGAAGATGTGGTATATAGATACAGATATATAGATATATAGATATAGGCAGATATATAGATATATACACACACATACAATGGAGTATTACTCGGCCATCATTACTCGGTCCTGCCATTTGCAATGACGTGGATGTATCTAGAGGATATTATACTAAGTGAAATAAGTCAGTCAGAGAAAGACAATTATCATATGATTTCGTTCATATATGGAGTTTGAGAAACAAAACAGAGGAGCAGAGGGGAAGGAGGGAAAAATAAGATGAAATCAGGGAGGGAGAGAAACCATAAGGGACTTTTAACTCTAGGAAACAAATTTAGGATTACTGGAGGGAATGGGGTGGGAGAGGGGGTATCTTTGGTGATGTAATGAGCACTGGTGTAATATAAGACTGATGAATCACTGAACTCTACCTCTGAAACTAATAATACATTATACGTTAATTAAATGAATTTAAATAATTATAAAACAATAAACAAGATTAATATTCTGTTTCTAAATTAAGTAAATAAATCTTTAAAAAAATTAGTGCTGATCCAGTTATCCAATATCAGACTTATTATCAACTCACAATTATTCTCTTTAATCTAAATGCCATTTTCAGCCTGACAGTTTCCCACTGATAGCGATTAGCCATTTATTATTTTGAACACTTATTAGTATTGCTATACGTGTAGGTCTTTCAAATTTTCTGACTTCCATATCCTCCACAGATGATACTCCTGCCACAAATGTGATCATTTTATCTCTATGTTTAATGTATTATATGATATCTATCTACTTTAATTTTTTATTTTTTAAAAGACTTATTACAGGGAGAGAGAGCATTAGAGAGAGATCAAAAGCAGGGGGAAGGGATAGAGGGAGAAGTGACTCCTCCCTGAGCAGGGAGCCGCATGAGGAATTTGCTCCAAGGACCCTGGGATCGTGACCTGATCTAAAATTAGACACTTAACAGACTGAGCCACTCATGTGCCCTGCTATCTACTTTTAAATGTTTATTGGTCAACAAATAAACAAAAAAAAAACCTAACATATGATATACTGCTATCTATATTTTATTCTCAAACTTCCTTTCCTGAAACTCCACACCAAGTGTTTTCTAGTTTGTTAACACTTAGAACCATTTGCTATTAATTGTCCTAGTTAATTCCTTTACACACACCAAATTCCCTTATTCTTCTAAACGTATATACATTTTGATAGAAATTAACCTTTCAAAAATGAGTATATATTTGATTTTATTTACCATATGTCATGATTCTTCTATCAATAACACATCTTTTGTAAAATATATTTAATAAGCTATCTCCTAATAATCTTATTTAAGATCTTCAATAGCATCCTCAAAATACCTGCTCACATTGAGTCAAGTTTTTAGTTTTGTTAAATACTAATTTATATGAGAATGTTCTCAATTTCACTGTGCTTTGCATCCTATTATTCAATAGTAAATGGAGTCATCTAAGAAATAATTAACAACATTCATTTAAAAGTTAATGTCACAGCATTAACTGAAGTACATTTTCTTGAAACTCTCTTTGAATGACTATGTTAATATTTACAAGTTTTATTAATAAATTTCAGTTATCTTTGAGCACATATAAAGAATGTGCATGTGTGTGGTAGTCAATCATTATGCTTTATGTATGAGACACCAATCTAATGGTAAATATTCTGGTACAAGGCCTATGCTGGCCAATTTTATTTTAACTTTAATGCATCAGTATGAATATTCATAATATGTAGCAATTTTACAAATGTGCTTGAGTAGGCAGCAATAATTGCTGCAATATGCTGAGAGTTAAATTAACTGAAGAAAACAAAAGTGGCAGGAACTAATTAAAAAACTGGAACAAGAATGAATGGGAATTTTTTAAGTGCCTTATGAAATGTTTAGTAGCCAATTCATTTGTGGGAGGAAAAACATATTATAATTAAGAGATTACTTTTGTTCAGGATGCATTGAATTTTTGCTGTATTTTTACTAATTATTTAGGCATTAACAAATATAAAAATAATTAGTTGAAACAGGTATTTCTCTGATATGCCTAGAGAATCTAGTTTTAGGGAGGACAAATTAATATTAATTCATTAGGATTTTTATTATTTATCTGATATATAAATACAAACCAAATTATTTGTGGGAATTGAATACCAACGAAACTACAATGCTTGACCTAAGAAATTATATAATTTATTAGGAAAGATATGTATATAAAAATAAATTTTTGATTAATTTGTTAGAGGTATCAAATAAATTTGATGAAAGCAATGAAGTTGGATACTGATTCATTGTAAGAAAATATTAGGGAGATTTAAGAAGAAGAATATCTTATAGAAGGAAAATAGAACATGGCATTGTGGTAAAAATGCCATATATTCACAGAAATCGTATCTTAGTCTTCCTTGGTACCCAGTAAGAGTCAACTGCACTCCAAACCGTTTGGCAGCTGGATATGTCCATATTACTGAGCTTTAGCCTGGAGAGCATTTCCAGGCCCTTTCATAAAACTACCTTCCTACACTCCATGTTCTCCCTGGAAGCAAAAGACTCCAAAGCCATAAAAAATAGGGAACCCCAAAATGGAGTGATCCTGACTGCATGATGCTTCTGTTTAGTAAACACCATTTTGGTGAATACCCATGATAGGCAGTTATATGAGTGAGGAATAATCTGTGTGTGTGTTAAACCACTGATGTTTGTGAGGTCCTCTGTTATAGCATCAGATGTCCAACTAGTAAAGAAAGCACATCCTCTATTACTATAATTTACACAGATCATAGGTAAGATAGCATAGGGATGCCTGTGTGGCTCAGGGGTTGAGCATCTGCCTTTGGCTCAGATCATGATCCTGAAGTCCTGGGATCCAGTCCTGCATCAGGCAGGACTCTGTAGAGAGTCTGCTTCTTCCTCTGCTTATGTTTCTGCCTCTCTCTGTGTCTTTCATGAAAAAATAAAATAAAAATAAAGACAATCATAATTAGGAAAATTATTTTTGAATTTATTTTCCAGGCAACAAGATGAGATACAATGAAATAAGACAAACAAAATAGATGTGAGCAAGATTCTCTGGCAGCAAATGAGAAGAAGGAGGAAGAGGAGATCTGCAAGTAAACCAAGTTTAAAAGAACTAAACTTGGTTTTTTAATTTCACAAAATGGACGTGTAGGTATAAACTAGTTTTAAGGATAAAATTAATAGGCTTTTATAAAGGAAATTTGTAAGTTGGACAAAGAGAAAATCAAATATTCTATCAACAATTCAACATACAAGCTGAGAAAAGGTTAGTGAAGCTTGATGGAATAAACCACACTCAGGATTGAAATGTGCCAAGGGATGACCTAATGACTGACCATTGATTCTCCCAGGCTTAGAGTAGATTCTCAGGAATGTTTTGGGGTAGTTTTATGCCACTTATTTGTGTGTAACAAGGAGTAACATGGGGCCAGAATCTCAATTAAGGGGTGACTGAGAGAATGATCCCACTGGAATATCATGCATGGTCCAATTTTTTTTTTTTTCTAATGCGGACTGGTGAATCTGGATATCATTGAACAATTGAATTCTGATTATCTGGAGTCAATCTTCGTTGAGTCAAAATCTTTGAATATCTCTATTACTTGGCATTAAAAATATATCATGTAGTTGTGTCTTTTGACAATTTCCTTCAATCTCATCATCATGGGGTAGAGAATCTCCACAGAGAAAAGAGTCAACAAAAAAGTAAGCAAAAGAAGATGTCTGTAAGGAGCAATGGAAAGTCTATATTTGTTCTGTAATCTGGTTTAATCAAGGATACATTGAGACAGACAAGTTTTGTCTTAATAGGAATATTTAATTCATTGACCTACACTGTTGTCTTTCTTCTTTTAGCTTGATGCCTAATGTATTTTTGCTTTCTGTTTATCTTAACTATTTTATATTTTTTCTTTCCCCTATTAGCTCCTTTGGGATTACTGTTAGTACTAACATACAGTCTTTAACTACTCTTTGAGTGTTACCCTAGCACTATGAATCCTTGACATAGTAGACCCTCATGTAAATGAGAAACTTTATCCCTACACAGATATTATTAGACCCTTAAAACACTTTGCCCCTCTCAACTTTTATGTAATTGTTTTAATTAATTCAACCTCTCTACATATAAACCTTATAAGACATTACATTTTTTTAGTTTTAAGTAAATATTAACTTAGATTTAGTTGTATAGTTACCATCCCCATATTTATTCATTTCTTTCTATATTTCTATATTTCCGTCTGGGACCATATTCTTTTTGCCTAAAGCACTACTTTAATATTATTTTTATAATAGGTCTGCTAGAGCATTGCTCAACATTGTACTTCTCTATGCTACAAGTTTTATGAAGGGATAGAACTATTTTCTTTTTGGGGGAGATACCAACATTTAACACATTGGAGGGAAAATTAAAAATTAAATGGGAAATGTGATTGCTAATGGTTTACTTTTTCCCCCTCAATATTTTTTAAAGAATTATTTATTTATTTAAGAGAGAGAAAGGGTGTGTGCTTATGCATGCTAATGAGGGGAGGGGCAAGGGAAAGAGTCTTCAAGTGGACTCCCCACTCAGCATGGAGACCAAGGGGGCCTCAGTCTTATGACCCTTGAGATCATAACCTGAGCCAAAATCAAGAGTGGGCTGCTTAACTGCTCAACTGACTGAGCCATCAAGGCATCCCCTCGATATTTTATTGCTCTCAGCAAACAATTGAGAACTATTAAAAAAAAAAAAACTACTGATAACTATTATCTGACTCTTGTTTGACTTCTTCCTGATTTACTGATGAAAACTTGGGCAGCAAGAGGAGAAATTGTACAGAAATCACTTAATTACAACTTTTCATTTACTAGCATCTACCCATAGAGATAGGTAAAGACATTTGACTTTCATTGTTTTCAGAGAATTCTTTGACCTACTTTGGGCTGCTATCATATAGAGAGGTAACTTTAGGCACAATGGATTTTGACCTTGGTCTGCTATGAATGGGGTACCTACTCCCCAGGTCATATAAGCATCAGCAGTGAGTGGATGGCCAGATGAACAACTGTAGTAAATGATGTCCATGTGGAACATAGGAAGCTCATATTCTTGACATACTTTTATTCTTGGGACCAAGCTATTTACAGGTAAAATACGTTCTCCTGATTTGTTCAGGAAAATTCTACATCTGAGAGGCTAAGAATTGAAGAATGGATAAGTTGAAGTCTACCTAAGGCCAGTGCTGTGTTTCTTAAAGGGAAAAAAATTGATAGTAAGTTACCTACACAAATTAGAAGAGATCTATCAGTAGTAAGAGTAATACCTTAACACTCTACAACGTGGACTGCAGAGAATTGGAAAGTCAACCAATTTTTGTTTTATTTCTCAATTAGTCCAGAACCTGGGCAATTACATATCCCAAAATATATGCATATGTTGGTAGATACATCCATTGAGCGAAGATCAGAAAAAATGAGAAGTAGAGATCCTGTTCATTTGAAGTATTAAGAATATCGGGGATGGGGGCAATTTTCAGAGGAAATTATATTTTTTCCCTCTTTTATAAAATAAGTAGGAGTTCTTTAGGAAGAAAAGTTGAAAGGGGGTAAATAGAGAGGAATTATGCTCAAAGAAATAAAAATATGAAACAGACTTAGGTGAAATATTGGTATGATATGTGTATCTCATCCAGGCAGGCATACCATTCTCTCTACCCTCATTTTCAACTATGGAAGTATGTACTTTTAAAAATATAAATATATTTGATTATTTTATTTCTATAAAGTTTTTCCAAAAAATAATAAGAAATTTCTTTTCTCCTTTTACTATATACCTGAAGAACTTTCTCTTCTCATTTCTAATAGGACATTTCTCCAAATGCTAGTCCATATTTGTCTTGTGTCTTGAACTTCACTTTCTGTATGGACCCTTTAGTTTAGACATATAAGTTATGCAAGAATATCACTTTTCAAAATACATACATACCAACAAATATATAAGCTACCCTGCTTACTCTTATATACATACTTCTAGAAAGATTAGTTTATATTTGCCTCCTCTACTTCCTCAGATACATAACTATTCAATGCTTGTTTTTGCCTTTGTGTTCCATTTAACTACTTTTGTAAATATATCCCACATCATGCCAGTGGCAAAATAAAAATAAAAATTTTCCTGTCCTTTTATATGTATACTCTTCTGAGAATTTTTAACACTATTGACCTTTATTTGTTTGTTTTTTTCTGGCTTTTTAAAAACTTTCTTTGAACTGTCTATTTTCTTTCCAGGTCTCCTGCCCTTCTGCCTTCAGTTACCATGCTGACTGTTTTTAGCATATCATTCTCTTCTGTAGCTTTTCAAATATTGACGTTTCCAAGGTTCTATCCTCAGTCAATTCATAACCCACAACACTCATTTAATTTTGCTTCATAATGAGAACTACAACATAATCATTTTGTGCTAAAAATCAATGTTTAGATGTTTTATTTTTCATGAATTTTATGTTTGTTAAATTAATCCAAACTCATAGAGGTATTTTTATTTATTTATATGTTGTGTAAATATCCCAGAATAAATTCATTGTCTGCCTAGCTTGATTTTCCTACTTCTCCTATAACAGATTTCTAATCTGTTGTGAGAACTTCATGAAAATAATATATATGTAGAATACATTATATTATTATAATGTATGCATATGTAGTGCGTAGATACATGTGTAATGATGTAATGTGGCTATATATACATATTTATACAAAGTATAATGTACACTTTGTGTACATTCCTAAGTCTTTATCTCTCTCTCTATATAAATATATCTCTCTATAAAAAATATATATTTTAAAGATTTCATTAATTCATAAGAGACACACAGAGAGGCAGAGACATAGGCAGAGGGAAAAGCAGGCTCCCTGTGGGGAGCTTGATGGGAGACTTGATCCCAGGACCCCGGGATCAAGACCTGAGCCAAAGGCAGATGCTCAACCACTGAGCCACCCAGGGGCCTCTCTTTATCTATATCTATATCTTACACACTGGAATAAATCTCAGGTTGTCCTGATAGATATAGATTGATAGGTCAATGAGTAGATATAAGGTGGACATAGGTATTTTTTTAAATCATTACTAAATTTTGAGTATATGCAACACTGTGATATAATTAATAAATGAGTGTATCATGGCAGATATTCACTTTACTAACTTCATTTACACTTTGACAATGATTTGTCAGTACACTCATTCTAGACTTTATTTTTTTTTTTAAGATTTTATTTATTTGAGACAGGGAAAGAGTGAGATAGTGAGAGCATTAGTGGAGTAAGGGCAGAGGGAGAACAGACTCCCCACTGAGCAGGGAGCCTGATGTGGGACTCAATCCCCAGATTCTGGGATCATGACCCAAGCAAGAGGCAGATGTCTAATCTATTGATCTACCCAGGCACTCCCTCATTCTCGACTTTAAATAGAAACAGAATAATAAAAGAACCTGCACTATGCAGATGAATGGTGTGTCAAGAGCTAAATGTCATTTGCAGAGATGAAATTGGCAGTGGATCTAGTGGCAGCATCCAATGTGAGTGTCTGTTAGCACTGCTGGCTCTAAGTTCTTGAGATAGTAGAGGTTGAGTCTTTTCTGGATCATCAATTGTAAAGACTATGATAAAAGAGTAAATTAGTTCCTATTTTTTTAAAGGAAAATTTGATTACTTATGCAAATTACACACTCTTCATGTCCTTTGACCTAGCAAATCTACACTTATTAATTTGTTATGATATACTTGCTCCTTAGCCATATAAAAGATTTTTTTATGTATTTAGCAGAATTCTGAAAAAATCTAATTTTTTTATTTGTTGATACTATGTATATTCATAATATGCAATACTATAATGTTTAAAAGAATGAGACTATATATAAATATGGAAAATTTTCATATATGTACATAGACACGTGTATATATAGGGAATATGTGTGTGTATATATAGACTGTGATACGTATTTCTGCATATATATATTTTTTCTTTGTATATACACATATATATTCAAATGGAAACAATAAGATGTACATATTAGTGTGCCTATTATGAGCATGTCTTTGCAAATATATTTTTAATGTATTTTTAAATAATGTATACCTTTATATACGCATATACACATTAATATACATTTATGGAATAAGCTTTTCCCAATGGCTCAGTCAGTTAAAAAGCTGCCATCATCTCAGGTCATGATTTTAGGGTCCTGGGATTGCTCAGCAGTGAGTCTTCTTCTCCCTCTTCCTCTTCCTCTGTAATCTCCCTTGCTCTCACTCTCAAAAATTAAATTAAATTAAATTAAATTAAATTAAATTAAATTAAATATTAAACTTAAATATTCTGGCTTGAACTTTAACCACTTCAGCCATTATAGACCATAGGTTTTATCTGTGTTTTTGCAAAAATCATGTGAAACAGGTTATCTTTTTACAATTTATTGAGTATTGAGTATATGCAACACTTCACATAAAAGCACTTCATCTTTTATATGTTTAACTGATGGAGTATAAAAATGAACTACTCTAATTGAAAGTGTATTTTTTTAATTTTTTCACTTTAATGTACATGGGATAATCATACTAGCCAGAAATGCAGTATTTTATTTACACTCCTTTTGTAAGATAGTTAACACTTCTTAACATCAGATCCATGGAAATGGATTATCTGATCCCTGTACAAATTGTATGCTTATTATTTTATACATATGTTTTCTTTTAGGGATGTGAATTATATAAAAACAAACCCAAGCCATGAACAATTAATAAACACTGTTTTAAAGACTAAAATGAATTTATTAAAATACCAATGTTTAATTATAAATATATAAGAAAGTTGTATCATAAATTTAATTTTTAAAAAGTGGTTAATTATTACTGTATTTATAGCACTTCTTGAAATTTTCAATGATAGGGACTGTGATTGTATTTCCAAGATCTAGCACCATCTCTTACATTTTACATGTATCAGTAAAATACTGTTTAATACTCATAATTAGTTAAATATATGGGAATTTCAAGAAAGTAGAGTTTCTTTTTTTTTTTTTTAAGTAGAGTTTCTTAACATTAGTACAAAGACTTGAAGTAGACCACGGTGTTTAATTTGCATTTTTGATTTGTATATATGTGAAGGCAAGGTAACATAAACACTGGGATCTGCGTAAATAAGAATATAGCGGTAGAGAAGTGTATTAGATCTCTATGTTTTATGACAAGTAATGCATATTTAGTGGGTGGCTTGAAAGAACATAAATTTATAATCTCAGTTTCTGTGCTTTAGGAGTCCAAGTATGACATTAGCTAGGTTCTCTGTTCAGGGTCTCAGAGGCTACAGTCAGCCAGGCTGTGTCCTCATCTGGAGACTCAGCTGAGGAACAATCTAACTCCACGCACATAGAGGCTGTGGGCAAATTGTTTCCCTATGACTGTGGGCTCTGGATTCATGCAGGCTTTCAAATGGAAGATGATTCCAGGACATTGCCATCTTGCACAATTTCCTGCCATACGACCCTCTCCATAAGCCATTTAAAACATGGCAATTGGTTTCTTAAATTCCACCAAGAGAGTGAGTGTTGGCAGAATGGTCCTACGTAACGTAACACAGTCACAGGAGTGACATTCCATCACCTTTGCCATATTCTATTAGTTAGAAACAAGCAACAGATCAAGACCACACTCCAGAAGAGGGCTTTACACAAAGGTTTGAGCATTAAGAGGTAAGAAACATATAAAATGACCTTAGATTCTTTCTACCACAAAAGAAAAAAATCAAATATTAGGGAGAAGAAAAAAACCCATTGCATTTAAATATACTACAATATGCCCACAGGAGATAAGGAAATATGGCTAGAGATATTCCTAAATTAGTAAGCAAAAATCCCTATATACTGTATTGCATTTCTAAAAAAGACTTTATTTATTTATTTGAGAGAGAGAGAGAGAGAGAGAGATCACCAGCAGGGGGGCAGGGCAGAAGAAGAAGCAGACTCCCTGCTGAGCAGGACCCTGCTGATCCAAACATCCTGGGATCATGACCTGAATCAAGGCAGATGCTTAACCAACTGAGCCACCCAGGTACCCCTGTATTTATTTTTAAAGAAATCCTAAACAAGAACCTTCTGAAGACTAAACCCTAATGAAAAAAAAATCTTTCTTTTCTGTGTGATACAACTCTGTCTCAATAATGAAATATTCATTTCTCTTGACTGATTCATTATTTGTGTTCATAATTAAGTATATTTTATGTAACAAAGTGGAAAATATATATTATCAAAGGATTAGTATCAGTGAATGTGGGTGATTTTTTTATGATTGCTAATCTACTTCATAGATTTTAACTTAAAATATAATCCTACTGTTTATATTACAACATGGATTTTAGTTGAATAATTATTGAGTGGCATGATTTGTGCAGCCTCATATTGTCATTATTAAATGCTTCTGATGAAGTGATCCAGTGCTGAGTGTTTCAAATTTGTATAAAAGAGTCTCATTATCTCTAGGTAATGGCAATGAGGGTAAGCTAAATTATCTTGAAACTTCATAGCACCAAAAGGACTAAATACTCTCAGGATGTGCTGGCTCTTTTTCACTCTATTCTCTCTTACCTTCCACAAACCCCATTTAAACATATCCATGCTGCTGATATACAGAAAGTTGCTCAATATAGTCTGGCACCAGAAAATAGGTGAAGAATAATCACATTGCATTAAAATATTCCCTGGTATTATTATTTGTATTTTAATAAAAAAATAATAGTTTTCTGTAAAGTTTATTTGCTGTTGGATATAGAAAAGATCCCTATAGCGTAAGACCATAATTCTCATATTTCATAGCCATACCATCTTTTATGATATTTTAAAATGATGTTCTTGAGGCTGAAAAATAAAAACTGCCTTTTAAAAGTAACAAAAAGGGGATCCCTGGGTGGCGCAGCGGTTTGGCGCCTGCCTTTGGCCCAGGGCGCGATCCTGGAGACCCGGGATCGAATCCCACGTCGGGCTCCCGGTGCATGGAGCCTGATTCTCCCTCTGCCTGTGTCTCTGCCTCTCTCTCTCTCTCTCTCTCTCTGTGACTATCATAAATTAAAATAAATAAATAAATAAATAAATAAATTTAAAAATAAAATAAAATAAAAGTAACAAAAATAATTGAGTTGTGTTGGCAGATGATTTATTCTGTTGTTCTTATAATTCGAAACAGTTTACTAGAATCTGAACTTCCAAATGAGAAAAGGAATTTAGGCATTGCTCATTGATATATAGTTTTACATTTTTCATCTCTAGGAGAAAAATTCTAGGTAATAAAAAAGTGAAAACTTCATAGAAATCATACCTATCACCTTCTAGTATACTATAAAATTTAGCCAATCATTATGTTTATCACTATTTTTATGTCCTTCTGCAACAAAGTAAGCTCTATTAGTGTGAGAATCTCTGTACTGCTATCTGATGTAAACATCTTGGCTACAATAGTGGTAGACAGGTATAGTATGTGCATAACTTTTTTAAAAAAATTACTGAATAAGTAAAAACTATATTTTCAATAATTTCTTGTTAAAAAGCTTAATTTACAAAGTAGACATCTATTCTTAAATATATCACAGGTTTTTCTATTTGCAGTTATTTAGTGTTATGGCTTGTCTTGATAATCTTGTTATTTAAATCTTCCCTCTTATCTTCTAAACAGAAATAAAAAAGTATTACATCACAAGTGTTAAATCGACCATTTGTAACTTGGTCCACACTTCATTCTTATATATATTCATTACTAATTTAAAAAACAAAAAATATAACTAATGTTATATGACAATAGTACTATTACCAAAATAGCTTGAAATACATGCTTCTAAAAATATTTGTTTTCAAAATCTGCTTTACCTTCAAAACAGAGAGGATCTGTCATTTATTTTAAGCAGAACAGTATGAAGAAAAGATACTGAAGAAAGACAAATTATTATTTTACTGTATTTAGAGATTTTTGCCATTGAACCAGCTTAGAATTTGGAACTTCACCACAATGATTATTTAAAAATGTAAATTAAAATAAACTCTCTTGTAATCAGACTGACTAGAAATATATCTATTTTTAATAACTGTTTTAGTTATAAAAGTTAGACACCAAAAGAATCTCTCAAACCAAATACAAGGAAAATAACTATGTCATAAAGATGCCTGCCGATTTCAAAAATTTTATTTTTAATATACTTTCTTATGTGTGTGTGCACAGACACGTATATGTGTATTCTTTTCCTTTTAAACAGATTTTGAGAGAAGTTTTAGGCAGCAAAATTGAGCAGAAAATACAGAGAATTCCCATACACTCCCTGCTCCCTTTCTCTATATATACACAGTCAACTTTACTATCAATATTCTGCACCACAGTGGTACATTTGTTACAATTCATGAATCTACACTAACATATCATTATTACCCAAAGTTAATAATACACTTCAGAGTTCACTCTTGGCATAGTACATTTCATGTGCAATGTACATTGTACGTTGTACACACAATTGTGTGTTGACAGATATCCATCATTATACTATGATACAGAATAGTTTCACTACCCTAAATCCTGTGTTTCATCTATGCATACTTTCCTCTTCACTAATCTCTAGCAACCCAATGCTCTTTTTATGGTCTCCATCGTTTTACCTTTTCAGAATGCCATATGGTTGCAATCACATAATATGTAGCTTTTTCAGATTTGCTTCTTTCATTTAGTAATATGCATTTAAGTTTCCACCATTATCTTTTCATGATTTATTAACTCATTATAGCACTAACCAGTACTTTAGTGTCTGGATATACGACAGTTTATTTGTCTATTCACCTACTGAAGGGCATCTTGGTTGCTTTCAAGTTTTGACATTTATGAATTAAGCTGCTACACACACCTATGTGTAGATTTTTGTGTAAATATAAATTTTAACTCCTTTGTGTAAGTATCTAGGAGTGCAATTGCTGGATTATATTAGTAAGAAGAGTATGTTTAATTTTGTAAAATGGACAAACTGCCTTCCAAAAAGGCTGTACCACTTTGCATCCCCACCAGCAATGAATGAGGGTTCTTGTTGCTCTACACCCTCACCAGCATTTGATGTCAGTGTTCCAGATTTTGGACATTCTAATAGTTATGTATTGGTATCTCATTGTTGTTTCAATTAGCATTTCTCAATAACATGATGTGAAGCATTTTTTCATATACTTACTTGCCATATGTCTTTGTTTATTTTCTACAGTGAGGTGTCCTTTCATGTCTTTTTGCCAATTTTTTAAAGGTTTTGTTTATTTATGTGACTGAAAGAGAGCAATCCAGAGAGCACAAGAAAGAGGAATAGTAGGGGGAGAGGGAGAAGCAGGCTCCCTGCTTAGCAGGGAGCCCAATATGAGACTCGATCCCAGGACCCCAGGATCATGACCCAAGCCAAAGGCATATGCTCAACCAGCTGAGCCACCCAGGTGCCCCATCTTTTTGCCTATTTTTAAAATCAAGTTTGTCCTTTCTTTTTTTATATAAAGATTTTTATTTATTTATTTGAGAGTGAGAGAGAGAGAGAGCACAAGCAGGAGAAAAGGCAGACACCTAAGTGACTGAGCCACGCAAGCAGCCAGGTTTGTCCTTTTCTTATGATTGAGTTTTAAGAATTCTTTGTACCTGAAACTAAGGTTACACTGTAAGTTAACTAACTAAAATTTAAATAAAAACCTTAAACAACAACAGAAAAAGAAGGTGCCTGGTGCCTTAAGTGACTGGGTGGCTCAGTTATTTAAGTGTCTGCCTTCAACTCAGGTCATAATCTCAAGGTCCTGGGATCAATCCCGACATTGGCTCCCTACTCAGAAGTGAGTCTGCTTCTCCCTCTCCACTGCTTGTGGACTCTTTCACTGTCTCTGTCTCTGTCTCTCTCTCAAATTAAATCTATAAAAAAAGTTATTTGTATATTGTGAATAAAGAGTCCTATAACACATATATCTCTTGCGTATATTTTCTTGTAGACTGTGGTCTGTCATCTCATTCTCTTTCACAGAGCAGAAAAAAATTAATTTTAATGAAATCCAAATTATCAGTTCTTTCTTTCATCAATCGTGCCTTTCAGTTTGTAACTGAAGTCCTCATCATGCCCAAAGTCATCTAGATTTTCTCTTCTCTTATCTTCTAGAACTTTTATAATTTTGCGTTTTATAGCTAGATTTATAGTTAGGTCTGTGTTGCGATGGATAATGTAATGTCTTTGTTTATATTTTATTTATTTTGTATGTGGAGTTCCAGGGTTCCAGCACATTTTATTGAAAAGACTTCTTTTTTTTTTTTGCCTTTGCTCTTTTGTCAGAGGTCAATTGACTGTATTTATGTGATTCTATTTCTTGGATATTTTTATTGATCTCTTTGTCTCTTCTTTTACCAGTACCACACTGTCTTGATTACTGTAGTTTCATAGTATGTCTTGAAGTCAGCTAGCATCAGTCCTCTAATTGTGTTCATCTCCTTCAAAATTTTATTGCCTATTCTTGGTGTTTTGCTTCACCATATAAATTTTAAAGTTTGTTTCATGATATCCATAAAGCAAATTCCCAATATTTTTATTTTTATTGAGATAGTGTTGAATCTATAGATCAAGTTAAGAATAATTGACACCTTGACAATATTGAGTCTTCCTATCCATGAACATAGATTATCTTTTCATTTATTTAATATTTTAAAAAGCTTCTTTCCTCAGAGTTTTGTATTTTTATATTTTATCTTGTACTATTGGTTTGCAAACTCTCTGGGAATTTCCTGAGTGTAAACTTAAATTGGCCTCTATACATTGAGGGTAGGGAGGTACAAAGGAAAGAGAAAGACCAGTCCATATTGGTAGATAGCAGAATTAATAAACAAAGAACTTACTTGTAAAGCTGACTAGGATTGCTGCAAAATGAGTAGGTCTCCCCACCTGTCTACCAGAATCATTAAAGTTTATATAGAGGCTTAACTAGATTCAGTCATATATATAGTCCAGATAGCCTCAACACCACATTTCTGTCTCAAAGCTGTGTTTTTGGAGTAGCTTCTGAGAGTGTGGAAGGCAAGCAAAATGCACATTTAAAAAATAGGAGGAGGGGTAAAAAGCCCCTAATTGGCCAGAGTCCAAGTCAAGGGTCAGTTAGTTAGTTGTCACATCTTCTAGATTACTCCTCCAACATGTACAGATTCTATTAGAATTATATGTAACTATTTTTCTTTGGAGAAAGGAGTTTAATGTAAATGATATTATGTTTCTAATATCAAATTCCACGTATGCATTACTAGTATATGGGAGAGTAGTTGCCTTTTGTATATTAACCTTGTATCCTGCAACCTTGTTGCAATTGCTTATTCATTTCAGGAATTTTTTTGTTGATTCTTTCAGGTTTTCTACATTGACAATTTGGTCATTTGCAAACCAAGACAGTTTTTTGTTGTTCCTAGTCTTACATTATTTTTTTCCCTTTTATTGTCTTATTGCATTAGCTAGGCTTCCAGTATGATGTTGTAAAGGATAATAAGTAGAAATATGCTTACCTTGTTCCTGATTGTAGTGGGAAAGTTGTATGTACTTATCATAATTTTTGTTAGATTTCTGAAGAAAAAAACTTGGAAGTTTCAACATAGATTTTAGTGAACAAACTGAACAATTGTATTATGCCCTGCTATAAGTTAAAAATTCCACTAAGGGTATATACTTACTATCTAATCTAATAATAGCTATCCTTTGTTTACTTTATGTCAAGGACTGTTTTTAAGAACTTACACTTATTAATTCATTTAGTCTTGATTATCATTCTCAGTTGCCAAATAAGTAAACTAAAACAGGAAGAAGTTTAAGAAATTGCTGAAGGTTTCACAGCCACTATGTTATAGATCCAGGTTGCAAACCTATGGAATCTAGAAACAAAGTCTTTGTGCTTAACTATGAATATATACAACATCTAATAGAAAGTCATGACTTTAATATTTTGTAGTTTAGTATAAGGTTAAGATAACTATTTTAGTCAGTTAGTTAATTAATTAATTAATTTATTTATTTATTTATTATTTATATCATCTTAATATGATTTTGTAATGAATAAAATTAAATGCTATAAGATTAAATGCTATAAGATTTTCATAAAGATTTCATATAAGATTTCCAACATTAAATGTTATAAGATTTTCATAAAGAGGATAGTAACTTGGATGAGATAGACTTCAGTCAATAGAAGAATGCAGGTTGGTGTTGAATTCAAGAGAGTAAGGGGAGCTATTGCTGAGTAGGATCTATATTATGAGCTCTATATAGTTAGAAGGAAGATGAAGTAATTCAATGGAAAATAGATTGTTCTAAGTGGTATAAAGATAAGATGCAATATACCCATCATTGCTATTGAGATGAAGGTTAATACTCATATAATTTTGGAAAGTGAATGGCATTTTTTAAATATAAAAGAAAAGCCAAAACTCAAATCGTAAAGGTTAATCTCTCTGACTACATTTTCAAATATTAAAAAATTCTTTACTATAAATAGAGAACAAATGATAAACTGAAAAAGTATTGGCAGCATACCAAACAAAAGGGCAATATAATGCATTTGTACATGAATTAAAAATAGTAAATCAACAAAAATCAAGACCAATATAACAATGTAATGATAATTAAAATCTACCATGAAAAAATTTACAAAAGAAATACATAGTTATTAAACAAGGTATTATTCATAAAAAAATATTAAATAATGTTTTGTTTTTATACTGTTATTCTGTCCAACAAATTGCCAAAGATCATTTTAAATGATAACACAGGTATTACAGAAATATTATAAAAGTGGCATTTTCTTCCAGAGGAAGAGTAAAGTGTCAAATACATCCAGGAAATAAATATGATATGTATTAGGAGTATGAAAACTTGACAATTTAGCATAGTCATTCCCTTTTTTTAAATCTAAATAAAACAAATTACAATGAATACATGCAGTTTTGCTTATCTGATTTATCAACATTATCAACTTAGAAATAATATACACAATATGTAGGTTTAAATTAATAAATTCTGTTACTGTAAAGTATTAGAGCACACTGTACACTCATTTAAAAAAGTACAAAAATGTAGACATGGATAATTTTATATGTAATGATTTATCAGGAATTAAATAGAATAAAAAATTAAAAACATAAATTGAATTATCAGTAAAATCTAAACTTCATTCTTAGAATATGACAGAGGTGTGGATCATAGCTAAAAGTATAAATATTGAACACTGATTTCCATGCAAGTTTCATCTAGTTACTTGTTCAAGGAAATGCTTGGTGTTTATTCTTATGGATATTTAATCTTAACGTTTTTCAGAATTTTTGTTGAATACAGATGTTTAAAAATACACCTAGCATGTGTAAAATTTCCAAAAAGATGATATCCTTTAGTAAACATTATGTAAACATCAAAATAGTTGAATAATTCATGTTCCTATCTGTGAAATCCTAAAAAAGTTAAACTCTGTGCCTCAATTTTGTCAACTATAAAACAAGTATAACTTTCTTACTTCACAGATTTGTTGTGAAGTTTATATACTAATACTCTTTTAATCCTTTAAAACTGTATTTTGCACATGCTTTTCCTTTTGTTTGGAATACTTTAAAAAAAACACTATTCTCAACATAAAAAATTCTGCTCATCCTTAAAGGTACTGATTTCATGCCAACTCTTCTGGGAAGCTACATCCTGCTTCCATTTAATTTCACATCTGTTTGTTAATAATAGACATTGCACTGTATTTTGTCTTTTTAGAAGTCTCTTCTCCCAAAGCTTGTGAACTCCGTATATGCATGTGATGGCCATATTTACAATTTCATTTTGTTTCCACATATTGTTTTGTACATAAGGAAAATTAGTGTTTGCTAAAGAAATCCACAGGTCATGGATATCCATTAACTAAAAAATCTTTCCGAAGTAAACAATGTTTATGTCCTTAACAAATGATGGAGGAGAGAACTGCATCTGCACACCTGCTATGTGCTTTACACAATACTGTTTTAATTAACCTTCACACAGTCCCAATTAAGTGCATAATAGCCCATTTTATCCGTGAAGAAGCTGAAATACAGTGCCTTACCCAAAACAGAATTCTCCATTTTGTTTCCAAGATATTTTTTAATTTAATTTTTAAACTTATTAAATAAAATCATTATGATTGTTAATGTAATTTATAAAAATAAGATGAAATTAAAACTGATTTATTTTTTTACATGATAGGTAATGTAATAAAATGTTTAATCTTTTTGTGAAATGATGTAATTATGAAATTTTCAGTTAGTCTAACATTCTTCAAATGCTTTAGTTGTTTGGAGATTTTATTAGAATGCTATAGCTACCTATGTAACTGTGGTATAAGGAATATGAGGGATATTACACTTTATGTCAAAGCCACTTAAATGGAGATTTAAAACTTTGATGGCCAAAAGGGTAAACAATTCTTATGAAACAGAACATTTGAAGTTGTAACCAACATTAACAAATGTGTGATAGATACATTTTCCTTCCTGGTAGCCCTCAGGGTAATAATAATAATAATAACAAAAGTTATTTTATATGATCTCATATAGACATTACCTTTAATATGATGCATTTCATCATCCTCCTTTATAAAGAACAAAGAAAGGGGAAGATCAAAATCTTAAATCACTCTGTTGCTATTATCTGTTTAGGTGTGAAAAGATTAAATGATAGCTAAAGAAA
Source organism: Vulpes lagopus (assembly GCF_018345385.1). NCBI lineage: Eukaryota > Metazoa > Chordata > Mammalia > Carnivora > Canidae > Vulpes > Vulpes lagopus. The sequence goes on along the minus strand of NC_054843.1, from coordinate 23,389,850 downwards.
AACTAATTTGGTAGCAAACATAGTAATCTGGAATTGTTTTCCTTAGTGAAATGAAAATATCTTTGCAAAATACTAGAAGTACAGTGCAATGCAGCAAAATCATAACCTTCTCACAGGAAATTTTAAGTAATGCTGACCTCTAGAATGTAGGCTCTTTGGGGATATGTTTCATGACATATGCAAAAGTTTTATGAAACTGCAATACTCATATACGTATACAAGTTATATGTACAATAAATAATATTTAGAGTAAGAAAATACAGTATGTGTGAAATTTTAAGTATATGAAAAATCTAACCCTTATGGTTTTGATTAGGAGCTATACTGAAGTTGTTAAATAATTATTAGCATAAGCATGTTCAAAATTGCAAATATGAAAATATAAAGTGGAAATCATACATTTTAACTTTCCATTTATACTATAAATAATCCTTATATTTTTATTTATGTAATAATCTCAAGAAAGAAAAGCTATGAGGATTATAAAAGGAATCTATGATAAAGAGCCCAGCATGAAGCGAACAATATCTGAAACAGACCTTTTCAAATATATAAAATATAGGTTATTTTTCTTCTGACAAGAGTATACTGGCGTCATAATAAATAAGATCAATGTTAGAAACCAGTATGGGCTCTCAGCTGAAAGACTTTCACCATTAATATTTTCAGAATGAGAACAGTTGGTGCCTGAGTTTAAATAGTGTGTCTCTTGCTTGCCTTTACTTGAAATGTCATAAATAGCTGTAGTGGTAAACAGCATAAAGAAACTGTTAAAGCTTCAATATTAGATTGTGTGTTAAAAAAAGGGGTGGGGGTGGCATTCTATGTTTGAACCTGACCAAATGAATGCAACAGATTTTCAACAAAATTAAATATATTCTGCTTAACATTAAAACAAGAAGAGTGTTACAAAATAACAAGCCTTTACCATATCATTGAAGGGAAGGAAAGTCGATATGAACCATTAAAAAAAAAAAAAAAGAGCAGAACATTCTTCCCCATCTATACAAACCTTGGTAAAATGGTGCTTAAGATTATTAATGAGAAGTTGGTGACAGAAGTCATAAAGATGAAACTGGCACAGACACTCCCTTTCAAAGAATTCAGAATTTCAGTCTGTTAAAATCTAATTCTGGCACAAATGTAATGAGCACTAAGAGATAGTCATAATCAAAATTCTCAAAAATCTATTTCTTAATATATAGAATGCATTAGGATTTTAAAATCGTTAATCTTTTTATCCATGATAAGTCATTTAAGCCTTCCATTTTCTTTCCAGATTTCAAGAAAGCTTTAATTGGATAGAAAGAAACATTGAAGCCTGAAAAACTGTTATACTTCATAGGGATAGATACTATGTCACATTAAAACCCTGGTGTTCACAGCTCTTCAAGAAAGCAAAAAAACCTCTTCATGTGCTCAAAGCCTATCCTTCTGTCATTTTTCAGTTTCCTCAAACATTCTTTTAAAATACTATATGAGCCCAGTATTTCATATGGAGAGAATTTTGTTATCTACAAGGATAAAATCACAACTGTAATACACATTGAAATGTCATACAGAGTTTATTTAAATTGTATCTCTGCCAGAGTCCTCTACAGAGCACATTTCTAGTAGTTTAGTAAGGTCCTGAAATGATTCGGTAAATAAACTAGTTTTTCTCTCAGTGTTTTATACCAATCCAGTATAACACATACAACACACAGTACACATTTCAATGTGAAAATGCTACAGCACACTCAAAACCAAGCCACAATAAATTAAATGCTTTGTTTAGATTACATGATGTAATAATTGTCCCAGTATTTCTCTGGGACAATTCTTAAAAGTAAAATGGTTTGAACAAAGGAATTATATATTTTAAATGTGGAAGCTGCTAAATTAATCTCCAAAAGTTTATACTGCCTTAAAGTCCAAACAACAACACATGAAAGTATCCATTTTTTTTTTTTATTCTGGCCAGTTCTGGACTTTATTGCTTTTTTAAAAATATTATAATGATGATTTATTTTTTGCCAAATACAGTGAAAAAGAGTATCTTAGGGGGGCACCTGAGTGGCTCAGTTGGTTGAAGCATAGACTCTTCATTCCCCTCAGGTTGTGATCTCAGGGTCATGGACCTAGCTTCGTGTTGTGCTCCCAACTCAGCGGGGAGTCAGGTCCCCTCTCTCCTCCCCCTGCTCCCATTCACTCTTTGTCTCTCAAGTCAAGCAATCAATGTTTTTTGTTTTTGTTTTTGTTTTTGTTTTTGTTTTTTTTTAGCATGTCATAGGGGCAGCCTGGGTGGTGCAGCGGTTTGGCGCTGCCTTCAGCCCAGGGCGTGATCCTGCAGACCCAGGATCAAGTCCCACGTCGGGCTCCCTGCATGGAGCCTGCTTCTCCCTCTGCCTGTGTCTCTGCCTCTCTCTCTCTGTTTCTCTCATTAACAAATAAAATCTTTTAAAAAATAAAATAAATAAAATAAAGCATGTCATAGGGGGCAGCTGGGTGGCTCAGTCAGTTAAGAATTTGCCTTAAGCTCAGGCCTTGATCCTGGGATCCAGGGACCCTGTGCGGGGATCCCTGCTCAGCGGAGATTTGGCTTGGCCTCCCCCTCTGCCTCTGCCCCTGCCCTGCTCAGGTGTGATTGGTGCTCTCTCTCTCTTTCAAATCAATAAACAAACAAACAAACAAGAAAACCATTGCATTATTGCAATCTTGGTCAGTTGTATTTTTTTCATTTATGAAACCTAATATGTATTTTGCCAAATTTGTGTTACTTGTTTTAAACAATAGAGACTTTGTGTTTTAATGATATCACACATTTATTCTATGTATCACAAGAGGACACCATTAGTGATTTGTTTGGTTTTTAATTTTTTTCAACTGAGAATAATTTAATTATTTTGTAGTCTAATGTAACATTCTCTGTCTTTTCAAAACTTGAAATTTTAACAACTTTATTTTAAAATTAGACTAGCTGTATTCCAATTAATTTTCCCTTTACATAATTTCATTCACTTTATATAAGAATTTATTGCCAAAATATCAACCTAGCAATGACAAAATTTTGAAGGAAAAATATCAAAGAAAAGGTGACATATTTGATAGCACAAAATGCCAGTACTTTCTATCTTAAGTAAAATTTTGCAGCAGCAAAATAATCTCCACTATTTTACTTAGTAAGCTAGAAAACTACATAGATGATTAACATTTTTCACTGACATATATAAGATATGACATATACGATGTAAATATGCCTTATTTTAGCAAAGTGACACAAAATGTCATTCCATATTGCTTCTCCTTTTTCAAAGAGGAGTAACTTTTTCAAAGAGTGTAATGGATTTTTCCCCAGAATAGATATCAAGGACTATTTTGCATATAATACTAAAAAATATATTTATCCCTGCCCAGTGTTTACTCTTTACATAGGTAGTTCTTGACATTTGCAACCTGATGTTAAGGAATAATTGAGTATTAAAAAATACATAGCAAGTCTTAAAATACTAAAAAGAAAAGATTTCTGTGATTTCTAAATTCTGAAATGTTAGTAATTACTTCAAAATCATAAAATGCTGTACATGGGATATATGATAAGTAGTTCCTATGAAACATAATCACAGGCAAGTAAAATGATCCAATATTTGGTAGACAAACATCTGATACATTTAATAATATTACACGGGAAGCCCGTGTTTGTGCATTAAGGGATATAATTAATTTAGACATAAATCAGAAACCAAATCTCCCAAGCAGAAATTAATCCTGATTCAGTACCTAACTTTATCTTGGTTACTTGGCATTTCTGTCCCACCATAAAACTATAAATATTGCAAATCCAACCACTAGCTCAAAGGTGGCCTCTCTGAATCTTTGTCACCTGACTCCTCAGCTATTTCTAAATCTGCAGCTTCATGTAAATGAAATCTCAGGCAGTAATCCTCAAAAGGATTTTTCAGTTCTTTTTATTCCGTGAAAAGTTCCATCCCAACATTTGCTTTCATGTGATGAACCCTGCTCTGATTCTCATTTCTATGGACAACATTATCCTCCCATTACCCAACAGTACCCACATTCTGGGCCCCTTCTGCCTGTTTCTGGACTCAAAGTAGACCTGAAGCTTCAGCCCAACTCACCTGTTTGCATTTCCGTCCTCTTTTTAGACCACAAAGATATATATTTTTATTTGTTTAGTTGATTAAAATAGAGATTTTTCTGATTTCTAGAATGTCTGCACGTAGGAAGAAAAGATGGAAGCAGATACTAGCCAGAATGCAGCAACAAGCCAACTTCAATTCTTAGCACATCTATTTGGTTGATTCTATTTATACACATGTACAACTCAACATATCCTCTCCATGTAGTTTCCACAGGAAAACAAACTTGAGGAAAGTACTAACATTCATCCATTGCATATTTTAAAACTATAGGAGTTATTAACAAGGTGAGATATATATTTGAAAGGAAATTCACATAAACATTTGAATTCACAAATTCACAAAACATTTGAAAAGCAAAAGAGTTATTCATTTAAAACAAACTGGACTATGACACTGAGGGAGTACGTTGTTAAGGCCTTTTTTCCTGCTACTTAAATTCTTAAATCCTGGAATGCATTATGTAAAGTTCATTGGAGCCCTCTCTAAAAGGCTAATTTTATCATAGACCTCTTTTCATAGGTGTATAGATGTACATTTTTATACCTGCATGTTCATGATGTTGAATTTATTATACCTTTACAAATACTGCAATTTTTTTAGCATCACTATTAGAGATATCTGAGGGAAGTGGAAGTGTGATGAAGGGCTGGTAAGCAGGAGTGGACTGTGGATGTAAGCCAGGTAAAGCCTGAATAATTCTATAGCCTGTGTTAGGCTAGGAGTTTCCAGTTCATGCAAGATGACCTTCAGCATTTTACCATGCATATTGCTAAATTCTTTGGAGGTTGAGTTTTTCTTGGTGGCAACTTTCTTTTATTAACAGAAAGTGGTTTTTCTAACCTGGGATTATAATTATAAGCTTGTATAGCTCATTCCATTTGATCCCATTTAATCTATCTTAACAAAATACAATGACTTAATATTGAGTTACAACTACACATTCATAATCATGCTTTCTACAGGAATAAAAAGATTTCTACTCTTCTGTTTAATTTCATGTAATGTCAGAATGCATACTTTTGAATATTGTCAATTAATGAGTTAATTATGATGAATCTTGTTCTGATCTTCTGAGTTTTAAATTCGTTTTGATTTTTTGATTACTTTTTGAACCATAAATGTTCATTTATAATATATGATTTCCTTACTCAACTAAATATACTATGTTATGTATTATATCAAGTTTTGTATACAACTAAATCCCCAGTATCTCATTTTGCATAACTGCACTTACCATTACAGAGTAAAATGCAAATGACTTTTTTTTTAAATTAAAGACCATTGATCATCTTTTTTCAATTTCATTATATATATTTTTTTATTTTAAAGACATTTAATTTAAAAAAATCAAAATTTAGGATGAATAATGTGAGGGAAATGATGGGATTCCATATTTAGTCTTTACCAAAGGCAATACAGGTTTATCCTGCTTTCTGCCCTCCTCCAACTCCTCCCAATTTTCTATAATCTGTGCTTTTACTATTAAGATAAATTAAAATATCTTAAATACCCAGCAGTACAATTACTGGATCATATGGTAGTTCTATTTTTAATTTTTTTAAGGAACCTCCATACTGTTGCCCTCTGCAGTGGCTGCACTAGTTTCCATTCCCACCACCAGGGCACAAGTGTTACTTTTTCTCCACATTATTCTCAATACTGTTGTTTCTTGTTTTTTTGTGTTTCTGCTGTTGTTGGATGAAGCAGTCTATATATGTCAATTATATCCTGTTGATTGATGGTACTGTTGAGCTTAACTATATCCTTCCTGATTTTCTGTCTGCTGTACCTGCCCATTTCTGAGAGAGAGGCGTCTCCCGCTATTATAGGGCATTCACCTATTTCTCCTTGCACTTCCATTAGTTTTGTCTCACATGGTTTGATGCTGTGTTGTTAGGTACATTCATGTTAAGGATTGTTACATCTTGGGATCCCTGGGTGGTGCAGCGGTTTGGCGCCTGCCTTTAGCCCAGGGCGCGATCCTGGAGACCGGGGATTGAATCCCACGTCAGGCTCCTGGTGCATGGAGCCTGCTTCTCCTTCTGCCTGTCTCTCTCTCTCTCTCTCTCTCTCTCTCTGTGTGACTATTATAAACAAATAAAAATTTTAAAAAATCTATTAAAAAAAAAGGATTGTTACATCTTCTTCAGTAATTGACCCCTTTATCATTATGTGATGCAATTCTTTATTCCTAATAACTTCTCCTTGCTTTGAAATGTACTGCAACTGAAATTACTATTGCTACTCCTGCTGTCCTTCGATTAGTGTTAGAATGATAATCTTTTTCTGCATCCATTTACTTTGAATCTATATGTGTGCTTATATTTAAAGTGGGCTTCTGGTGGACAAAACATGGTTTATTTTGTTTGTAATCCACTTTGAGAATCTTGGACTTTTAATTAATACATTTAGGCCATTATTGTTCAAAGTAATTAGTAATGTACTTAATTGAATATCCACCGTATTGATTACCATGTTCTATTTTTGCTCTTGTTCAGTGTTCCTACTTTTGTCTTCCACTCTTGTTTAACTCTTGTGATTTTAATTTAGCACTGTATAAAATCCCATTTTTTGTTCATTCTTAGCATGTCTACTTATATATTTTTCTTTACTTTGTTTTAGTGTTTGCCCTAGAGTTTCATATATAGACATATATTTACAACTAACAAGTTCACTTTGAAATAACGTTATACAACTTCACAGGGGGTATGAGTACCTTATAATAACAAAATAATCCTATTTCTCTCTCTTGTCCCTGTATCATTGCTGTTACTCATTTCATTTATATGTAATTACACATTGGATTATTCATTTTATGTATATTGTATATATTTATGCATATATCATATATATGTGCATACAAGATATACATAAACATACATAATCATTTATTGTTCCTATTAATATTTTGAACAAATTGTTATCTATTACATCAATGAAGAATAAGAAAAATAGGCTTTACCTTTGCTTATTCATTCTTCAGTGATCTACCTTTCCTTATTTAGCTTGAGTTTCTGACTACATTTTTATCCTTCTCTCTAAAGAACTTCTTTTAACATTTATTTCAAGGAGAGTCTGCCTGCAACCAACTCCCTCAATTTTTGTTTGTCTGAGAAAGTCTTTATTTCTTCATTTTTGAAGGATAAATTTGCATGCTACAAAATTTTAGGTTGGTGGATTTTTTTTTCTCTAAAACATTTAAATATTTCTTGTTTGCTCTTTTATCATTTGCATGGTTTCTGAGAAGTCTGATATAATGCTTACCATTGTTCCTCTATAGTTAAAGTGTTTCTTTTTCTTATAGATGCTTTCAGGACTTTTTCCGTATATTTAATTTTCTGAAGTTTGAAAATGCTCTACTTAGGTATAATTTTCTTGGCATTTATTTTGCTTTGCATTTTCTGAGCTTCTTGGATCAGTATGTTGATGTCTGACATTAATTAGGAGGAAATTCTGAGATCATTATCTCAAATATTTCTTGTCCTCTTTTCTTCTTCTAATATTTCTATCACATGAATATTACACCTTTTGTGATTGTCTCACAGTCCTGGGATATTATATTCTATTCTTTCAGTCTTTTTCTCTAAGTTTTTTAGTTTTCAAGGATTCTGTTGAAATATTCTCAAATTCAGATATTCTCTCCTCCTCATCCATGTCTAGTCTAATAATAAACCCATTAAAAATTCTTTATTTCTGTTACAATTTTTGATCTCTAGGATTTCTTCTTCGTTCTTTCTTAGAATTGGTATCACTTTGTTTACATTGCCTATATTTTCTTGGAACCTGTCTACTTATGCATTAGAGCTTTTAGCATGTTAATTATTGTGTTTTCAGTTCCCAGTCTGATAATTCCAATATACCAACTATCTCTGATTCTGATGTTTACTCTCTCTCTCTTCAAATTATGTTTATTGTCTTTGGGTTGTCTTATAATATGTTCTTAAAAGCTGGACATGATGTATGAGTAAAAGGAAGTCCTGTAAAAAATAAGCCATTAGTAATAATATGTTAAATTTTGAGGGATTGGAAGGCCCTATAGTCCTACAATGATGTCTTTGTCTTTTTTGTGAGCATGTGCCTCTGGACTGTGAACTCAAAAGTTCTTCTTGGTTCTTTCCCCTACATGTAGGTGGACAGAATGGCTAGAGGGGTTGGAGTGGGCTATTTTCCTTCCTACTTAGAAGGTTATTTGGGGCTGAAGTTTGGGTATTTCCTTTACCCACATGAAAAGGTAGAGTTGCCTGGAGTTGAATATTTCTGTTTCTCCCACCTACAAGTCTAGGAATGGCTGGATTAAGGTTTTTTCTTTCTTCCAGGTTACTTCAGCCCTGATAAAACCTCAGCAAGTTAGACTCCGGTAAAATAGCTCCTCCTAAAGACAGGCCTTCTTAAGAATAACATAGTCCTCTGGCATAATTAAAACTGTCCCTTTCTTCTCCCCTTTCCTATAGCAATAGGAACCTTTTCTCCAGTATTTACTATGAAAACTTGGTTGAGTTCATTGTAGTAAAATTCACTAAAGTATTAGAGCCCACCTAAAACTGGGTCCTTACTGGAGTTTTTAAATCTCAGGTTTTCCACATTGATCCTCCCATAATTCATCAATGACAGTTTGTTTCCTTCTCCTGGTTCCTGAAGTAGTTTCTCCTTGTGAGTCTTTCCACTCTTCCAGTATTTACCTGGTATTCTCTCCAGTCTTTGGCACAGCAGTTTTTCCCCTCTGTGCTTATTTCAGTCATAAATTCAAAAAAAGTTGTTGATTTTTTAGTCTGTTCATCTTTTTGCCTCTTGGTGGGATAGAGTGGTGATTTCCAAGCTTTTTACATGCAGAATGGGGATTGATTTTTTTAACCTACATTCAGAAAAACATAAAGAAATTTAAGTATTAGACAGAAATAAGACAAATTTTCCCTCATAATTCTGTTTTGTATTTGACTCTCTAGAATTTTAGATGTTTTAAATTTTTTGCTCTTATGTTTAATTATTGTTAAGGTTTTCAAACTTGTAGGGACTAAATGCACAAACTTTTACATGCTTTTGAGTGTAATTTGTGTCTTACTCCCTAGGACATGTGGTATGAAAGTAACTCAAATTCAAAGGAGAAATTTTACTCTACACAAAAGTGAGAGTAGTTGATGATAGACCCATGATGAGATCAAGAAGCCAATCCAGAAAGTTCAATTACTATGAGAAGTAGTACAGGGACATGACAAAGATAGAAAATCTCTGCCACTTCTCCCTCTGTCCCTCCAATTAAGATATGGTTAAAAAGAGATTAGAGAAAACAATTATAATGAGTAGACTTGTGCTGTTATGTTCTATGGAGAATCTAATATAACCCCTTCCTATATAAATTCAACTCCAACAAAAACTATCTGAAGCTTGATTGTTTCATTTTATTAAAGTGGATTTTTTTAAGACTCTGTTCTCCTTCAGGATTAAATAAAACTGGAAAAGAAAGCAACCATGAAGGAAAATAGACTGCCAGGATTTTTGAGAACTTTGTGGAAAAATCCATCTGCAACAGTTCTGGAATAAAGACAGTAAAAGGTTCTAAGTATAATGATCAAGGTCATCCTGCCATGGTTTAGTAGAGGAAGTTTTATGTGCTTTGTAGATGTATAAAAATGACTGTATCACAGTGAACTAAATGTTCTGTCTTTATGCTTTACATCAGCATGGTGATGAAAATATACAAAGAAATATAACTTTATAAACTCATACCAAACCTTGTTGAATGCTTAGAGTCCATGCTTATAGTCCATTCTAATGGTGACTGAATGTGATAGTGACTAATATCAGAAAATATATTTTCTAATTCTCCTTGTAAATAATCAAGAGGGACAATTTGAACCTCCCTTGCTTTATTTACTGCTCTATTTAACCATCATATTGTTCTCTTGAGTTCTCTTAGAGAGATTCATGAAACTTGCTCTTGAGTAAGTTGGCTTTCTCTTAAATTAGACTAATAAATAAATGCATTCTTTACATAGATGGTTTCAGTGGTCCTAGATTATTTTTTAACAGCATTAATCCAAACCACTAATAAACCCTAACCAAGACAGTAGGATAAAATGGGACATGATGCATTAATGTACAATATTACCAAGAAATTGAATGAGAAGAGAAATAACAATTAGATTAGTCATAGCCATGTAAAAGCAGGCACCTGAGATGATGCATTGCTGATATTAAATATTGGCTTTATCTACTATGTGTGGTAAATTTATTAATAAAAACAAATTTTTCAGGGAAGCCTGGGTGATTCAGTTGGTTAAGTGTCTGCCATCAGCTCAGGTCATGATGTCCCAATCTTGGGATGGAGCCCTGCATTAGGTTTCCTGCTCAGCAGGGAGTCTGTTGCTCCCCCCGCTTCTCACCCTCTCGCTCCCCTCTCTCCACAATCCGTTCTCTCTCTCTCTCTCTCTCTCAAATAAATAAATCTTTATATTTTTTTTTACGTTTTATTCATTTATTCATGAGAAACACAGAGAGGAGAGAGAGAGAGAGAGAGAGAGAGAGAGAGAGAGGCAGAGACACAGGCAGAGGGAGAAGCAGGCTCCACACAGGGAGCCTGATGTGGGACTCGATCCCGGGACTCCAGGATCAGGCCCTGGGCTAAAGGCAGTGCTAAACTGCTGAGCCCCCTGGGCTGCCCTAAATAAATCTTTAAAAAAAAATAAAATAAACGTAAGCTTTCAGAAGCAAAGCACTTTTTCTAGGCAACACATTTGAAGAAAATTATATCACAAGGGCTTTTAAAAACTATTGATATAATACAAATAATCTTCAACAAGTCTTCTGTGGAAATAAATACTCAATACTAATACAGTATGGATATGGTGAACACAACTTCTCCCCACATTATATTGACAAGAATCAGATTCATGGTATAGCCTAAAAGGAAGGATGTTCAGTAAGGTGATCTTCTATAGTCATAAAGAAAGTAAAAAGACTTGACAAGAATAATATCTCTGCCTCAGTTTACCTTTCCACTCACCAATTATATAACTCCTCTATTTCCTCTCACTTCAAACAGTTCCTCCTCAGGAGGTTTAACCAAAGTCCCATCCAATTCCCAAATTCAGCTTGAAATTTAAGATTTCTTTTTGATACGTAATCTTCTTATCATCCTCAGATAAGGCTACTCTTAGACTGACAGAGAGAGAGAATGGAGAGAGAGAGACCTACCTTATTAACTCCCAATACACAATGATGGAGCTCAAATAAAATAACATTAATAAGGTTTTTTAAACTCTCAGTAACAATATGAGATGTGATACTCAGCTGTCCTAACAATGTTGGTCCATAGGATGTTTGAATCCTATGCAGCCATAATTGCAAAGGCTTTCTCTGAGAGAGAGAAATGTTTCTTTATTAATCTATACATCTGCTGTGGCAGTGGGAGGAATCCTTTGTCCAAGGACATTTGACTCTGTATTATGGGAGGTTCTTTATTTACATCTCATGGCCACGTCTCAAATAGGTGTGGAATTTCACATGTTTGGTACGCATTGGCAGCTCCCTTCTTGAATATGTAAAGAAGAAATGTATTTGTTTCCTGTCACATTCAGTTAAGGCTTTTTGAGTCCAAGCTGGTGATTTCTTGCCTGTAGATTTCTCTCAGTATTTCAGTAGGGTTCTTTTTACTTTCAGTAAATTTCTTATGCCAAGAAATCCAAAATTCTTTCCTAAACATTACTCTCAAACCTGGCTTACACACTTTCTGCATGCACCCAGTCCTTCTCTCATCACTGGTAACTATTTTGAAGCTATCCAGAAAAGAGAAGGAAGGACTGCTCTTTTAATCCTTTGTTTATCTTGAGTCATTTTATTTAGCTGAGAAGTTTGACCTCCATTTTTCACTGAAAGCATTAATAAATCCTATTTCTTACTCTTTGGGGTCTACAAGAAGGCAATGTTTTCAATCAGAAAGAATGAAGAAACAAATATGCCATCCTTATTCTCTTCCAACATCTGATCTGCTTTTTCTCCCCATTGGCCAAAAGCAACTCAATTCCAGGGAGCACAAGATGCCTTTGGGGCAGGTAAGCCTGCCAGGATACATGGGATGGAGAATGGAAAGTGGATTTGGAGAGGCAAATGACAACTAGCACAGAACATGTTTCTTATGTTTTCTTATATATGGATATGGAACACTGTGTTCTGTAATTCCAGCTTAGTTCTTTCTTAAATTCTGTGTTATTTTTTTTTAAATTATTTATCCATTTGAGACAGAGAGAGAGAATAGAGGTGGATGGGAGGAACAGAAAGAGAGGGACAAGCAGACTCCACATTGAGTGCAGAGCCCAACGCAGAGCTTGATCCTAAGACCCAGAGATCATGACTCCAGCCGAAACCAAGAGTTGGACCCCTAATTGACCTAGCCACCCAGGTACCCCTAAACTTTGTATTATTAAAGGACACAATTTACTCTTCATACACAAAAACACTTAGTAACATGTTCTTCATTAAAGTTAATACAGTTTTATAACCTTTCAAATATATGATTAAATTTCCTTTAATTCTTTTTAAATGTACTGTCAGCCTCAGAGTCATTCAAGATTTTTATCAATTTTTTTTAAGATTTTATTTATTTATTCATGAGACACACAGAGAGAGAGAGAGGGGGGGGGGTGCAGAGACACAGGCAGAGGGAGAAGCAGGCTCCATGCAGGGAGCCCAATGTGGGACTCCATCCCGGGACTACAGGATCACACCCTGAGCCAAAGGCAGACACTCAACCCCTGAACCACTGAGGCATCCCAGATTTTTGTAGTTTTGAAATCACAATTACAATTGCCTGAAATTCTCAAAATATACCAAATAATACATCCAAAGTAATTGGAGACTTAAAAAAAATTTTTTTTAAAAAGGTATCCTGGCATTTCTCCCATAAAATATTATTAATTGATGGATATAATGTAGTACGTATTAGAGTTACTCAACTTATAATATGTAAAGGTTTTGTTAATGTTAAAATAGAGCTTAAATAAATATATGAGAAGAACTTAAACTTTTGTCTTTCATGATTTTGACTTTGATAATGGCTTATTGGAATTTCAAGGTTGCCAAGAATACATATAGGAGAAACACCACTGTAATTCTAGTAAACTTTGTATATTTTACATAATACATTACCAATTTGAAAAAGAAAATGAATATGCTAGTATGGCTTTGACTGGTGATAGTATGAACTTATTTAGAGATTATAGAAGGAGACAAATCATTCTCATTAGTTTTAAGCATAACAAATTAATAATGTTTGATTCTATTGGTCCAGGAAACTCAAATAAAAGCCTTTTGTGAGTAAAAAGAAAAAAAAAGGAAACATAGAAGCATGATATAGGACATAGCAAAACAAATTTATATTCGTATTCCGCTTATAGAGTTGTTTTATAAAATGTATAAATAAAACTTATTTTAAATACCATCATGCAGATCCAATATAACTTCTTTGGAATGAAAAGTTGCATATTTTTTAATGCCTTGCTGTTACATGTTTCTGCTTTGTTTCAGATGTCATCATACTCTATTAATAACAGTAAATAAATGGATACAAAGAGATTGACTCAGACTACTTAGTGGAAGAACAATAACAATCTTCAGAAATGTTTAACTTTATTTCAGCACTTGTTTGCTAGTATTATTTTAGCCACTTCTAGTATCTTGCTGAGGATTGCTAAAAAAAAAAAAAAAAAAAAAAAAAAAAAAAAAGTTAGCAATTTGTGAAAATGCCATCATGTTAATGCATACAGCTTTTTTCCTGTGCACATTTTGTAAAATAGCATACTTTATTTTTCTTTTGTAGATTGCCAAAATAAAATATGTCAGGGAGTTTACCTGTGTAAAAGCTTGGTGTTATCATTTTTCCCCTTGCAATTTTGTTGGTAATTCATTTTTAGAAAAGCAATAATGATAAAGTTTACTAAAGTTTTAACTTAAATTCAAAAAAAGGTTTGAGCAGGATTTAATGTCCACTTGAATAAGAAATTACAGTTTCCTTTCATACACAGTTTAAAATCTGCCTAGATATTTTTGCTTCAGGAAAAACCTTTGTTTTATAATCTTATATTATTCTCCCTATGACAGCCTTGTCAAAATGATTAGATGCCATTTTTGAGAAATATTCATTCAACAATATTCATTTAACAATGCATAATAGCAATAGCTTTGGAGATGCCATTGTTTTACATTTTCTTCCTAGGGCTGTAGTTTAATAGATAACTTATAACTGGAACTTAACCAGAATTCTTCTATATACATAAGACTATCTTTTTGCATTTCAATAATCTACTCTAATAAAAAAGACAAAAGTAAGAAGAAAACAAAGTGACACCATGGATTGTATTGTGGAAAGAAGAAATAAAGATTCCAGAATATGTCTGAGCCAAGCATAAATTTAGCCCCAACTACTATCCTTTCATCTTGCAGATGTGTACAGTAAAACACAATTGTCAGAACAAGTATCCTGAAAAGTAAAGTTAAATACACACCCACGAACACACACACACACACACACACACACACACACACGAAGTCTTCAGTTATGGAAGATAAGAATCAATTATGGTCACCATATTCTAGCTATTAAAGTCAGAAATTCAACCCAAACTGGTTGAAATAAAAGAGAGATTGTTGTCCATCATGAAAGAATTGTTAGATTTGCCTGGTCTTTGGGCATATATCTTGGTTATAGATACATATATATTTATACATTTCATATATGTACATATATGTGACTATAACTGAATAGAACTATGTGAATACTAAATATGTGTCTATGACTGAATACGGCTGGATAAACATTTTACATATGTGAATAGACATGTTATGTATGGGTCTGTAACTGAAAATAAAATAGTGCTATTTTTAAATGTGATTGTGTCCAATGATTCTATTCCAAGCTATGTAAAATTCACAAAAGCCTAGTTGTTTTTGAAAAAAAAATTGAAGAGTCTAAGAAGGTTAAAATTTGCAGCAATTTAATTACCCAAATAGTCATGAGTCTTGTGATGATAAGATCTACTCAACTTTTTAGGACACTGAATATCTCATTGAATCCATATATCATATAGCAAATTAAATTATTTAAAGTAGACTTAACAAAATTCTTTTCAGAGAAAATTTGGGAAAGAGAAAGAAATACTTGAATCAATTAATAGTGAAAATTATTGAATAACATCAAAATCAAGAATAGAGAAGGGATCAATAATATGCTGCGCACTATTTACCAAAGTTTGCAACTTTATCTCTGGTTACAGTGAATTCTCAATGAATTCACTCAGTGGCCCCTCAATCAATCAAAGTGTATTTTGCAAATGATAGCAGAATTTAGCTATTAATAATGGAGTAAATGCATGCAGTTTTTCATATTTACATAGTACACTATGGTTTGGGGATACATTTTTAAATAATATATTAACATTTTTAGTGTTTGGGGATATAAAAGCTTAAAAGATGAATTGAAATAATTACTTAGTTCATGAATCAGTGCAAGTTTCCTGAAATACATGAATGGTAGGTGTTGAAGATCATTTTTAAAATGTACTACATGTTCAGATGTGGGGCATGGGTAATATCAGGCTAAAAGTTTATACTTTACCAAATATGTAATAGAAAGCTAAGGAAAATCCATGAATATGAAAGAGCCTGATCAGAAGTAAGAATAAAGTAACTGAATGCTAAGAAAAAAGAAAACAAAAACATAAAAACAATAAAACATTTGCTTTCGTGGAGTGAATATAAATTAAAGTTTGAGCAAATAGTTAAAATTTGGTAGGAAGCAGTTAATAGGTTTATTCAGATGTGCTATTTGAGGTGTAGTTGAAAATTATCTCTAACTTGGAGAAACCACAGAAAACATTTGTAACATGTTATTCTACTTTAGTCACTAAGGTTTAAGAGAAGATTTCAAATCCCATCTGCCCTTCAAATCCAGGCTCAAATTCCTTTATCACAACATATCAGATCCAGGAAATCACAAGTAATTTCTATCTCCTTTGTCCCCAAAACTACTTATTCTAGTCTACTCTTTGTTTGCATGCATTTCAGTTACCTACCTTACTAACTCAATTTGTGTTTGATTGCAGTTTGATTACTTTTTATATTTCCCTAAGCACCCACCTACTGCACTAAATAAATGACTGTTATCTATTTAGCAGAGGAAATACCAAGAGTCAGTTTCATCATGTAATACTTAGGTTAAATACCTGAAATATTTGGAGACTCTATTAGGTACCTGGAGTCTCACTGTCGGGTACCAGTCATAAGAAAATTACTGGAATCCAAAGTTATGAGTTTTACTTGTAAGTGTGTGTTGGGGGGGTGGAGAGACAGAGGGAAAGAGACAGAGGAGTGCAAACTGATTGAAAAAGATAATATTTTAGCAGCCACAGATTCTTATTAGTAGGTAGAAGGCAAAATTTTTTAATTTGTTTTTTGTTTTTAGTTCAAGATCTGACATTGCATGACTTTATAGGCATTGCATGATACTTGAGTACAAAGGAAGATTTAAATAATTAATTTGTTGTGGTCTAAATGCAAATTTTGTATTAACATATTTAAATGCATCTAAAGGTAAAATTAAAACTTAGATTTTTTATAGTTGCTAGTATTAGTCAGTTTTGTTCATAATACCCTGTCAGAAGTATGCTCCTATTTGTCTCTTGCAAATTGGTTTAGAGATTTGTCTTAAGTACAAATATTTGCTTCTCATGTAATTGGATTTTGGCAAGGGAGGGCTTCCTACATTCTGCATTAGAATGTCATTATGTATAGGGTATAAACAAGAAAATGGAGAAATTGGGCAGCATGTAGGACTGACTCCTGAGATGAATTCTTTAACTTATAGTAAACAAGACAAAACTATAATTACGAAATTATTAGTATCGAGTCCTATTGAGGATCAGGACAGATAAATAAAGCAGAAAATGGAAGACAGATGAATGAATAAAGAAAATGTGGTTATATATCTGAATATGAATATTCATTATATATAATGGAATATTATTCAGTCTTAAAAGGAAAAAGGACATCTTGCCATTTGTGATGATGTGGATGAACCTAGAAGATGTTATGCCAACTGAAATAAACCAGACACAGAAAAACAAATATCTAATATGTGTGTGTGTGTGTGTGTGTGTGTGTGTGTGTGTAATAGAAAGTAGAAAGTAGAGTGGTGGTTACGAGTCTGATGGGGATGAGTGGGAGTTGGAAGAATAAGAGAGTACAAGGAGCTATTTATCGAAGGTACAAACTGTCAGCAATAGAATAAAAACATTCTGGAAACCTAATGTTCAGCATGATAACTGTAGTTAATGTATCACATACTTGAAATTTGGTAGGACAGTAAATGTCAAGTGTTCTCACAGGCACCAAAGAACGGTAACTATGGGAGAATGGATGTTAATTAGCTGGACTGTGGTAATCATTCTACAATATATGTATTCAGAATAATACGCTATGCACCTTTAGCATTTATTTATCAAAAGTAAATAAATGGTTTTTAAAGATCTTTTTTTAAATTATATTTTAATGTAGGCTCCACACTCAGCGTGGAGCCCAACATGGGGCTTGAACTCACAATCCTGAGATTGAGACCTGAGCTGAGATCAAGTGTTAGAGGTTTAACTGACTGAGCCACCCAGGCACCCCTACAAGGACTTTTAAAGTAGGGGGAAAAGAGAAAGACATGTGCAAGTTCTCTGAAATGGCCACTGAGTAACCAACATGTTGTTTTGTTGGGATTACAACTGTCTGTATGAAAATCTTTGAATATAAAAATAAAAAAAATGAAAAACAAATATTTGCTCCAAAATGAATAGGAGATATCTTTGAGCTATATTCACATTATGGACATATAAAGAAAACAATGTGTTATTGTAGCTAAAAAATGTCTACAAAGAAGTTGAAAATTAATTTGACCCAGATTAATAGGTAATTTAATTTACAGTCAGGTGTTTCCATTTTTGCATGCTTATTTGTGCTGTGCTGTATAAACCTGGTCTTGTAAAGTACAACACATCATTGTAATTAGTATGCACGTTGCACCTTGGAACGTAACAAACTGTGGTTGTTATCTGCACCTTGTCCCCGCAAGGTGTAATGTTTGATAAACATGGTGTGCTCTTGGGAGTTTACAAGGAGAACTGTCTTGACCAATGGTGTGGCTTTTCTCTGTATTTCCTACTTATCATCTCTGTCATACTAATAAATTCAAAAGAAGAGCAATTATTTCTCCTGGGACTAGAATGAGATGAAAATGTTACTGCATTGCTGAAATAAAATAACTCCCCTTACCCCTCATTTTTCTTTACACTGAGCTTGTTTTCTGAATTTTCCATTTTCATTTCCTGCATGGGGTCTACTCACTGTCTTTATTACCATCTGTTACCCATCTTAATTTCCACTAGAGTAAACTTAATAGTATTTAAAGCCAATAACTTCTATATTTCACCTCCACTTCTTTTTTCTCCTTTTTTTTCTTTCTAATGTCCATATTGGTCTAAAAAATCACTATATAAGTTTTATCAGATAAAACTTATTCTTAATTTTAAATAAAGGAAAAGCATTTCTGGAGCTTCTTTTGTAAATTCTGAATTACATTTTAATTCCATAGTTCTAAATTCACTGAGGCATGTCATTACATGAAATTCTTTGCTACCTTCTAGGACAGAATCCCGAGAAAATCATTTAACTGCTCAGGAATTTATTTTAAGTTTAAATGGTAAGTGTTAAAACATTCCCAAATCTTTCACTTGCACACAAACTTAGCATTTATTACTGCCCTGGGAGTGTGGCATGCACTTTCTAGATTGAAAAGTGCAGTATGCCAGCATCTCAGGGTGCTACTGTCTACGGCCAAGAATTGATAAACCTATAGAGAGGATACTTAGAGGGCCAAATCCTTCCAATGTTAGTGAATCACTTCTGAGACTTCTGCTATCAACCTCTGTGAATTGGGACTGTTGATTTTTTATCTTTACTATCTATCTACCTATCATCTATCTACTTAATTTTTAAATTTATTTTACATTTTGTAAGTTGGAAGAATGATATTTTAAATACTTTTATTAACAAGCAAAGGAAACATTTGTGTAAGTTTATTAAAATGCACTGAACTTTTTTTGTTGGACCACAATTTATGTTTTAAATTTCTAATGTCTAGGGATCCCTGGGTGGCGCAGCGGTTTAGCGCCTGCCTTTGGCCCAGGGCGCGATCCTAGAGACCCGGGATCGAATCCCACGTCGGGCTCCTGGTGCATGGAGCCTGCTTCTCCCTCTGCCTGTGTCTCTGCTTCTCTCTCTCTCACTGTGTGCCTATCATAAATAAATAAATTTCTAATGTCTGCAGACATATCTGAGGTATTCTCTTTATATTGCATCTTGAGGGAATGAGTATGAACTTTAATGATAGATTTTAAGGCAAATGTTATTTTATTGTCAACTTAAAAACCTCTAAAACTATGTATAAACTCTGATCATATACATATCTAAATATGATATATGTGCATATTCACACACCCTAGGGTCATTAAGATATTCAGCAATTCACTAAGATTTAAATGTTATATTACTAAAAATAATAATTGGTATTTCTTTTTTTTTTACATTTGAATATACTCTGAAATCAACGTATATGTACCTTTGGAAAAATACATTTAGAATCCAACCTCTTCTCACCATCTTTATGGCCATGACCTTGGTTTGAGTCACTATCAGCTTGCGCATTAGTAGAGATAATCGTATAAATATTCTCTTTAATTGAAACTGTAAATAACGATCCTTTTAAAATGCTCCTTTGTCCTAAACCATCCAATGGCTTCCATTTCACACAGAGAAAATCCTAATATAAATTCCTATATGGCCCTATGTGATCAGGATCCCTGTTAACTCTCTAACACATCCTACTAATCTGTCTGTTCCAACCATATGAGCCTCCTTGATGCTTCAGAATTCCAACATGTTTCTTAGATGTTTGTCCAGAATGCTTTTTCACCATACATAATTACTTGGACGACTTGTGCATCTTTATTCAGTTTTCGCTTAAATTTGCTTTGTATTGAGGTTTGCCCTGAACACTATTTAACATTAAACCATCCTTCACTGTACTCCTAATGCTCTTTCCTTTTTGATTTCTCTCCCCTATAATAATTAATTTGCCTACTTTGTCATTGACTCTCTCTACCATATGGGGGAACTCCAAGAGGAAGGAGACTTTCTTTTGTTCACTTATGTGGTGAGAACTGCTTAGAACACTGCTTAGAATACTCCATGGTAGGAGGTCTGTACATATTGGGTAGGAAATTGTCTCTACGTATAACATCCTGGGCAGCACTACAGAATATTAAGCTGTTCTTTGTTTGTCCCCCCCCTTTTTCATACATCAAGGGCTTTCTTTACCTTAATTCACCCTGAATAAGACACAAAGATATAAAGAGATACATAGGACTGAATTTTCTCTTGTAAGAAACTAGTCTTGTATAAAAGTAGAGTGAAATTGGAAAAACAACTCCTAACAAATGGGAGGGAGATGAGATAGAAGGTCAAAAGTAAGAAGCTACCATCAGAGATGACCAAGGAGCAGAGGACAGAAAGCTTATTGTACAAGCTGTTTTCAGGTGTCATTGAATTCCATCAAGTTGATATTTGTGACAGCCCAATCTTCATCTTCTGCCATGCTGAGAGGAAATCTAGTTCTTGAATATTCACAACTGATACAGAGTTTTGAAGGAAGAAAGCTTCCTCTACTCTCCTAATTCACCCAAATGAGAAGACGCAGGGAAATTCCATATGAGCAGATAAACCCACCACCATACATACATGATTTAATCCCAAATTCTAAAGGTACAAAAGGGAGTCAGCAAGGTCAAAAAACAAAATAATGAGATTAATAAAATCTTCTAGAATGTAAAGGAATTGACCTGTCTAGATCAATGATCTATTGAGTGGGTAGGTTCACAGTTAAAGATGATAACTTCTGAATGAGTGGTCACATCAGGCATATAACGGACTTCAGTTCCTCTCCATGCTGAAGCTTAATATTTAAAGTTGGTTTACTTGCACAAGTTGACAAAATTGGACATGCTTTTGACTTCTCAAATCTGAGCTAGGAGTAGCATATCAGGCTCAGTGTACTCAGGGTATGGTATGACTAGACAGGAGTTGTGAGATCCGTTCCTCAGGCATGTAAATTTATGTGTATCTTTATCATCATCAAGAGAACCTACTTCTTTCAGATACTTTTCTTAAATTAGAAGTGTAGACCAGTTCTTGTAGACCAAGAACAGAATGGTAACCATTCTACAAGACACTTACATGAACTATTAGGATCTATCTTGAGTCTGAAACTCATGCAGCAGTATTCCAAAAGCCATTTATTGCTTCTTAATATTACAATCACAGGTAGATTTATTATCCTTTCAACCCACAAACCATTACCACCTGAGACAATTCTCTTAATACGCTACTCTTCCTTTCTAAGTTGATTCAAATCTCTTCCCTTAGACACAGCTTCCCTCACAGGTCTGAGGACCAGTGCTTCTGGACCCTTGCAGCATAAGAAATGGTTTTCCTCTTTCAGAATGTTGATTTCATATAAAATGTGTGTATGTACATATAGTTATACATAGAATACTTGAAAGGTTATATTTATTGCAAAAAAATCTTTGAAAAGAAATGATAAAAGAAGTTCTATTAATAGAGAATCATTATATGTTATATTCCACATATGGTATGTATTATGATTCAGCTATCAAAATATTTAGCTACAGCTATGTCAACAATTTAATATGTATATAGTATATATGCATTTATAACTTTATATGCATATGCATGTGCACATGAATAACTGTAAACACATATGCATATGGGAATATGTAAGTGTATGTGTAAACCTGGAGAAAGATGAATTTATGCCCACCAGACTACTAAATTGTTTATTCTTTATATGCATGCAGTGGGGTTAAGAGTAGGGCTCAGTAAATGTTGTATAAAAGTTAACTTTTGCTAGTAAAAGTTTGGATTTTTAGTAATTTATTATATATTAATACTAATATATGATTGTGGTTCTATTAACAATTTCTTATAGTTAATAATATATGAAAATGTATTAGAAAACTACTTGATTCCCAATTTTATAAAGCTATTTCACTCAACAAACTTCCATTAAAGTATTCTTTCCAAAATAAATGATTGCAAATGGATAATGATACTACAGAAAAATCAAGCTCATCTAATAAAATCTATGAAATGTTTTCAACCTATTGGCTCTTTAAACTGGTAATTTTGTTTGTGTTAGACATTACATTCTTCATGATCCTAGTATTTTAGTATTTTTATACTCAAAGACATGGTTATTTAATATTGGAGTTTATATGTAAACTCAACATTTTTTACAGATGTTAAATCAGAGAAGATTTTTTAAATATCTATTCCTTTTTTTTTTCTTTGCCAAGTGGAAACTTTTGATGTGATAACTTTTATAATGTTGTTGGTACTGATATTAACCACCATGGTATGTCTCAAACAATCAATTTTATTGAAAAAATAATATAAGCCAATATAATCTACATGACTTCTAATGAAACTTCCATTATAGTTAACAGAAATTGTCTACTCAATTTAAAATCATACTAATCACTGTATGTCATAATTCTTTTCCTTTGGAAGAGAAATCATGAAAAAGCGAGTGGGAAATCAATACCTGAATTGAAAAATTAATTGAACATTAAATTGAGAGTCATGTAATATATTTATAAAGTCCACTTTACCTAGAAGTCTTCACAGCAATTTTGAATTTGCTCTTTTGCTTGTGGGCACATATTAACTGACCATAAGTGAATGATTCCACATTGACATAGATGGCAATCATAATTTCATAAGGTTTTATCTAAAAATGTAATGAATTGACTATAAAATATCTTTGATAGGTATTGTCAGATTATTTCTCTGTGCATTAACTAGAGAATGGACATGTTTTCATTACTTTTATATAGATATCAAGAATATATTCTTGAATAATTTTTTAAGGGTGAGCTTTAAAATATGTGTGTAACATAAACAGAACAGTGCCTGGAAAATAGTAAACATTATAGAAATACTTTGCAGGTATAAACTCATTTAATCATCATATCTCTTATTTATTTATTTGTTTGTTTGTTTGTTTGTTTGTTTATTTATCTTTATTTTGAATTTTTTAATAATAAATTTATTTTTTATTGGTGTTCAATTTGCCAACATACAGAATAACACCCAGTGCTCATCCCGTCAAGTGCCCCCCTCGGTGCCCATCACCCCACCCTCCTCCCCTTCCACCACCCCTAGTTTGTTTCCCAGAGTTAGGAGTCTTTATGTTCTGTCTCCTTTTCTGATATTTCTTATCCATTTCTTCTCCCTTCCCTTATATTCCCTTTCACTATTATTTATATTCCCCAAATGAATGAGAACATACAATGTTTGTCCTTCTCCGATTTACTTATTTCACTCAGCATAATACCCTCCAGTTCCATCCACGTTGAAGCAAATGGTCGGTATTTGTCATTTCTAATGGCTGAGTATTATTCCATTGTATACACAAACCATATCTTCTTTATCCATTCATCTTTCAATGGACACCAAGGCTCCTTCCACAGTTTGGTTATTGTGGACATTGCTACTATAAACATCGGGGTCCAGGTGTCCTGGCGTTTCATTGCATCTGTATCTTTGGGGTAAATCCCCAACAGTGCAATTGCTGGGTCATAGGGCAGGTCTATTTTTAACTCTTTAAGGAACCTCCACACAGTTTTCCAGAGTGGCTGCACCAGTTCACATTCCCACCAACAGTACAAGAGGGTTCTCTTTTTTCCACATCCTCTCCAACATTTGTGGTTTCCTGCCTTGTTAATTTTCCCCATTCTCACTGGTGTGAGGTGGTATCTCATTGTGGTTTTGATTTGTATTTCCCTGATGGCAAGTGATGCAGAGCATTTTCTCATGTGCATGTTGGCCATGTCTATGTCTTCCTCTGTGAGATTTCTCTTCATGTCTTTTGCCCATTACATGATTGGATTGTTTGTTTCTTTGGTGTTGAGTTTAATAAGTTCTTTATAGATCTTGGAAACTAGCCCTTTATCTGATACGTCATTTGCAAATATCTTCTCCCATTCTGTAGGTTGTCTGAGTTTTGTTGACTATATCCTTTGCTGTGCAAAGCTTCTTATCTTGATGAAGTCCCAATAGTTCATTTTTGCTTTTGTTTCTTTTGCCTTCATGGATGTATCTTGTAAGAAGTTACTGTGGCCGAGTTCAAAAAGGGTGTTGCCTGTGTTCTCCTCTAGGATTTTGATGGAGTCTTGTCTCACATTTAGATCTTTCATCCATTTTGAGTTTATCTTTGTGTATGGTGCAAGAGAGTGGTCTAGTTTCATTCTTCTGCATGTGGATGTCCAATTTTCCCAGCACCATTTATTGAAGGACTGTCTTTCTTCCAGTGGATACTCTTTCCTCCTTTATCGAATATTAGTTGACCATAAAGTTCAGGGTACACTTCTGGGTTCTCTATTCTGTTCCATTGATCTATGTGTCTGTTTTTGTGCCAGTACCACACTGTCTTGATGACCACAGCTTTGTAGTACAACCTCATCATATCTCTTAATCATTATATTACATGGCATTTGCTTGAGTGAATTTAACTGAAGAACTAATTTTTGCTGGCCTTTAATTAGAGCTGATCTTTCCATATAACAGTCATATTTATTCAGCTTCAATAACATATCAATTGAGCTATCATATCTATTTGCATTGAAAGCATTGTTATTTCCCAGCCCCAAAGAAAAATTC
The DNA here is from genome assembly GCF_018345385.1 of Vulpes lagopus. Taxonomy (NCBI): domain Eukaryota; kingdom Metazoa; phylum Chordata; class Mammalia; order Carnivora; family Canidae; genus Vulpes; species Vulpes lagopus. The sequence goes on along the minus strand of NC_054843.1, from coordinate 23,364,885 downwards.
AGGGGAGCTCATTTAAGTACTACCGAGTAGGAAGCCTGGGTGGCTCAGCAGTTTAGTGCCGCCTTCAGCCCAGGGCCTGATCCTGAGGACTTGGGATCCAGTCATACTTCGGTCTCCCTGCATGGAGCCTGCTTCTCCCTCTGCGTCTCTCTCATTCTCTCTCTCTCTCTCTCTCTCTCTCTCTCTCTCTGTGTGTGTGTGTGTGTGTGTGTCTTGTGAATAAATAAATTTTATTATGCTGAGTGAAATAAAGTCTTTTAAAAATAAAATGGTTAAGATTGTATATTTAAGAAAAATAAATAAATAAATAAATCCTACCAAGTGTCATCTCTATGTGAACTTCCCCTCCACAATGTGACATTGTTCATTTGACAATATAGTCTTTGACTAGGGGCTCAACACTCTGTAATCATCTCGTGAATTGTTTGCAGTTGCCTGTCCACATGCAGCCTAATGGTAATGATCAACACCCAATAATCTTGGCAAGAATACGACTACACAGCTATTAGTTCCTTAACCACATGAGTAGTGCCTCTTCACATAGTCTTTTCATCGTTCTTCCCAGCACTGCTCATCAAGTCTTGGAGTGTATTGATTTGTGATATAAGGGACTGTTTGGTAGCCACATGAGAGGGATGGCCATGGTTTTCTTACTTTGAGCTAAAAAAACCATGCACTCTCAAACCCAGAAAGTCCCAATATGTGCAAGGAATTGAACCCACATAACATCAAAATTTTACAACAGAAGCGATTTTGCATCATAATTTTGGCTTACATAAGAATGTTAATGTGGCCAGTAATGAAGAATAGTTTGTACATAACACTGAGTACATAAAACACTGAATATAGGGTAGATTATATCCTACCTTTAGAGTGTCAATGATTTATAATAAGACAGAAAGATAAAATTTTGCACTTGTTTGGTGTTTTGATTTTGAAGACATGCACACATATTGCTTATTTATTCAGTAGTGTCTCATAAAAATGAGTAGTACAGAAGTTACAATACTAAAAATTATTTTTATTAGTCTCTATATTAATCTAATCTTTACGTTCATATGAAAGTCTTTTATGTCAATAATAATTTTAGTTCATCATATTTAATATACCTTTTGTAATCTTATGAAAATAAGCATTACAAAATGCAGATGTCTTAGATATAGTCTCTGTAATATTAAATTATGAAAACAAATATTTAAAGCACCTCTTAGCTTCCTTCTGTTTTTCAATTTTGTGTTTGAAATATGAGGAAAAAATAGATAGAACTTTTTACCCCACTTTTACCATTTAACCAACAACCTGTTCATAAAAACTGAAGAGTGGTATATAGCAGTCAGAAAAGAATCTAAGAGGAAGTGTCCCAAGATGGTAGCATAAGAAGATCCTGAACTCACCTCTTCCAATGGACACACCAAATCTCTAACAACATATAGAATAATTTCTGGTGAAAACGAATGAAAACTAGCTGAACAGCTTCCTACACAACAAGAGATAAAAAGGCTACATCAAGAAATGTGGGAGAGGCAGAGACCTGATCCTGTGAAAATCCACCCTTGGGTGGCAACATACAATAGAGAGACATATCATGGTGCTAGAGCCTCTCTGTGAGGATTAAGAGTTTATGCCCTACACTGGGTACCTCAACCATTGGGAGGTAACCAGATAAATGAAGTCCCAAAATGTCTGACTTTGGAAACCATTAGGGCTGATGTCTAGTGAAACCCCTGGGACTGTAGGTATCTAAGACACTCTTTTTAGGGGGCTCATGGACAGACTTACTGCTCCAGGGAACCAGCAAAAAGGTGGTCATTTGAGAGGGGACTGGATTATATATAAATGTTATTTTGTTTCTAATTTTAAAACATCTGTTGGAGAAGCAAAGATTAGTTGGGATTTTTCTTGCAGACAGAGGTGCTGCAGAGCACCTATTTTTGCCTCTCTCCATCTTGCTAGCACAAGTGGGCATGCACAGACTTGACCTTGCTGAAGTCACAGATATATCCTGCATCCAGCATTTATTCCAAGCCTCACCAAAGCTGGTGAGCAAGTGCAGTCTGCACTGAGTATGCCTTGATTGCCTGGCTCTGGTGGCCAGAAGGGCTTGTACCCCTGAGCCCCACAGGACTGCAACTATTGGAAAGATAGTTTTAAGCAGTGAACCACACCCAGAGAACTATACAGACAACAGACTGAAATAAAACCCCAGTCTACACATGAAAAAGGCCCATTTGATTGTCCTGGAGCTTCAGTTTAAGAGATAAGCTTCAGGTTTGCCACATATCTAAAGTCCACAGAGGTGTTCTCACATAATGTAGGCAGGGAGAAACCATCTATGCACCTTCTCTTGGCCTCATCACAGCTTACTGGCACCTCCCAGAAAGCCTATCTACTCATGTAAAGGCCTGATTCTTGCCAACTCTTTCCCCAGGGATATCTCCAGATCTCCTAGTCTGAAGTCAGCAGGCTCTTCAGTTGTGGTCTTATAGGAATGTATATATTTGCAAACTTTCAAAGCTACTTTTTGAGGTCTGGCTTCCAATCAGCCTAGTCCAGGTGCTGACTGAGATCACTCCCTTTGGACACTGACAGATCCTGGCACACCCTCAACAACTGGGTATCTATCAAGACTAAATCAGACAATTGCCAAGGTTCAAGGAACAACCAAGGGCTAAAGCAAAGTTGACCAATAGGGTTTGCTTCCTACAAAAGGACACATCTTCAAGACTAGGAGAGGTGGCTCTTTCACATAATACATAAAAACAAAGACAGAGAGTCAAATGAAATGAGGAAATAGAGGGACACTTTCAAACAAGACAAAAATATCAGAAAAAAAATAATGAAATAGAGATAAGTAATCTAGATGATAAAGAGTTTAAAGGAATAATTATGATGATGCTCACTGAATTTGGGAAAAATGAACATAGTGAGAACTTCAATATAGAGAAAAATAAAGCACCAAATAGAATTCATAGAGCTAAAGAATACAATAATTTAACTGAAAAATACATGAGAGGGGTTCAACAGTAGACTAGATGACACAGAAGAGAGGATCATCAACATGGAACACAGGGCAGTGGGACTCACCCAAACAGAGCAACAGAAAGAAAAAAATAAATAAATGAAAAGTGAAGGTGGCTTGAGAGACCAATGGAACGACATCAAGTGGAATAGCATTTGCAGCATAGAGGTCTGAGGAGGAGATGAGAGAGATAAAAGGGCAGGAAACTTACTTGAAGAAATAATGGCTGAAAACTTCCCTATCTTAGGGAAGAACACAGACCTCTAAGTCCAGGAAACACAGAATGTTGCAAATGAGATGAAGCCAAAGATCCACACAAAGACACATTATAATTGAAAAGTGAAAAGTTAAAGAATATTAAAAGCAGCCAGAGAAAAACAACTTACTTACAGGAAAACCCCCAAAAGATGATCAGCTGATTTATCAGCAGCAGAACTTTTGCAAATCAGAAGGGAGTTGCATGATATATATTCAAAATACTGAAAGTAAAATACTTTCAACCATGAATACTCTACCCAGCAAGGTTATCATTCAGAATTGAAGGAGAGGTAAAGAGCATTCCACACAAGCAAATCTTTAGTTTGTGTTGTCTGTGACTCCAACAAAGACCAGACCCTGTGGCAAAAATCACACACAGTGTCATTCCAGACAGAATTTATCAGACTTTGGAAAATATATACTGAAATATTGCAATTACTTTATCCTAGAGACTACCAGAATGTTGGTGGTTTCTCCCTCTGCCCGGCTCAAACCTGTTCTTCCCATCTTCCATAGTTTCCACTTATCTGTGGATTTGTCTTTGTGAAGATTACATTTCACAATTGTCCTTGCAAGTAAGATTGACCAAGTGACAAATTTCTTACCAGCAGAACGTGGCTGGATGTGCGCGATATCTGAACTACTTATTAGCCACACATTCATCTCTATTCTACTTTCTCTATTCTACTTTTGGCCCTACAAAAGGCACAACACTCTGAAATGGTGGAGCAAGAAACAAACAAACAAAAAAAATGGAGTAGAATTTTCTTATCTATCCCAGAAAACTCATTTATTTCCGTACTGTTGTGCAAGGGATAAAAAGATGTTTATCATATTTTAGCAGTGTATATTTGAAAATCTGTTATAGCATCTCATCTTTATATTTTAGCCAATACAGAGATCAGACCCTACTCAAGGTTAGGGTTTCTCCTACACTACATGGTTAACCCCACTCTCACTTAGTTGGTACCAGAAAGGAAATTAAGTGGAACATAAATCTGAGAAAGAAGGGCTTTGTCTTTGTATTTTTCCTGGTGTTAAACTGAAATATCAAAGAATCAAGCTGTGGAGAACTTAGAGATTCTTGTAAAAGAGTGTTGAGGCACCGTCACAAGAATTAATCCTACCAAAACCTAAGTGACAACTAAAACTTTAAAATAAATATTTAATAATTAACCTTAGAGAAAATCTTGGGAAAGTACTTGCATTATTACAAATTGATTTCCATAAAAATTGTAGTTGAGATATATTTCAAAGAGGTCCAAAATTCAAGACTGACTTCAAAGCCTATTTTTTTAAATTCAGATATTCAAAAAAAGAATACATTTGCTTTTAGGCTTGAATCTTTAATAATATCTAAAGAGCTATTCTAAAATACCAACTTTACAAAAGTGACTATTGACTTTGATATGTTTACCACTCCTAAGAAAAAGACAGTTACTTTGGTACACCATAGAGGAAGAAAAGTTTTCTTAGCCACTCTTATAAAGGTTTGCAGAACTTCTAGACCATATTTAGTTCCCAGAAGAGACATGGAGACCTTGGGCAAGCAGATTAAGTAGTGTGACTGCTAGCAAAGTCTTGACTGACCAATTCCATGATATTTGCCAGCAAAGATAATGGGCTGCCCAGAGTCATGTTGCTTTAATCTCCCAGGCAAATGAGGCCCCAAGGGGCCCCTTGAAAAGAGCTCTATTAGAGCTCTATTCTCAGTTCTTATACTCTCATTGAAACAACTGTTAAAAGAGGAGAGGGTTTGGGTGGTGGTAGCTATTGGCATGAGCACCTACAAAGCTAGTGTCAGGTGATAAAAAATACCTGCATCATTATTAAAATTTAGAAAAGCAACAACTCTGGGTTTAATCACACTCACGGTGGCCTAGACACCTGAGTGCCTGCAGGAGCTACCTGCTGAGAGCTCCACCTCCTACACCTGGCACTTTGAGGGGGATCTTCTGCATGGTTTTGTCAACCAAGGACAGTTTCCCCCCTTTTAGCTGCCATGTTCATTCAGGAGCCAAGAAATTCATTCCATGTCACTCTCTCAAGTACTTCCTATATCTATCCTTCAAACGGTCATTTATAGGAAAGTTGTTTGGAATTCAGAGCATTTTTCCCCATTAAACATGTCACAAATGGTGGTAAGGGTTTAAGCCCAAATACCCTAACTTGTTTAACTTAACACGATGTTCTAATAGTTGAAATGAACTACCATTAATGACTATGTTTGCTTTGCTTTTTAATATGTAAGAAAATGGTTTGTGAATTCCAAATTGGATTGCCACAAGCCCTGACACTGTAATACTGGCCCATGTGGCTTCACCTTTGCCCTCACTCTCTACCCAATGAGAGGAAGAGCTCTCTAGTCCTGTCCACTGACAAGGGTCTTAGGTGGAAATGGGGGAAGCAGGAGGTAGGAGTGGAGGTAAACATGAACCTATAACAAGGACCTTTGCACAGTGGAGACAGATGCCCTGCCTTACTTTTCTCATCTTTTCCTCCCGTGAGCTTTAGAAGTGGATTTAGAGTGCCTGGTAGAGTGGTCACTGAGACAAGTGGGAAAGGAGTGCCTGTTCCTGGAAGGCCAAAGAAGGTGGCCATTTTTTTAAATAAAGTCATTATCTTTTTTTTTGTAATAATAAATTTATTTATTGATTGATTTTTAATTTATGATAGTCACAGAGAGAGAGAGAGAGAGAGGGGCAGAGACATAGTCAGAGGGAGAAACAGGCTCCATGCACCGGGAGCCCGAGTGGGATTCGATCCCGGGTCTCCAGGATCGCGCCCTGGGCCAAAGGCAGGCGCCAAACCACTGCGTCACCCAGGGATCCCAATAAATTTATTTTTTATTGGTGTTCAATTTGCCAACATACAGAATAACACCCAGTGCTTATCCCGTCAAGTGCCCCCCTCAGTGCCCGCCACCCAGTCACCCCCACCCCCCACCCTTCTCCCCTTCCATCACCCCTAGTTCATTTCCCAGAGTTAGGAGTCTTCCATGTTCTGTCTCCCTTTTCAATATTTCCTACCCATTTCTTCTCCCTTCCCCTCTATTCCCTTTCACTATTATTTATATTTTTATTCCCCAAATGAATGAGACCATAGCCATTTATATATAGGAAAAAACTCCTTATGTTGGGGACTGCCTGTACTTGGAAGATTCATTAACTCTTAACATGCTGTTTTTCATCTTTAAGCTGCATTGAGAAATTATTAACCTGTATTTTTATTAAGCTTTAAACTTTTTTTATGTCCATTTGGTGCCAACCTTTTTCTAGAGTTGTATCAAAAACAAAACTGTATTCACATCACAATGTAGTTTTGATAGGGACATTTGGTTGTATTTACAAGGCAGGATTATTACTATTGAATTAAACTTACCTATCATACACAAAAAATAAATAGAATGTGTTTGGACATGAATGGCCCCCAAAATTATAATTGTTAGAGGAGTATAATCAAAATAATATAATAAATAAATATATAATACAATAACATAATAAATAAATACAAATTATAATTACCCTGAGTATATAGTGATTAATATAGGAAAAGATAATTATATAATACATTGCAGAAAATTAAATTTAAACAAATTATATTTATAATATGCATATTTATATGTCCCAGGAGAATATTGTATGGCTCAGATGCAGAAGAAGATATTAAGTTGATACTAATCCATTATGACTCTTTTGATGGTCAAGTATAACTTATTAATTCCTTACTCCTGAATAGACAGAACTCTACTTAAGGACAAATACTTATTTCCCATATTTATTTTTATAAATATTGTAAAAAAAAGGTAGACTATATAAATATGATTATTTCCAATGGGAAGAAGCCCCTATCAAAAGATATTGGTTACAATGATTATTATTAGAGCCTAGCCTTTGTTAAATGCAGCATAATAAGTTTGTGAGAATAAATAGCAACTAAAATCTTATCTTTGAACAGGGTATTTGAACTGACTTTGCTTTGAAATGAAAAGTTTCTTTCTCTCATATGTGGACAATTAAATGAAAAGATTAACAATAAACTTCTGCTTTGAACACGCATTTTTTTTGAGTGAAAGAAAAAACTGGGAGGAAAAAAAAAGTGAACGTATTTGTACCTGATATTGTGGAAGATGTTTATGCTGAAGGTTTCTCTGTGTGTTTGTCTTTGACTACTTGCCTATGTCACGTTTCTTCTGTGTGTATGCTTGTGTGTACAAGAATAAAGGATTAAAACAAGCAGAGTTGTAAATAAAAATAACTCAATTATGAAAATAATTTAGTTTTTTAAATCTCTGAATATTGTGGGAGTGTGATATTCCCTAACATTTTGCCAACCATAACACATTTTAATGTACAGAAAGCAACCTTCAATTTTTTGTGTGTTAAACTATTTTCTGAAGACACACAAACACACACACTTGCATATGCAAACACATTACTCTAGAGGACTCTGTGATACTACAAGTTTATCGATATACTTATTTTATCAATATGTTTGTGTTTATCAATATACTTACTTTACTTATTCTAATTACTACTACATCTTTATAAAATTATTAAATTCTTACTGTCCCATTATTTAGGACATTATACAGTTTCCTATTCTTTATGTGTTATAATTGCAAATGTGCTAAATGACAAATGCATAATCTTTTCTTCAATGTTATATGTAAATCTAAAATCAACAAAAAAAGATTTCCTATAGAGAGCTAAAACGCTTCCTACTGATTATGGACAAGTAACTTATAAGAGAAGTTATAATAAAAGTTTGTCCACAATTTTATCTCCTAAAATATTTCATTTGGTTATTTAATTAACATTGACATATAGAAATAATAAATTAAAAATCCTCTAGTATGCTTAGCACAGAAAAAGAGGTCAAGGATAATATAGCACTGGCTGTGGAATAGATTGAAGCTGTCCTGAGTACCTACAACCAACTTTCTCCTTAAAAAAGAGAAATGATATAAAACACACTGAAAAAAAAAAGAAAAAAAAACACACTGAAAACACACATATGATATCTAACACCAAACCCAATGCCTACACGTTTCTGTGAACCTCAATATGTAAATGGTGGGAAGTGGCAATGTGCTGTATCCAGCTTCTGTTGGCTCCTACGAGTTCAGAAGGGTCAACTACACATACCTTTTCTGAGTCAAAGTTAAGTGAGGTCAAGGTGGCAGTGTGAGGCTAACCCTGGTAGACAGTGTTACTCTCATGGAGGTCAGAGAATCCTACAAATTAGACCTTTCTTTATGAGAAGGTACTTTGCAAGCATCCACAAATGGGAAGATATCTGTCCCAATTTTCTTCTGCCGTATAACAAATTACCACAGACTTAGAAGCCCAAAAAACTATTTATTTCCCTGGTGAAGGTCTCACAATGCTCAAATCAAGAGGTGTCCAGACTGGACTCTTATCTGAAGGTGTTGGGAGAGGATCTACTTCCAAGCTCATTCAAGTTCTAGGAAGAATTTAGCTTTTTGTGATTGTAGTAGTGACAAATGAGTTACTTTGCTGGCTGGCAGAGGGAAGACATTCACTGTCAAGTCAACAAAGGAATGTAGAGTTCTTCTGCTTCAAATCTCTTTGGCCTTCTCTTCAGCTACCAGTTAAAGGAAACTTCTCTGCTTTTATTTTTATTTTTATTTTTATTTTACTTCTCTGCTTCAAAGAGCTCATGGGATTAATTAATTTAGGTGCATGCACATAATCCTCCAAAAAAAGTAGCCTTAATTATATCTGAAAAATCCCTTTCCTATATAATGAAACATAATCACAGAAGCATATATAACAGGGGATAAGATTGTGTCTACCAGAATCCCCTCTCTGGCTCCCACAATTGATATCTGTTCCTTATGCAAAATACATTCATGTTCCTATCAAACCTCTCAAGTTTCTCATGCCACCACAGCATTAGTTCAAAATCCAAAATGCAATCTAATTTCATCAGCTCAAAAAACTTGAGATTTCATTTTCTAATTCAGCTAAATCAGGTTTCAAGACTGGAATTTTATTACTCTTCATTTCTCTGGTCCTCCCTCTGAACTCTTGGTTAAAACCCCTGAGTTCTAGATTCTGCCCTTTGAGTCATTCATTTTTTATGAAAAATAGCATATCTCCAACCAAATCTTCATGGGTTCAACAGCCCTCCTCCATTCACTACTCTCTTATCTCATTTAGCACAAAACGTCAGTGTTCCTGATAATATAATTTTTTTCAAGAGTTTATTTATTTATTTGAGAGAGAGAGACAGAGCATGAGTAGGGGGAGCAGCAGAGAGAGTGGGAGAAGCAGGCTTCCCAATGAGCAGGGAGCCACCTGATGAGGGGATCGATCCCAGAGTCTTGGGATCCTGACCTGAGCCGAAGGCAGATGCTTAAACAACTGAGCCATGTAGGTGCCCCATTTGATAATATAATTTTTCAATAAACTTGGTTTGTGTGTAAATTAGACTGAGTTTTACTCCATTATATAAAAGACATTCCTACTGATATTCCTGAGATCATATTTTCCTTATTTTGGGGCTATATCAAAATAGTTGTATAACAATACTTCTAAACTTTACACAGTCCCTCTGATTTGATTAGGGCATACATACTCTTAACCTATTACAAATTAATATTCCGATGTTTGTTTTTCTAATATTTGAGCCAAGGATTATATAGTCATATACTCCCTTTACTCTATGCCATACTTTCAACTGGCATTTGGACTTTTAGTATTGTTGCCATCTGGAAAGGTTAAAATTTCCAAATTCATCAACCTTATTTCTTTTTACATAATACCTATTGTTTTAATTTATCTCTCTCCATTTGTATTTTGCCATGAGTGGCAAGAAGAAACCAGGCAGTGTATTCAACACTTGGCTTAAAAATATCCTTAGTAGGGGCACCTGTGTGGCTCAGAGGGCTGAGCACCAGACTCTTGATTTCAACTCAGGTCATGATCTCAGGGTCATGAAGTTGAGTCTTATGTCAGACTCTGAGCTCCCTGCTCAGAACAGAGTCTGCTTAAGATTCTCTCTCCCTCTCCCTCTGTCCCTACAATACATACATACATACATACATACATACATACATACATACATACATACATACATACATACTCTCCTTGGCTATTATATTCAAATTTGTCACGAGTCCTGCTCTCCAGGTAAGTGTAGGGCACATTTTCACTAAGTTTTCTCCACCATATTGAAAGAATTCTTCTTCCACCCGTGTGAGATAGCTTGTTCCTCATTACTTAAGAGACCTCCCTGGCACTGTTCTTAAAGTCCAGATTTCTACTAATCGTCTGTTCATGTCAATGTAGGCTTTTCCTAAGGCAATTTAGGATTTTCCTGTAATGTTCCTCACTTGTTTTTGAGTTCTCACCAGCAATGTTTTCAAATTTTCAACATCTATATTCTTATTGGTGATTTGTTCAAAGCCATCCAGGTTTTTACCATGCTCCTTATGATTCTTCTAGCCTTCACATACTGGCCCATTCCAAAGCTACTGCTGTATTTTAGGTGTATTATTTGGTGTCGCTTCACTTCCAAGTACCAAAAGCTTTCTTAGTTTTCCATTGCTACACAAAAAATTACCACAAACCCAATTCAAATGCTTAAATAAATATTCTCCCTACCTAATCATCCAGTTACACTACATATTTATGTTGCAACCAGTTATTATTTACACTATACTTTGTAATTATAAAATTTTAAGTTAAACATCTCATCACATTTCTCTAATATCATGCAAAAACATAGTTACTACAGCTTTTTTGGAGTAGATTAGGAATCAATTTGATGAATTAATAAAATATTTCCAGGTGTTATGATACAGTTATGGTTATTAAAAGTAAAAAAAACAAAAAACATTTTTGATCTTTCATATAAATAATTGATGCAGTAATAATATGAGGGGAAAATTAATTGCTAAATGATCAAAGCAAGTGTACTCAATGAAACAATCAAATGTTAAACTAATACTGAAACAAAACACCAAAAATGTACTTACCATTTATCACTAAAAAACTAAGAAGCCAGATCTCAAAAACACATTTTCACAAATGTAATCCTGAAAATAATTTCAAAAAGTTCCTGCTGACAATTTTCACATAATTTAGCATACTAATGGTATTAAACATTTAATGGGGCTCCTGGCTGGGCAAGTCAGTTGAGCACTCTGCTCTTGATTTGGGTTCAGGTAGTGATCTCAGGGTCACAGAATCAAGCCTTGCATTGGGCTCCATTCTCAGTGGAGAATCTGCTCAACAAACATTTATTGAATGAAAAATATTTGCCAGATATTTCAAGCCTATTGTTTCATTTAAATATCTCAATATTCCTAAGGTTGGTTATTATTAACCATAATTATAGATGATGAAACTTAAGTCCTTAACAATGACAACAGCTAGCAACTAGGAAAAGAGATTTACATACAGGCATAATTAATATTAGTGCAATTTTTCTTATTATTCCATGGAATAAGAAATAAGAAACTGGTTACTTCAGCAATAAAATCATTATCCCTTTAGGATGGTAATGTATGTGTCCACAGACCACAAACAGATATATACTGTCTTAATTCTTTGTATTAATTAGATAAAGCAAACTAGATATAGAATATTAGATATTGTATCTAATATATCCAGGTAATATCTAATACATAATCTGAGATATCCAGTTAATATTACTTTGTATTAGATAATACAAGCTTCTTATCAATTGGAAATATGTAACTTATCAATAGTCATTTTTATTTTTAATATTTATGCATTGACTAAAAATTCATTTTCAACATTTTACCTATTATGTTTTCCTTTTATTTTTGGTACAATTCATCAACATAATTTTTGAATGCACAAATTTGCTTCTAAATCTTTCTATATCATATTGAAAGCCTTTATTGGGTTGTTATGGTGTTTCTTTAAATTTAGAAATCATGTTTTCATCTGTTTTAAAAAAATTTTTATTTATTTATTTGAGAAAGAGAGAGACAGAGAGAACATGAGTAAGGAGAGGGAGAGGGAGAAACAGATTCTCCTCTGAGCAGGGAATCTGACTTGGGGCTCAATCCCAGCACCCTGGAATCATGAGCTGAGCCAAAAGCAGACACCTAACTGACTGAGCCACCCAGGTTCCCTCATGTTTTCATCTTAATAGTTAACATTATTAACTTCCCATAGTCACTTATTTTCTGTTTTTTGTTTTATTTGACTTTTAGTATGTGTAATATTTTCTCAAAAGTTGAGAATTTTTTTTGAGAAGGTTTTAAAATATTTTCTGAGGCTTCTTGCAAGAATTATTTTACATGTAATGTGACACTTCCCATTAGCTGAACATCAAAATCTTCTGCTCTTTCTGGGTGGACAAATTGCATATATTCCCCAGGCTCTGCTGTATTTACGTATGACAATATGTCTAAGTCAATGGAACAAGAGTACAAGCGATGTGTGCCTATGAAAATCCTGGTGCATTAAAATTGCCATGCCAAATCTTCCATATTCTTTTCCTGAACTGGGCTGTCTGGAAAGGGTACAACACCTAAGGGAAACTCAGAATCTGTATGTGGGAAGTACAAAGGTCTCTGGAAGTCTGGGTCCCTGCATGGACATGGAAGAGTGAAGGATCCGTGTTCTCACAGTATGCACATACCCCTGTATTATTACATGATAAATAAATACTTTTGCGTGTGTGTACTGAACTATTAAATATTTTGGGTCTATTTGTTACAGTTAATAGCACCTCTTCCCTATTCAAGAAAACAAGTTATTTCTTCCAAATACGTTTGATTCCTTTCTTTGGAACTGTTGGCCATGATCACATTTGTGATCACATTAATCCTTACAGAGTGGACACTGTTACTCAATTTAGGGGACTGATTTAGGCTCTAAAATCTATTTTTTGTCCTCTTTCAATTATTTACTCAGGTATAATTTTTTTCATTCATATCTCCTCAGGATGTTAGAAACCAGTGCAATATCATACTTGTTTTCAAATGCCTGATTTCCTAGAAGCCCACTTCCCTATCACTATACTCATGCTTTTATCCTGACACTTGTGAATAGTACATTGATTCATATGAATCTGCTTCCCCTCAGAATCTGAATCCTTACAGGATCCTTTGTTTCCTTTTTCTTTCCCATCTTTCATATGTTTCTGCCTGAGTTCAGTTTTATCCCCATGTCTGGAGCTCTCATAGGATGACACTTAAAAAATAATAATAATTCCCAGGAGGATTTCTGCCAAAATTTAGAATCCCCCAATCCTTCCAGTAGGGTCTGTGAGTCTCCATCCCTCATTTTGCTGTCATCACCACCTACTACCTGTCAAGTTTGTGGAAATTTCAGTATGTGGGTGGAAACCCTTAATTCTAGCAGTGTCGTAGATGATAACATTTGATTTATTACATCAGTTTGGTCATTTCACTAGGAAATTGATGGGAGAGTGTGTCAATTATTTGGGATTAGAAGGTTATCTTGAATTTGGGAGCCAAAATTCTATACTAAATAATTAAATGGTACTGGAATTCCATGCAAATAAATAAGCATATTCATCTATAAAATCTTACAAAAGCATATATCATTACAACATTTACATTTACAACATAAATTCTGTTATCATTTGGTCTTTCACTTCCAAGTACGTATATGCACTTTCAGCCAGGGCTAAGTAACACAGGAATAGACCTGTAGGCAATTAAAGACTGGTACAACTATTGTTGTAGAAGGGCTAGCAAGAATAATATTTAAGGATTCAATAGATAGAGCTTGGATATTTCTTTGTGCAAAGAGAAATAACTTTCTAGAAGTCAGCTATTGCATGTAGTGTAACAAAATATTTAGACTCATGAAAATAAATTCTTCAAATGGTTTTCAAGGGATTTACAGCTAAAGTAAAATTAAATAAATTTCATTTCTGTATGAATCCTGACAAATATCAATAATCAGACAGATTCCTCTATCAATGAATAAGCCAGAGATTATAGGACAGGACAATAGATGAAAACCTTCATTAGTAGCAACCAAATAAATGTTCAGGGTTTATGTTTTGTGTACTATTTTCATGAAAATCCTTGAAGAATCCAGAGCTTTAAGGAATATATTTTTGGAGAAATCTTCTGTTCTCATAAACATGGCAATTTGGGAAAAAATTTGAAATGACATTTTATAAAAAGACTAAATAGAATTTTCAAGTGATTTTATGGCATTGTGTTACAAAGTATCACAAAATGAGTGACATAAGCAACAGAAATGTATTGCCTCCCATTTTGGAGTCTAGAAATCCAAGATCAATTTGTTATCATGTTTGGTTCCTGATGAAGGCTATGAGGGAGAATCTGTTCCTCACCTCTCTCCTGCATCTGTGGCATACTGACACTCTTTGGTGTTCTTTGGCTTCTGCTACAGCAAATCGATCTCTGTCTTTATCTTCACATGGTATTGTGTGATTGTATATATTGTGTGATTCCTAATTTCCTCTTTTATAAGGACATCAGGCATATTGGAGCCCATTCTGCACTTATGAGGCCTTAACTAATCATGTAATAACAACCTTATTCCCAAATGAGGTCACATTCTAAAATACAGGGAGTTTAGGGTTTCACTATTTGGATTTTTGAAGGACACAATTCCATTCATTATAGCAATAAATAAGACTTTTCACAAAATTCTCTCCCTACAAATCCCTATATAAAATTGTCAATAGAATATGAAATGAGATAAAACATCTTTTGAGCTAAAAAAAATAAAAAGGCCTAGAGCTCATCACATGAATTCTTCAAGGAAAAAATAAAGATGTTGAGGGATCAAAGGGCAGAAAATATGAAGTACTATGTTTCATTCAATTAAATATGTTTGCTATAAAATTAATAATGTATTTAAAATATATTGTGCCAATGTACCATCCTAAGACTGAGGGGTAATAACATGTTTGCATGTCTTACTGATAGGATGATGATAAATTTTGAAAGGGCAATATAGGGGATATAGTACAATGCTTTGTGCTAGAAGCGAGGTAAGAGTAATGGAGAGAACTTCTGTAGACACTTAGCTGAATCAAGAATGCCTAGCATACCTCAGAGATATTGCTGGTTAACCCCAGACCACAAACAAAAAAGTGAATATAGCAACCAAGTGAGTCAAATGAGTTGTTTTTCCCAGTTTGTTTCCCAGTTATGTTTATACGATGCTGTAGTCCATTAAGTATGCAATAGAATTATGCTCCCCAAAATAATGTATGTACCTTAACTAAAAATACTTTATTGGTAAAAAAAAAAATGCTAACTGTCATCTGAGGTTTCAGTGAGTCAGAATCTTTACTAGTGAAGGGTCTTCCTCCGTGGTTAGACTGATGAATGTGGCAGTTGCTAAAGGTTGGGTGGCTGTGGCAGTTTTTATAACAAGACAATAAAGTTTACCACATCCATTGACTCTTTCACAAAGGAAGCATGTGTTTGATAGT
The DNA here is from genome assembly GCF_018345385.1 of Vulpes lagopus. Taxonomy (NCBI): domain Eukaryota; kingdom Metazoa; phylum Chordata; class Mammalia; order Carnivora; family Canidae; genus Vulpes; species Vulpes lagopus. Next base: position 23,349,155 of record NC_054843.1, on the reverse strand, counting down.
ATTTTATCGACAGAATTTCTTTCAAAATTGGGAGTCAGTCCTCTCAAACCCTACCACCACTCAATCTACTAAGTTGATGTAATATTCTAAATTATTTGGTGTCATTTCAATGATCTTCACAGCATCTTCACCAGGAGTAGATTCTATTTCAAGAAATCACTTTCTTTGCTCATCCATAAGAACATCTCATCTGTTCAAATTTTATCATGACATTGAAGCAATCTTGTCACTTCTCAGTGTCACTTCTAATTTTAGTTCTCTTGCTATTTCTCCACATCTGGAGATCCCTCTACTGAAATCTTGACCCCCCACCCACCCCAAAGTTATCCATAAGGGGGGGGGGATTAGCTTCTTCCAAACTTCTGTTATTATTATTTTGACCTATTCCCATGAATCATGGATGTTCTTAATGGCATCTAGAACAGTGTATCCTTTTCAGGTTTTTAATTTATTTTGCCCAGATTCATCAGAGGAATCATTATCTATACCAGCTATAGCCTTATGAAATATATTTCTAAATCATAAGACTTGAAATTCATAATTCCTTCTTGATCCATGGTCTGCAGAATGGATATTGTGTTAGCAGGCATGAAAACAACATTAATCTCATTCTACCTTTCCATCAGATCTCTTGGGTGACCAGGTGTAATAAATCATAATATTTTAAAAGGAATCTTTCTTCCTGAGTGGTAGGTCTCAAGAGTGGGCATATAATATTCAATAAACCATGCTGTAAACAAATGTATTGTCATCTGGGCTTTGTTGTTCCATTTAGGACACAGGCAGAGTAGAGTTAGCATAACTCTTAGGGGCCCTAAGACTTTCAGAATGGTAACTGAGTATTGGTTTCAACTTAAAGTCTTCTGCTGCATTAGTCTCTTAAGAACAGAATCAGCCTGTCCTTTGAAACTTTGAACCCAGGCATTGACTTCTCTCCAGCTATGAAAGTCGTAGATGGAATCTTCTTCCAAGAAAAGAAAATTATTTTGTCTGCATTGAAAATCTGTTCTTTAGTGTAACCATCTTTATGAATTATCTTAGCTAGGTCTTCTGTAACAGCAGTTGCTGATTTACTTTGCATTTTTAAGTTATAGAGATCGCTTCTTTCCTTAAACTTCATGACCCAGTCTCTGAAAGCAGCTTCTTCACCTCTCTCAGCCTTCCTAGATTTGAAGAGAGTTAGGGATCCCTGGGTGGCTCAGCAGTTTGGCCCCTGCCTTCAGCCCAGGACGTGATCCTGGAGACCTGGAGTCCCAGGTGTCCACATCGAGTCCCACATCAGTCTTCCTACATGGAGCCTGCTTCTCCTTCTGCCTGTGTCTCTGCCTCTCTCTCTCTCTGTGTCTCTCATGAATAATTTTTTTTTTTTTAAAGAAGAGAGTTAGGGCCTTCTTCTGTATTAGGTTTTGGCTTAAGGGAATGTAGTGGCACTAAAATTTCTCCATGTTAGCAATAAAGCTGTTTTACCTTTTTAATATTTGTGTATTCACTGGAGTAAGCACTTACAGTTAGTTTCCTTCAAGAACTTTTCCTTTGCACAAGTTGATAACTGGTACAAGAAGCCTAGCTTTTGACCTCTCTTGGCTTTCCACATGCCCTTACTAAGCCTAGTCATTTCTAGCTTTTGTCTTTTTTTTTTTTTTAATTTTTATCTATTTATGATAGTCACACACAGAGAGAGAGAGAGGCAGAGACACAGGCAGAGGGAGAAGCAGGCTCCATGCACCGGGAGCCTGATGTGGGATTCGATCCCGGGTCTCCAGGATCGCGCCCTGGGCCAAAGGCAGGCGCCAAACCACTGCGCCACCCAGGGATCCCCATTTCTAGCTTTTGATTTAAAGTGAGAGACGTCCAACTCTCCTTCTACTTGAATATGTATAGACCATTGTAGGGTTATTAACTGGCCTAATTTCAATACTCTTGCATCTCAGCAAATAGGAGGGCCTGAGGAGAGGTAGAGAAATAAAGGAACAGCCAGTCTGTGGAGCAGTCAAAACACACAAAGCATGTATTTTTTAAATTTACCACCTTATATTAATGGACTTTGTGGCAGCCCAAAACAATGGCAGTAGTAACACCAAAGATTATTGATAACAGATTACCAGAGCAAATATAATACAAATGAAAAAGTGCAAAATATTGCAAGAATTATGAAAATGTGACACACAGACAGGAAGTAAGTAAATGCTTTGGAAATATGGCACTGATTGACTTGCTCAGGGCAGAGTTTGCCACAAACTTTCAGTCTGTAAAAAATGCAGTATCTGTGAAGTACAATAAAGTAAAGCACAATAAAATGAGGAATGCCTGTACCAGGAAAGTGTTTCAACCTCAAGATGAAGGAAGAAACTCACAGTTGAATAAAAATGACATTTTATTACAGATATCTTCTGTGAAATGATGACTCACTTTTTAGAGAAAAAGAGTACAAATTATCAAAAAAGTTTTCAAAAGTGACTCCTAGACTAGAACTTAATAAAAGCATGGTAAAAGAAGAACTGGAAAGAGAGGCTTAATGTCTTCAAATTCTTCACAGTTTATGTAATAAATATAAAGTAAGAAATTATTATCACATTTCTTGAAGATTTATTTATATTTTATTTATTTATTTATTATTTATTTATTTATTTATTTATTTATTTATTTATTTATGATAGACATAGAGAGAGAGAGGCAGAGACACAGGAGGAGGGAGAAGCAGGCTCCATGCCAGGAGCGCGACGTGGGACTCGATCCCGGGACCCCAGGATTGCGCCCTGGGCCAAAGGCAAGCGCCAAACCACTGAGCCACCCAGGGATCCCCAAGATTATTATCACATTTAATTTTAATGTTAAAAATTGGAATTTTCAGTTAAATTTAGTAATGTTAAAGTAATGTCAATTAAATTGATCTTTGAGAGAGCTCTATAAAACTATTTTTAGTTTTACTGAATTCATTACTTCTAAGTCAATCTAAAATTTAAAATCACTTCTGTAAACAGAATTAAATGTTTAAAATTTGTCTTTTAGAGTAATATTTCAAAATACAAAACCATTTCATATAAATGTTTTATTTTTTATTTGTATTTTTAATTTCTCCATTTCAAATATATTCAAACACAAAACAGTATTTCCATAAAATTAAAAATGCTAGTAAAAAAATAGGTCCATTTTAATTGTCTATTCACTCAGCATTACTGCTCATTCCTATTCATTTATATGTTATTTTCCTGCTTTTTCTGCAATGGTTATCATATCTCAAGCTTCCAAAATTAATATTGAGTCTAGTTCTTTTGGGGGGATATAGATTTAATTGATTACCATTTCTTTCAATACCCAAGTTTTTTGTTTTGTTTTGTTTTGTTTTTCCTGAATTGCTTCATATAACCAAAATATTTAATGCCTAAGCGTATAGGGCTAAATACAAAATAGGTGCTTAGGAAGTTTTTAAAATCAATGAATGGGTTATGAAATTAATTAAGAATTAAGAAATAAGAGAACAAATGACAGAACGAATGTAGAAATCATTCTAAAACATACACAAAGCAACCTGTTAACTACAAATTATGAAGAATATTTTCCTCATGTGGACTTGCTAATTTTTATCAGTTGGATATCATGACCATTTATACTTATGACATAATTGTTAATATTTTTTTTAATTACTCAAAATATTGCTCTTGAAGAAATTAACATAAAGGATAATACCAGGAGAGGAAGACCATCTCCAAATGTGAAAACTCAGAGATCCTTGTGTACTATTTTCAATTCAAAATATAAAAAACAAAATTATACAAGAGTGAATTTATTTTATTTGAAAGATCCAAAATCATGTTTTATTCCTAACTCAGTAATTGATATATGTAGATTCTTTATTATCCTATGTGAAATGATGTTTACAATCAAACAAATTCCATCATGTTCACTGAGAGATGATGTCCACTGCTTTTTAGGTCATATTAACAGCTTTAACTATAGTTATGGGTTTTTTTATGTGTGAATTAGAGTGACTTCTTAATACCTTAAATACTGCCCTTTGTAGTATTCATTTAAGTATTTATTTCTCTCAAAAGAAATTAAATTGATCTTTGAGAGAGCTCTATAAAACTATTTTTAAGTTGTATCATGTGATATTTTTTTAATTTTTTTTAATCTGGGAAATAAAATTCAATTGGAAAGCATCAGTATGTAAAAGAAGATTTAAAAGTGGAAAAACACCAGATTTCTGAATTTCATTATCTAACAGAAAAATTAAGGACATGTTTAACCATATTCTTAATAATTTTGAAGATATTTGTAATACTTTGAATCATATTGTAAGGACTTTGTCCATTACAGACTATATGTTTTCGTAAATCATGATGATATTATTGCATTTATTTTAATTCTTATTATGCAAAATATATAAATTACATCCTTGAATAGTCAAAATGATGTTATTATATTAAATTATTTAGGTAATTTTAAATAATTAAATTTTGTATACATATGCTATATTAAATATTAATTTTTATAGACAAAGTTGGGTTTTGCAAAATGTGGAATGTTAGTGAATTAGAAAAATATTTTTTATGAACAATATAATTATAGCCTCAAGAAAAGAAGTATATTAACAGCAATTCAAACATTTTACTTTATATTTCACAACAGTTTTTACAATGTAATGACTATAAGGCTCTCCTTCAAGTATATTTGTAAAAGATTGTTTGCATGGAAAGCATTTTCCTTTTTCTTACATTTCCTAAGTGCTATTTCATTAGCTTTGTTGAATCTAATATAAACTATATTTCATTGGCTTGGTTGAGTCTAATATAAACTCAAAATATATTACTTACATCTTACCTACACCTTTTCTTACCGATATTTATGTTGCCCTAACCCCATCAGTGTTGTTGGTCAGAAACAACTAGATGAGCCCCGATAAAAGTGTCCCCCTACTACATGGTAAGAAGACTTTTTAGCTGGAAACATAATCACCAAATATTGTGAAATATAGTATCTGGTCTCTCTTGCATGAAGTCTGCAAAGTCAAAGTTCTAACAAAGGAGAAGCAATGGAAAGTGTCACAGGAAACTTCTCGGAATGCTCACTGAAAGGAAGTTCAGCTGAAAACTTTGTTCTTTCTTCCTATTCCTGGAGCTGTGGACAACATCTGCCTATGTCTCTGCCTCTCTCTCTCTCTCAGTGTTCCTTATCTTGGAAATAGCTCAGCCTCTCTGTCTTTCCCTTTGTAAATTCCTTCCAATGACTTCACTGGGTAAGTTTCTCATGAAGGGATGCCTATTATACTTAAATTTTATAGCACTAATTTCTCGCTCTGCCTCCATCTTTTAAAAATTGGAGTCTGCCATAGCCCTGACAGGAAAAGTACAAGAAGTGGTCCAGGACAAAGTAGATTACAACTAGAAGAATGCCAACTGGTATCAGCAGGAGTTGAGGGAACATATAGGGGAGAGGACTGAAAGATATTTGACCTAGAGGACAAAATATGAAACTAGTCAGACCAAATGTATTTGTATGAATACACTAATTCAGGATTAGGGATTGGTTTAAGCATCTGGGTATTGTGTTGATTGGGTTGGTAAATTACATCCTGGACTCACACATGACCTTCAGTCAGAGAAATTGTAGAATACTGCTGGAGTATTGAAGAGGGAGAAATCCAAGGACTCAGGGAGAACAGTGGTCTGTTAGGAGTAATCTGTAGACATCTATGTGCCCTTTTCTCCTACCATCTTATTTTTTAGACTTTAACTGTGATGGCAAAGATAGAGATAGAGGCTCTTCATAGGTACTTAAACATGGATTTTTTTTCCCTCTACAAGAATGATCTGTTTACTGTCATTGTTAAGTGCCTGACCTATCACATTCAGCCCCCATAGAACATCTTTCCTCAGCGTTAATAGCCAGTCACTTGCAAACAGGTTAACTAAGTTGGACTATTTAATTATGGAGGGGGGGGAAGTTTGTTCTTAAGTGTTTAGATATATTCTATGGGGGGGAGTTTGTTCTTAAGTGTTTAGATATATTCTGAAAATTAAATTTTCCTTTCTGTCCATAATGCTTCTGCCATCCTCACTGTGGATAGTCTGATAGAATGCCTTCCTTATCCATCAATAATGTAATCCTATAGAAAATCTCTGTTTACCTATGGTAAAAAGTAGTATAACAATGAGATCACATGTACAGGATGTGGAGGCCGAGAAAATTAAGGCCATTCCACTTTAAGTTCAGCATTAGCACAAGTACAGCCATCCCAGGCCCCTGTGAATAAGAGCTGAAATTTACATTACTTCAGGTACAGGAAAAAAAACCAGCTTACAGCTTAACGCCCTAGAAAGCCCCATATTAGAATGAGAACAGAGCTCAATGCCCTTGAAAGCCCCATATCAGAATGTAAACAGAACTTGAGAAATTCCTCCACCCTTTCTGGAGGTCCCCTAGACCAGCCCTTAAAACTAAGCTGAAACCCACCTCGGGGTCCAAGTCCCTGCTCCACTGTGTCAGGTATACTTGGACCCAAGCTCAAGCTTGCTAATAAACCCTTGTGCGCTTGCATCGGTGTCGGCTCCTTGATGGTTCCTCAGATTCGCAATCTTGGGCACAACATTTGGGGGCTCGTCGGGGATCTGAGAAACCCCCAGGACCCCATCCAGAGAGTTTCACGCATGGTGAGTGCACTCAACTTTCTCCACCTTTTGTGTGCATATTTTCTGAGAGCTCTAAACTGTACTTTTACCTGTAGGAATTCCAGTCTGTATTGGGTCGGCATTGGCTAGGTGGATGCCCTGGTGGGCCGTTGACTGGGGGTCTTGAGGAGATGGCCCTTGCCCCTGCCTGGAGGACAGGAGTCCTCATCTGTAAGGAGAACTGAGATCCTCATCTGTAAGGAGGACGGGAGTCTTCATCTGTAAGGAGGACGGAGGTCCTCATCTGTAAGGAGGGGGTGCTGCCAGCCCTTCGGATTACTTTCTGTTTTGTCTCCACGGCACACTGGAACGTTTGTCTGTGTTACTGTGTCTTTGTTAACTGTCATAACTGTTTAATAAGGAGAGGGAAATTTCAAACTTACTGCATGTCAGAATGGCCAACCTTTGGCATGGGATGGCCCCGAGAAGGAACTTTCCACCTACCTATTATCTTACAGGTTAAGGCCGTGATCTTCAGGGACAAACGGACAGCCACCCTGACCAGGTGCCCTACATCCTGGTCTGGCAGGACATGATCGAGAATCCCCCTCCTTGGCTAAAAACATTTTTACCCCCCAAAGCACACAACTCAGCTGAAGGTAAGGAGAGACTCTGGATCCACCACCAGACTCTAATGGCAGGTCTCCAGGCTGCTGCGCGCAAGCCTACCAATCTGACCAAGGTATATGGTGTGAGACAGGGTAAGGATGAGAGTCCAGCAGCCTTCTTAGAGAGAATCACAGAGGTTTTAGGCAGTGCACCCCTATGAACCCAGAAGCCCCGCAAACAAAGGCCGCAATTATCATGGCTTTTGTTAACCAGCTGCTCCAGACATTAAAAAGAAATTGCAAAGAGTAGAGAGACTAGGAGAGAGGAGCTTTCAGGACTTAGTAATAGTAGCAGAAAGAGTCTATAATAATAGAGAAAGTCCGAAGGAACAACAAACCAAACTAAGTGACCGGCAGACCTGAAACCTGGCCAAGATCCTGCTGGCCACAACCATGGACGACCCACGGGAAAGACGGAGGCACCTCAAGAAGCTGGCTTCAGGGAGAGGTAAGGAGGATGGCCCTGGTCCCGTCGGGAGCACCCTAAGCTGAACAAAAACCAATGTGCTTATTGCAAAGAAGAGGGCCACTGGGTGAAAGACTGTTTTAACAAAAGTCCTAAGGCCCCTGCCAAGATCTTGAAGATGGAGGACCTGGATGACTAGGGGAGTCGGGGTTTGGCACACCTTCCCAAGCTCAGGGTTACTCTCAGAGTGGAGGGGCAACTGTTGAATTCCTAGTGGACACTGGGGCACAACATTCGGTTTTATTACAACCCCAAGGGAAATTGGCAAACAAGATTTCATGGGTGCAAGAGGCCACGGGCACCAAACAGTACTCATGGACTACCCGAAGAACTGTGGATCTAGGCATGGGCTGGGATACAGCCCACTCCTTCATGGTCATCCCTGAGTGCCCCTACCCGTTGTTAGGTCAGGGTTTGCTCACCAAGATGGGGGCACAAATTCACTTCCATCCCGAAGGGGCAAAAATCCTAAACAAAGAGGGGCACCCGATTCAGGTGCTTGTCCTGAGTTTAGAAGACGAATATTGTTTCCATCAAATGCCCTCAGTCCCAGTGACTGACATTGACCATTGGCTGCAGGAATTTCCCCAAGCATGGGCACACACTGGGGGAATTGGTCTGGCCCGGCACCAACGGGCCATATACATAGAACTAAAGCCGCGGGCCGACCCTGTCAGGTCCGACAATACCCCATGCTTACAGCTTAACGCCCTAGAAAGCCCCATATTAGAATGAGAACAGAGCCCAAGCCAGTGGCAGAAAGTCCCATATCAGAATGAGAACAGAGCTCAATGCCCTTGAAAGCCCCATATCAGTATGTTAACAGAACTTGAGAAATTCCTCCACCCCTTCTGGAGGTCTCCTAGACCAGCCCATAAAACTAAGCTGGAACCCACCTCGAGGTCCAAGTCCCTGCTCTGCTGTGTCGGGTATACTTGGACCCAAGCTCGAGCTTGCAAATAAACCCTCATGGGCTTGCATCGGTGTCGGCTCCTTGGTGGTTTCTCGGATTTACAATCTTGGGCACAACACAGGATTCATTAGCTGAACAAACGATTGGAAAAAGTAGGCTTGGTATACCTGGGTGGCTCAGAGCGTGATGCCAGGATCCTGGATCAAGTCCCACATTGGGCTCCCTGCATGGACCCTGCTTCTCCCTCTGCCTGTGTCTCTACTTTTCTCTGTATGTCTCTCATGAATAAATAAATACAATCTTAAAAAAAAAAAAGAAAAGGAAAAAGCAGGCTTAATAGAATAATGGATGATATGCTACAGACTTAGTTATAGGACCCGCATCTAATAGGTTAGGTGTGACATCTACTCATTAGCTAGACTACAGGAATCCGAGAGTCAGGCAGAAGACAGGAATGTGGACCCTGTCAGTATTACAAGTGATTATCTACTGACGATACTTTTTCTTCCAAATCCTGAATCAGTTTGTTTGGAGTTTTTGGAAGTTTTGGAGTTCAATGGACAAAGAATTTCCCTTAGAATAGATTCTTATTTCCAGTGGTTTGGAGACTGACTTATACCTACAAATATTTTTGACATCTCATACCATTAAACCAATAGCAAGAAAAAAGGGCCATTGTACTTTTACTGGCCACTGTGAATAATTCTACTTACTAAGTACAAACTAGAATGTTGCTACAAAATGGAAGCAAATAGGGCCCCAACAAATTCACCGGTGTACTTAATACTCCTTTGCTCAATAGACATGGCCAATGGAAAATTACTTCTATTAATACAGTACAGAATTAGACCAAGAGAATTCAGAAAAGGCATACTTTCAGGTTTCCTTTGCCCCAGGAAATAATCCTTTTTTTAAATTTTTTTCAGCTTTCCAGCAGAGGATAAAAAGAACATGGAACAAGTCATTGACGAAACAAAACAAAACAAAACTATAGTTATCATATTGTCAGGATAAGCCACAGATGTGTAGCTCTGGGGAGTAGGAGAATTAAAAACACTGGGTATGTTTTAAGTTAACTTGTTTTGTTTTGTTTTAGGTTAATTTTTGTTTTTCCCTTATCCCAACCCCTGGGCCCAAAGATTTAGAAGTAGTCAAGAACCTGAAAAAATTCAGTCAACTCTACAAGGATAAGTTAGCCATGGTACTTTGTGAATCCTATTTTGGAAAAGTGCACTTTTTTTACCTTAAAAAAGGATATATATCCTATGATATATATATATACACATATATATATATATGAGATATGTCATATATATGTATATATATATAGAGAGATCATATATATATATACACACACATATATATGATAGTATATATAGGATATATAATAAATATGTAAGATATATATATATATATATACTTCTAATTATATAAATATATATTATATTCCTTATAACACTTTAGGTAAAAAATATAAGACTAAGAGAGATTTTTAACCACTACTCCTATATATATATATATATATATATATATATATATATATGTGTGTGTGTGTGTGTATATATGTGTGTATATATATATATAAACCATATTTTACTAAAATTAAATAAAATGTAGTATTTGTTCATCAATTTTTTGTTAAATTTGAACTGAACAATGTTTCCACCTAAATGACAACTCTGAATTTTTTATATTTATTTGTAGAGAATTGTGTTAAGAAAGCTTCTGATAATCACAATCAAACCAATAATCAAATTATGAAAAAAGTCACTGTTAGTTATAGGCTATGAAAGAAGCAAGACTACATTTTTCCAGGTATATGATTCCTGTTTTTAAGTTAGTTATAATTTATAGTTATATTATATGATAATCCCAAAATGATGCTAAATGTAACATAATAATGTAACATTAGGGGATCCCTGGGTGGCGCAACGGTTTAGTGCCTGCCTTTGGCCCAGGGCGCGATCCTGGAGACCCAGGATCGAATCCCACGTCGGGCTCCCCATGCATGGAGCCTGCTTCTCCCTCTGCCTGTGTCTCTGCCTCTCTCTCTCTCGCTGTGTGACTATCATAAATAAATTAAAAATAATAATAATAATGTAACATTATTTGTACAACCAGATCTGAGTAGACTTTTTTACCTCAAACAATGGAAATTCTGACTAAAGTTAGCACTTTAAAAATAATAAAACTAGTTGTACACAGTGCATTTAGGATGTAATAAGTATATTGGAACTTTGCATTTTCATTCAAATAGATTAGTAAGAAAATTTTCTTAAAGCTGAGGTTCCATTTTTCAGGAAGTATATTCATAATGATACAGTGGTATTTGAAAAGTTGCTATGGGTCAGAACATAATTTATGATAATACTGATGGTTATGAAAATATACAACAAAAGATATTTCTGGATATTTTACTTGCTAACTTCAATGATTTATATTTATGTGTTGTTTTTTTTTACTCCCTAAATTATTTGAGCAACTCTCAAATAAACCATATTAAAAATACAATAGTTTAAAAGGTAATAAGTAAATAAGTAAATGAATGAATAAATAAATAAACAACAAAAAACAACAAAATAATGAAATAAGCAAGAAAAAAAAAGTAAGATGAGGTCCTACTGGCTAAGGGTGGATCTTAACTCATTATGTCCAGTCCTTATAAAAAGAGAAACATTTGGATACAGACGTATACACACAGAGGGAGACTGCCAAGTGGAGTTGGAGATCAATTAATATAGCAGAAGCTAGAACACTAATATTGCTAGCAAACTACCAGAATCTAGAGAGGAAACAGGGAACAGATTTCTCCCTTACAGCCTTCAGAAGAACCCAACAGTGCTGACACTTTGTCATAGGATTTCTAGCTTCTTGGAACTGTGAGACCACTCATTTTGTTTGTTTGTCTGTTTGTTTGTTTGTTTAGGCCACTCAGTTTATGGTACCTTGTTTCAACAGCCCAAGCCAACTAATACGCTGTTTCTTTCTTACTGATTTGTAGGGGTACTGGATATATGCTGGCTATGAATTCTTTGTCAAGTAACATGAACTGTAGATAAACAGTGACTTGCCTATTCACTCTCTTCGTAGTATCTTTTGATGAATAAAATTTGTTTAATGTAGGTCAAATTATCTTTTTTCTCTTTATATCCTGTTTAAAAGATTTGTTTACATAAATATCATGAAGATCATAGAAATCAAGATAAATTTTCTTCTAGATAGTATTGTTATATTTTTCATATTTAAGCGTACAATGCAACCAGAGTTGATTTCTGTGAATGTGGGGATTTAATTAGGTATGTGTCATCCAGGTTATTGAAGTGATTTTTTTATGAACTCTCATTCAAAACACTTTTCCATTATGTTTCATTGGGTTGAAAATACAGAATAAATGCGTCTGTTGATGGTGTCTTAAAGTATTTTGAAAGCAATTTTTTGCTAATGGTTAATAAACTGTCCTAGGGAATGAATACTATTTATTGAAAGGATCTGTGAAGTAATTTATACTTGATTGTTATAAAGTAGTTACATAGAGTTGCATGAGACATTTTTATCTGGTGAAGTCATTCAGTTTGAAAATCAACAAACATTTATTAGGTGCCTTCTGTTTGCCAGGCACTTCAACCGAATTCTTTCCATGTGATACTCAGAAATGGTAAAATGTGATTTTTTTGATACTAAATTTTTTTAATAAACATCGAATTTTATATTTTTAACTGACCAAATCTAATAAAATAAAATAAAAACAGAATTGCGAAAACTGGTCCAAAAGATAATATAGGAAATATGTTATCCATCCAAAACATGAGGCTCCTCCTCCTCAACACCTGAGCCCCACAGCCCCGACAGAACCCAGGGACTGAGAATCTCAACTACATACACGCTATGGGTTTCATTTCCTTTAGTTTTAAGTGTTTTTAAAATGCTACCCCCAGAGCGGGGCAGCACGACCTGTTCTTGGCACTTGGGCCCAGAGTCGTCCGCAGCTCGCTGGGCCTGGGGCTTGACGGTGCAGGGGAGAGGAGGCTGCGAGCACGTCTGCCAGGCTCTGGTTGGCGGGTTAGTACGAGAGTCCGAGAGACCATGAGTCTGTGAGTCCGAGGTGGCCGCTGGCGGGTCGGAGCTGAGCCGAAGGAGGAGCTGAAGCCTGCTCGCCCGGGCAGTGGTGCTGCTCCCTCGGCAGTGGTGCTGCTCCCTCGGGCAGTGGTGCTGCTCCCTCGGCAGTGGTGCTGCTCCCCTGGGCAGTGGTGCTGCTCCCTCGGCAGTGATGCTGCTCCCCCGGGGCAGTGGTGCTACTCCCTCGGCAGTGGTGCTGCTCCCCCGGCAGTGGTGCTGCTCCCCCGGCAGTGGTGCTGCTCCCTCAGGCAGTGGTGCTGCTCCCCCGGGGAGTGGTGCTGCTCCCTCGGCCGTGGTGCTGCTCCCCGGGGCAGTGGTGCTGCTCCCCCAGGCAGTGGTGCTGCTCCCTCTGGAGCCGCCTCTGGTAGGCCCATTCGCTTCTGGTTTTCTGTTTTCCTTTAATTTCCTCCACGAATTCCACGAAATAAGTCACAAAACATTTTGTCTTTTGAGCGAAACGCTTACCTTGGGGCCGCCAGTTGTCCGAAGACTATTGCCCGTGTGGGGCCCTTCTCCACGGGGCAGCTGAGACGGTGAGGGCGCGGGGGCGGCGGTGCAGGGCGGGCGGGGGGCTCCACGTGCCTGGCTGGAAATCTGCGCTGGAAGCACCCGGCTGGTTGGGCAGCCCAGGGGGAGCGGGGGCTCAGCGGGTTAGCGCCGCCTCCAGCAGGGCGTGACCCTGGAGACCCGGGATCGAGTCCCACGTCGGGCTCCCTGCATGGAGCCTGCTCCTCCCTCTGCCTGTGTCTCTGCCTCTCTCTGTGTGTCTCTCATGAATAAATAAATAAAATATTAAAAAAAGAAAAAAAGAAAGAAAGACACACCTGGGACCGCGCTTAAATCCTCCGTTGGCTGTTGTAGACATTCTAAGAGGTGCGTAAAGATACTCCCTGGGAAGGATCCTTGCCTGTGCTCACGGGGAGTCAGTCGTCCGAGGGCCTCGGCCACTCAGCGCCGCGCAAGAATATGGGCAGGTGCGGGGCTGGACCATGCGAGGCCCCAGGTTCCTGTTCTTCGAAGACAGCCCAGCTTCAGTCCCTGGGTGGCTGTTGGAGCTCCCTCATTCGTGGTGTTGCTGTGTCCCTGGGCTGTGGCGCTTGGGCCGCTGGCTCGGCGGGACTGGGCGATGGGCAGGAGCTGGGTGCGGAGAGACGCTCTGCACCTGCCCCGCCGCCGCCCCAGCCCACCGCCCCCTCCGCGGGGCTCCCTCAAGATTCACATTTTTGCAAGCGCCTGACCAACCGGCCCACTCCCAAACCAAACTCTTCCCTGCCTCACTGCGGATAGACTTTTACTGACAGGTGATGGGACACCTTATTGTATTCCCCTTGCTGGTCTCTTTCTGAACTAATGGTATACTCTCATATTTATATTTATAATTTATCTTTATACCTGAGAATAAAGGCTCTTCAGTTTTTTTTATACTTCTGCAAGATTGCACAGGCTCTCCATGAATCTTTATTTTTCATATAAATTTTAGAAACAGCTAATGAAGTTTTGCTAAGGTACCTGCTGGGATTTTTATTGGGATTGTTTTGAATCAATATATTAATTAGGAAAAAATTTATGTGTTTACCAGATTGATTTTCCCAAACCTTGAACCTGGAATAGCGTATTTATTGAGATCTTCTTTAATTAATATTATTCACATTTCATAGATCCTAGGGGAGGACTGTGCTCCTCTTCTGTTAGATCTATTACTATGCACTCTGTTTCTTATACAGGAAATAATATCTTTTGTATTTTATTTCCTAATTGGTTTTCCTCATATATACAACTTGATTTTTGTCTATTGCCATTGTAAGTTCCATCATTATGATTCATCTATAATTTGCTCATATATATGTACATATATATACACAATCATACTATTTGTGAAAGAAATACCTTCAGTATGATGTTGGTAGACTATAATATCATTTTTTAAATAGCCATAAAATGTTCTTAGATGAAAAATCCATATAATTCTTTCTAAATAAGCATCTTCTCATTTTCTTTCCTCACAGCACACTCAAAATAGCTCAGTTAGTAGCCCTTGTTCCTTGCTTCTCGCCCATTTTACCACCTCACACATACTGACTTTATCCTATTTGGTGACACTGCCAAATGCCATCCATCATTCCCTCCAATTCTGTAATTTTCATTTCATTTCTCTGTTGTGTCTATAATCCTTTTGAGAATCTTTCTTTATTGCCTTCCATGAAGCGATTCTCTTACAATGTTTATGAGGTTTAGTTCTTAAGAGAGAAATTTCAGAGTGAGGAAAGGCTTATGTTTCTGGCCGTCAGGAGTTTCTTATTTGACCATTTTAACTCATCTGAGCCAAATTTCTTTATCTTGATATGAGATACTATCTGTGAACATGATTTTTTTAGGAAAGTTGTGTGAAGGCCCTATCACCTGTCCAGGCACATGATAAATGAATACTTTTATTTCTCTGAAGTATCTACTTCTATTTTTGTATACCTGAAAATTAGAGTTTCCTAGGTTTCATTGGGAGCCTTGTTCTCATTACAATCATTGGTCTTGAGTGATAGGATTTTATTAATGTCTTTTAAAATTCAACTTGAGCTTTCTTCCTTCACACTTCCTAAGCAAATCTAACTTATATTTTCTTTATTTTTATTCTCAGGATGTTCTCACACATTACTTCCTATACTGTAACAACATATACTTCCTATTTTCTTAAACCTGTCAACTTGTTTTTTGAAAGGAAAATCATGTTGCTTTTCTTTACCTGAGGATTTGGGGACTTGAGGCTTTATTAAGCCATTCAGTATTCCATTTGCAGATTATTTTACTTATTTACTTATGTATTACTAAATTTTGCAGATTATCACTTATGTATATGGCTAATTACCTTTATAAAAGACCTTCACTATTAATATTCACTTATAAGTACATTAGGAAACGTAAATTATACAGAAAATTATAAAAGTAGAATAGTATATATACTGTATATATAATATATATTATCTGTATATATACGGATTATGGAATTATCATTTATGTGTATTTTCTACTCTGTTCTCCTCCGTTTCTAAGGAGAATTCTTTCCACATTTGGTTTTCAAACAATGCGGCATTGAATCTTTATTTCCCTCCAGCATTCTTCCTGGATGTAGGCAATGATCAATTTAAATCATACCAGGTCTTCAGGAAATTATCTCTTAAATATTTAGAAAATTTATGATCCCACCAGCAAATTATTATTACTTCTTTTCCATTTTTCTCACATGCTGGCCAACACATGGGATTTTGAGAGTACCTAATATTTACTAACTGAATAGAATAAACTGTCATCACAGTTGTAGTTAATTCATGTATTCATAAGCCTCTGGTTTTCCCGCTTATGCTAATTCTGCTTTTTTGTTGTAAGTTGTTCTTGTTTGTCTTTTTCTTTTCGATATATGATTGTTTTTTTTAATTTTGTATTTAAATTAGCTGCTTGTTGTCTTATATGTGACTGTTTCCCCAGTTCTTTATTTTTTAACATTACTCATTATGCTTTTGACATCACAGAGATTTAAACATTTTTAAGAGTCAAATTTTGATATGCAATGAGGCTTAGCAAACTTCCCCTTTATTTCGAAAAATTTTTGTAGGATCATATAAATAAGTTATCTGTCATACTAAATGATTTCTTGTTTTTTATATACAAACTCTTTGCTATTGTTGATTTTTTTGAAAGCTATTGTTTTTATATGTGATACAATTACTCTGCTAAGTACATCTTAGCTGTAGAGGAGTGATTATTGATCTTCTTGGATTTTCAGCATCATTATTTAATTCTAAAGAAAAATCATCTTTTTTTTTTAATTTTTTTACTTTTTGTTCCTTAACTTTTTGGTTATATTTCCTTGGCGAGGACTTTTAGTACTTTGTTGATGACAAGCCAGTTTTTTTTTGTTTTTTTGTTTTGTTTTGTTTTGTTTTGTATTCTGCGTTGGCTTTTATTTCATGAAAAAATGAAAAAGCTAATTTCAAATCTACATTTTAGCTAAGCTGAATACAAAATCTTAGTGAAGGAGGCCTGGTGGTCTTGATTATAAAAACATGGCTACTGTCCTTTGGCCTTAAAACTTCAGGAAAGGCACTTCCAATGTCTTCGTGTTTGCACGTTTCAGTGCCAGGGCACAGGAATAGACCCTGGCATCCACTGTCAGAGATATTTTTCAGCTACCAGAGCATCAAGGCCCTTCAGCAGGTCATTCTTTGGTAAGGAAATTACTTCGACAAATTCTCTGTCTCCTGGCTTTGGTTTAGGTCTCACATTTTCAGCATCATCTCTGTTAATAGTTGCTGTCACGATGTATGTGGTACAGTTTGTAAAGCCTGGATCCATACACACAGCTGGAGAACACTCTGCGACATCATCTTTACAGCCAGTTTCTTCCTCAAGCTTCCCAAGAGCAGCTGCTTCTGGGCTCTCCTCATCGATGAGACCTGCGGGGAATTCTAGTATTGATGATAAGCTGTATTGGTGAGCAAGCTGGCATTTTGCTCAGAGTAAAGGAATTGACTACATTTCCCCCCTTCTGTATGATGTCACTTTGATTCTTGGCAGAGAGGTTTATCAAGTTGTAGGACTTGTCATAATTGCTACATTTGTATTAGTTGTCTTCTCATGGGTCTACTCTGAGTTTTTCTTTTTATCTTTAATCTGCTAATGTGGTGATTTACAACGATAATTTTTAAATACCAGCCCATTCTTGCATTCCTAAGGCAAGTGATAGTAGGTAATGAGTTTAACGGCTTTCAGTTTTTACTTTGTCCAAATTATTTGTATAATACATAGGCTTATCTCTGTCCCTCATATTTTTCTATAAATAAAATTTAATAATTTGTGGAACACCTATGTTTTCAGAGGGAAAGTTTTGACTATTGATTTGATCAATAGTTTTGACTATTTCTTTTTTAGAGTTTCTTGTTATTCTTAAATCACTCCTGTAACTCTTGGGTAATTGTACTGCCTTTCTGTTTCTGCCTAGAAAGTTAGCAGAAATTTACTGGTAAAAATGTCAGACATTTTTATCTCTGTTTCCATTGGTGAAGAATCTGGGTATAGCTAACCGGAGTTCTCTGCTTAAGGCATCCACATGCTGCAGTCAAGCAGTCTGCAGAGATGTATTCTCATTAGGGGCTGGGAAAAAAAGATTAGGTTTCAAGCTTCCTTGCGTTGTTGGCAAAATCCATTTCCTAGTTGATAAAGAACTTAGGGGAGTTTGCTTCTTCAATGGCAGTAGAGAGAAAATCTCCCACCTCAGGGAAAGTCCCCAGTATTTTTTAAGAACTTTAACTTGTTATAAATCAGGTCTATCCAAGATAATCTTTTGATTAGCTCAAATCAACAGATTTGAGACTTTAATTACATCAGCCACATCCTTTCACTTTTTCTGTATTTTTCTGGTTACAAGGAAGTCATAGGTTGTGCTACTTAAGGGGAGGAGACTCTCTAGGGGTGTGGCTTATTAAAGGTAAGGTAGGGTGTGTCACCACAAAATATGCCCTTATAAGAATGATTTTCTAAGATATGTGTTCAAGTGTCCCATTTTTATATATCTGATATAATGGAACTCTTCTTTCCCCTTGTTTTTCATCGGCCTTGCCACAGGTTTGATTAAGAGTTTCCAAGTCCTAGGTTTTTGTCTTAGTTGATACGGTCATTTTTACAAGTAAACTGGAACATAATTATGAGACTGCATAGTTCTACTCGTGTAGAACATTTCAGTTCCTGATTCAGATAATTTTTAGTAGAATTTGTTTTTCAGAGCAGTTTTAGGTTCACAGCAAAATTGAGGAGAAAGTATAGGGAGTTCCTATATATGCCCTGACCCCATGTCTGCACAACTTCCCCCTCTGTCAACATCCTGAACTACAGTGATACATTTGTACAGTTGATGGGGCTGCATTGACATGCTATCAGCACAAGTCCATAGTTCACATTAGGGTCACTCTCAGTGTTATACATTCTATGGGTCTTGACAAATGTGTAATGACATTTATCTACCATTATAGTATCATAAAGAAGAATTTCACTACCCCAGAAATTCTTTGTGACCCCTGCCCTGGCTTCTTTGGCAACCACTGAGCTTTTTACTGTACCCAGAGTTTTGTCTTTTCCAGAATGTCCTGTAGCTGGAATTATACAACAGGTTCAGAGTGGCATCTTTCATTTAGTAATATGCTTTTAAGCTTCTTCTATGTCTTTTTATGGCTTGGTACTTCATGTCTTTTGAGCAGTGAATAATGTCTGCTGTTTGGATGTACCATTTTATTTATCTGTGTATTTACTTGCTAAAGGACATCTTTGTTGCTTCCCAGTTTCAGCAATTAGGTAAATATTTGCTTGCAGGTCTTCATGTGAATGTAAATTTTCAATTCCTGTGGATAAATATCCAGGAGTGTGATTGCTGTATGATATGGTAAGATTATGTTTGGTTTTGTAAGAAACCACCAACTGTCTTCCAAAGAGGCTGTCCCATTTTGCATGCCAGTAGTAATGAATGGGAGTTACTGTTGTTCCACATCCTCACCAGCATTTGGTGTTGTGAATGGTACAGATTTTGATTATTCTAACAGCTCTGTAGAGGTATCTCATTGTTGTGTTAATTTGCATTTATCCGATGACAAATGGTATGGAACATCTTTTCTTAAGCTCATTTGCCTGCCAGCTGTAGGTCTTTTGTGAGATATCTTTTCAGGGTTTTTAGCATTTTTTTTTTTTTTTTAACCAGCTTGCTCCTTTTCCTGTTGTTGAGTTTTAAGATTTCCTTGGATATTTTGGATAAAATTCCTTTATCAAGTATGTCTTTGCATATATTTTTCCCAGTGTATGGTTTATTTTCACTTTCTCTTGACAGTGTCTTTCCCAGAGCAGAAGTTTTGATTTTAATGAAGCCCAGCCTATCAATTATTTCTATCAGGGATCATGCCTTTGGGATTACATGAAAAAAGTCATCATCACACTTGAGGTCATTTAATTTTCTATGTCATCTTTAGGAGTTCTAGAGTTTTATGTTTTATGTTTACAACTGGGACCTATTTCAGATTAATATTTGTGGAACGTGTAAGGTCTGTGTCTAGATCATTCCTTTGCTTGTAGATCCAGTTCTAGCACCATTTTTTGAAATGACTCTTCTCAGTTGTATTGCCTTTGCTCCTTTGCAAAGATTAGCTGACTAAATGTGTGTGGGTCTATTTCTGAGCTCTTTGTTCTGTTCCATTGATGAATTTATGTTTTCACCAGTACTATACTGTCTTGGTTAATAGAGCTTTATAGTAAGTGAGTCTGGAAGTCAGATAGTCTCAGGCCTCCAACTTTATTCTTCTCCTTCAATGTTGAATTGGCTATTTGGGGTCTTTTGCTTTAGGCAATTTTTCCCTCAACTTTATTGAGATAAAATTGACATATAACATTGTGTAAACTTAAGATTTACAACATAATTGATTTGATACACTTTTATATTCCAATATGATTGCCACCTTAGTGGCAATGCTAATACCTCCATCAGGTTACATAATTACCATTGCTTTCTGTGGTGAGAACATTTAAGATCTACACTCTTAGCAACTTACAAATATATAATATGGTATTATTACCTATAATTACAATGCTGTGCATTAGATCCCCAGAATTTATTCATCTTCTAACTGGGAGTTTGTCCTCTTTGACCAGCACCTCCCTATTTCCCTCACCCCAAACTATTCTACTCTCTTTTTCTAGGAGTGTGTTTTTTTTTTAGATTCCACATATAAGTGATACCTTACAGTATTTGTCTTTCTCTGGCATGATGTCCTCAGGGTATATCCATGTTGTCACAAATGGCAAGATTTCATTCTTTATCATGATTGAATAATATTCCATTGTATACAGTGGTTTCCCTCCCTTATCTGTTTTGAATATGTTCCAAAACTCCCAGTGAATACCTGAAACCACAGATAGTTTTGAATTCTATATATACTGTGTTATTTTCTATACATATGTACCTACAATAAAGTTTTATTTATAAATTAGGTACTGTAAACAGGTAACAACAATAACCACAATAAAATAGAACAGTTTTACCAATATAACTATAATAAAAGTTATATGGGTGTGGTCTTCTCTCTCTCTTTCTCTCTCTCCCAAATATCTTATTGTACTGTATTCACCCTTCCTTTTGTGGTGATGTGAGATGATAAAATGCCTAAGTGATAAGATGAAGCGAGATGAATGACACAGTCCTTGTGATGTGGCATTAGGCTACTATTAACCTTCTGATGATACATCAGATGGAAGATGATCTGCTTCTGAACTGCAGTTGACTGCAGTTGACTGTAACTGCACAAAGTGAAATTCTGGTTGGGGGGACTACTGTATATATACATCTTTATCCATTCAACCATTGACACTCACTTTGGTTGGTTCCATCTTGGCTATTATGTATAATGCTGTAATAAATATGGGCATGCAGATATCTCTTCAATATCTTTTTTTTTTAAGATTTTATTTATTTATTCATGAGAGACAGAGAGAGAGAGAGAGAGGCAGAGAGAGATACTCCTTGCAAGGAACCTGATGTGGGATTCGATCCTGGGATGCCAGGATCATGCCCTGGGCTGAAGGCAAGTGCTCACCTACTGAGCCACCTAAGCGTCCCCCTTCTTCAATATCTTATTTTCATTTCTTTTAGATCTATACCCAGAGATAATATTGCTATATCACATAGTAGTTTTATTTTTAACTCTGTGAAGAACCTCCATACTCTTTTCCCCAGTGGCTTTACCAGTTTAAACCAACAGTGCACAAGAGTTCCCTTTTCTCCTTATCCTTGCAAACATTTGTTATCTATTGTCCTTTTACTTATAGCCATTCTAATAGGTGTGACATAACATCTCATTGTGATTTTAATTTGCATTCCCCTCAGGATTAATGAGGTTTAGTATATTTTCAATAGATCAATATGATTACAAAGTCTTATCTTTAAAAAAATTAAAAGCAAAGTAAGATAAATATACAACTGTTGGTTGGCCATTTGGATGTCTTTGGGAAAATGTCTACTCAGTTTCTCTGCTCATTTTGAAGTGAATTATTTAAGGGTTTAATTGTTGTTAGTTATTTATATCAGTTCTTTATACATTTTGGATATTAATCCTTTATCCAGATGTAAGATTTGCAAATATTTTCTCCCATTCATTGAGTTGCCTTTTCATTTTGCTGATTATTTACTTTGCTGCACAGAGCTTATTTGCTGCTGTTTGATGTGGTATCATTTATTTCTTTATTTAGTCTTTGTTGCTTGTGTTTTTGGTGTTATACCCCCAAAAATATTTGCCAAGATGTATGTCAAGGGGCTTTTTCCCTATATTCTAGGAATTTTAGTTTCATATCTTACCAGATCCATTTTAAACCAATGTTTATACATTTTTATAATATTTAAAAAATAGTGCCAGGGAATCCCTTGGTGGCTCGGCGGTTTAGCGCCTGCCTTTGGCCCAGGACACGATCCTGGAGACCCGGGATCAAGTTCCGCGCGTCGGGCTCCTGGCATGGAGCCTGCTTCTCCCTCCTCCTGTGTCTCTGCCCCTCTCTCTCTGTCTCTCTCTCTCTCTCTCTCATAAATAAATCTTTAAAAAATAGTGCCAATTTTTAAGAGAAAGAAGGGTTCAGAGTAATTTAGGCCACTGTTATCTACCATTATTAACTCCATAAATATAGTTTTGAACTTCTTGTATGAGGAACATATTCTCCAAATACACAAACTTCTTTTTGATTTTTAAAAAACATCTGGGTGGAGTCTTTGTTTAAGAAAATTTTAATGGGGCACCTGGGTGACTCAGTGGTTGAGCCTCTGTGTTTGGCTCAGATCAAGATCCTACAGTCCTAGAATTGAGTCCCACCTCAGATTTCTCACAGGGAGCCTACCTCTCCCTCTTCCAATGTCTCTGCCCCTCTCTCTGTGTCTCTCATGAATAAATAAATAAAATCTTTAAAAAAAGAGAAAATTTTAATGACATAGGAATATATCATAATGTCACTTTTAAAAACATAATATAAAATATTTTTTAATCTATGACTCAGCTATAGCATGTAAGGTATATTATATGAAAGAAAGTAGTCTGGAGTTCGTGAAACATTTAGGAGTCATTGTTTTTTACTTTCCTTTTGTAATATGCATCATAATAGTTTTTTAGTTTTCAGAGTGCTTGAAATAACAATTTGGCTTCACAGTTTATACTACTATATTTTACAACTAAATCACAAAATTGCAAGACTGTTATATATATAATTGGCAAGATAGGCAGGTCAGTTATGCATGTAATTGGGTTGAACTGAAGTTTTACAAGTAAAGGCTAACTTATATTGTGGTGGCTCTTTTTCTTAAAACTTGTTCAATGATATGGCATGGATGTTGTAAAGGATAAAATAAAGATACATTTTATTTCCTAAGTCCTTCAAATTAATAGTGGAAATATATGATCAAAATTACTTTGACTTCTTAAGTTATAAATATATACTCAAGGTAAACTTGCAGTCAAAAGATACTTCTGTAACTTACAGTTTTCCATTTTAAAATCCCCTTTCTTATTTATATGTGTTTTTAAAAGTTGTTCTACTTGAAGACTTAACGAAAGTAACTTTCCAAGAAGTGAATCATGATAAATTAAAATGCTAGATTTTTATTGTTTCTTTTCACCCATTACTGAAGTAGTTAGCAAAAAATACCTTAATGAACTGTCTGGTACACCTAAGGTCATCCATGCAAAACTTAGATCAATATGATTACAAAGTCTTTTGTTTAAAAAAATAAGTAAAAGCAAAGTAAAATAAATATACAGTAAAGTACTACTGAAAGTTTCGGCCAACTGTAAGTCATTGTGTAAAATTATAACTTTTTGTCAATGTTTGAATCAAGTTTTGTTATTAGGTTCAACTAAAGAAGCTGTCGCATTCTCTCTTACCATATCTCTTCAATGAGCAATAGTTCTCAGGACTTTTAGAAATGCAGATATATATCCTGTGTACAATTGTTAAGATTTACTTGGTTTAGATAATAATAGCAATATATGTTTAGCTTTTATAACATGCCAGGTATATTTCTAAATTCTTTGTATATGACATGTAATCATTTAAAATAAAACCCTTTTTTATTACAATGAGAAAAATGAGAATGAAGGGTATTAAATAATTTATCTGCATGACAGATTCAGGCTTCGATATGATAGTCTGCCTCTGACTTAAAGGGAAATCCTATGCTTGCATATTTTAGTAACCACGAACCAACTCCTCCATTTGAGAGCATGCTGGTCTATCTGTGAGGCATATACTAAACCATTTGCAGTAACTTGATTTACCATAAATTGCCATGGTCTCTCAATGAAGTTCTCTAATTCTATTCATAGTACCAAGGTGAAAATTTATAGTATTGTCTTATAGAATGCCATAATCCTCTGCCAGATTTTACTTTCTTCCTTTTATCAGAGACTACGTGAGCTAGTGTTTCTGTTTAGACTTAATACATATTACTCCATGGTGCTTCTCCACCATGTGTTGCTATGAACAAAATAAATTTCTTCATAAACAAGGGAAAAAATTGTTGCTGCATTTCTAGATGTGGCTCCCAGTTTGAGCTGGGACAGCGTTTTTTCCAAGTTTAAGGTCTCAGGTCGGGAAATGCAGTCCTCCCCAAATATCCACATACTTGGTGCTTCATGTCCTGAAGTCTCTGACTTGCACTGCCCAAGTACTATAACACAGCCATTCCCCTTACTTTGTACTGCCTATCTCTATTCTCCTGCTTTATTCTTTTCTCCTCAGCACTGATAAAAATCTAACATACTAGGTATTTCATTTTGTTTCTCTTCTGATGTTCTTTGGAGTAGTCGGCTTCCTCTAAGAAACAGACAAAAAGAATTAGTCATGCAGGAGATCCATAAGGGATAAAACTTGGAAAATAGGAGGGAACTGGGGGAGTCTGAAAAGTTGTCAAACCTTGATGCCACTTGACTCTGAGTAGAGGGAAGGAAGGAAGGAAGGAAGGAAGGAAGGAAGGAAGGAAGGAAGGAAAGAAGGAAGGAAGGAAGGAAGGAAGGAAGGAAGGAAGGAAGGAAGGAAGGAAAAATCTTAGACTACTAGGTCGACTTAAGAGAATTTGGAAGGGTTGGGGTAGAGTCCTTGACCAAAATGTCTCATCAAGGCAGTACCACACCTCCTGGGAATGGGCCCATCTGAGCATCCCAGCTGCACTTAGTTATTGGCAGGGCCATTCTCACAGAAAGCATGGCCTCAAATGTCACAAAAGCAGTGACAGATTTCAGCATCCAGCAGCTATAGCTGGCAGTCAATTTTATTCTTCGCAAATGGAATTCTGAGTGAGATATGAGAGGCACATTTCAGGCTGCCTCTGCATGTTCAAGAACAGGAATTTTCTATACCATTCTGTGCCCATTACCTTTGATAGTGCCTGGGTCATAGGAGAAGTCAATAAATGTGCATGAATAAATGAATTTTTCTCTGGGGAAAAATAGATGTGTGTATCTCCTGAAGTGTCTTCTTGCACATTAGTGTTCTGCCAAGAGCTCCTGGCAATCCAGATCTGGAGACTAATTACCTGAGAGGATGCCTGAATCCTCATCCAAACTTTACAAAAGGGCAAGTAAAATTAGTTAAAGGCAGTATTTGTCAAAGAACCAGAGGAGTGTCCTTGTGGTAGGTACATTACTTATCCTTATCACTAGTTACTGAGAAGTAGTTTCATGGAATTTCAATGGCAAGTGACACACTGGATTTCAAAGGCAAGGATCAAGATTTATTTTAAAATGGGGTGTGCAGTCTGAAGTTCAGAATCCTCATGGTGCCTGTGGTCACTTTCATTAAATGTAGCCATAGTCTCAAATAATTATATTACTGAAGTGCAATGTTTGTCTGCTCTATTATTGAAGAATATTCAATTCTGCTAAAGATGATGAAAAAAAATAGAAACTTATGGAATGTATTAAGCATAGAGAGTGAGTAATCAAGTAGCTTGTAAGGCAAAGGAAGAATTCATAATTGTATTATGAATAGAAAGCAATGCAAAGTAAAAGAGTGAGTGGTCCATATAAAGGCATGAAAAAGAATGTTATAGATAGGATTTAAAGGAACAAGTAAATATGAAATATTAATAAGCACAAATCCTGCCACCTCCAGTTTTGGCAGTCAGGCATCCCTATATTAGACATCCATTGGTGCCAGTCATTGTGGCCCCATTTGGAACTCAACAGGGGCTCTATCCCAAGAATGCAGTCAGTAAGCATAGCTTCTCAGCAAGATATGGGAAAACTGTAGTTATTAGCAAGATGTACTCATCCCACATCTCTATAACAGAACTAGTGCATTTGGCTCCAGGCATCTTCTTTTTGCTGAAGCTTCTTGCTCAAACCTCAACTTAGATTCTTTTCACTTGTCATTATCAGGAAATAATTTTATAACAGATAACATAAATTGCAGTTAATCTTTGTATCTTTGATTGATACTCAGTTACCCATGGAAGTAAAAGGAAAAGCTATCTCAAGCAGTTTGTAGAATAGAGGTTCTTGGCCCAAGAAGGATTGATAATGGTACAGATTGTGTTAAAGATGTATAGAGGTATTGATTTCCTCAGCAGACAAGTGAGCTGGTTTGGGACCGAGTGACCCAGAGCTCTTTGTGTTCTGGCATCTCAGCCTATGAACAACCTTTGACACACCAGTTTCTATATGATATTATTATTTTCTATGGGAACTGTGATATGAAAAGGTTGAGAATCATTGGATTGTGATAATACATTGGAAGATATCCATGGCTGTATGAGTCCAATATATAACAAAAAGGCCCGTGGTATTCATGTGTCATAAACTATTAGGCTGTGGGGACCCTCTTAGTTACCATCTTACTCTGCAATACCCCCCAAATGGCAGTTGGCATTTTTTCACTTATTGCTGATAGTAACTATTAGAGATGGATTCTATTACTTATGTTACAAATGGGTAAGCGGAGGTTACTCAAAGACTGTTGAGTATCTTTTCTCCCCTTCTTTCTTAGAAGCAGCCAAACCACAATTTTTTAAATTTAGTAATGAAGTATAATCGACATACAATATTATATTAGTTTCAGGTGCACAACATATTGATTCAACAATTCTGTACATTACTCATTGCTCACCAGGATAAGTGTAGTTACCATCTGTTACCATACAACATTATTACAGTATTATTGGCTATATTCCCTATGCTGTACTTTTCATCATTGTGACTTACTTGTTTTATGACTGGAAGCTTCTACCTCTTAATCCCCTTTATCTATTTTGGATGCCTCCACCTCCCTCCCCTCTGGCAACCACAACTTTGTTCTCTATATTTAGGAGTATGTTTGGGTTTTATATTTTTGTGTGTTTGTTTGTTTGGTTTTTTACATTCCACATTTAAGTGAAATCATATGGTTATTTGTCTTTCTCTGACTTATTTCACTTAGCCATCCATGTTGTCACAAATAGCATAATTTCATTCTTTTTATGACTGAATAAGATTCCATTGTGTGTATATATGTTTGTGTGTGTGTTTGTGTGTGTGTGACATCTTCCTTATCCATTCATCTATCAGTGACCCCTTGGGTTGCTTCCAGGTCTTGGCTATTGTAAATAATGCTGCAGTAAACATAAGAGTATGTATATTTTCTTGAATTAGTATTTGCATTTTCTTTGGGATAAACCATAACTTTTGCAGAGGTAAAATGCACTCAGATAGAGGACTCGATTTTTCTGAGACATAGGTGTAAAGGCAGGAGATTGAATTTTCCAAAAATGAGAAATATTATCTCCTACAATATATAGTTTTCTAGAAATTTGCCACTACCCCACTTAGAGTGAAGTCTAATTCTGTTCCTCTTTAATGTGGGAAAGTAGGTTTTGGTATGCATACAGGAAAAGGTTGCATTCAGATGATGCTGTGATAACCAAATCTAGATTAGAAAAGAATATACAGCTTCTTCTGGTTTTATGTTAAATGATTCATCTTAGGATAGAGCCCATTTTCTAAGGAAGCCCGAGGACTGCATGGAGATGACAGAAGTAGATGTCCTAGATAAAATCTCAGTCATCAGTGATTACCAGCTTCCAGACATGGCAGTGAGATCCCTTCAGATTATACCAGCCTGTGGTCATCAAGTTGCTCCTAGTTTTTGATTCTGCTTAGTTGAGGCAACAAACATTATGGAGCAAAGACAAGTCATTCTTCCAATGCCCTTTCTATATTCCTAACTCATGAAAACTATCAACATAAAATCATTGTTCTTTTATTCTAGTTAGTATGAGGTAGTTAGTCAGTGATGGTAAATGGAATAGTAGCTGAGAATGGCCACGTGAATAAGTTTGAGCCAATAAAATGTAACCAAAAGCTGGGAATCTTATAAAGATTCCCAAAGGAGATAAGCTGCTGGGCTAGGTAGTAATATTTGTTTTCCCCTTTTTCCATCTTTATGCTTCCCGAAATAAAGACGTAATTGCTGGAGCTTAAGCAACTATCACGTAGCCCTGAAGATGGAAACTTGAGGATGGCAGTAGTGATAGAGAGAAGGTACCTGGTTTCCTGATGACCTAGTGAAATCATCCTAGTGATTCGAGACCTCTGGCCACTATAATTAAACTATATGTAAGAAAAAAATAGCTATTTATGCATTTAGGACTTCTTTTTAAATTTATAATGGTTTTCTTTTATGTGTTGCCAATCCTAAACATGACTCATAAATCTTAAAAAGACTGTTACTTGCCCAGATTAATAAGTGGAAAAGAAAAGATTTATACCCCAGTTGTCTGATTTCAGAACCTACAGTTTCATCACTGCAGCATACTGCTCCAAGGGCAAAAGTGCAATTGTCAAAATTCGGAAAGAATGTAATATTTTTTTAAAGATCAAAAATTGTAAAATATATCAGAAACAGAATTCTAAAAGTTTACAGGATATGGAGTACCATCTAGACTAGACAGAGACTTTTGTTATTCTCTTCATGGGTGACCAGTAAACTTAAGTTTTACATGTTAATGTAATACTATTTATGAGAAATATCTTAAAACTTATTTAAAAGGAATGATGTATGTTTGGTCAAGTTTATTGTTTTGTTTTGTTTTTCATCTAAACTCATTAAATATAGTTAGGCATACAAACCAAAACTCCTGGTGTAAGATCTAATTCTAAAAAGAAAAACTTCCTTATGGCCCTGGGTTACAAATAATTAAGGAAACATTCAATTCTGTATAAGTGAAAAGTTCATTCTTTCTGATTTTCTGTGCACTTGCACATTTGTAGCTCGTTAGTTTCATTTGCAGCAGGGATATTGAAAACACATTTCAAGTGCTCCTACTGATTTAAGAAATTTATTGTACCTTAAGGGCTGTCAGAGGAAATTTGCAAATTACTTGCCCAAATTATTTCAACAAGAAAACATAGTGATATGTTCAGGTAATGGAAAGGGGAAAAAGATTAACATAAGTGTCATAAAAAAGCTATTGTGCTGCATAAATCCCAGGTAGTCAAAGATGTTTTGTAAGAAAGATGCTGTGCTAAAATGCAAGAAAGAATATGTCTCGTATACCCCTTCTTATTCAATAGAGAATACCCTTTTGATTTCAGTGTTAAAACATACACTTCCCTTTCTTTGTCCCATGAAGAGGACTTTAAGCCATTTCTTTCTTCTTTGAAATATTATTTGGTGAATAAGAAACACAGTCTTTCACCTAAGTGTCTATGGATATATTTCTATACACGAGAATTCTTAATTAAAATATTTGCTGATTCGGGACGCGTGAGTGGCTCAGCGGTTGGGCAGCTGCCTTTGGCCCAGGTCATGCGTGATCCCAGGATCTGGGATTGATTTCCACATCCGGCTCCTGCATGGAGCCTGCTTCTCCCTCTGCCTGTGTCTCTAATGAATAAATACATAAATCTTTTATGTATTTATAATAAAATAAAATATTTGAAGATTCAGTAAACCCAGGAGAATCCAATAAAGTAGGCATCCTATGTAACCTCTAATAGCAGAGATTAAATTCAGTTGTATTTTAAATGAGTTAGATGACTAATACTTTCTTTATAAATCCCTGTAGGAACAATATACATAATTTATCATTAATATGGTCACATATAAGATGTACTCTTTATCACATATACTTGAGAAAAATACATGTAAAGTATCTTAAAAGTCATCACCTATTAATGGCAGGACCATTACTGAGTTAGGAAAACACCTGCTAACCTATTTAGGCATGAAACAATTGGACCCACACAATGTATGAAAGCTGAAGTTGGAGAAAAAGCATTCCCATGAGAACTGAGTTACTTTGCTTACAAAATAGGAAACTTTCTCGTCATTTCTATTTAATTTATTATTTTTTAAAATAAATTTTCTTAGGGGAAATGGCACTGGTGGTGTTGATAAATGGAAGTGTTATGATGGTGGTAATGAGCTGGAAGGAGGTGGTGTGTTTGGTAGGCATGTAGTAAGAGGATGGAAATAGAATGGAAAGAACTGTGAGCTGTCAAAACAGCCAATTTTATTTTATGTTTTCCATTGTGTTATAATTGAAATTCCCATCATCCATGATTTTAGTAATGTTTCCACAGAACAAAACCTTGACTATTTATGATATTTTGCAAAGTGAAGGATATACTTATTCACCTTTCACATATTTAATTTCAAAGAATCCAAGCAAGGTGACTGAGTTCCATATGCAAATAGAAGCAGGAAGAAGATACCACTCAAACTGAGCAGAACAGAGTGATGATTTGGTGATGATTTAAACAGCTATAAAGCTATCAGAGTTCCCAAGTCTCTCAGAGATTAGCTGGGATGTGGTATTCTCACAAAACATTAGATAGTCCTTGATTCCTGTGAATTTTAAAGGAAGTGTTGTTATCTGGGTTACAAAACACCCACTACTGAATATATTCTCAAAATTTGTGTGTGTATGTGTGTGTCTGTGTGTTTAACTAAAGAATCTTGAACATTGTAGATGTTTGATTAGTCCAAAAGATATATATATTTTTTAATGATAGATCTACTTCACTAATCCCAACATATTTAAAGTGGTCATATATTTCTTAATATTTTCCCAACAAACTTTTTTCTTTAATTAGGGAAAAAAAGTCTACATCTTTTTTCCCAATTGAGGGTAATAATTAAAATCTATAACATATGTCAGTTTTAACATGTTTAATTAATTTTTTGGTAGTGTCGAGAAGCATGTATGTAGCAATTCAGAGTGAATTATTTGGTAAGACCTTAGGGAGGCGGGCTGATAATTCTAATGAGATACTTAGAATTATCTTGGTCAAAATCTATTAATAGGGCCAGTCTTCAGGCTTTCTGAAACATAAAACCAATTTGTTGAAAAGAATTTTAGTAGTGGTTGTGATATATTGTTGGCGGTAGATGAAAGTAGCTCACAACTTGTGCTCAGTGCAATCTTTAAGTTAAAAACACTGGCAAAACACTATCTATTATTATTCCTAATTTCTTATAATTAATAATAATGTTACAGTGATTAAACTGAATGCATTTTAAAGAAAACAAAAGGCACATTAAAGCATATTTTGTCTATATAAGACCTTTAAATAATATCAAAATTTAATACAATCAAGGACATAATATTTTACTCTTGGGGTAATTGTTTTGTTTCCAGAAATTAATACATATTATATTTTAGGTAGTTTTTACAAGTTAAACCAGAAACTTAAGATTGCTTCATATTCCCAAAGCAGGGATGCCTGGGTGGCTCAGCAGCTGAGCATCTGCCTTCGGCTCAGGGTGTGATCCTGGAGTCCCAGGATCAAGTCCCACATCGGGCTCCCTGCATGGAGCCTGATATTTGCCCTCTGCCTATGTCTCTGCCTCTCTCTCCCTCTCTCTGTCTCTCATGAATAAATAAATACAAGCTTAAAAAAATATTCCCAAAGCATCATTTTGCATTGAAAAGCTTCTGTGTCCAGAAACACTCATAAGTGCTCTAGGAAGTAAAAGACTAGTAAAATTGACCTACATCTTCTTGAATGTGCCAACTCATAAAAATAATGCCACTATGATACTTAATTTGAGGAGTACATGGCAAGTTACTGTAAATACACTGTTGGGTAGTATCATGAATTAGTGCTCTAGGAAGTCATTTTTCATTGGAGGAGAGGAGTAGAAGAGATTTATATAGATCATAAATAAGTTAATGTGGTGATTGTTAAAAGAGATGTAATAAATGAAATATTATGACAAAGTAAGATGATGAATGAAATATTATGACAAAGTAAGAAGATGAGTGTTGTATAATGGTTGAAATGGTTTATGATGTGTATACCCAGTGTGTTACTTACACTGCTTGAGTTTCATTATTCTTATTTTTATGCAGTCTAATTGATCTCCTTAAAATCTTAATATAAGAAAATCTGCATCTCTTTGTCCAAAAAGAAGTATAATTAAGCTTTAAGCCTCTCATCTACCAGTGTGGTGAAATGTCTATTATCACACATTTTTTTATACCTCCATTGGAATATGGCAGACTTAAATCTATTTTTTTCTTCTATTTTTATTGATATACTATACTAGTTAAGTTACTTAAATAAACCATTAAGTCTCAGTAATATTAACTGGAAAAAGGATATAATGCCAGCTGCCTCCTAGAATTTTTGTGACTTTTAATCTGGAAAGTAGAAATGAACTGCTTATGTAGTATCTACTGCATGGTAAATGTTTGATATATTTTAATTAAATTTTTTGAGAGTAAGGTTTTTATTATATCATTTCATCAAGAAAGGAGAATTTCCTCTAATTTATTCTCAACTTGGAGTTTTGAAAAAGATCACTTAAAATCCTTTTTAAGATAAAGCACTTTTCCCCCTCCTTGTTAAGAGATTGGTTTTATTGTAATAGAAAAGCATGAAATTGGATCCTTCATTTTTCTTTCAAAGATCAGAAAAATAGTCCTGAATTAATCTTACATCAGATATATTGCTGTGTTCATAGATTATCCAAATATCTACAACCCTGACATTATGCAAAGAGAAAATCATATAGATAATTTGACTCTCATTTTGTATATTTAATGCTAGTTTAAGTAGATGGTCCGTAACTTGAACTGGTTAAACTTTTGTTATACCAGGTCTATTTTCTAGTGATATGATCTCATAAACCAATAGTTCAATGACATTGGTAAACCCTTACTGTACAGTGTAGTAATAGGCATTCCAAGAAGAATTCCACTATGGAAACATAAGACAACCCCCCCCCACTTCACCCCACCCCCCCACCCCCGCAGACGCTCCATCTCCTCCAATCCTTTCCTGGTCCTATCTAATTCAGTGCTGGTCATTGACTCATGAATTGAAGTGATCTTATTTTAAAATGATGCCTCACCTCTCATATACCCTTTTGAAAAGTCATAAAGGGATAATTTCTCTTATTGTAGGTGGTAGCATGCCCTATGTTAAGATGTAGAATGACCACTGTTAGTCATTTGAGTTGTATCCAAGAAGAAAGGGAAGCTGGTTGAGGAAAAAGATGGAGAGTTGAAGCAGATATTCAGAGAGGAGCAGTGAACTATAGACCTTGTGACCCCAGAAAAGGAAAAAGATAGTGATAGAGATTGATGAATAATCAGAAGGTACAGGTAGGTGTGTATGCTTTAAAAAATGGCAGTAGGAAAAAAAAAAAATGGCAGTAGGGATCCCTGGGTGGCTCAGCAGTTTAGCGCCTGCCTTCCGCCCAGGTCGAGTCCCACATCAGGCTCCTGCATGGAGCCTGCTTCTCCCTCTGCCTGTGTCTCTGCCTGTTTCTGTCTCTTTATTTATTCATAAATAAATAAAATCTTTTTAAAAAATGGCAGTAAATTCTTTGACATTCTTGCCAGTGACAAGTAGGATCAGTGTCCCATCCTAATGAGCATGGGGGAGACTCTTAACTGCCATGACTGTAACAGGCTATGGAAGAAGTGATGCTGTGTGTCTTTAGAGGATAGATCATGAAGCCAATGAGTTTCTCTGTGGACACTGGAGTATTTAGATTGGGAGCCCTGAGCTTCCAGATAAAAAGTCTGAATATCCTAAGACCACCATGATGTGAGGAACCAGAACAAATCAGTTAGCCAACTAGAGGTGCTCTTCAGGCCATTCCATTTCAGGTGCCAGATTTCTGAGTGAAGGAGTTTCTGTTAATATCAACCTTCAGCCACTGTGGTACCTCTGGTCTGCAAGTCCTACAAGCTGATGTACCAGACACTGTGTAGCAAAGACAATCAACCTCTGATATGCCCTATCCAAATTCCTTATCCACATCCCAAGAACACTAAAAGGAAAAAAAAAAAATAAAGACTGCTGTTTTGACCCACTACATCTTGTAGTTGTTGTACCCAAGATTGCCAATCCGAGAAACCACCAAGGAGCCGACACCGATGCAAACACACGAGGGTTTATTTACTAGCTTGAGCTTGGGTCCAAGTATACCTGACACAGCGGACCAGGGACTTGGACCCCTGAGGTGGGTTTCAGCTGAGTTTTTATAGGCTGGTCTAGGGGATCTTCAGAAGGGGTGGAGGAATTTTTCAAGTTCTGTTTACATTTTGATATGGGGCTTTCAAGGGTGTTGAGCTCTGTTCTCATTCTAACAGGGGCTTCCTGCCCTTGGCTTGGGCTCTGTTCTCATTCTAATAGGGGCTTTCTAGGACATTAAGCTGTAAGCTGTTTTCTTCCTGTAACTGAAGTAATGTAAAGTTCAGCTCTTATTCACAGGGGCTGGGATGGCTGCACTTGTGATAACACTGAACTCAAAGTGAAATGGCCTTAATTTTCTCGGCCTCCACAGTAGTAGTTTGCTTCTGAGGATAATATCAGTTCTCTGGGGTATTCAGTACACGATTTCATTAGTAGGCCTATTTTCCTATTTTAGAATCATGGGCTCTACAGGTTTATAAGCTTCTTTCTAAAATGGAGTTTCTATATGAGCAACTTCCTTTAACATGTCTTATATGGTAGATCTGCTGGTGATGAATACTCTTTACATTTTTTTTCTTTTCGTTAGTAAAAATTTTATTTTGCCTTCATTCTTAAAAAACAGTTTATCTGACACAGAATTTTAGGTTGGTTGCTTATTTGTTTTGTGTAACTTCAAAGAGTCACTTCATTATCTTCTGGCATGCATAGTGTTTGACAAGAAATTGGCTATAATTATTTTTTGGAATTCCTGTATGTGATGTGTCATTTTTTTCTGTGGCTGCTGTTAATACTTTTTATCACTCTTTTTCAGAAATCAGATTATCATATTTCTTGGAGTTTGTTCTATTCGTGTTTCTTCTGCTTGGGGATCATTGAGATTTTTGATACCTAATAAGATTTAAGATTTTTCTCTTTATCACTGTTTTTCAGGAATATGTTTATGTTATACTTTGGTGTTTTTCTTTTGTCTTAACTCCATGTTTGCTAATAGGTTTGTTAAGTTTTTGGGTGTGAGATTTGATATTTTCCCTCAAAATTTGAAAAATTTTAGCTATTTTTCAAGTATATTTTCTTTCTATTTCTCACTTAAATATAACTTGGTATTCTCCGTCTGTTTAGTGTAAGGATTTATGTTACTATGTTTAGAATCTGGGCTATACTTAATGTTTGCTCTATCTATAGGTGCCAGAGATATCAAATTCCTCTAATGTCCTCATTTTTGTCTTTTTGCCTACGCTTTCTTGAGCACACCTCCCTAGAGATAATTTGTGTCTTATATGTTCTTCAGCTATAATCCAGTTATTTTATAACCAATTCTTATCCACCATAGTCTATGTTCTGTAAAAGTCACCAGGAATGCTGAATTAATTAATGTTGAACTATTACTGCTGGGACATACAGGGCTAGGTCCTGTGAGTTTCTGATCAGAACATCTTCACCAACTGAAATGGTATTTGGTTATGTTGGTCCATTTGCCAAGATCCTAAAGACAAGCCAGTTTTACAATACTGAAAACCTACTTGTTTATGTAACCCTTTTCCTGTATAACATTTAACAAATAAATATTTTTACATGATTTTTTCTGATCTGCAGAAACTCCCTCACCTGTACGTTTAACATTTTTATGCCACAATTGGCTTTTGAAATGTGTGAGCTAGCCAACACTAGCTGAGAAAGGGTTAGCATTTTCCTGAGCCTGGATAGCATGACCCTAAGTTTCTTTGGCTTTCATCCTCATAAGACTGATACCCACTATGCTTTTTTATTGTTGTTTTTTTCATGAATTCAAAAATTTAGCCACTTTTCCAATTTTTAATAGTTTTATCACACACTGTAGATGTTACTTGAACATTTTCTAGAGTAGCTTCATGCACAGATTGGTGAAATCTTTCTTTTTTTTATGGAGATATCATATTGTGATTCATTAACGTTGAATTCTCAACCAACAGCACTGTAACTCATGCCCAAATGAAGCTGATCTAACACACATGTTTTTTTGGAAAGGTACATCATAACCTTCATCCATTTAGAAACATTAGACCCCATTTTAGCACTTAAACTGGGGGCTATTTTAAAGAGCAAAATCACCAAAGCCAAGATAAACATTTTCTAAAGAGTAGCATTGAATCTACAAAAAGGGCATATTTACAGAATGAGCAAAAGACAGAGTATCTCCTTGTTCCACTTCAGCTTAGACATGTGTGTCAGGATACTAAAATTCTTCACCATTCTGTGCATATCTGTCAACAATCACACAGTCTCCATGAGTCTTGAGTTTGAGGTTTCAAATAAATTTTAAAAAGTAGGTAAAGAAACAAATACAGAATCCAAAAATATATATATATATTTTACATACAGAAAGTTACACACATGCTAAGTGTTGGCCGATAAATTATCACGAACTGAACACTTGTGTTACCAGACAGTTGACTGTACTTTGTCCCTGCTGGTGTCATAGTAAGATGTGTGGGAGAAGAATCTTATGATTAAATGTCAGTCTTTTGCTGGCCTATGTCTCTGAGGTTTGACCTTCCCAAGTCTTTTTGCAGTGACATAGCTTTTTTACACTTTAGTTGATATAGGAAGGTAAAAGGAATCTATAGTTGGTGGAAAGCTCTTCATTTTAAGTGAGATTCCTGAAGGGGATCTAATGCCATAAAGGGGACCAAGGTGATGGTTAATTTTGTGTGTCAACTTGACTGGCCCCAGGGTGCTCAATTACATATTACTTATGGATGCATCTTTGAGGAAGTTTCAGAAACAGATTAACTTCTGAATAAGTGGCCTCAGGAAAGTATATTGCCTTCTGAATTTGGGGATACAATTCCTTTATTTCTCACAGATCCCAATACACTCATACCTATTTCATCCCCATGGAGGGCTGAGAGGGGGGTGCAGAGCCAGCTTGAAGCACCAACAATGAGGTCCCCACCCAGGAAGGGACTGGCCTTTCAAGGCTCTACCTTTGTTAGGGGCTAGAACATAACTGCAGCCCCTGCCAGCCTGCCAAAAAAGTACCTGCGTGGCGTCATAACAGAAATGAACCAGGGATACTGAAATCACCTATATAAAAGATTGTGCAGTAGCCTTCTGGATACTGGATACCAGATCCAGCCCTGCCCAGACCTGGGGAAAGGGGGCAACAGCTTCTTCTGCTGCTCTATTAGCTTCCTTGCCCACTGTAGAGCCCATCTGCCCCTAGGACTAAACCAAAAGACCCTGGAATATAGATGTAAGCTGGGTTTGTCTGTCCAAGGAGCTCTGGGTCCTCAGAGGCTAGAAGATGTCAGCAGACGCCATCCTCAAGCTGTATTTGCCCAGAGAAGTTTCCTGCTATACATGCCCATCACTTTCAGCTACAGACTGCATGGAGCCTTGTGCCAAGGGCTGAGAGGGATAGGGCCAGAGGCCTGGTGGTGCAGCCTCCACATTGCCCAGGCCTGCAGCTGGTGGTATGCAGGAAGTGTGGTCCTCTCAGGTGGCCTCTCAGAGTACAGGAAGCATAGAAGCAGTGACAGAGCCCAGCCCAGGAGGCCTGAAGCACCTACATCCATGGGCTCAGCTTGCTTGTTCCATGTCACATGTGCACATACATGCACATAAATATATGAATCTCCTGTCATGTGAATATTTAACTTTAAAAGGTAACCTCAACTTACAGGCATGCCAGAGTAAGTAAAGCCCCTATGATAGTGCTTAGAATAGCAGTTCAAACCTAACAGAACAAATAGGAAACTTAAAAAAAATAAATTTGCTATAGTAAAGTAAAAGAGGTATGCATTGTAGTTAATTAATTAGGGGTAAATAATGATTCCAAAGCAAGGATGAATAATTGAGGTTGAATGATAGGGAATGTGTAAATGACTTAAAAATCACCATCTAATTTTCAAAACATCCGAGCCATCTTCATGTAGGCATAATAGCAGATGGGTATCTATTCTTAAATGACAGATTGTCCGTAAGAGATGTAAAACTTGATTTGTTAAAGCTTTTAAAAAATTATGATTTTTAATGAACTTAACTTATGATAATTATAACAAATTAACTTATCTTTTTTTTTTTTCAAATTAACTTATCTTACATATGACCTTTTCTTCCTTCTATACCAAAGGAAGTTTATTGTTTTAAATTCATGTAACACGTACAATGAAATGTATTAAAATGTGTAAATTTGTGCCACTATTTTGGAAAGCTGATTGACACTATCCACTAAAATAAAATATTCATGTAACTAACTTAACAATCATAATCCTAAATAATGCCAAAATATATATGATTAAAAACTGGGATGGGGGAATGAATTGCCTTTGAGTAGTAAGAAGTATTTGATTGTGGTATCTTATGCATAAATCTCAAAAGAAGTGATTGAATGTAAGAGCTAGACTCAAAATAATAAATGGTGAATGAAGTCACTTATCTACATTACCAAAATAAGCAACACCCTATGAGGTTGTGGAAGTATAATGTAGTGAGTATAATAGTTACCTTGAAGAAAAAGGATGGACTAGTGATTGAGAAGGGGCAATAAGGATACTTATGAGGGACTGTTCAAATCCTATAACTTTAAGTCCCATTTACACAAATGTAATTACTTTGTAATTATCAGTGAGATACACCTTCATAATCTGTATGTATTTTGGATTTTGTATGAAGCTATAATTTAAGAATTTATTAAGAAAAATTATAGAACTTCAACTTCACCTCTAATTTGTAAAGATCATGGAAGTCACCACTTTCATCCTTAAAAACGAAGAGCTGGATAGACTGAAAATAAATATTTTTCTTAGACCTCTCAGAGAACTGAGGTTGCAGGGCAAACCACTACCCCAAAATCTGACTTTCTAGATTTGGAGCATTCAGAGAGAAAGTTGCAAGCTCTGACTGCCTGGAGTAGAAGCTGTTGGGATCGTAATGTTAGAAGAACACTTAAATGGTAATTTTGATGAACTCATAGAGAATAAACTATGGAGTTAGCTTGAAAATGAGAATTTCCTGGTGGCTGCAGTCTTAGGAAGCTATATTAGTCAGAGTTCCCCAGAGAAATAGGACAAACAGAATATATGTATAAGAAAAAAAATATTTTAAGGAATTGTCTCACACAGTTATGAAGAGTGAGAAGTTCTATAATTTACCATCTGTGAACTGAAGACCTTGGGGAAACAGTGGTACAATTCAGACCAGGTCCAAAGCCTGAGAAGTGGGATCCCTGAGGCAGAAGATCAATGCTGGCAGCTGAAATAATCCAGCCGGAAGAAAAAAGGGACAAATTTCCCTTTAACACATACATGTATACATTTTTGTCATTGTGTTACATACAGCTGCATTGTCTAACAAACCATATACTCAGTTATTGACCATCATATACTAATTATCTACATGAGAACATGAGGTATATTATATTGCTTGTAAGACTTCTCTGAAGAAATAGATCATGTTAAAAGTAATTTTCATGACAAATTAAACACCAAGCGGCCTGAAGCTTTTATGTAACCTTTGTTCTAAGGGAGCAATACATATATATACATATTTTCCTAGAATGAGTTTAAGTTTAAAATTTTTAATATTCATAGAATGCATAAAGCCATGCATTATACAGATTAAGATAAATCACAAATATGAATTATTGACTTATTAGTTTGGCAACAAATACAAAGCTTGACAGTACCCTTGGTTACAATGCTATGGGAAAATAAGCATTCCGAAGCATTGCTTGTGGCAATGCAGATTGATACTCTTTATTGGAGGGGTATTAGAACTTTATCGTTAGTATCTACTTCATCTTTGACCCAGCTAATCTTACTTCTGAAAACTTATCCAGATGATTTACCTCTAATACGACAAGAATATGTACGATGGGGGTGCCTGAGTGGTTCAGTTGATTAAATCTTTGCCTCTGCTCAGGTCATGACCCTGGGATCCCAGGATCAAGCCCCACGTTGGGTTCCCAGCTGGGCAGGGAGTCTACTTCTCCCTCTGACCTTTCTGCCTTTCATACTATCTTTCATTCACTCAGTCTCTCAAAAAAAGTCTTTAAAACTTTATATATGATGTTAATTGAGCCATTATCTATTATGGCAAAATAAAGAGAAAAAAACCTTACTTGACTATTTATGAAATTGATTCAATAAATTATGGCCGAATAAACTGTGAACTGATATGGGGTGATTTTAGGCTATATTAAATGAAAACAAAACAAAAAAAAACATGAAAAATGTAGCAAACATTTTGAGATTTTTTTTTTAAATAAAGGAAAAATAACAGGAACTCATGAAATCAGTAAAGGAGTAGATGGGTAAAAATGGAGAGGACGGCATGGAGGAGGATGTTCCACTTCACCAGCATGGAGGAACATTCATCTCATTCCTGCCCCCTAACCACATGAAAACTCCCAACTTATCTTCCTTTTTCTGTTCTTTTTTTTTTTTTTTTTTTTTTTTTTTTTTTTTTTTTTTTTTTTTTTTTTTTTAATTTTTTTTTTTTTTTCCTTTTTCTGTTCTTAAGCCACATTGAGACTTTCTAGTAGGAAGTCTTTCCTCCTCTCCTGAGAAAGCCTTCTTAGGTGAGTAATAACCTTTCCCTTTTCCTCCTTGTGTGTGTGTGTGTTGTCATCATTTCAATATCTGAACCAATTTGGGGTGCAGAATCTATGCCTTGCCTATGTAGGGTAACCACAACAATTTCTGAAAAACTTGGCTTTTAAGAACCTTATTGTATGATCTTACATTTGCAGTTCAAATAATATTTGAATATTATTACTACCATTTTAAGGTCATTGAAGAAGGAATTCAACATTTGTTATATCTAAATGCAATAATAAAGTGAAGATTTGGATCTAAGGGGTTGTGTTGTTTCTGCAGAATCAATTCACTCAATCATCACTTTATATAATTGTTAAAATCTACAAGTCAATCTAAATACATGATCTTGCTTAGACATATTATACACTTTAATTTTAGCCTTTGGGAAATACAATTTACCTTTGGATGGTTTGAATCAAGAAGTTTATTTAAGACAGTTAAAGACATTTTCAAATTACCTTCTGAAACTAAAACCATGTGCTGATTTATGAGCTCTGTCTTTGAACTTACCTATAAATTTAGAATTTTGTAAATGGAAATGTATTCCTTTCACATGGAACATATTTTTCCTTTAGCTGTGCTTTGGTAAGCTGCAAAGTCAAAGATATGAACTAAAGCACCTATATTCTGAAATATACTAAGCTAAAGCTCCTGAGGTTGACTCAAATTCTAATCCTTATTTTCTCAACTTTCTCCTTTGTTATAAATATTACCCTCCCCCTTGAATGTTTATATCTGCTCCGTAATGTATGGGAATACAAAATTTTCACACACTTATACAGTATTAAAAATGTTTGTTATTCACTATTCTTGTGCTGATAGGTAAACCGATAAGTCATTTAAAAAATATTACTGTGTTTTGTTCTTTAATAGCACTACAGTCTTATAAATCAGTATTAAGGAAGGCTTTAGCCTGCTAGGCTAGAACAGCTTGTTTGAACCTCTTATGATGTTTATATAGAGTCAAAAATTAATCTTTGCATATT
The DNA here is from genome assembly GCF_018345385.1 of Vulpes lagopus. Classification (NCBI taxonomy): domain Eukaryota; kingdom Metazoa; phylum Chordata; class Mammalia; order Carnivora; family Canidae; genus Vulpes; species Vulpes lagopus. Next base: position 23,307,356 of record NC_054843.1, on the reverse strand, counting down.
GAATAAAATATGGCAGAAAGATGACTTCATTCCAAAGCTTTCAACCTGCAAGCTGGAAAACTCAAGGCTGTAAGAGCAATCAGTTCTGAGTTGCTCACAGACTAAGGGTTTTGCTGGAATAAATGTCAAAGTTATTTGGCTTTTTCAGCTGATTGGTTGCTAGTGGTGTTCTTTGTTATTTAGATCAAGGTAGCTCAGTCAAGGTAACTAAGGAGTCCAGAGATAGCATGAACTAACTTGGTGTTTGGCAATTGGCTGATGTCCTCTGTTAAATTCTGAGATGAGCTATAAATTCCTGTAAGGCTAGGTTGAGTTTCTTTTATTCACCTGTGTTGACTGTCTCCATTTTGTCCTTGACTTAAGTGACTCCACTTTAGTTTGGTTTTACATTGGCTATTGTATATACACATTACACATATATTTTGAATTAATGTTTATAGCATATAGGTGAAAAATTTAAAAAAAGAAACTTCTATTATCTTTTAAGTAAATTTATCCTAATGCACTTCATTTGCTAATACCAGTATTATTTTTATTATTATTAAAATGAATTAATAAAATACCTTATTTTCTGGAACTTAACACACTGTAAAAATATTTTTTAGTATATGGGACCTCTTAAAATAGCATCTTCACTCTACAAATGTCATGCTTCCTTTGTAATCAGAGAGACCTTAACTGTTTGGTAAAAGTTTAAGCAGGTATTTTCAGTGCCTGAGGGCAATGTACAATGCAAATTTAAAGGACGTTTATGGATAACATGTAGACATAATATAAGTTCACTTTAAAGCTGAAGGAAACAAGGATCCACCATTCTTAAGTGGTAAAAAAAAGGATGCGAGTCCAAATTTTCTGCCTCCCAATCTAATTTCTTCCTACATCATTTCCAGAAATGGATAATTTCTTCATTTATGTTAGTAGATTATTAATTTATCAGGTATCTTTATGAAATCCTAACCCTTTATTATATTTCTATGTAATTTATATATTACATAATAATATCAAATAAATTTAATTCATGCAATCATTAATTTCTTCTTCTATAAAATAAATACTTTTTTGATCCCCAGTACTTACAAAATACTGAACTAGCTAGGCAGCTAAAAATAAAGAACAATGAGAAATGACTTTTTATTTTCTTTTCCATGTAGCACATTAGATGTAGATAAAGCATGGAAGCAAATAATTACAATGAAGTTGCCTAACTGAGGAAGTGAGAAGTTCAGCCAGGATTAATAGAGGTCTTTGTAAAGTAACACCTGATTTAGAAATTCAGAAACATTAATGTAGGTGAAGAATCAGGAATTAAAAGTATTCCATGCCAAAGATTCAATTAATCTCTGGTGTTATTTGCATAGAAATGTTAACATTCTAACTAGGTTGCTTGATACCAGGGATGATTTGTATTCTAATACTCTTGTATATAGAACATTCTTAGTATTGGCTTTTCTAGAATGTGAGTATTACATTAGCTTACATTTTATTGCACTGGAATAATGACAAAGCAATTCAAAGAACCTCTGAGTTGAATATAAGTGAAAATATTATCAGTAGAAGAAACTTAGACATTAAAGTTGACTGTACATCTTATCTTCCTTCCAAGGCATTGTCCATTTGCTTGAACACCTGCCATCTTGGAATCTAAACATCTCATAAGAAAAGTAATTTCATTTTAGTTGCTGGAAAAGTCTTCCAAACTGTTTTCCCATTGAACTTATGTATTGTTCTAAGTGTCGATTTTTGAAACAGTATAAAATAAATAAGTCAATTTTTTCTTCTGTATAGCCATTTTGACACATTGTGTATATCTTTAAGATCTAGCTTATGGATTGTAGAGATATTAATTTAGTATTCAGGTGATCTAATCCTTTTATTATCCATCCAGTTTATATGACCTCTTAATCATATTCAACTGTGAAATTACATGTTTCAATTTACATTGTAAAGAATAGAGTATATTAATATCCATTGCTTAGATGGTCATGTTAGAATTTAGGTAGACTAGAAAAGATAATAAAAACAGAAGATGACATCAAAACAAGTTTTGACCAAGTATTTTGATATCCTTAAACTACAGTTTTTATGTATATGTAATAAAGAAAATATCTACTTTACACAGATTTTACTTAGATTAAACAAGTTTGAATTAAAAGTATGCAATGAGTGACTTGTATAGAAAAAAAATAGGCTAAGTCAAGGCAGTCTTCTCTGAAAACATTTATGTTTATTATTTTTATTTTTTTAAAGGTTTGATTTATTCATGAAGGACACAGAGAGAGAGAGAGAGAGACAGACAGAGAGAGAGAGAGAGAGAGAGACAGACAGACAGACAGACAGAGGGAGAGACAGGCTCTGTGTAAGGAACCTGGTGTGGGATTCGATCCTGGGACTCCAGGATCATGCCCGGGCAGGCACTAAACTGCTGAGCCACCCAGGGATCCCTATGTTTTTATTATTATTATTATTATTATTATTATTATTATTATTACTGAGACATAATAGACATATAACATTGTGTAAGTTCAAGGTGTACACTGTGTTGATTTGGTACATTTTACATTCTGCAATATGATTACCACCATAGCATTAGCTAACACTTCTTCATGTCATATAATTACCATTTCTCTTTTGTGATGAGAACAATTAAGGTCTTCGCAAATTTGAAGTGTTTTTTGTGTGCAACCATTTGGGTGTATCTTCATGTTCTGAGATTTTGATGATCCTGGGCCATTTGTCTTTTCAAGTTGCTGGTACTCTTGACAGAGGTGAATTAATAAAATGTGAAGTATTCACATTTTAATGTGAAGAGACAGTATTTGATTGGGATGTGCTTTTAAATCAGTTTCCTCATTGGGTGAAATTAAAAAAAAACGGTCAATTATCTTACACTGTCTTTTCAGTGTTTCCTGTCTGCTTCGGATAAGTTAAAGTTCAGTGGGGCCAATTGCTCAATGATTGGTATTTCTGCACAAGACTTTCTCAGAATCCTATACAATAACTTGGAAAATCCTCTGGTCCAGGTTTGTAAAACAGCTTTTTACACATGATTTTAGGCACTTCTGCTTTTGGCTGCAAAGTCTGGAAGGAAGAAATTATTGGCATGGTTGAACGTCTGGAAAAGCTGTTGACACAATGGCTAATGTAAGCTTGAACACATTTTTTTGATGGTTCCCTTCAATTAAGCTCATTAGTAATTCAATACCATATTAACACATAATAATGATGGAGAAGTCAGTCACAGTACCCTAGTACTTGCAAGTACCCTACACTTGAAACATGCTACTTTTCCTATAGTAGTACCTTGAACTTTAGTAAATCCATTTCTTTAAACTGAAGTTTTCCAATCAATACAATGCACCTAACAGTTCCTACTTCACTAGTTTGTTGGAAAGATTAAAAGAGACATGAGATCTCATGGAAAGCACAAAGCCTAGTGTTAAGCAGACGTACCAGTAAGTATGAACCTTTATTATTATTATTGCTGAAAATGAATGTATTTTTTTATCTTTGTGGTGTTGCAGAGCATGTGGAAAGTGTTTTGTTTTGTTTTAGAGAGAGCACACATGTTCGTGCAAGTGGGGTTGGGGAGAGGGGCAGAGGGAGAGAAGAGAAAGAATCTCAAACAGACTCTCCACTGAGTGTGGAGCCCTACTTGGGGCTCAGTTTCATGACCCTGAGATCATGACCGGAGCTGAAATAAGAGTCAGCCAATTAACTGACTAAGCCATCCAGGTGCCCCAATGATGCCTGGTTTTAAGGAATCATTCTCTATATTATTTAGAGCAAAGTTACGTCAGATTCAGAGATGTACCAATTAGCCAATTAATTATATACTAGTTAAACACTTGTGAACTACAATAATTAGGTAGAATTTTTTCTCTCCATTTCACTAAACACTATGTCCCAGAAAGCTAATTTTACCAAAGCAGATAATTATAAACTATGTTTACATCTCTAGACTACTACATCTCTGTATTTTGGGAAGCTGAGGAATAAAAACCAGATAATTCCTCGTCTTAGAAAAGTATTCATGAACACTTAAAAACTCTTTTCTTGGGGATCCCTGGGTAGCTTAGCGGTTTGGTGCCTGCCTTTGGCCTAGGGTGTGATCCTGGAGTCCCGGGATCGAGTCCCGCGTCGGGCTCCCGGCATGGAGCCTGCTTATTCCTCTGCCTGTATCTCTGCCTCTCTCTCTCTCTCTCTCTTCTATCATGAATAAATAAATAAATAAATAAATAAATAAATAAATAAATAAATAAACCTCTTTTCTCTAGAATGTCATAGCTTTCAGGATTCTAGAGGGGGATCACCCTATGCCTTTTTTCTCCCTGTCTCTCTCTGGTTTTCTATCTCTGTCTCTCTGTGTCTCTCTCCCTTTCTCTCTTACAACACATATAAAGACACACACACAACCTTTTTCCTTTTTTTTTTTTAAAGAATTTATTTATTTATTTATTTATTTATTTATTTATTTGAGAGAGATAGGGAGAGAGAGAGAGAGAGTACAAGCTGGGAGAGGGGCAGAGGGAGAAGGAGGAGCAGACTGTGCTGAGCAAGGGGCCTGACATGGGGCTTGATCCCAGGACCCTGAGATCATGACCTGAGCCAAGGGCGAATGCTTAATTGATTGAGCCATCCAGAAGCCCCACACTTTTTTTTTTTACTAATTGTTGTCTTGATACTTAGTGTCTCTAGTGTAATGGAAAACACTTTTTCTTACCTTTGAGTATTGTTAATGGCACCCTTAATATCTTCTTTGACATCAAGAAATGTATTCATTAAGAGGCATCTAAGAATAGATTTCACTCTACCTAATGATGTTAGTTAATACAATAGCATTAATCAGAATTGGTGGTGATGTTTCCTTTCTTAAGCAATGACATTAAGATTCAATGTATTATCCCAAAATAGCTACCTAAGAAGACTTATAGATACTTTGGGTTAAAGAGGACTCTAGGAATTACTGATAGAGAAATCAAAATCTAAAAGAAATAATGTGTATTTAACAGATATATTTATTTTCAGTCACTGTTACACAGTTATGTTAATTAAACAGCAAATATATTTAAAGTCATATACTTGTTTAACAATGGTACTATATTGACTGTTTTTAGAGATAGCAACAAAAATGAGGATCTCTAACTTGGATTGACATTGATTTCAGAAGCAAATAATTTAGTTATTTTATCCTTATGTGGTTTACATTTTTACCTCATGCCATTTATCCCATCTACAAATGGCCAATTTTTTTGGAAAGGAAAAATAATACTACAAATATCAAGATGTTTTAAATCAAGGAATCTTTATGCGTAGAAGGACCTTTTAATCGACACAATTTTTCTTGGAAGTAGTAGTTCCATATATACAGTTGTTTTATGAATTCTAGGTAATAGTGAATTCTCCAAGAACGGAAAATAACCTTCTTATATTGCTACTGAATACATTGCTAACAATGTACTATTAGGTTCAAGGTTTTACATTTCTTTATCAAGTTTTCAGTTTGTTGCAAAACAGGAAGAAACTAGTAGTTTACATTTCAGTTCAATTATAGAAGTCCATGTGTAGTTAAAATGCTCTACTCTTATTGCAGCTAACACACGAATGGCATATGTAGCCTGAATTCCGTCCACAGTAAGTTTAATGATGTTTTCTGTGTAACGGGTGCTACATGGTTAAAGGGACTGTATTTAAAGCTGTGTCACTGACAAGTGGGCAAGCCTGTCACTTACAACGACAACTCAAGTTTCTAAGAGATTTTGCTAGTTAAAAAGTTACAAAGATATATGAATTTTAAAAACTCAATCACACATAATATCTGGTTTATAACTAGAGTAATATTATAACTTATTTGATGCTTCTTTGACTAATTGTTGTCCAAACTAGATGTAGATTTTGTGTAGTTGAAACTTACACAATTTGAGAGGAGGGATCTTTAAGTATGGGATTCTCAAAAGGGGACCATCCTCCCCAGTCCCTTGCCTGGGGATTTTGGAGCTATCTGGACATTATTTTATTGTCAGAGTTACCGGAATCTAGTGGGTAGAGTATATGAATGATGCTAAGTAACCTATAATGCACAGACTAGCTCCCCACAAAACAGAATTATCCAACCAAAATTGCTAATAGTGCTCCTGTTGAGCAATGCTTCTTTATATTACAGAATGAAAATTCAAAATGTAAAATTAGACACAGGGATAAGTGAGGGACTCTGAAAGATAAGCTTCTTTAATTTCATGGGTAAAACCGTTTCAGCTATTACTCCAGTACAAAATCCCAAATCAAATGTCTTTCTTTTTGGATACTGCATTAGACCTTATAAATTTTCACCTCTGGCTAAAGGTTTCAGAGGAGTGGAGGAACTAATGTGCTTTAAATGGAAGGTCTCTATCTAATGAATTTAAAAGACAACTACATAATACATGATAATGAGGTTGGCAAGCACCATGCTACAATTTGATTAAGTTAATGGAGTCTAGGGGGGAAAATCAGACAGAAACTTCACAAATTGAAGGTAACATTTTTCTAGAAGTAGCAAATTAATGAAAGTAAGAAGTATTTTTAAATTAATTTTTAAATTTATTCTATAACGTCTGTGCTTCATGGTCATTCAAAAGTTTTGCACAACTCTATTAAGGTATATTGCAAGTCATGTGTTCACCCCTTATCCATGATGCATAGCTATGAAGAAAGCATATGCCAGGTGGCCTTGGTACATGTGGCACCAACTCATGCACCACAGTCCCCTTCCCTTCACACACACACACACACACACACACACACACACACACACACACACTTGTTTCGGGCTTTCTAAAAATAGCCTGAGTCTAACAACTGGAATGTTAAAAAAAAATGTAATTTGTATGTAATTTTTCTATATTGTTTATAGTAAATGTAATATGGCTTACATATAGGTTACCTCCAAAGTATCAGGGGAACCACAGGGTATTGGTATCTAGTCTAGCCAAACTCAGACTCTGCTCTACACCACTTACACTTAGTACCTTTTGAGAGGTTCATCACTTAGGACTTTGTGAAATCACTAATTATTTAACTTGTGTCCTTGTGTAACCTTACCTTGTGCAGAGAAACACTGTCAGAATTACTGTTTTATGTTACTTTAAACAGTGTTTCTGCAGTGTGTGCTATTTTGTTATTAAATACAGCTGATTTCAACCTTTCAGAAAGTTAAAAAATAAATAGATATTGCTTTGGTTATTTGAGAGTTTAAATTTAATATGGAAGAAAGAAACTGGGAATATAGAGTTATATATATATGAAATATATTAAATATCTAAAGCAATATTCACTTGTACCTAAAAATAAAACCCATATTAGCTTCCATACTCATATTTTTATTTTTTTCTTTTTCTTTAACAAGTTTCTTGAAAGAGTACTCTGTATTTGCTCTCTTAGTGTTCCAGCTGTATGCAGAGTCCTTGATACATTCTGCGCTCTCCCCTCCTCCCTGCCCCTACACCAAATCATAAATGCTTTCTTGAGGAACATCATTGAGCTCCTAGGTTCCTAGGCTCCTAGATATAAGTGTACCATTAAGTTCCTATTTTCTTGGCATGTCTGTCAATTGACAGATTCTTCTTTACCATCAGTCTTTTTTCATAATTTTCTTTGTTTATTCAAATAATGTTTTCATGTATTAGATATAAACAAAATAAAAAATCAAAACATAAATATTGGTGGGGTTGTGGAGACACTGGAATTCATGCCCACTGTTGGTGGGACTGTAAAATGCTGTAGCCACTATGGAAAACAGTATGGAGGTTCCAAAAAAAAAAAAAAAACCACCTACCTAGAACTACCATACTACCATACCATACAAAAATGCCACTTCTGAGTATATATCCAAAAGAATCAAAATCAGGATCTCAAAGACATATCTATACTCCTGTGTCCATGGCAGCATTATTCATAATAGCCAAGATACAGAAATAACCTAAGTATCTTTTAATGGATAAATTGATAAATAAATTGTTGTGTACATATACAACGGATTATTAACATTATTCCTGAAACATTCAAGGATTTTTTCTTTTTTTTTAGCTAAGATACCATCTCTTTAAGTAAACAATCTTTTAATCTCTAGTGAGTCTGGGTCTGAGTGAAGCTGCCATAAAGGGAGCACCATATGTTTGCACTTAGGACCTGTATCTTCTTATATTGTCATATCCATTGTTTCAAGGGTCTAGGTTCCTTCTTTCTGTTTTTTGTTTTGTTTCATTTTAATCCTTATTTCTTCTCCACTTCCTTTGACCATCTACAAACCAGAATGTATTGTTTTTACTTAATTTTGTATGACTCTTCTATACTTTCCTTCTTTGTTAACTTACCTATTGCTACATTTTCACTTATTATTAATGTTCAACTGATGATGGGACTGCATCTGTAGTGCCAAGACCCCTGCTGTATTTCAGGCTGTATAAACTAGGATACTCTTAGCAGCTAAGTTTCTCTTCTCATTATCACCATTTCCTATAAAGCTTTCCTTTGGCTTTTGTATTTTCTTTTTATATCTTGTATTTTTCTTAAATAAAGCTCCAAATCAATGAATCTCAAACCTTAAATATATATTTTAACATTTACTTTCTTATTCCCCCATATCATTTAAATTATTAACAGCTATTCACTGTCACTTCCTCCTTCTCTTAGTTGTCATTTCTATGGCCATTTTCCCAGCAAATTGTCATCACCATCAAAACAAAACAAAGCCACCATCCTGTTATTTGATTAATATTTCTCATTCTAGTAATTCTACATTACTTAATAAACAACAGGAAACTGTAATGATTTGGAGTTTCAGGATATTTAGTGACATTTCTGGATTTATTTAATCCTTGTAATAACCCAGAATAACATTTTTTATAAAGATTCATTTCACATATTGTAGGCCTCCAATCTTTTGGCATTCTTTTTGATTCTTGTTAAATATTTTGAAATACAAGGTTAGACGAGTAGTGTCTCTTGTGTAATGACAACTGCTAGGTAACTGGAATGGTCTTTTATATGTTTAAAGCTAAAATAGACAAGTAAATCTTCAAAAATCCTGCAAAGAAAAAAAAATCCTGCAAGAGAAAATTGGTGTTATCAGCTCATTTTATCCATATCTGATACTTCACATTTGAAATTAATTCAGGTTTTGCCACACATAGATATTAATGAGATAAATAGAGTTAATTTCAGTTATACTATGATCAATGATATAGTAATTAAATTCCTCATATGTGAGTACCATACCTCACTGGAAATTCGGAACAAGCAACAAATGACAATATAAAAAAGTACAGTATCAAGTTTAAAGTTGTCCATTATCATTCCAATTTAATATGTTATACAAACTTTGACCATCTGGTCTACTTCACAGTATAATTCTTTTTTAAAATTTTAATTGATTAGGAGATCATTTAGGAATGATATTTCCCCTTATAAATACTCATTTTTATGCTCAAGTATAATCCGGGCTGCCCGACATTTTTTCTATTTTAAACTTGGAGATCATATAAAGCATTTGTGTATGATTTGGAGGTCAAGTGCCCTATAATTTAATAGCTGAATAATTAGGATAAAAAAATCCAATCAATAAGAGCTTTTTAAAAATACCTTTTTTGGGGGCAGCCTGGGTGGCTCAGAGGTTTAGCACCACTTTCCGGCCAGGGCGTGATCCTGGAGACCCGGGATCGAGTCCCACGTCGGGCTCCCGGTGCATGGAGCCTGCTTCTCCCTCTGCCTGTGTCTCTGCCTCTCTCTTTCTGTGTCTCAAGAATAAATAAATAAAATCTATTTTAAAGATACCTTTTTTGACAAATATTTGAAAACTCAAGAATATATGCGGGATATAAATCTAAGCCATGAAACATCATAGAGAATTGAACACTTAGGGAACACAAAATCACACCAACACTATTATTAATAATATCGAGGTGATGTCTCTCTCTTTTTATCCATGTCCCTTGTGGTTGCCATCCCTGCATCATCCCATACAAAAAACCAGTGATAAAAATTTTGTTTATCGGTTTCTTTTCTCCTTAATAATTTTATTGATGCGAGGATCTTATAAGTAACATATTACTTAGTTTTGCTCATATTTACTCATTATAAAAAGCTTCAGGGGTACCTGTGGGGGTTAGTTGGTAAGCTTCTGACTCAATTTCAGCTAGGGCATGATCTCAGGGTTGTGAGGTTGAGCTCTATGTGGGGCTATACTGGGTGTGGAGCTTGCTTAAGATTCTCTCCCTCCCTCTCTCTCTCTGCTCCTCCCTCCACCTCTCTCTCTCTCTCTCCCTCTCTCTCTCTCTCTCATAAATAAATAAATAAATAAATATGGCTTCATACTCTATGGAAAGTTCTAGGACTGGCTAGAATATATTTGTAAAATCAGGAATATATTTATATATTTATAAATATTTCTAAATCATGAAACTGTAGTTAGAATATATTTGTAAGATCATGCAACCATAGTTCATTTTCTTAAATATATTAATCTCAGAGTCTCATAGTGGACACATAGAAGAGTTTCTAGGGTATATAGCTGTGAAAGGATTTTTTTTATCTTTGGAATATTTTTATAGTAAAATTATTGGTTTGGATATTTGTACTACTATCTGAGGTTTCCAAAATACAAAACATTTATAACATGTTAAGATATTTAAAAATACTGAATAACATCTTAGGAAGTATAAAAAATTCTACTATAGTAAGCTAAAATATCTGATTCAAAGATTCATCCTGACCTAAATAGCAGGAATGTCTTGCTTGCCTATTTAGAAATCCATAAAAAGAGTCATTAATTGCTATGTTTTTTTCTCAATTAACATAATAATTTATAAGCACTAACTATTTAATGCCTTGATGGAACTCAGAACTATACTCAAAATAAATGGCAATCTACCAGATTGATTTTTCTTGATTATTTTATTAGGAAACAGCATTCTAAATTATTAAAATGTCTTTGAATCACATCTCTAAATTTATACCTTAGAGAAAGATGCAAGAAAATGAAAATTTATGATTTTATTCACATTTCTTTTATAAATGTTCTATTATGCTTAAGAGAAAAGATATGCACGTGGATAACAATTTTTAAGAAATAAAATTTAGAAAAATCCATTCTTCATTAGGAATCTAAGGAAACGTTAGCTTTGTTATGGATACGTAGCCAGTTGGCAAATGTGACTCTTACTTATTGATGAGAGCTGTTTTTAAGTACACAGCTATGATGGAAAGTATAACAGCCATCCATCTAGAAACACTTTACCAACAGAAAAGATAAATGGTGATGGTGATTTCTTTTTCAAGATAACCATGCTTGATAAAACTAAACAAAATGAAGTTTTAAATCATCATAGAAATTCCATTTGCAATTCTATGGACTTCAGAGAACATATGAATGTTGATTTGTTTGATTATGAATATTAAAGTGAATTCAAGTAAGTTGTTAAAATCTTTAAAGTGCATTTAAAAAAACGACAAAATTTTCAGAAAAGTTGTACCTTCCTGCTAGTTGCTAGCCAGACTTTTATATGCTGTCTAAGTAACTCAAACTCTGATTGAACAGGTTAGAAAACGAGGCTGGCAGCGCTGTCACTGGATATTCCCTATCTCTGTGAAGAAATCTCCTGGGGCTACTGTTAATCTGCACTTCTGTGTGCTCTGCATCTGCAGACACTCATTTTTCTTTTTAGACCGCCTTTTATTGCAGTGGAACATTGTACACAATTTCTGCCTTCTTTCTGGCTAAAGACTCTGTGCTCTACGGTTTAGTGCACTAGTGTCCTTTATCTGAGGTCAATACGATGCACACAAAGGGCATGCTTTGGGTGGGTATGTTTTAGCTGAAGAATTAAGGGGAATCTTTCCATTCTTTAAAAAAATTGTCAAGAATCCTATGGCTAAGAAACAGAAAGGAGGTTCTGAACCACTTTACTCAAAAGTGATATGATGGGGTTCAAGAAAATCTAGATCATGCAGATAGATAGATATCTATCTCTTTTTAGATGTGCCATGAACACAAGCCAAACAAGAACACCTGAAAAAAGCTTATCCTCATATAGTTGAGTGTTTACTTACAAAGGATAAGGACCACAACTACAATACCCAAGACAGCAAAACCGCATGGAACCTAAAAGCAAATTTGAGATATTACCTTAGTGCCAAAATTCTTTGTTTATTTCAAAGATAATTTCTTTTTAAAAATCGTTTGTTCCTTTACATATACCTATATCTTTTATAATATACAGGATATGGATGCACCAAAAATGAGTTTTGAAGAGTTGTGGTTATTCTTCTATGTTTAAAATTTTTATTTTGCAGTACTTTCATATTTATGGAAAATTTGCCAAGATACAACAGAGTTTTCATATACACTGGACCTAGTTTCTCATAATAGTAACACTAACATAACTATGGGACTCGTGTCGAGCTGAGAGACTAACACGGGCACCTTCCTTTTGACTACACTTAGGTTTTATTTTGACTCAAACTTTATTTTGACTCACTCTTTATTTTGACTCAAGTTTTTCACTATATGCATTTCCTGTTCTAGGATTCAGTTAAGATTCCCACTTTGCATTTTATCAGCTGTGTCTCCTTAGTTTCCCTGGACTGTGACAGTTTATCAGTTTCCCCTTGTCTTTCATGACCTTGATAGTTTGGAAGGGAACCAGTAAGGTATTTTGATAAGTGCTCCTCAATTGGGATGTGTCTTGTGTCTTCCTCATGTCTATTCCGGGACGACTGAATTTTAGGAAGAATACTATAGAAGTGAAATGTCTTTCTCATCCTGTCTGTGAAGGGATGTATCAGTGATAGAATGGAGCACGCAATATCAACATGACCCATCACTGGTGGTGTTTAACTTGACCACATGATTAAGAAATTGTTTGCCCGGCCTGCTCATTCTGAAGTTTCAATTTTTTCCCTTTCTGTACTCACTAGAAATATTCCATACTCAGGGATGGGTAGGAGGATTAAAATCCACCTCCTGAAGAGGGCAGTATCTACATGTTACATGCAATTTTTTTTTTTAATTTTTTTTTTTTTGTTACATGCAATTTTTAAAGGAAACTTTGTCTCTTCTTATTTGTTTACTTGTTTTTAGTCATTTATATTGGTGTGTTCTTGTTTACACATATTTTTGGTTAAATCCAATACTACATCATTTATTTTGTTCAAATTTTTCTTTTCTTTTAAAATTTTATTTATTTGGAGGAGAGAGAGAGCAAACAGAGAGGAAGAGAGAATGGGGGAGTCTCCCTCAGGGCTGATCCCAGGATCCCAATATCATGATCTTAGCTGAAGGCAGATGCCTAACTGACTGAACCACCCGGACCCCCCTCATCACCCCCACCACCGATTTTTCTAAATCTACCTCTCAGGAGCCTTTCAGCTTTGTTCCTGTGTCCCTTTGACACATGTACTTTCTTTTGGTTTTTGATACTTCCTTATTCTCTGACACAATGAGATAATCCAGGATCATCTTGCATATTCCTGCCCCTACACTATAATCAGTAGTTTCCCCAAGGAGGCATAGGTCCATTTGTTGGAGAAGAGTATATAGAAATGAAGATCTCTTGGGATGTTACTGCTTCTAGGCCCAATCAGCAATCCCAATCATAGGAAATGTGTGTTTGTAGCCTAGTAGATGTACATCTAATGTTTATAATTATCTATCTATCCATCTGTCTTTCTGTCCTTTCATCTACCTTTCTACCTATTAAACATTAAATGTTGCCAACTCTAGTTCAGTGATTTATTCTAGCCTGTCTTTGCTTATTTGTAACTTTTTTTCTTTGACAGCAAGAAATCTGGTTTCAATTTCCTAATATGTATTTACCTTTTCTTTTCAACCCTGGTACAGAGGTAATGTTCTTTCAGAATTTTTAATCCATTCCCTTGTGAGACTCAAATTTACAGATTATAGTGCAGTGTTTATTTACAGTTGTAATTGTCTTATGGTTTCTAATCAAAACATTGTTATCCACAGTTACTTAGGTCATCCCCTTTTTTTCCCCCAAACCTTTTGTGAAGTTATATCATATATTTATAACCCAGATTCATTTAGCACAGTCTGCATTCCATTCCAGCCCAAGATTTCCAACATCCTGATTGGTTGTTTTGTTTCGTTTTGTTTTGTTTGCTCGTGTTGAAGTTCACTTTTTATGATGTACAGTATTATGGATTTTGACAAGTACATAAAGTATCTCCTACACAAGTGCCATACAGAGCACCTTCTGCTTTTACTGACAAAAACGTGTAATTTACACATGTTACTTCCATCTGGAATACTGTCTTTCAGTTCTTGTTGCCAGGTAAATATATGTTCTCCTTCCAAGATTTATGGCAAACATTACCTTCTAGTTGAGGTTTCTCTGACTCAGGATATTTTAGGATCTCCTGCCTCTAGGCTCCCTTCAGCTGTGTGCAGTCCAAATATCCATTTATCTTTATGTTTTCACACTCTACTTTTTCATCTTTGCACAACAATGCAGAGAGCAGAACCTGGACAAATTGTAGCTGGTACTTAGACATGCTACTGAAACAAGTTTCCTGCAATTGGGCAAAAGTCATGGCCACATCTTAGTTTTCCTCTGGTTCTGTCTGTTTTTTATTTTTTATATTTGCCCAAGAGTATCTTGTATCCTTCCTTTTTTTTTTTTTTTTTTGGCACTCATCACTTGATGAATTTTAATGATATTGCTTAATGCCAGTTTTTTTTCCCAGTTTTCAGACCACTCCTACGAGATTGTTGACTACTGCTCCTCACATACATATTAGGTATTGATACTCACAGGTATTTTGTTCTTAGTTTTCACAGAACCTGGTCTACCTGGGAATTCTCAATCTTACCTAAAATAACACTGCCAAGAATTATAACCAATAAAAATATGTCTCTATCCCAAACTTAAGTAGTCACCTATACAATTTTATATTCAACTACCTATAGGGAAACTCTATTACACAAATAACTTAAAGTCATCATTAACTAAGGACAATTTCCCCAAGATCTACTCATCCTACTCTATTGACCATACTAATTAATGGTATTGCTATTTATTCTTCTAAGTCAGAAAGCTAGGCAATCATTTTCAAATTCAAATACAGATTTTTAGTAATCCGTTTCTAATTACCATCTTTCTGTATAGTGTATTTTCACCAGGAATCATTTAATCCCTTCTGAAATTGTTCATATATTGATTTTATCAACGTTGTATAATTTCTTATCCCCCACTTACCAACACCCGCACTTTTGTCCTTACTGAGAATAAATTTTATGGATGAGGATTACAGTTTTTCCCTTACTTTCACCCTGAGCCTCCCTTGTCACCTACTTGCATTGGTTTGCTCATTTGGAAGAAAAATAAACAAACTGTCATTCAGTCAAATACAAAATCACACTAACTGGTTCCCCCTTAATTTCAGAACATCTCCCTTAAGTGCTGCTGCTACTTCTAAAATTTGTTTTCCTATAAACTTATTCTCCCATATGGAATTTATAACTTGTTTTCTGATGAATACTCAAATATTACCTTAGAATCACAGATATTATATATGCTCATATTTTTCTTTGAGGCTTTTTTAACATGCCAAGAAATCATGGCATGGTATGACACCTTGTTGGCTTTAATTATACAAGTTGAATTAAGATGGAATCCTTTCTGTTAATAAATAATTTTATGCATTGATTTATTTGATATGTGTGTGTTTGGTAACTAGGAATGCTGTTCTTTATTATTATGGAATTTTTTTATAATTCATTTCCATAAGTGGTTTTAAGACTTCTTTATCCAATTATTGTTTTTTTGCAGAAGTATCATATTTGGAGGGGATTGATGACTTATACTCATAGCATGATGTAGTATTTTTACAGATTAGGGGTTGTGTCTGAGAAGGACTCTCATGACAAATTCACAGAAAAGGGAAAACTTACCGTACAATCCAGAAACAAATATACAAAATATTAGGACTTTCCAGTGAAATGAGGTAAGGACATGGCCAATGACAGATGGAGTTACATTGAAGCTCAAGAAGAAAGGGAAAATATGTGTCCTGATATCATATTATCATTAATATTTATTAAACATAACTTTTAAAAACAGCTTTATATTTACAAAAATATTGAGAAGATAGCACACAAGGTTTCCACTTACTACACATCCAGTTTCTACTATTAATAAATATGGCATATTTATTATAATTAATAAACCAAACATAATACCTTTTAGTTTACTGAAGTCCACAGTTCATTTAGATCTCCTTATTTTTTTTATCTACTGTCCCTTTTCCATTCCAAGTCCCATCAAGGATACCATGTTACTTTAATTTGTCTTATTTCCTTAAGCTATTCTTGACACTGCTAGTTTCTCATTCCTTGATTTTTTTTTTTTTTTGTGATTTTGGTGTTTACCTCATTAATTTTTTAAATCTTATTTTAGTAAGTAAACACTCCAAAGAATAACTCATTGTGAAAAAAATTTCTCTTCCTGATTTTTAGAATCTGATGATATTGAATGTCTTTATAAAAAATTCAGTTCATTTACATGTCAACAGCTTCAGAGGGAAAATAAGACAAAAATATCTTAACAATTATATGGTACTATAGAGTGATGTAGTTTATGCCTTCTTTACATGTCCTTCGAAAATTTAAAACAACCTAAAAATCTATGCCCAATGAGCTCTTTATTTATTGGGTGTACATTCCAGTTCCAATTTTTTTTTTTTATGAACTGACAAGTATGTTGGCTCATTTAGTATCTTTTCTTTCAAGATTTGGAAATATTTTTTAAAATTTCTTTATCCTAAATCAGACAAATTTTTTGAAACAGAACCTGTAAGATCTAAATTCTACTTGCTTTTCCTTCACACCATTTTCCTATAAGGGGTAGTTTAGCATTGCTGATTTTTTTTTATTTGAATTTTTATTTATTACTTATTTATTTATTTATTTATTTATTTATTTATTTATTTATTCATGAGAGACACATAAAGAGAGGCAGGGACATAGGAAGAGGGAGAAGCAGGCTCCCTTTGAGGAGCCAGATGTGGGACTTACTCCTTGACCCCCAATCATGCCCTGAGTCAAAAGCAGATGCTTAACCACTGAGCCATATAGGTGTCCCCCTGATGTTTGTTTTTAAAGAACTACAGGAAATAATAGTTAAGAGAAAATGTATGACACCTTGGAATTATTTCTTTCTACCATGAAAATCTCTATTGGGGTGACACATAGAACTCTTTTGTCCATCAGGAATCAGAGATGCTTAGGTCAAGCATAGTAAATACATGAGATGCAAAAATGAATAGCTATGTCTCTCCTTCAGAGGATATTGCTGTCCCAGTCACATGCATTGCAGCCACGCATACAAATATAGTGCCCACTCTATGCTAAAGACTGTGACAGGATTTAAATATTTTAAGAGTTGTTGTCCTCAGGAAGCTTGCAACTGGTAGGACAGAGATTATTTCAGGTTTATATGTTTTGTACAAAAACATGTATTGGTTGCTATAGGAGTATAGTGGCTAGAGCTTTAGCCTGCTTAGTATGAAAAGCCTAATGGACATTCATACCTAACACTCTAATAGTACTAAGGAAAGACCTTTTCCCTTCAAGTGCCCACATAAGTTAAATCCACCTGCCTTTCATGGTTTTGTGCCAGAACATTTCTGGGAATAAAATCAAAGTTGTGTGTATGAATTTTGGCCAAGACGTGATTTTATAATGCAGATGGCACACCTGTGCAGTAGCCTGGTGTTCATCTCATTGCCATCCTGAAAAATGAGCACAGAAAGAGTAAATGGAATTTGATTAGCAAGTCTTCTTTTTTAAACAGATGTTGTGCCTGATATAAATTATTCTTTTAGAATTTCTAACATATGCCAAAGTATTTATCACAGATTAACTGCATGAACTTGCATGCGATTACCAGGCTTTCTGAGTGTAAGATAGGTGGATGCATTTTCCACAATTCTGATCAAAAGCTATATGAGATTATCTAATTGTAATTCAGATGTGAACTAGGGTTTATTTAAAACCCTAATAAAATATTGTATGCAAAAAACTGAAACATCTTCTTTTTTTTTTTTTTTTCCTTCGCCCTACTTTAGTGTAATTGATGCTGAAAAATTCTGGTAGAGTTATTTTACCTTGTGTTACAGATTTACCTTAGAATTAAACATTTCCTCAGAATTGCTCAAAATATTTATATTTCTCCTCTCTTGCTTTTAGTTGTCCATCTCCTTCACAAATGAGGTCCTTAGTCCCAGAAATTACCCATTACATCATTAATTTGTATTATTGGTTTGTTGGAAATCATCCAATACATATTTCCAAATCAAGCAGGAGCTTACTAAGCATAAAAGATTTTGAAACATAACAATGAAAATAGTGTTTTAAAATGAATTTATTTGCTTTCTGTATTGTTTTAAGTCTCATTTAAGACATAAGAGATTGTGTGTGGGACAAATGGGTAATTTCCTCATAATTGTGATTAATATTTTTCCCATGCTTCTATTATATTAAAATTAACTTATATTAAATTTACAATTTCAAAATATAAGCACTAAGGGATATGTACCATTAGAGAGAAATGAGCTAGCTATTAATATTAGATACTACTAGTTTTGTTGGTGTGACATGTAAGATAACTTCTAATTTGGGGGCTATTAGAAAGAGGAGTTATATTTTCTCATTAATTTGTTCTTTAGCAGTTTTCTTTAATTTTTAAAGAAAATCAACCGGAAAAAATCAATGTCAGAATTATATTGCTTCCATACAAACTCTGGGTTGAGCCTAGTGAAGTTATAGTTGCCATGGTAACAGAAGTGTGCTCTTTAAACAGTTTCTATCCTAACTACCCTGCTACTTATACTGAGTGATTTCTTCAAAAATAGGACTCGTGGGAGCGTAGTTATGAGAAATTGTATTCTCTATAAGGATACATATCCACATAATTTGTTGGGAGTAACTCCAGCATATGGAGGTTAATTAGATATAAATGTTGCCAACATGAATTTTAAAACCACAGTGTTCCCCCAGTAAGTAGCCAAATGTGAGGAAATGTAAAATGTAGAGGTATCCGAAAGAGAGAACTCAGATGACACTGGAACTGATACAGACATCTTTCAGATTTATGAATCAATATGGAAATATCTTTCAGAAAGTGTGAAGATGTTACAGAAATTTATATGCTAGATTTTTGCAGGTCAAAATAGGTGCAGCATGTTTAGCAAATTGCTTCAAAAAGATATAAAGCAGGAATTTTCCTTTTAAAGTGTTTCAACATATTGAAGTAAATAAGGCTCAAATCTATATCATCTTCACGGTGATAACTTTCATATCATTCCATTACCACCCAAATTTTTAAGCTACTGACAGACTAACTATATTACAGCTCTGCATTTTGATATTTTTATTTTGCTCTAATTTCAAGGAAAAGTTTCTTTCAAAATATTTTTTCTCACAAATGAAAATTTATTATTGAGCCACCTATATATGGCTACTTTCCACTCCTGGTGTTTTACTAGACCTGTTGGTAAAATATAAAGCTTTTCTATATGAAAAAGAATGGATCTTGAATCATAAATCCATCACTTACTACCTAGGTGATTTGAGGCAAATCACTCAAACTTTCTGACAGTTAATTTCCTTACCTCCAGTATAGATATAACAATAATAGTTAACCATTTTGGTTCATTATTATGCCAAAAAAAGTAAATATGACAGTTATATTACCCTGGGGTGCTATGACAGGTTTTCAGAATGAATGGCTTCGACAACAGAAATTTATTTCCTCAGAGTTTTGGAAGTCAAAGATTAAGGTCACCATCAGGCTTCAGTGTCTGGTGAGGCCTCTCTTTCTAGCTTGCAAACAACCATCTTTTTGCTATATTCTCATGTGACCTTTCTTCTGTGTGTATGTGGAGAGAGATCTCTGGTTCTCTTCCTCTTTTTATCAGGACACCAGTCCTATCAGCTTAAGACCCCATCCTTATGACCTCATGTACCTTTTATTACATTCTTGTAGTCACTATTTCCCAATATATTCACATTTGGAGTGAGGGATTTGACATATGAATTTGGCAGGAGGGAGGCACAATTCAGTCCCCAGCAACAGTACTTTGCAAACTGTAACTCCAGACTAAATCTTGATTACTTATTTCTGTGCTTTCTCTTGTTACAGGAGTGTCCCCCTTAGGCAACCACTGACAAACATTACAATTTGAGCCAAACTAGTCCACCAAGCCAATAAACTCTATACACACTCTTTGTTTTCATGTATGTTTAACTAATTGAGCCAACTAGACCACTTTAAACAAACAAGCAAAAAAGTGAGTCTCACACTTTAAAAAGCATCTCTTTAAGAACAGTGGCTCTTTATCATTTACGAATTATGGTGACTTTTAGTTATTGTTTCATCTCTTCATTTTAGCTGAGCTCTATTCAATGACTTTAACTAGTTATATCATCATTAGTTCCCTTGACTCCAGCTTAAGTGATACTCTTGTGTTCCATATTTATTTTGTAGTTTGCATTCATAACCATTGCTCTTTCTTTTGACCAAGCTATTGGTACGAGGTAGCTCATGAAATAGAAAATAGTTTGCTTTTTTATACAGGTAGAGAAGGTACGTGTCAGAGGGAAAAAGGGAGCCCAAAGGGATTACTATTAGGTCTGTACTTTGGGGCTAAGGCTCGGCAGCCTCCATAACTGAAGTGTAAGGAATGGCTGCCAGGGCACTCCAGGCCTGGAAGCTTCCCACCACAATCCTGCCCCGCAAACATGAGCTTGTCATTTTTGGACATCTTATGGTTCCATTATAAATGGGACTCAGAATTCTACACTAGGCAAAACACTGTTAAATATAAATATCCTATTTTCTCCCCACCCATCTCTATGTATTTTAAAACAAGCCAAATCATTTCTATGCATATAAATACATGCTGAGTAGAGTGGCACTGTTTTAAATATCTGGAGAATAATGTGACCTTGAGAAAATGCATGTCTTGTCATTGAGAAGTCAATCCACGGAGGATGCAGCAATTGCCGTGACACGACTAACCTGACACAGGATAGAAACTTGATGACGATAAATGACTATAGAAAAAATTAATTTGGGGTGTAATGAATCATCATAAGTTTTACATTAGAAGGCGAAGACCATATCCTTACAACTTCCTTGTAAAGCCAGGAGAACAAGTGAATAAACAACTGAACTTTTTAATATCAAATGGAGAAATAACAATTAATGAAAAAAAAAGTGTAAGATAGAGTTTATGCATAGTGTTTAAGTAATATTATTAAAGTTTTTCTAGTCAATATTTTATTTAAAAGGAATATCCTAAGAATAAACTACACTGTTGCTTTTTTTTTGTTAACTTGACTCTATTTCATTATGGTTTATTGAGGAACAGCATATTAAAGCATGATAGGAAGTAGTAAAAGAAATATATAATTTGTAAATCTGAAGGCATTCTTTGAAACTAAACCTATAACTATAAGACAGTAAATTCTCTTCTGTTTTGTACCATATTGACACATCCTTTATTTCAATTTTCCTCCTCCTTAGCTGTTTGTACCATGCTTTGCTCTGTCCATGTGCTATTTATAACAGGGATAGTTAACCTGTTCTGTGTCTGTCTATAAATGCAGCTTTCTATTGAAGCTGTTGTTCTTTTATACCATTGGAACTATACATTTTAAAATGTTTTGGGATGTTTCATTATTTAGTCAGCAGGTTGATAGGGGAAAAAAATGAGCCATATGTTCCTTAAATTGAGAGAACATTTTGTAAGGAATCAAAATATGAAAAAAAAAACTGTATATTTTAAATTGACTCCAAGTTATGATGTCTTTTGAAATGAACATTAAAAACTCCCCAAAGTAACAAGTCTTGTGGCAAATGTATATTTATAAATTAGATGTAGCTGTTAGTCAAACATTTGGAAAAGAAAAAACTCTTTTTTTGTGCCAAGTTTTGTACCTATATAGTCTTTTTCCTCACGGGGTAATAATCACATCAATATATATTAAAACATATTTCTGACAATCATTTGTATAGAAATAAAATATTATTAGGACTGAGAAATGATTTATATGCAAAATCATTTGAACCCTGGAAAGATAGCATCTATTGATAATTTTGTCCAAAACTATGAAATAATATTAATAAATCATAGGGATTATTTTTCTGCTAAACTTAAATATTTAGCATCTAAAACTTGAGAAGTATATTTAAATATTACACCCATTATTTAGATTTAAAAATATATTTTGAATATTTAAATCTAAATACATGTATTGTAATGTTGGCATGTAATATATATTTTCTAATCTTGTACTTTAAAAGATATAAATATCTTTTTAAATGATTCAGCCAATTCTTTTCTTACATCTTCAGTTTAAGTTTATCACATCAAATACCAAAACATTGTGTTTCTTTTGACTAAAATTTGGCAGGATATTAAGAATTTTGTTTCCATTAGCACATGGATCCTAGAATCAGTTCTATTGTTCACAATCAACTATAACATTTGGTTATGTACAAGGCTAATTTTTGTGCACTAACCTTATGACTTTAGCTTAATATATCTCTGTAGATCCAGTACAAACAAAAAACATATTATCCTAGGATTTATTAGTAAATATTCCAGTTCTCCAACAGGACTGGAAATAGTCCCAGAAATCTATCTCAGTCAGGGTCCTGACATCATCTTAGAACCTTTTTCTAGAGCACAGAATGCCCCTTATATCAAATTCCTGTTAGTCCCTGGTGAAGGAACTGGTTCAAATTGCTTGGCCATCCTGAAGTGATAGCCCTTGGGAGAGCAATCCTGAGAGACATACTCCTTTTATCCTAAGGATGTTATAATGCAATTTATTTGAGTAGCTCTTTTTTTTTCTAAGATTTTATTTATTTATTTATGAGAGATACAGAGAAAGAGGCAGAGACACAGGCAGAGAGAGGGAAAAGCAGGCTCCATGCAGGAAGCCTGATGTGGGACTCAATCCGAGGTCTCCAGGATCACGCCCTGGGCTGAAGGCAGGGGCCAAACTGCTGAGCCACCCAGGCATCCCTAATTTAAGTATCTCTTACCAGGTGGCAGTGTTACAGGTGGATAGTGGATTCCCAGAGTTCACCCTAGACATGGATATATGAAAAAGTTCAAACAACATACTGAGGAATTCAATCATAAATTAATATATAACAAGGTGACTTCCTATGTCAGAGTCATTATCTCAGTGTCAATATCTCTAGAATCTTTGATACTAACTAAAATGTAGTAATAGACAATTCATTTGAATGACTATAGAAGGTAATAAACAAGATTAATAAAATAATCTTGGGGCAAAATATCAAGAAACAGAAATACTGTGACTGTTAATTTTATGTGCCAACTTGACATCACCAGGCTATAAGATACCCAGATATTTGGTTAAAATATTATTTGTGCGTGTATGTGTCCAATAGAAAGGCAAAAATGCAGAGACCAGTTGAATTCTATCCATCTGAGTGAGCTGCCACATAGTTGCTCTCCAGCCCTTAGTACTCTTGATTCTCTTCAGGCCTTCACACTCATACTGGAATCTATATGGTAGGCTCTGTGGCTCTCAGGATTTCTTAGCATACTACCAGCTTCCTTGGGTCTTAGGTTTATAGAAACCAGAGAGAGGAATTTCTCTGCCTCCATAATTGTGTGAGCCAATTCCTTGTTTGTTTGTTTGTTTTGTTTTCTTTCTGTTCATTCTGTTTCTCTGAAGAAACCTAACTAATATAAATATATTGATATTCTCAAAGTTTTCCTGGTTAGCCTTTGTTTTTATCCCAGTGTTCCACACTCCTGTATTACACATAATGTTCTATTCACTGGGAGGAATCTCTAGATTTTGACTTATCCAGAAAAATTAATGTTACACATTCAATTAAAAATATTATCACATGAAGTTGTAGGATCAGATTCTCAGTATTTTCCTTTATAATATCTTATATTTTAAAATAGTATCTTATACTTTGATCTGCTGATTTCCTCAGCTTCTAATCTTAAAAATTTAGAATCTTGAATTAGATCACTTGAATAGCAATTTATCAAGATTAATTTCACTTGCTTTAGCTAAATAGTCCTTGTTTCTTTGTGCTTTATATACATTTTGTATTAAAATAGAGAAAAATATTGTAATTACTGGAAACCTTATCAGTATTATATTAATTTAAATATATATTTAATATACATATATTTGTATATATTCATTGCCAGGAATATTTTGAATGATTTTTTTATTTCAGCACATGCTTAAGAAATACTCAGTATGTATTACATATGATATATTTTTATAAGTTATAGAGAACAATTATTGAGGGACATAAACACAGATCCTGCCCTCATGGACTAGGTAAGACAGAAACAAATTTTTTAAGTTAAAAATTCATTTGCAAGATGTGAAAAATCTACCTTCAACCTGTGCTCATCAAGAGAACAGAAAATGATAAAGCAAGAAAGAGGCTCACCTGGCTCTTTGTCAGGGTAAAATGGGGTCTAAGCATATTACAGTGGTCTGAGTTGGGAAGGCAAAAATTATAGTTTGGGACTGCTTAATTTGCAGAAATTCTTAGATCAAGATGTTGAAGAGGAAAGAGCTGAGTCAGATTGGGGGATGACATTCTGTATTGGTTTCCCTGCTGGTCCTGGTCCTTGCACATTTATTTATTTATTTATTTATTTATTCATTCATTCATTCATTCATTCATTCATGAGAGAGAGAGAGAGGCAGAGACACAGGCAGAGGGAGAAGCAGGCTCCATGTAGGGAGCCCGATGTGGGACTCGATCCTGGGTCTCCAGGATCATGCCCTGGGCTAAAGTCGGTGCTAAACCACTGAGCCACAGGGGCTGCCCCTTGCACACTTTTAAAGCAAGATTCACAACATAACAAGAGAGCAGTTGCTGTGAGATTTAGAAATTAAATGCTGAGGCATTTCAGAAAAATGCTGGAATTCCAGACCTTTCAGAACGGAGAGACCTACCTCACAATTCATCCAAGAAATTCAGTCGAGCCTCTTTAGGAGAAAGGACAATAAATAAATGTTACACGGTAGGAATGAAGTTACAAAGGAAAGAATACCTGCTCTAAAAATAAAATGAAACCTTGTGGGATACAAAAGTTCTGCAGTGATTTAACTCTCCGGCAGAACAAATCTCAACACCCTTTAAAAGAAGACAGATGTATACAATGTATAAATCACCATGCTAATTATACAAACAAGATATGCAAAAACCAGATGTGGATCACTAAATTTCATAATTTTTATTTATGTTCTAATGATTTTCCATATACATAATGACATAATTTGAAAATAAGATAGTTTTATCTCTCCCTCTGTCTACTTTTTATAACTTTCTTTTCATGCATTATTGTGTGTGCCAAATAAAGTAGTATATCATTCTTTTTCTATAAATTGAGATTTTTTTGAAAATACATATTGTAATCTTTAAAGCATCAATAAAACCAATAAAAATATAGGTAAAAAGCCTTGAAATAAATAGAATAGTACAGCTATAAATATCTATCAGTCTACTTATTTAAATATCAGAAAAGAATTTCTAAAAAGTCAGAGGGAGGATAGGAAAGGAAAGAAGATGAGGCAAATAGGAAATAAAGAGCAAAACCCAAATAGCTCAATAATTATTTTAAAATATAAACTCTAGGGATCCCTGGGTGGCGCAGCGGTTTGGCGCCTGCCTTTGGCCCAGGGCGCGATCCTGGAGACCCGGGATCGAATCCCACATCGGGCTCCCGGTGCATGGAGCCTGCTTCTCCCTCTGCCTATATCTCTGCCTCTATCTCTCTGTGTGACTATCATAAATAAATAAATAAAAATTTTAAATAAAATAAAATAAAATAAAATAAAATAAAATAAAATAAAATATAAACTCTATTTATATGTTGCCTATATAAGAGAAATAAGAGGGACACTTTAAGTATTGAAAGTAAAAAAGTGGGAAAAGATAAATCATTCAGGCGTTAAACATTTTAAAATATGAGTGACTATTAATATTGAACAATATAGATGTCAAGATAAGAAGTACTAATTAAGATTTAAAAAGTGGAATTTCATCATGGTAAAATGAAAAATTTATTAAGAAAAATGTAAGAATCCTAACATAAATTCTTCTAGTGAGACAGTTTTAATGTATATGAAACAAGGCTCCTGGGTAGCTTAGTTGATTGTCTGACTCTTGATTTCCTTGATTTCAGCCCACGTCATGATTTCAGGGTCATGAGATGGAGCTCCAAATCAGGCTTTGTGAGGGCATGGAGCCTGCTTAAGATTCTCTCTCTCTCTTTTCCCCCACTTGCTTGTATACACTCCTTCCCTCTATCTCTCTCTCTCTCTGAAAAAAACAAAACAAAATCATATAATATTAAAGGAAGAAAAAAAAAAAACCAAACCTGCAATCACAGAGATTTGCCATCACTGCCCCAGTGATTAACAGAATAAATAAACTTTTTAAAAAATATTTTTATTTATTCATTCATGAGAGAGAGAGAGGCAGAGACACAGCAGGCTCCATGCAGGGAGCCTGACGTGGGACTTGATCCTGGGTCTCCAGGATCAGGCCCTGGGCTGAAGTTGACACTAAGTCACCTGGGCTTCCCTAGAATAAGTTAACTTAATAATCACTAACAATATAAAAGATTTGAACAAAAATTGTCTATCAGACTTACTATTCAACATTTATTAAACACTATACCCAAAAGCTGCAGAAAACATTCAACAAAATAGCTAATATCCTAGGCCATTGGAAATATTTCAAGGAATTTTAAATCAGTAGAATTACAGATAGGTTAAAAATGTCATAAGATACCAGTTCAATATAGAAAAATCTGTTTTATTTCTAAATAGTTGCAGCTCCAAAGTGGAAAATAAAAATTCAATTTGTGAAAAGATGAAATATATAACAATAAGGATTAATGCTATTTAAAAATTTTCCACTGAAAATTATAAAAACATTGGAGATGAAAAATTAAAAATAAATAAACCAAATACCATCGTTAATAATTGAATTTAAGATGGTTGTCTTCAAATTGATTTATGGGTATAATGTAATTCCAATAAAAATCCCAACACACTATTTCATACCAATTAAAAAGTTGATTCTTAATCTTACAGGGAAAATGAAATGAAAAGAATAAGCAAAACAATTATGAAAAAATACAAAGTTGGAGGGATCAAACCAGAATGGATTCCAGACAAAAGCTGTAAACAGTATCTCATACCATACATAAATTAATGCATAAGGATTTATAGTACAAATTTATAGTCTTCATTTGTCTAAGTAATCTAAATATGGGCAAAAGCTATAAAGCTACTAGGAGAAAATATAGAATATATTCATAACCCTAGATAGGGTTTATATTCAACATATGTAAAGAAATCCTTCAAATCAATAACAAGACATTTAAGGTAATAAAAGGTTAACAAAAGACCTGAATAGATATCTCACAAGGAAAAATATATGAAGGCCTCAAAAGTGTATGAAAATGTGTTCGGCATCATTATTCATCATTAGTCAGCAGGGAATGTAATAGATTCAACTCCACATTCACTAGAAGAGCTAAAATTTAAATACACTTAGCAACATCAAATTTTGGTGAGGGTGTGTAAGAACCAGTACTCTCATTCATATACTGCTAGGAGCTAGGGTAAATTAGTGCAAACAATTTACTTTTTTCCTTTTGTTTTTTAAAGTTAGGTGTTTATCTACCTATGACCTGGCAATTTCACTTTAAGGTATTTTTTCAAGAGAAGTTTTTTTAAAAGTCAATAGAAGATTTATATAAGAATGTTTATAGAAGCCCATTTAAACATATAAGAGGGTCATATTAAAGCACATGTCTAATAAACTAGGGATCATTATAAAGGGACATGATTTAATAAAAAGAGAAGTAAAATTATAGCAGGAAATACTGTCTGTGGAAAACTACAGAAACAGAAAATAAACTTAACCCCAAGGTCTCTAGTAGCCAATGCAAAAAGTGAATATAATGAGCTACATTGTTATTATTGTTTATTAGAAGGAAGGATGCTTAAAAACCAGATAATGTAATTATTTCCTGAAATAAAATTCTACACATGATATTAAACAGTATGAAGAATTATAACCTTAATGGTATTTGCATCAAGCCCAGAGTCAGTACTCTTAAAACCGCTTCTAAATTTTCATCACCCAAAGATAAAAATATGATATCATAATTTCCAATGCAATTCAGTAAGGATTCAGAACTCTCTGGTTTAGGGTTTTACTGTGATTGCATTTAATAGAAGACAAATTTTGGATTTGCTGACATGTATGTGTTACCTTCTATTAATTCTAGATTCCACTCTGACTGCAAGAAAATAGCCCATGTTAACATGGGCATCCATGTGTTCACAAGTATTCACTTGTATACACACCATGGCTGTAGTAAGGACTTGTGCTTATCTTTTAGACTTTCTCTTAGTCACAGAGGTATTTAACTATCTCAATAGTAATCCCATGGAATATCCTTGTCTGTTTGATGCTTCCATGTCTATTTCATAGCTTTCTGGATATTTCCCTTTGTTTTTTTAAAAGATTTTATTTGTGAGAGAGAGCACAAGCAAGGGGAGTGGGAGAGACAGAGGGAGAGGGAGAAGAAAACTCCCTGCTGAGCAGGGAGCCCAATGTGGGGCCTGGATCCCAGGACACTGGGATCATGACCTGAGCCAAAGGCAGACGTTTAACCAACTGAGCTACCCAGGTGCCTTTAGATATTTCCATTTATGTATTTATGTATTTATAGAATATTTTATTTATCTATTCATGAAAGACACAGAAAGAGAGGCAGAGACATAGGCAGAGGGAGAAGTAGGCTCCCTGCAGGGATCCCAGTGTGGGACTTGATCCCAGGACTCTGGGATCACACCCTGAACCTAAGGCAGACACTCAACCACTGAGCCACCCAGGAGCCACCCAGACACCCCTAGATATTTCCCTTTAAACCATAGTGTTGTCAAATGGTACATTCTTAGAACATGTCAATCTCTTTAACCCTTCCTAGCACATCATGTTGAGCTCACCTGTGGTTAGAGTTGTACATGTATTCAAACTTTATCTTTCCAAAAAGTCTCAAACATAGAACTGCAAACTCAAAACACTACAAAATATATTTGCATCAAGTTCCTCAAACTCAAAATTTCCAATGTCAAAGTACCTCAGATACTCATATGAAAATATGAATACATCTTATATCAGAGAACTACAAACTCATAGTACCCAAAGTGAAAATCATCAAAACTTGTTTATCCTCCTTTATCCACTCCACAGTAAACTATGTTGCATTATTTTTCAGACAAGAACTATTGGGACTGTGGATTTTATTTTTTCAAAAAGAAGATATTTACTTACTTTATCAATTCTCCTACTGCTCTAGATCAGATTTTTGTTATAGGAATGATCTAAGAATGTGCCTTTTGGGCCAAACAGGAGGAACAGAATCTAATAATATGTCACATTCTCTTGTGTAGGAAAAATATAATTCAGAATCAAAAGAAGCAATCAATAATTGGATCCAAAACAATGATAAAGCAACCTGAATAATCTCAGGACAAAAATGAACATTAGAAATTTTTGTACTTGATCACCAGGAACTTGAGTTTGGGGGATCCTATACTGATAGAGCATGGGCTGGTACCTCCTGTTCATTCTTTTTTTAAAAAAATTATTTATTTGACAGAGAGCACAAGTAGGTGGCATAGAAGGAGAGGGAGAAGCAGACTCCTTGCTGAGCAGGAAGTCAGATGCAGGGCTGGACCCCAGGACCTTGAGCCAGAGGAAGACTTTTCTTTTTTTTTTTTAAGATTTTATTTATTCATTCATGAGAGACAGAGAGAGAGAGAGAGAGAGAGAGGGAGAGAGAGGGGGAGAGAGAGAGTCAGAGACACAGGCAGAGAGAGAAGCAGGCTCCATGCCGGGAGCCTGATGTGGGACTCGATCCACTGTCTTCAGGATCACACCCTGGGCCAAAATCGCTGGGCCACCTGGGCTGCCCCTGAGGAAGACTCTTAACTGACTGAGCTACCCAGGCTCCCTGCTCCTGTTGTGTCTATAAAAGAGGCCTCAGCTTGACTTTTATAATCATTAGAAATATTTTCTTGAAATTCTATAGATCCAAATTTTGTATACTGATCAAATTCTCAGGACTATAAACAATCTCAGCCCACCAAGAAAGTTACCCTGTAAGACATTGTTTAAGATTGTAAAATAATTTCCTCAGGGGATTATTTTCTTTAACACTGGATAATTTAAAGTTAAATATAAATAATAATAATTAAAACATGAAAATATTTCAGGAATTATCTCTATATTTTAATCACTAAGCAGCTCTAAGAAATTCAAGTGTAATAGAGTATCAAATAAATTACTCTTACAGATAAAAAATTAAAATATTGAGTTTCAGATTTTGAGTTTAAAAATAAAAGAGAACTGTAAATTTTTAAATACCACTGACCTGTCTAGAAAGCATAAGATTAGCCATATTTACTTGCTTAATTTATTAAATTTATATGTGGGAAAGCTTTGTTTATTGGTGCTTAAAAATCTAATATATTACCTTATAAATGCTTTTTAAAATATTTAATTTAATTATAGAAATTATATAAGCCCTTAAATCTAATTGCTACCATTTGCTAGAATTATATATCATGTGACGTGATTGGTTTGTCAAGTTGAACTAAAATATGTGTTTAAATATATATATGAACTTCCTAGTTTCTCATTTTTCAGTTAAATGTTAATTTCCATAACTTTTTTATGTTATACTTAATGTTTTATGTTCAACTAATAAGCTGAGTTCAAGGTTACTACAAAATTTGCATTGGCAGCTCTTTTTTTTGTCATTTAAATTATTGTTATTGTCTTCATAATGTTTTCCACATCCACAGTTTTGTAGTCATTAAATCTTTCTCAATTCAGTAGACAGAAACAGTCTTCTGCTTAAAACACTGATAATCCCTTGTCTCCACATAGGGAACTGGAGATGGTGGTTATGAGTGAGTTTAATTGCACCACCTTTGGCCTCAAGTGAACATAAATGTGTTTATATACACAGTTGACCCTTGAACAACACAGCAGGTGGGGGTGACAACCCCTTTCACAGTCAAAAATCTGCATATAACTTTTGACTTCCCCAAAACTCTATTAATAGCCTATTGTTGACTAGAGGCCTTACTGCTAACAATGAACACATATTTTATATGTTACATGTATTATGTACTATAGTTTTAAATAAAGTAAGCTGGAGAAAATGTTACTAAGCAAATCATATGGAAGAACAGATGTTTACAATAGAGTGGTATAAAAGATATGCATATAAATGAATCCACATAGTTTGAACTGATGTTGTTCCAGATATTATATATCTATATCTATATCTATATCTATATCTATATCTATATATATATATATATATATATATATATATTTAGTTAGTTAAATACATATACATTTGTGTGTGTAAGTAAAAATATTGATTTTTCTAGGAAGGGAGACCAAAAATTTAATGAGATTCTCAGAGAAAAGGAACACAAATATGAAAATCACTGATCTTTAAGATCAAAGTATGAGTCTTCAATTTTCACAAAAGGACCTCTAAGAGCTCATGTTCCCAAATGTCTTTATCTTATTCCAGAACTCTTTCCCTACACACTCTTGACACTCAGAATTACCATATTTTCTCCACACGCTATGCTATTACACAGCTCTGTTATTCTTCTTGTATTTTTTTATTTTCTCACATTTCTTAGGATTTATTGTCTTGCTAACACTTTCTCAGTCATCTTGTAGCCCAATTTCAGAGGCAATGTCCTTGAGAAAATTCTTTCTTGAATCTCAAGATGAATCAATTGGCCCTCATTACACTTTCAAAGCACTTTGTGAGTACCTTAGTGTTAAGATTTTCTACATGTCATTACAATTACCTGTTATATTTCTACATATCACTAGACTTTAAGCCCCTTGAGTGTTTTTAAATGTTATTTAGTCTAATTACTACCATAGAGCACACTGAAAGTCCTCCCTAAAGTGTCTTTTATTTGAATGAATGGACTCTTGAATAGCAGTCTCCTTATTTAGCTATGTTGATACAAACCAACAGGAGACTAATGAGAATTTATTCCAAATTGTTAATTAAAGAAATTCCTATTGCCAAGGAATTTGTCTCAAAACTTGGTGTCTTTTACTGAATCCTTTGCCTTTATCAACTCACATTTTCCCTATACCCAATGAGGACCAAAACTTCAAAAGGAGCAAGTCAAACAGTAAACTAAATCCATTTCTCTGAAACCTGTACAGTCTTAAAATCCAGAGGTGCTGATAGGTAAAAGAGTGGAATCAGCTGGATAAGGCTAAGGAAATCGATTACTACACTGAGCCTGACCAATCAGCAGAATAGAGGATAGGCCAGGGAGATGCCTGGGTGGTCAGTTAGTTAAGTGTCTGCCTTCACCTCAGGTCTTGATCCTAGGCTCCTGGGATTGAGCTCAGAGGTTCTGGTCTCCCTGCTCATTGGGGAGCCAGCTTCACTCTCTTCATTTGCCCTTCCCCCATCCACTCATTTTCTCTCTCTCTCTCTCTCTCCCTACCTCCCTCTCAAATAAATAAAATCTTGTAAAAAGAAAATTAAAAAAAAAGAATGAAGGACAGGCCAGTATTGCCAAGCAGGTGTATTTTTCCTCAAGTATGTAGGTTTAAGTTCATGCTTTTGTTCATAAATCATATATTCTTTCCTTCATGATTATAAAATCCTTCTTTTTCTCTGCATTCCTACAAAGGCAGAACAAACAAACTAGTCCATGCTTCTACCTGTACTTGCCTAAGATTGTTACACTTACCATCAGAGGAATTCAGCCCTAGAGAGATACTATAGTACACCTAGTAGAATAGCAGAGGAAAAGCAAAAAAAACAAAACCAACAACAACAAACCCAAAAACCAAAAAGCCTTACCTTGTAAAGTGCTGATAAGGATGTGGTAACTCATATATTGCTGGTGGAAATGAAAAAATTATAGCCACCTTGGAAAATGTTTCTTAATAAATTTAAATATATACTTATTATATGATCCAAAGTCCCATACCTAGGTGTTTACCCAGGAGAAAGATAAGCATCTTCACACAAAAGCTTAGAAGCCAGTATTTATAGTGGCCATGTTCATTTGGTAATCTATAAATGCTTAAAACTGAAAACAGGTGAAATTTCCATAAATTATTAAATATATAAAATCTATGCTATATCCACACCATGGGCCACTACTTAGGCATTAAAATAAATGGACTAATGACACATGCAACAATGTAGATGAATATCACATGCATTATGCTCAGTGAAAGGAGTTTGAAATAAAGGCTATAAGCTATTTCATTCCATTTATATGACATCTGGGATAGATGATATTCATCCTAGATCACTTTTTCTTCCCTAAAAGTCTGTACTCCCATTTACTTCTAGTCCTTTGCAAATTCTGTTTATTTTATTTTGATAATTTTTACTCCTTCAGGTTCATCCAATTTTCTTTATACAATCTGCTAAAATGCCTTGATTGTTCATATTTCCATGTGTACATTATTTATTACTTCTTCTAAAGACACTTTCTGATCATTTCTCACAACCTGTATTGATAATGTCAAAACATGTTTACAATTGCTATGTAAACATATTTGTCTGCTATGCCGATTGAAAAAATATATATACATATATACATACATATGTCATATATATAAATAAGATTGAGATGTCTTTTATAACTTATATTTTAACAGCAGTGCAATTAATAGGAATTATTTTTTAATTTTCCTTAAAATTCCTGTTTATAAGACATGAAATGGAATGGAGAAGCTTTTTTGTCTAAACTATGCCTTACTTTTCTCAATAAGAGGGAACAAAGTATCAAATGAAATTACATGTAATAGAAACATTATCATTTACCACTGTAATTACTCTCAGCATATGAATTGAGTGCACAAGAAAATAATAGATTACAAGACATACTCAGTGAGAATAGATTTTAGGAACTTCATGGCAAAGCTATGGTCTTTCTCATACTCTACAACTGATTATGTTGATACTGTGAAATGGAAGAGATAAAGCAGTCTTTCATATGGGAGAATATTTGAACTGATAAGTCAATAAAACATCCAGGGTTTAATCTAAATATAACTTTGTCTTCTAACTTTATAAAATGCTGTATTTATTGTATACCTCTTCATTTGCTCCAGTGATTTTTATAATGATAACTTTTTTTCAAAAAATTTTCATCCTTAACCATTTTAATGTACATACAACAATGAAATAAAAATAATACATAACTGACTTCCTATTTGCAGTAAAATAAAATGAAGTACTTCAAACAAT
Organism: Vulpes lagopus; assembly: GCF_018345385.1. NCBI lineage: Eukaryota > Metazoa > Chordata > Mammalia > Carnivora > Canidae > Vulpes > Vulpes lagopus. The sequence goes on along the minus strand of NC_054843.1, from coordinate 23,272,925 downwards.
TAAAACATGTAAATCTGATGAAATATACAAAAAAATGTGTTACTTAAAAATTTTTCATAATTTTTTATTCTTTGAATAAGAAGACAAGAAAGATTTGAGATTATGAGAATTGATGAGTTCAGATCACAAAGATTGTACCCTACAATCCTTACAATACATACCAACATAGTGTATATGTGCAATATAATTATCATATGTGATATCTGAGGTATAATTAAAACAATTAATGATAAATGAGCTAAGATTCAAACATGTTAGGTTTTATTAAGAGTAATGTGCACATTGTTTCTACACCAAGTATTTTAAGTCTAAAGAAAGCCTGTGAGTGATTATTTGAAATAACACTGATTATTTATAATAATGCAAATTTTATCAACTTTAACATTTAAGTGTTTTTTTAAATTTTCTTTTTGATTTATCCTCGATCCATGGATGATTTTAATTTCTAATTATTTGAGGTTGTCCTAGATAGCTTATGTTACTTATTTTTATTTTAATTCCATTTTGGTCAGATAATATACTCTATATTGTTTCAAACTTTTGGATTTATTGATTTGTTCTAGGACTAAGATAATAGTCAAGTTTGGGTGAGTATTACCTGTGCTTTTGGGAAAAAAACATTCTCAGTTGCATATTCTATAAACGTCAGTTTGGTCAAAGCAAGTAATAGTGTACTACAAATCATTTGTGGGTTTTCAGAGTTTTTTTCTTTTTTTTTTTTTTCTTTTTGGTCAAATTTTATCAAATGCTTAGAAAAGGGTATTAAAATCTTCAACTAGGATAATGGCTTTGTCTGTTATTTTATATTTGGTAAACTTTGCTTATTTTATTATGAAGCTCTGCTATTAGGCACATGTTTATGATTGCTATATCTTCATGATGTTTTGACCCTTTTATAAATTTCCCTCTTTATTTCTTATAATATTTTTTGTTCAGAAGTCTTCTGTATTCCATAGTAATGTAGCCATTTCATTGTTTTTATATTTATCCACTGCATGATGTAATTCTCTTTTTATTTTCACATTATCTGTGTTTTATGTTTAAAACATGTCCTTGCAGACAGCATGCACTTAGATTTTACAATTTTATTTTTTTTTCATTCTTTGTCTTTTCATAAGAGTAGTTAGTCCATTATCATTTAAAGTTACAATGCTTTTGGCTATATTATGTCTAGAATTTTCTTTTTTTCTTTTCTTTTTTTTTTTTTTTTTGGTCCTATTTCTTTTTGGCTTCTTTTTTCTTCTTTTCTTTATTTGAACTTTCAGACACTTAGAATTACCTTTTCTCTCTTGACATTTTATCATTTATCTATTTGCATTATTTTATTTGTTGCTCTAGGATTATAATCTATACTAGTTACTTCTTATAGCTTACTTAGAGTTAATACTGTACAACTTCATGTAAAATGTGGAAAATACAAAATGGTAATAGTTTATTACCTCTGCTACTCTCTATGCCACTGTTACCATATGCTTTATAACTCTGTTCCTCACAAACCTCGTAAGACAATCATATAATTTTCACTTTAATTGGTCATATTTATTTTTAAGAAACACATGAAAGCATAGTCTTTTGTTTTTACTCATTTTATATTTCCTCTCTCCTTTATTCTTTCCTTAAAATCCAGCTATCATTTTACATAATTTTTCTTTGACTTGAGGTATATCTTTTAATTTTTCATTTTTTTTATTTTTAAATATTTTATTTACTTATCCATGAGAGACAGAGAGAGAGACACAGAGACATAGGCAGAGGGAGAAGCAGGCTCCCTGTGGGGAGCCTGATTCAGGACTTGATTCCAGGACCCCAGGACCACGACCTGAGCCAAAGGCAGATGCTAAACCACTGAGCCACCCAGGTGACCCGAGGTACATCTTTTAATATTTTTTATTAGAATATTAAGCAAATGCTTTTATATTGGGAAAGTCTTTCATTGAACCTACATATTAAAGTGTATGTTCGCTGAATATAAAATTGTTTATTGTTTTGTTTTGATTTGGATTTGTTTGCTTTTTTCTTTCTAGGAGTTTGTATATATCATTCCAACGTCTTCTGGTATCTCCTTTCTTTTTAATAAAAACCAGCCAGTTATACACATTGCTTTGTCCTTTATTCATTGGGTTATTTTTTTCTACCTTCTTGTAAGATACCGTCTTTATTTTTGGAGTTCTGAAATTTGCCTATAATGTGGTTGGTGTAATTTTCTCTCCTATTGATTGTACTTCTCTGATCCTCTTTGCTATGTAAATTTGCATCTTTCAATAATCTAGGGTAAATGCTTGGCCATTATCTCTTAAAATAGTTTTCCTGAGTGTTTGATTCCTCCTTCTCTTCTTGGTCTCCAATTACAACTTTGCCAACTATTTTTATATTGCCTCATAAGTCGTTGGTATTATATGTTCATTATTTTTCCCAGTCTTGTTTCTTTTTAAACTTCAGATTGGATAACTATTTTTGATGATCTATTTTCTACTCTTAATTTTCTGTCATCTCCAATCTTATGTTAGGCTCACCTAGTGATTTCTTTTGTAATTTCCTATATTGTATTTTTTAGTTCTTTAATTTTTCTTTTTCTTTTATAACCAAAGATATTTTCCTTTTTATCCTTGAGCACAGGTATTAGTTTATGGCATATTAATTCCAACATCTGGGTTGGTCTCCATTTACTCCCCTTTTTTGTCAATTTAAGTTACATTTACCACTTTCCTTATATGCCTGGTAACTTTGGATTCTAACAAAGATATTATACAGGTGCCTAGGTGACTCGGTTGGGCATCTGACTCTTGAATTCAGCTTGGGTCATGATTTTAGGATCATGGGATAGAGCCCTATACCTGGATCCCTGCTGAAAGGGGAGTCTGCTTCTCTCCCTCTGCCCCTCCCCCACTTGCACTATCTCTCTCTCTTTAAAGTAAAATAAATCTTTTTTTTTTAAAGATATTATGAATGATACAGTTTGTAGACTTTGGATTCTATTATGTTTCTCAAAGATAATTTTCTTTTTTGCTGTTTTAATCAGGTAGCAATTAGGCTGTACTCAGCTCAGTTACTTTAGCCTTACCTGGCTGCTTGGATTGTGTCTGGCATGCCTCTGCAGAGATCAGCCAGAGATTTGGGCAGAGTCTATACAAAGAATTGGGTCCTCTCCATATGTTCCTCCATTTCAAGATTTGCCCTTTTTGTGGACTTCCCAAACTCAGTCCTTTAGTTCTTTAAAGATTGTAGGACTTCTGTTTTGGACTTTGAATTTGACTAGCCCACAGGGTAGAATTGAGCCTGCCGTTGAGAAAAAAAAAAAAAAATTGGTAACTCAGTGTTTTCTCCCTTTTGACATGGAACAATACTCCTCCAGTGTCTGCGTGCTTTTGTTCATTCTCTAATGCTTTTTTTCTACCATACCTTATAGTTATTTAGAAGAGGGACTGGTTAATCTAATAGGAGCTACTCAACCATTACAGTGAAAATGTATTTTTAATTGCATGGCAGGAATAAAAGTTTTTTTTTTTAATGTGCAAAAATAGGTGATTTTCTTGTATGTCTTCCATATTCTTACCTTGTTATTCTATATACACACTTGGAAAGGTATGTTATTGCTCCCAATATCCTGTTTGGGGGTTGACAGTATTTATTGAATACCTTAGCAATAATTGACCAAAATATCCTGAACTTGCAGTGCTTTAATCTCATTTTATTTGAACCCTGTAGGCACAACACAATACAGATATGACTGCATTTTTTTCATTTCTCCATTAACTTATGTTGTAAAATTCAACTGCTTCAAGGTGAAGCTGTTGCTATAATATTTATGAAAGTCATATTATTGCAGAGTCCATTACAAGAAGGGATGCAGCTGGATCACAGGTTTTGAGATATAACTTTCACTGCCTGAGGCTGTTATTTAAACTCCAGGACTGACTAAAGTGATATGAGCACCATTTTTAAACGTAACATGCTATTTTCTGTGAATATTTACTATGAAGTCAGACTAAAACATAAAAAGGCAACTGCATTAATACATGTATCCAAAAAAATACATACATGTATCCATATGATATTTGGCATTTTAGTATTATTTTGGTTTTGCAAAAATAACAGAAGCTTTAATATTGTTCATTTTGTGATTTGGTGAGAAACATTAAAAATTCTGATGAGCAGATGTTTTCCTAGTTGACTAACATCAACAGTAGAAGTCCTTTAAGAGAATATTATGAAAATTATTTAGCTCACATGTGTAGTATAAGATATGATATTTTGCTGACTATATAGAAAGAAAAAAGTAAAAGTAGACAAACAAAAAAAATTCTTGTTACAATTTTGGAATAAGACTTTTCTGTGGCAACCTGATCACAGCAGACTTTTTGGTTGATCTAATTACTTTCTTGACTAAACTCCCATGTTATTACTTTCAGTCAAATTTTTATTCTGTTGAATACAATAAGCTATACTATTGACATCACAACATTAATTTAATTATATACTTGTACACAATGTAAACAATCAAGATATATATTATATACACATGTAATACATATAACTGTATATACATTATATACACATAAAGTATATATAACTATTGCATTCATCTTTGAAACCACACTATCAGACGGTAAGAATGGACCTTGGAAAGGCTTGTGAGCATGAGGAGCTTCATGGACTTATACTCTAGTGAATAAAAAACCTTACCTGGTAAAAATTAAAAAGAAATAAAGTTTCTGGAAGTTTCCCTGAGGGAATGAAACAAGTTATTAGACATTCTTAATGAAAATATACTAAATACTGGTGAGAGGGAAAGTCTCTGACGCCTGAACCATAGTGCATGACTCCCTGCCTTCCTCCACCCCTTAGGTTAGCATGATGGAAGCTTCATTCTGGGAGCTTGTGGCCATGAAAATGAGGCTCTTTCTTTCCACAGCTGCTAGTCAGGAGGAGCAGAAAGCCAATATATTTCATCCCTCAGCTTTTCATAAAGAGACTAAATTCTAGGCAGGTGAACTGAGAACTCTGGGGCTCCATTCCTCCACTCAGTCCCTGCATTAGGGTAGAGTCTTAACCTGAGGCATGGCAGACTCAACACTGCAGGCCAAATTCTCCCTACTCAACTTACTCATGAGGAGATGATTCTATACTAGGACGACAAGGGGCTACCATCATTGCCAAGCATCATCCTTGTAAACGTGTCACACTGGGAGAAGCAGGCCATTTTTCCTACCTCCATCTCTGGAGAATAGCTCAGAGATATCCAGGAGCAGAGACAGTCAATAAGAACAAAGAGCTCCAGACCTGTCTCAAAATTGATTAATTTTTAATTAATTAGTTGGAGTACAGTGTGAGAAGTTTTAAATCTAAAGGAGTTTTTGAAACTGGAGATTTGAGTAGTAAACAATTATAAGGGACCGGCTAGCTCTAGAAAGCAGCCAGCTTCCTTAGGCCAGCAACTTTTCTAGAGAGATTTAGGGAAAGAAGTAACCATGAAGTTAGAACAAACATTAATGTCTGGCCTCAAAATCTACACTAACAAAGAGTTCAGAATTTATTGGTTCAGACTGTGGAGCAATTTATACACCAGGACATTTTGAAAACAGTAGAGAAAATAACCTGCAATTTTGGAGCCTAACAGCTGGGTATGATGCAGATGACCTAACAGAGATCAGGGAAAGTTAAAATCCAAGTAAGTCTTGCTAAGGCTGTTGTCATCCAAGGATGAAAAGGGAACAATGAGGAGAATCAGAAATTGTAAATAAGAAGGTCAATATAACAAACTTAATATGTATTTACTTGCTTTTTTCTTATTTCAGTTTTTAAATATTAAATTTTATAAATGATTATATGAGTATATTATTGTTGGATTTGTAACATATGTAGATGTAATATGAAGAGCAATTATAGCACAAAAGGAAGGAAGAAAGAATAGAGTTATATATAAGTAATAATTCTGCATGTTGATTTCTCACTGGAATGAAGTTAGCAGAAATCTGAGGTATACTTTTAAGATTTATACGGTTAAACCTTAGACAAACCACTGAGAAAATAATTCAGGTGAATATAATGAAAAAATCATTAAGGCATTATGATGTTACACTAGAAAATATCCACTTAAAATGCTAAGTAAAGTAATGAAAATAAATATGGGGAAAAAGTTACAGGAAAATTCAGTCTAGCAAAAGGCATTTACCCAAAAACATAACATAATATTTAATGGTGAAATATTGAAAGCTTTCTCATATGATCAAGAACTAAACAAGTGTATCTTCTCTCACCACTACTATTCACCATTATATAGTAAGTACTAGTCAGGAAAGTTACAGAAGGGAATAAAATAAAAAGCATCCAGATTGAAATAGAAGAAATAAAATAAATTATCATTATTGAAAGGAAACAATGCTCTATATAGGAAATCCTAAGGCATACGCACAGACACACAACCTCTCCCTAGTAAATTAATGAACATATTTGTTAAGGTTTAGGACAAAAGATGAGTAACAAAAATAAATTATATTACCAATAAAAGATTACCAATAAAAGCCATTCTATGTTCATGGATTAGGAAAGTTAATATTGTTAAGATAACGATAGTACTCAAAGTGATCTAATGATTTAATGCAATTCTTATAAATATTCTAACAGATGTTTTTCAGAAATGTAAATGTACATCCTCTAGTTTATATGGAATTGCAAGGGATTCCAGTTGAGAAAACAGAATGAAAATAGATAAAGTTGGAAGAGTTACACTTTTTCAGTGCTACTACAAGGATATGTATTATACAACAAGGTAGTATTAAGGAGTAAATAAAAAAGACAAAAAAAAAAAAAAGATACAATAGCCAACACTGTTAGTGCTGGAATGGGGTTAAACATATAAAGGGAATAGGGCTGAGAGTTCATATGTCACCTCTTACATTGACAATAAGTTGATTTTTTATAAGGTTTCCAAAAAAATTCAGTCAGGGAAAAATACTCTGATTTTCAACAAGTGAATTGCGACAATTAGGTATACATATGTATTAGAATGAATTTGGAATCTTTATTTACACTATATACAAATATTAATTCAAAATGTATCATAAACCTAAATGTGAGAACTGAAAGTATAAAACTCTTAAATAAGAGAAATAATTCACAGCCTTGTATCAGGCAAAGTCTTTTCATCTATCACATCAAAAGCACAAACGGTAAGAGGGTGATACAAGGAAATTTAACTTCATCAAGATTGAAAACATTTGTTTTTCAAAGGATACAATCACAGTGCAAGAATAACAACATTTGAGAAAGTGTTTGCACATCATATATTTGATAAGGGAGTTACCTCCTGAACTCTAACAACTTGGTAATCAAAAGTTAGATAATGCAATTTAAAAATGGAAACATAATTGGAAAAGACTTTTTTGTCCCCCAAAATATACACAAATGACTGGCAAGCACAAGAAAAAATATTCAACATATTTGCTATTTCATAAATGCAAATCAAAACCACAATGAGATATCACCTCATACCTATGTATGACTATAACTAAAAAAAAAAAAAAAGATTTAAAAAGACAAAGACAGATGTTAGAAAGAGTGGAGGAATTTGAATCCCCCTATGCCATTAGTGGAAAAGCAAAATAGTAAAGAGACTTTGGAAAACAGTCTGGAGGGATCCCTGGGTGGCGCAGCGGCTTAGCGCCTGCCTTTGGCTCAGGGCGCGATCCTGGAGACCCGGGATCGAATCCCACGTCGGGCTCCCGGTGCCTGGAGCCTGCTTCTCCCTCTGCCTGTGTCTCTGCCTCTCTCTCTCTCTCTGTGACTATCATAAATAAATAAAAATTAAAAAAAAAAAAAAAAAAAAAGGAAAACAGTCTGGAGTTGTGAAAAGGCTAAACAAAGAGTTCCCATACAGCCAACCATTCTATTCCTAGATGTAAATCCAAGAGACAATAAAACATGTATTCACACAAAAACTTACACATGAATGCCCGCAGTAGTATTATTAGTAATAGCCAAAGGTGGAAATAATCCAAATAACATGAAAAGATGGATAAGTACAATGTGGCATATCCATACAGTGTAATATTAGTCAGCAATTACAAGGAATAAAGTATTGATATATATACTACAATATGGTGAATATTGTAAACATTAAGCCAGTGAAAGACACAAAAGAAGCCAGTCACTGAAGATCAAATGTTGTATTATTAAATTTACATGAGGAATGCCTGGATGGCTTAGTGGTTGAGTATCTGCCTTCAGCTCAGGGAGAGGTCCCAGAGTCCCAGGATCGAGTCCTGGGATCAAGCCCCACATTGGGCTCCCCACAAGGGGCCTTCTTCTCTCTCTGCCTATGTCTCTGCCTCTGTCTCTGTGTCTCTCATGAATAAATAAATAAAGTTTTTAAAAGAGTAAAGAAAACAAATTTACATGAAATACACAGAATAGGCAAATCTATAGAAATACAAAGTAGTTTTGAAGTTGTCTGCAGTGGGGATGGCTATGGAAGAAATGGAGCCTGACAGTTTGAATACTCAGGGATTTAGGGGTTTTTTGTTTGTTTGTTTTTGTTTTCGGTTTTTGGAGTAATGAAAACATTCTAAATACAGTCATGGTCAGTTTCACAACTGTGTGAATATATGGAAAAAGCATTCAATTATACACTTTAAATGTTGAATTGTATACTCTTTCTTCTTTTGTTCTCAACATCTATAATTCATTCTGAAAATAAAGTGCCTTATTTATTGATTGCTGTATAGCAAACCATCTCAACACTTAGGTGCTTAAAACAACAAGTTTTTTATTTCCCATGATTCTGTTGGTTAGCTGGGTTCATCTAGTGTTTTTCTGCTAAGACTCTCCTATCATCCTGCATGCTGTTGCAGTCTGGGACCTGAGGTACGAAGGTGCACCCTTTGATAAAAAAGATGCAAGGGATTTGTGGCAATGTGTAATTAACCATAATAAATATTATTAAAGATCTCTTTATTAATACCATTTAATGCTTATCTATAATCTATACAATGGTTATTTAAAAAGTAAATCAATAACTAAATGCAAGATAAGAATGCATTTTATCTGACTGGCAGTGTTAAATAATGGCATTTAATATCTTGAGATGGGGAATCATATTTCAAGTTGCTGTTTTCTTCATTTTATTTTGTAAAGCATTTAAATTCCATGCCTGTAGCTGTAGAAGGAGGAATTTGTAATATTTAGTTCTACAACTTAAAATCTAAATACTTAGTGTGGTAAACAAGTTTCCTCCATAACTGATCATTGCCTGACTCTTCAACTAAATATTACCATGCCTCTTGGAATGTATTTTTTCATTACAAGCTAAAAAGAGATTTGATTGATTATACCATTTATCTTTGTGATGATAATGCATAACTCTCAGACAAAAAGGAAGATGATGAATATCCAGTTTATTGGAAACAGAACTGGAGAAGAGACAAGGATCTTGATGGGGAAAACGTGTGTATCTGTTCTTCAGGATTTGGCCATTAATGGCTAAGCCATATCCTTGGGCTTTTAAAAAATTTTATATTTCCTGGAGACAGTCTGAGGGAATTAGAATGGATTGAAAATTATCCCTAAAATAAGGAAGTAAGGGCTATTGGGTCTGGTAAATACCAGATCCATCACAGTCACACTTGGCAAAAATCAGATTTTTTTGGAGTGAGGGCAATGTGAAAAGCAAATAAAAGTTCTTGGAACTTTTGGGGAACATCCCAGAGTAGAAGGGTCCTAGGCTCAACTTGTCCCATGGGTACACCTGGATAACACCTTCATCAGTGTAAATAACCTAGAAAATGATCCAAGGACTGACAGAACAGACTCTCCAGAGCTAAACCAAGAGGCCACATTGAAATCAGGAGGAAGGGCAGAGATATAGTCAAGGATTAAGCTGGAACTCTGGATTGTCCTCAAGAGGGAGATACCCCACAAGCCTGGGGATGAGAGAGGTGGAGACCCCACACCAGGCACCCAAGGCATGTGGGAACTGCATGGAGAAGATGAATCCCCATAACAATTGGCTTTGAAAATCAGAGCTGCTTAACCTATCAGTAGTCAGCAGGGCTAAATACCTGGAACTTTAAAAACCAGTGGGCTTGCTTCTGGAAGAGCTGGAGTGTGATAGGAAACTGAGTCCACATCCATAAAGAGCACTATAAAAATAGCCTTTCTCATATGTAACATAGAAGCCATATTTTGAAAAATGCTTGGGATATGTGGCATATGAAATTTATTTGCTATGAACTGGAGTGGCAGGGATCTTTAGGATATTTCTCTAGGAACAAAGGAGCTAGCAGGTGCCTTTCTCCTACCCTGCACCCCAGGAACCAATACAGACCAAATACCTTCTACCTAGCTTGCTAATAGCATGCTTTGCCCCATGTTCTCCTGTGGACTTGCCTGTCCAACCACCTTGGGCAGGAGTTCTAAGTGGCTCATGTCTCTTTCTATAGTAGACTGGCATAAACCTTGACACAGTGTGCCGTACTCCTGTATTTTCCTGTGGACAGCTCCCTCTTACACACCCTCTGCAAGAGTCCATCCAAAGCAGTTGCACAACCTAACAGTATGCAGGCAGCCCTGACAGAGTCTAACACCACTCCAAAGTGACACCTGCCTTGAGGAGAGGGGGAGATAAGCACACACACCAGTTTGAATATTGCTGCAGTGGTGGCCTGGAGGCAGACATCTGGTGTGATGGCAGACCCTGCCTAAGGAAAGCTCAGATGCCAACACAAGAATATGCCCTGTACTTTTGTTCAATAGCAGCACTGGCAAACATCTGGTCTAACCCAACACAACTACAAGGTGACCCCAAACTGACCCATTAACAACACAGAGACCAAACCCTGCCCATGACAGTCAAAGAGAGTCATTGTAGATGACTGGATACAAGGCAAACATGGCTCAGCTATAACACATGCAAACAGATAGGAGACACCTCTGAAGCTCAAGGTTCTGAACAAAGGACATTGCACTGTAGGACACTACAGGACCTGTTCTTCATAAGGCCACTACATTCAAGAGCAAGAGATGGAACTGGCTTTCCTAACAGAAACAGACACAGAGAGTCAGAGAAAATGAGGAGAAAGAGGAATATGTTCCAAATGAAAGAACAAAACAAAATCACAGCAAGAAATTTAAACAAAATGGAGTTAAGTAGTATGCCAGCTAGAAAATTTAAAGTAATAGTCATAAACATACTCACTAGACTTGAGAAAAAAGTGGAGAACCTCGGTAAGACCCTCAAAAAATAGATAGAAAACATAGAAAAGAAATGCAATAGATGGAATAGATAGATCAGACAAAGCAGACCAGGTCAGTGACCTAGAAGACAGAGTAATGGAAAACAATCAAACTGAACAAAGGAAAGAAAAAAGAATAATTAAAAATAAGGATAGATTAAGGGAACTAAGGAAAACCATCAAGCATAATAATATTTGCATTATAGAGATCCCAGAAGAGGAGTGGGAAAGGGGTGCAGAGAAGTTTTGAAGAAGTAATGGCTGAAAACTTTCCAAATCTGGAGAAGGAAATAGAAATCTAGATTCAGCAGGCACAGAGAGCCCCTAATAAATAAAACTCAAAGAAGTTCACACCACAATAATTAAAATGGCAAAAAGTAATGACAAAAAAAAAGGGATTTTAAAAGCAGCAAGAGAAAAGAACACAGTTACAAGGGAACCCCACAAGGCTATTAGCTGATTTTTTAGCAGAAACTTTGCAGGCCAGAAGAGAGTGGCATGATATATTTAAAGTGCTGAAAGAAAAGAAAAGAAAAACCTGCAACAAAGAATACTCTATACAGCAAGGCTAGCATTTAGAATAGAAGAAGAGATTAAGAGTTTCCCAAACAATAGTGAAAGGAATCCATTACCACTAAACCAGTCTTATAGGAAATGTTAAAGGGGATTTTGTGTGGAAAGGAAGTACCATAAGTAGGAGTAAAAAAGTAGGAAGAACAAAAGCAGCAAAATATGTATATCTATAAAAAATCAGTGAAGGGATACACAAAATAAAATATCACTAAAGAAAGCCAGCAGTCCATGAGAGAATAGAGCAAGAGAAGAAATGAACAGAGAAGAGCTACAAAAACAACCAGGAAACGAGTAACAAAATGTCAATAAGTACATACCTATTGATAATTACTTTGAATGTAAATGGAGTACAGTCTCAATCAAAAGATGTAGGGTAATAGAATGGATAAAAAAAAAATTAAGACCCATCTATATGCTGCCTACAGGAGACTCATTTCAGACATAAAGACATGTAGACTGAAAGGGAAGGGGTAAAAGACATTTATCATGTAGATGGAAGTTGAAACAAAGCCAGGATAGCAATACTTCCATCAGACAAAATAGACTTTAAAACAAAGACTGTAACAAGCAACAAAGAAGAACACTACATAATCATAAATGGAACAATCCAGCAAGAAGATATAACAACACTAAATATTGATGTACCCAACATGGAAACCCCAAATATATAAGGCAACTATTAATAAACACAAAAAAGTAATTAATAGTAATAAGATAATAGTAGAGAATTTTAACACTTCACTTACATCAATGGATAGATTATCCAAACAGAAAATAAACAAGGAAATGGCAGCTTTGAACAACACTTTAAACCAGATGGGTCTAACAGATATATTCAGAACACTCCAACCTACATCATAGAATGTACATTCTTTTCAGGTGTATAGAAACATTTTCCATAATAGACCACAAAGTAGCCCACAAAACAAGTCTCAGAAAATTCAAGAAGATTGTGTCATACTATGTATCTTTTCTGACAACTACCCTATGAAACTAGAAACCAACTACAAGAAAAAAATCTAGAGAGAACACAAGTACATGGAGGAAAAATAATAGATAATAGAACAGATAAATGAAACCAGGATTTGGTACTTTGTAAAAATCAAACAAAATTGATAAACTTTTAGCCAGACTCATCAAAGAAAAAAAAAAAGAAGAAAGAAAGAAAGAAAAAAGGGAGAGGGAACTCAAATAATATCAAAAATGAAAGAGGAGAAATAGTAACCAGACTTACAAAGGACAATAAGAGAATATTATGAAAAATTATATGACAACAAATTTGAGAAACTAGAAGAAATGAATAAATTCCTAGAAACATGTAACCTTCCAAAAGTTAATTAGAAAAAAAGAGAAAATTTGAAGAGACAAATTACTAGTAATTAAACTGAAACAGTAATCAGAAAACTTCCAACAAACAAAAGTTTAGTACCAGATGGCCTCACAAGTGAATTCTACTAAATAGTTAAAGATGAATAAATACCTATCCTTCTCAAACTATTCCAAAAAATAGAAGAGGAAGGAAAGCTTCCAAATTCATCCTATGAGGCCAGAATTACTTTAATACCAAAACCATATAAAAGCACCATAAAAATTGAAAACTACAGGCCAATATCTCTGATGAACATAGATGCAAAAATCACTAATAAAGTACTAACAAACTGAATCTGCCAATACATTAAAAGAATCATTCACCATGATCAAGTCGGATTTATTCCTGGTTTGCAAGTGTAGTTCAATATTCACAAATCAATCAATGTGATAAAAGAAAGGATAAGGACCATATGAACATTTCAACAGATGTAGAAAAAACGAACAAACAAACAAAAAAAAACATTTGACAAAATACAACATCCATTCATGATAAAAACCCTCAATAAAGTAGGGTTAGAGGGAATATACCTCAACATAATAAAGACCATACCTGAAAAATCCAGAACTAAGCATCATACTCAATGATGAAAAACTGAGTTTTTCTCCTAAGATCAGAAAGACAAGGATGCCCACTCTTATTATTTTTACTCAACATTGTACTGGAAGTCCTAACAACACATTCAGACAGGAAAATATAATAAAAAAAATCCAAATCGGTAAGGAAGAAGTAAAACTTTCACTATTTGTATATGATATATACTATATAGAGAAAAATCCTGAAGACTCCACCAAAAAACTACTAGAGCTGATATATTATTCAGTAAGGTCACAGGGTATAAAATAAATATACAGAAATCTGTTGCATTTGTATACACTAATAATAAAGCAGCAGAAAGAGAAATTAAAAAAAAAACAATCCTGCTTGCAATTGCATCAAATATAATAAAATACCTAGGGATAAATTTAACCAAGGAAATGAAAAACCTAAACTCCGAAAACTATAAAATTTTGATGAAATAATTTGAATACAGTACAAATAAATGGAAAGATATTCTGTACTTATGGATTGGAATAACAAATATCATTAAAATGTCCATATACCCAAAGCAATCCATGGATTTAATTCAATCCCTATCAAAATAACAATAGCATTTTTCACAGAACTAGAACAAATAATCCCAAAAATTGTATGGAACTAAAAAAGACTAGAATAGCCAAAGCAATCTCGATAAAGAGAACAAAGCTGAAGACTTCATACTTGCTGATTTCAAAATATGTTACAAAGCTGTAGTAATTAAAATGTATGTTACTGGCACAAAATAGATCAATAGATCAATGGACTAGAATAGAGAGCCCAGAAATAAACCCATGACTAATTAATGTCAATTAATCTGTGACAAAGGAGGCAAGAATATGCAATGGAACAAACAGTCTCTTCAACAAATGATGTTAGGAAAACTCTTCACACAGAAGAGTGAAACTGGACCACTTTCTTACACCACACACAAAAATAAGTTCAAAATGGATTAATGACCTAAATGTGAAACCTGAAACCATAAAAGTCCTGAAGAGAGCACAGGCAATAATTACTCTGACATCAGCAATAGCAGCATTTTTCTAGATATATCTCGTGAGGTGAAGGCAACAAAAGCAAAAAGAAACTATTGGGAGTATGTCAAATAAAAAGCTTCTGCATAAAAGAAGCAACCAACAAAACTAAAAGGCAACCTACTGAATGGAAGAAGATATTTGCAAATAACATATCTAATAAGGAATTAGTATAGAAAATATATAAACAGCTTATAGAACACAACACTAAAAAACCCCAAATAATCCAATTTAAAAAATGTGCAGAAGACATGAACAGAAATTTCTCCAAAGAATACTTCCAGATGACCAACAGATATCTGAAAGGATGTTTTGTATCACTAATCATCGGGGAAGTGCAAATCAAAACCACAATGAGATATCATCTCATTCCTTTTAGAATGACTAAAATCAAAACCACAAGAAACAACAATTATTGTGAGGATGTAGAGAAAAAAAAAAAGGAACCCTCATACAGTGTTGGTGGTAATGCAAAGTGGTAACGCCACTGTGAAAAAGAAGAGAGGTTACACAAAAAACTAAAAATAGAGTTACCACATGATCCAATAACACAACCACTGTATATTTAACCAAAGAATAAAAGAAACTAATTTTTTTATTTAAATTCAATTTGCCAACATTTAGTATAATACCGAGTGCAAAAAACACTATTTTGAAAAGACATATGCAAGTGTGTGTTTATTGCAGCATTACTTATAATAAACAAAATATGGAAGCAGTCCGACTGACCAGCTATAGATGAATGGGCAAAGATGTGCTGTGGGTGTGTTTGTATATCACACGTGTATGTATATATATATATATATATACACGTGTGTGTGTGTGTGTGTGTGTGTGTGTGTGTGTGTGTATATATAAAACTCAGTCATAGAAAGAGAATCTTGGCATTTGCAACAAAATGGTTAGATCCCAAGGCTATAATGCTAAGTGAAGCAAGTCCCTTAAGAGAAAGATAAATACTATATGATTTCATTCATATGTTGAAATTAAGAAATAAATGAACAGAGGAAAAAGGAAAGAAACAAAAAAATTGGACTATTAAATATAGAGAACCAACTGGTTCCAATTGGTTACCAGAGAAGTTGGATTGGGGCATGTATGAGATAGGTGACAGAGATTAAGAATACACTTACTGTGGGGATCCCTGGGTGGCACAGCAGTTTAGCGCCTGCCTTTGGCCCAGGGCGCGATCCTGGAGACCCGGAATCGAATCCCACGTCGGGCTCCTGGTGCACGGAGCCTGCTTCTCCCTCTGCCTATGTCTCTGCCTCTCTGCGTCTCTCTCTCTCTCTCTCTCTCTCTCTCTCTGTGTGTGTGACTATCATAAATAAATACAAATTAAAAAAAACAACTTAAAAAAAAAAGAATACACTTACTGTGATGAGCACTGAGCAATGTATGGAATTGTTTTTTGTTTTTTTCTTTTTTTTTTTTTTTTTTTTTTTTTTTTTTTGGAATTGTTAACTCACTATATTTTACACCTTAACCTAATATAACACTGTATGTTAATTATACTGGAATTTTTAAAAAAGTAAAAATAAGTTATTCAAAAAGAAAGATTGAGAGAGAGAGAGAGAAAAAGAAAAAGAAGATAAAAGTTCTGCATTTGCCTGAATTTTGTAAGCTTTTTCAAAATGTATCTCTGACATGATTACCTCTGATGTTTCTTCTGCCCGGAGCCAACTTCCACTTTTAGCTTCCACTACGTCTTGGATTGGTTGAATCCTGCTTACCAAAAAATTCCACACAAATCAGAAAATGAGTAAGGTAGGTCATATGCTGATGATTTCCCCAAACACTACAATAGTATTTCCAACGTAGTGTTTGTCAAATTATATTTTAACAATCTGGAGAGCTACCAAAAGGACGAATACGATGGAAAAGGATCAATCTTGAAAGAAGTAACTTCACTGGATGTAATAAAGATCAAAGCTGGCAATGGAGATGTCATTAAGTTGAGAGATGGGGGAAGAGTAACAATCAGCTAACTGATGTTAGAGGGGTATACGGGGCGGTGTTTGGATATAAGGACCAAGATGTATAAAGACTTTCTGTCTAAAAAGAATTATATATATATATATATATATATATATATATATATATATTCCACCACTCCACCATATATATATATGGCCACCAACAGAAAATAATATAATAGTTGGATAAAATACATAGAACAATGAATAAAAGGTATTGGATAAAGACTAAGTTTAGAAGCAAAAATGAAAAATGCTATAGACAAGGGACAAGAAAGTGATCCTCTGATTTGCCTCTGTAGTATCCCTCAACTTATTTACTAGTTCACTGTGCAGGGAATAAAGGCTGAGGATAAATCTAAGGCTGGTGACTGGTAGGAGTCTTGCTGAGATGGAACATGATGAGTTGGAATTTTGAGTGTCTACAAGATTGAGAATTGATGTTCATTAAATAAACCTAAAATTCTGTGTGCAGTACTCACTCAAGGCATGTGTAAAATCCTAAACTCTCAATGCCCAGGTTGAGATTCCCCAGACGCAAAGCAAAATGCAAACAAATTCAATGGGTGGCTAGCAAGGTTAAAAAAAAAAAATTCAGTAATCACTCTTTTAGGGAGAGAAAAGGTTTGACTTTAAAACTCCGAAGTCAGGGCAGCCTGGGCAGTTCAGTGGTTTAGCGCCTGCCTTCAGCCCAGAGTGTTATCCTGGAGACCGGGATCAAGTCCCACATCCGGCTCCCTGCACGGAGCTTGCTTCTTCCTCTGCCTGTGTCTCTGCCTCTCACTCTCTCTGTGTGTCTCTCATGAATAAATAAATAAAATCTTTTAAAAATAATTTAAAAAATAAAACTCAAATCAGAGTAAAAATTCCAGACTCAAGCTGAGTCCCAAGAAGCCTAGTGTCTGAGAATTTTTGATTAGTTGACACCTGTGGTGATTATAGAACAATCTGGAATAACCTGGATCAATAACATTATTTATGAGAATAATAACAAAATATGCATGTACCTAATTCACTGTGGTAAATTGTTTTTAAAGATTTCTTTATTTTAGAGAGAAAGAGCACTGTGTGAGTGGGGAAAGGGGGAAGGAGCAGGAGAGGGAGAGAATCTCCCTCCTGAGTGGGGAGCCCAATGCCAGGTTTGATCTCAAGACCCTGAGATCATGACCTGAGCTGAAACTAAGAGTCACTCAACTGACTGAGCCAGGTGCCTCTAAAATGATACTTTTTAATAAAATTATAGGAAAAGTGGAAAGTTGTAGGGTTTCACCTTGTTATTTTCATATTTTAGCTATAATTCAAAGTGCTTTTCAGAGAAAATAATAGAAAACAACAAAATTAACAAAGTTAGCACCATTCAGAGTAAAGTTAATGTGCTTTTTTGGCTTAAAAATTACATATACTTTGAAACATAAGTCAAATATTGTGTAAGTATTGCTTTATACTCTATATTATAAACTCAATTTCTATATTAGAATCATAGTGAAATGAAATTTTAAATGTAATTATGTTGACATAAGCAGTAGAAAAATCATGCCAAATATCTAATGCTGACATAAACATTATGTTTTTAAATGCTTAGACAAGTAAAATCAGAGTGACCATTCAAAATAATAAATGACACAGAAAATCTTGGAAAAATGGCTGAGAATATGAAATAACATTTATTGTTAAATTTTATTTTCAACTATTGATTATCTCTAGGCATGTGGAACTGGAAGTCCATCCAAAAAAATATTCCACTAGCAATGCCAACAATCATTTATCCAATGAAGATCTCTCCTGACAAATATTTTACAAGGACTACTTACATTTGCAAAATGGACTATAATTATTCTGTTAGTTTTGTGCTATAGTTTGAAGTTACTTAATGAAATTGCCAGGATATAAAAAGCCACATTTAATAACTCAGAAGTGTGGAAATAATTAAAGTATTGTAATATAAACAATTAAAATTATTTCTGCCATTATAGATAAGTCACATTTTACCTAATTGTGAATTATATAGAGCATGGGAAACAATAAGAACTCAATAGGAAAGATTCAAAATGTTAGGTCATGGGCTTGTGTTCTAAAGCAAATTAAATGAAATGAGGATGTATAACTATGGAAGGAATAAGGGTGAATAATTTTATTTTTAACTTTAAAAAATAATAATATAAGATTCATGGAATAGAGTATCTGTGATCAGATGGTTTCATGTATGCTCCTCAAAGTATGGCCCCTAGAGCAGCACTGGTATCTGCAAACTGCTAGTTAAAGGTCAGTTGCAATCACAAAAAAATGAAAAGTTGGTGTTTAAGACATGTATAGTTCATTGCAATGACACTTTTTTTGTATATTACAAAAGTATCAGAAATTTTAAAAAAGCCCTTCACAGACAAGAGTTTAAGAAGTCCTGCAATACAACCCAAATGACAGCAACAGTAGAAAAGAATAGAACCAAGGGACAGGTTGAAGAGTGGTTGAAATATTTCAAATAAAAATATATTTATAATTGCATTTCCAATATGCAGTCATTGTGGTAAGAAATGTATACAGATTGATACTTTTGTTATGGATGAGAAAGTCTGCCTTGTGTGTGAATAGAGAAGTCCTTGGGTTCCCCACAAAAAGATTTGAGATCTGTGCTCAGAATAAAGACAGCCAGAAGGAAAGTAGCAAGCACAAAGCTGGTTATTCAAGAAAAGTATACTCTCAAGGTCGAAGAGCAAGTAGGTTCATAGAGGTGGAACTGGGCCCTAGGTGGTTTTGGGATTGGATACCACACAGGGCTGGATCCCAGGGTCTAGGATCTGACCTGAGTGAAAGGCAGTTGCTTAAACTGTCTGAGCCACCCACACACTCCTCTACCTAACACTTTTAATTGTCAAAACACTGTTAGCAAGTATTACTATTATCATTATAATTTATAGATGCATAAAGTGAGGTTCTAAAATATTAAATAATTCACCTAGGATCTTAGAAGGAATATACAGACTCCAAAATTGAATCCAGATCTAACCCAAAATCTGATAGGTAATCACTTTTCCATATCATGTCTTTCCCAAGAGCAGCAATGCACATCCTAATGACATTTCAGATATTTCTTTTTCTTTTTTTTTTTTTTTTTTTGGTATCTCAGATATTTCTAAGTACAGTATTGCCAACTACAAAGTTTACACAATCTCGTCTGGAATAGAATATTCTCAACTATAACGTGAAGAGAAAAATAAGAGCCAAACTATTATTTCTTCATTCTCACTGTGTGTCAGACAATGGGCCAGATGTTTCTACAAATATTATTTAAGTGGTAGCTCACTCTAAGCCCAACATAAATGTTGAGGGTAGCTTTACTGTCACAAATGAAATCTGCCTCTTTAGCACTGTGTGTTCCACAAATAGTTAACAGCTCACCTCTTAAATGGATGCAAGATTCCTTCTATGAGATCAATTAAAATCTGAAAGCACAGACTTAGGAATGGATTTATTTAAATCAGAGTATATTCACACAGGCATAAAGAAAATTCCAACATTTAACAGGCACATTGATCTTGGACTTTCTAGTCTCCAGAACTGGGTAAAAACTTAGTTTCTGTTGTTTAAGTTACCCAGTCTATGGGATTCAGTTATTGCAGCCAGAACTGAGACAATTACAGATCACGTTTTTCAAGCTTATCCAAAATGTGCCAAATATCTTTGGACAATAGATTACACTTGTTTTTTCTTTTAGCTTAAAATCAATTCTGTAGTTGTATGAAAACTGCATCTTTTGCTTTTAGTAATTATGAACACTTCTTTTATAATTCGATCCTAAGGGATCAGTATCCAAGGGAAGAATTAGACCGAACTCTGGTTTTAATCCAAAAAAAATTCCTATGTTTCCAATATGTGTTTTTAACACCCCTTACGTATAAGAGGCCATGATTTTATCTTCATAAAATTGGAATTGCTCACAAAGATAAGAGTATAAAAATCTAGAGTAGGAGGGACGCCTGGGTGGCTCTGCAGTTGGGCATCTGCGTTTGGCTCAGGGAGTGTTCCTGGAGTCCCGGGATGGAGTCCACATCAGGCTTCCCGCATGGAGCCTTCTTCTCCCTCTGCCGGTGTATCTGCCTCTTTTTGTGTGTTTCTCATGAATAAATAAATAAAATCTTAAAAAAAAAATCTAGTGGAGGGGCTTCTGTGTGGCTCAGGCAGTTGCTTTCAGCTCAGGTCATGATCCCAGGGTCTTGAGATGGAGTGCTGCATGGGGCTCTCTCTCTGTTTCTTCCTCTCCCTCTGCTGTTCCCCTTGCTTGTGCTCTCTGGCTCCCTAGATCTGTCTCTGAAATAAATGGACTCTTTAAAATAATCTAGTGTAAACATTGCTAAATATTCTTTTCAAATTTATGAAAGGTTATAGTTTGTTATATTTTTTCTTAAATGTTATAAAAATCTAAAGATAATAGCTATTTTACAGAGCTTAATTCCTATAGGAAAAAAAGAACATTTTGTTCTATCAAATATAGAAATATTTAAACAGTTTTAATTTTATGTCCTTTTTAAACATTAATAGTACCACTCCTTCAAATTTAATATTTTTAAGGTTTTTAATATAGCAGATAGATTAATTTTGACAAAATGGGTATGTATAGTATTTTTATTGTGTCATAGATTTCCAAAGTTTAGGAATATATCCTTATACATTTAAAGGCCTGGAAATTTTGGCAAGTTTAAAATTCTAAATATGATTTTACACAATGCAGTATACAAAAGAATGATGTAATTCATTCCATAATTAAAATTTCACAAAAATGTCAACTATTATTGTGATACTCTTGAAATAATAATTCTTAAGAGTATAGGTAATGTAAATATCAAGAAAAAGGATATATCATATATTTAAAATATGTCATTTTAACAGGTTTTGCGGTATGTCAATAAAAAATCATGTAGAATTTTATTTTTTGCATTGCACCATATATATATGTGTGTGTGTGTGTGTGTGTGTGTGTGTGTGTGTATATATATATATCTCAGTTACATTAACAGATATACAAACTTAAAAACAAGCAAAATTTCCTTTTTCTTATTTGGACATATGACTTAGGAAGATTAAAAACAGAGAACAATATGTTTGTGTGTTTTTTTTAATCAAGTGTGGGAATAGCTTACACAGATCTGAATTAATTACAACCCCGGAGGTAATATCAAGCTAGGTAACAATAGCAAACCAATTCAGGTGGCTCATAGTCTTTGACAACTGTAATAAAGCATACCAAAAATAAGCTCTATAGAGAATTAGTTATGCCTAGGAAAATAGTTTTCGTTGTATCTTCAATAAAAGAATTGCACCACAGAGACTTTACTCATTGTGATTAAAATGTAATGTTTTATGTTAAGTATGTGTATGGACAGTTTAAAGGAGGACTTTAATTAACTGTCTGGAATGTAAGAGAAAGTACATATGCTTGTAAAGCAAAATGGAAACTATAAGAAACAAGGGATAAAATGCTTTATAACATTTTTAATTAACTGATTATAAATCAAACAGTTATTTGGAAGCCTGTCTATTTGTTACAGATACAATCAGATCACTTTCAGACTAACCTTTTAGATGCTGACAGACAAGCTTCCAAAATCATAATACTCTTGAAATCCATGATCAGGCCAAAGTAATACAAAAGTCAGCAAAAGACACTGAGAGTCCATGCAGTGTAGGACACTTGGTGACATATTTGAGATAATTTAAGTAAAATTCTGTGAATTGAATGGCAAGATTAATATGGAGATAGTGAAAGCTTGAATGTGTACTTTTTATTTTTGAATGTGTACTTTTAAAGAGGTAATTGTAGTGGGCTGTCCCATTGTCTCAGGTCAACATGCAGATGAGAATTTCATGTTCAAAAAGTTATCTTAGCTCTCAGAGATATTACAGTTTCAAAAGTAAGACAGAGTCTTAGTCTTCGTAGCAGTGCAAAGCTACTGTGATTGGACAAATAATTATAACTTTATTTCCCCAAATGCTTTGTGAAATTTATGAGTAGTTTTGCCTGAAGCATATGTGTGTATATATCATCATGCATGATATATCTATTTACATAGATAAATTTCCTAGATTTAATGTCTAACTGCAGAATCAAAAATACAAAAGCTTGATTTTTGAGTGAAAGTTAATAATAAAATTATTCCAATTTGTAGAGACTTTCAATATGTTTAAGATATATTGGACTTTTGCTTTTGTTTTTTTACATGTACAAGAGAGTTTAATTTAAATATCCACAGGTGTAATTTTTAGGAGGACTGTTTTAATTTGCCAAGACAAAATGTAGGCTGTCTTATTGGAAAGAGACACAAGGCCAGTTTTGGTTAGGAGGGATGAAATAATCACACCACATAGGAAAAGATTATGAGTTGGTATCATTCTTCTAGAAATCCTCTTGACAGTATATCTCAAGATGCTTTAAAGGTTTGTCTCTATGAACTCATCATTTCTAAGAATTTATCTAAAGAAAATAAGCCTATATACGCAAAGTTTTATACAGAAAACTGTTCACTGCAGTGTTACCCATGATCATAAAGAAGAGTGTAATCTAGATTTAAAATGTATCTGTTTAAGTAGTTATATTAAATCCATTAAAATGAACATCAGGCAGCAATGGAAACTTTATTTACAGTAACATTTAATCACTTGCAAAATTACTTTCTTTTGCTAAGTTGAAAACAAGATACACATTTGCATACAATATAATGCTAACCATAATTATGAATATGACCTACATTTAGAATAGAAATTGGCAAGAAATTTATTAATTTATAGCACCACCAGTGCCTTGTGTAGTAATTTCATCATCTTTCTAAAACTTATCATTTTAAGGCTTCCAAATTTTGCTAATGTGAAAATTATTGTGTCATTGTGTATTGTGTTATTGTGTCATTGGGTATGTTTGCATCTACCTAACAATTAGACAATTTGAATAATTTCATTTCTTGTAAGCTACGTGTCTTACTTTTGTAGGGCTGCCACCCCAGGTTTAAACAACTGAAATTTACTTTCTCACAGTTCTGGAGACTAGGAGTCTGAAATCAAAGAGTAGGGAGGTTTGGTATCTTCTGAGGCCTCTCCCTTTGGCTTCTAAATGCTCACCTTCTTGCATCCTTTCATGATTTTTTCTGTGTGCCCAAGTCCCTGGTATCTCTTTCTGTGTGTCCTCATTTCTTCTTGTTTTAAGGACATTGGTCAGATTGGATAAGGTAACTCTGCTGACATCACCTTAACTGTCTTTGACTTAAAAGGCCTCATCTCCAAGTACAGTTACATTGTGAGGTACTGGGGTTTAGGGTTTCAACATATGGATTTTAGGTGAACACAATTTGGCTCATAACACACTGATAGTTTCTCTTCTGAGAATCAGGAAGATTTTTCGGGAATCAAGAAGTATGTGTTCTACTATTACTTATCTTCTTAATGATTCTGAATAAGACTATTTAAAAATATTTCAGCAATTTTGATTTGCATAAAATGTTCAGTTTTTCATATGCACAGAATTTTTTGTGTGTGTGTCTCAGTTCTTTAGAGCTATGCTCTTTCCAGTACTTTTATTTTGCATGATAGAAACAGAGCAGTCACTAAAAGTGTGCTTTCTGGAATTAGACTGTGTAGGCTTGGGTACAGCTTTCTTGCTTCCTATCTATGTAACTTTGGGGAAGTCCTTTCTTTTGGCTCAATTTCTTCAACTCTAAAGGGAATATAGGACCAATCTCATAGCGTTGTCAGAATTAAATGGCATAATATAGACAAAGCACTTAGAAGAGTTCCTAACCCAATGTTCAACACTCAATTAAGGTTAATGATTATAATTATTTTTAGGAATCCCATTAGAAGTAAATGCAAAAGTGGGAATATTATTTCTTTTTTAGAGATTTAATCATATTTCTGAAGAAAAGCTCCAGCCATTAAGAAATGATTTGCTTTTGGGAATGCCTGGGAGGCTCAGTGGTTGAGCATCTGCCTTCGGCTCAAGGTGTGATCCTGGAGTCCTGGGATCGGGCTCCCTGCATAGAGCCTGCTTCTCCCTCTGTCTGTGTCTCTGACTCTGTGTGTATGCATGCCTGTGTGTGTGTGTGTGTGTGTGTCTCATGAATGAATAAATAAAATCTTTAAAAAAAGAAATGATTTGCTTTTTAGCACAAGACCATATATCTCTGTGAACAAATAATATTTTTTGCATTTCCACAAACAACCACCAAACATAAGAATTGTGGTTTAACATAACAGAACACTATATGGCATCCATTATATCTTTTGTTTAAATTATTTCTTTAATGATATATAGAACCAAAATACAAATGTATATGAAACGTCTTCAAATGTTCCATCTCCCTAGTCTTCAGTTATACAAATAAAAACAATGAAATCAGAAAAAAAGAAAAAAAAGAAAAGAAAAAGAAAGATCCATTTCAATGTGCTGTTAAATATTAAATGATAAAATGTTAGGATTATCCAAGCATTAAAGATGACAAATTGTCTGTTGTACACTGTCCCTGACATGGTTTTTTTTTTTTGAGACTTTTAGCTATTGTCTCTCCTGTTGCTTCTGACTTCTTAGTACACCCTGCATGTCTTCTATCAGTTCATGCTTTTCTTCACTAATTCCTCAGAGAGTTGGTCTGCTGGCCCTCTGAACAACACACAGCCAATCACTTTTCTCTCATTTTTTTGTTCTTGTGACTGCTATCTCGAGCATGTGCGCACATACTTATCTTGCTAAGATTTTGCAAAGAAGGAAAATCTTATCTGACTTTTGATTTTAAAAAAATGACTAGTATTTAAGAATGGTTTCTTTATAGAGCTCCCTTGTCACTACAGGAAAACCATACAAAGAGGATAGTGTTACCATTTGAAAGAAAATATTAAGACAGAACAAAAGAAATAAAAAAACTTATTTGTGAAATAATCATATGTATTTCTGTAAGAAACCAGCAGAAATGGGGGAAAATACATTGGGCAATGCAGTCGAAGTTGACACTAAATATTTTAGTTGTGTGGATTTTTAAAAAATGACCACCTCTCTCTTAGGTCTAGTTCTAGCCTATAAAACTAGAGGAATGTTAATTGTTTCTCAAGACAGTTTTTGGCTCAGGCTTAAAAAAAAAATAGAATTAACCTTCTAGTATCTACCTCTTCAGGATGTCAGTGAATCCAAAATTTTCTCTAGAACTGTGAAGTTAAAATTTATTCACAGTCTATTAACAGATTTGCTTTGCTGCCATGTATTCCTGTCCAAGACTTTGTAAACCTCCAAATGTATCCTGAACCGCTGCAGGAGCCCCGTTCCATGCCTTTGTGCTCAGGAGCTGGGTAGCTCCTATATATATATATATTTTTTTTTTCACCCAAATCTTACTCCTCAGCTATTCACTGAGGCATGGTCAATCTATACAGATGGCACAGCGCTGCAAAATCTGCCATCTTCTTCCTCACTGAAACAGGATATCTCTTTTCACTTTTAACTGAAACCTCAAAACAGCATAAAGGGGAAAGACTGACAAAAATAGGCTCCTCACTCATTTTAAATAGCCTCATAAATCACTTTTTGCAAAATATCCAGTAATCAGAGAGAATTTGAATGTAAGATCTGGTCCTATCCATTTGGGATGGAATTTGACATCTGATGTCCCAGTAGACTGACTTTTATGAAGGTTCAGCGTAAAGTTTATATTTTGACTGAAATAAAATTTATGTTTTACACTCCGCAAAATAGCAGCTGCCTCTTGGGCTGACAATGGTGAATCACCCTGTCCTTGAAGAATTTAAGGAAAGAATTGAAGAGTTTGGCTTTATATCAAAAAGGAAAACAATATTTAAAGAAGAAATACTCACCTACATCAAATTTTACAGGGATGCAAGGAGAACACAGATTGAGAACAGATAACTGAACTTGATGTCAGAAATTTACGGCAGAACAGAAAAATTATAGAACTCTGTAGCTTATGAGGGAATGGGGACAGCAGGGCATTTGACCTAGAAATAAGGTATGTTTACTAATCTAACTAGTGAAATATTTTAATTTTTTATAATAAAAGTAAATGCTTTGTTTTACACTTTGCTGAAACAAATACAGATGGTGTGATCTAGATGTGCTGAATATTTTGCTATTCCCACTTCCACGTAATCCTGTTGACCTCTAGGAGGTTATCCAGGAGGCTGACCTCTATGAATTGCATGCAGAACTTTTATACACCTGGCTTCTAGGTGGCCAAGGCCAGACAAAGGTGTCCATGGTTTAGAGGGAGTGATGGACTGCATCTGAGTCCCCACAAAATTTCTAAGTTGAAGCAATCACTTCCAGTGCCTCAGAATGTGACTGGATTCAGGCTAGGTCCTTTAAAGAGGTTATTAATGGAGCATGTGAGTACCTGGGTGGCACAGTCAGTTAAGCATCTAACTCTTTGTTTTGGCTCATATGATCTCAGGGTCATGGGATCAAGCTCTGCATCAGACTCTAAGCTGAAATTCTCTTCCGCTCCCTCTGCTCCTCCTGCTTATGCTCTCTCCCTCAAATAAATAAATGAACTTTAAAAAAGAGAGATAGAGAGATTATTAACCCTTAGACCATCTGACTGATGTCCTTTAAGAAAAAGAAATGTGAACATACAGGGAGAGACACCAGGAATGTACATGCCCAGACAAAAAGGCCAGAGAGAGGTCTCAGAAGAAACCAAATCTGCCAACATCTTGATCTCATACTTCTAGTCTCCAGGACTACAAAGGAAAAATTTTCTGTTGTTAAACTGCCCCTTATGGGGTATTTTGCTACGGCAGCCCTAAGAGACTAATACAAAGGGCAAAAAAGGGATTTTTTGTTTGTTTCCTACTCCCCTTGATTCTCCTTCCATGTAGAGTATATTTTGGTAGTGGCTGAATATCAAAGGCACAGCTTCTTGTGGGCAGCCTTACTCCCACAGACATAGTTCTTGTTGGACCAGTTTCCTTTAGGTTTATGAAAGTCAATTGAGTCCACTATCTTTTGTTGGTTTCTCTATCTTATGCCTTGAAACTGTTCCTCTTTAAATTCTTTTCAGTTGGCTCTTTAGAAATGTGGTCTGTTCTCTACCATAATCCTGAGAAATTAATCAGGCAATAAAAATGTCCATTAGTGAAAGAAGTAAATTATATATTTTAAATTATATAAATCATATAATACATAGTTTTACATTAAGCTGGCATAACTTGGATTCATTATAAATTATTTATTATATGCTATATATCATGTATGCATTATTTTATATTTTATACTATAATTTATGTAGTATATGTAATATATATTTTGTATTATATCACTGTTATTGGCAAATTTATTAACATTTTTGCAATGATAAGTCAGATAACCAGGGTCTTTTAAAAAGACCTGCTTTTTTTTCTATATGGAAGAGACATATTTTCATATACTGAGGGAGTTACTCAGTGAATGAATAGATTTACATATTCAATGACCTTTCTAAAAAAGTATAATGATAAATATGAATTCTCAAAAAAGAGCAGGTAAAAAGGAATAACCTATAGAGAATTAAGTTTCTTTAGCCATCTCTAACACATTCAAGAAAAGATAAGATTTTGTATATTATCCAGATTTTTCTTATTGTTAGAAGGAAAGCAATTTTGTCTTCTGTCTACTTTTAAACAGAAGTAGGACTTTTACTGGTTTTCTTTGATTCCATTTGAAACCCAACTTCTAGAAAACATGGCCCATTTACTATCTTTGAACATGCACCTACCCTTGGTATTCTTTGGGAGTCACTGATCTCCATTTATCCTGCTTAATCCTTCCGAGCAATTGGGGAGAGGTAGAGAAAAAAAGAGTGTGTTTTCCCTGAGTTAACATTACTATTATTTCACTGCACTTTTATGAAACACCTACGGTCTGTCTATACACATGTACTAAATTCTTGAGAAAACAGAGGGGGCAGTAAAACATAATCCTGGGGCTCATGGAGAAGAAAACCATCAAATATATTATCTCATGAATCATATAAAATGACACACTCAAGTGGATATTGGCAGGAGAAGAGGCAAAGATGTTCTGTTCAAGATACTAATGATCAATGCTAGAGGTTCAAAACGCATCCTCTCAGATGGGGACAAGTCAGATTGGGTGATGTGCCAAAGTCTTGTCAGGCAGTATTTGCAATTTGGCATTTGTCACAGGAGACATTGTCAAATACAATGCTAAGATAGAGAGGAGGGTTCTAGCCATTGGGAGAGGAGAAGATCCTAGCAGGCTCCTACATTCACAAAAACAAAAAAACAAACAAACAAACAAAAACAAAACAGAGCATTAGTTTAGTTACTGATGCAGATATTCAAGAAGAGGTGAGAAAATAATGCTTGGGTCTGAGGTGGGGATTAAGGAATTCAAATATGAGGTTAGAAGCTGAAGTAGGGCTGGACAGAGGCTGATGGAACAGAGTACACGGCATCTACCTTTCCACTGCTGTGTTTCATTTTGGGGTACTTGTTATCTCTGGTGTCCTGTGTCTGAAGTCAGTTTAATAGAAGGGAAGATGCAGAAATAATCTGCCCAAACTGGGGAAATATGGGCAGTTTAAGTCCTTACTGCTCAAAGCCTCAAATGGACCAGGAACAAGACAGGGCTCAGCTTGGCACACAAGGAAGCCAGTGCACACGGTGGGGGTGGGGTGGGGGCTGTGAAGACTGGGCTGGAAAAGTGACATTAGGTACTG
Source organism: Vulpes lagopus (assembly GCF_018345385.1). NCBI lineage: Eukaryota > Metazoa > Chordata > Mammalia > Carnivora > Canidae > Vulpes > Vulpes lagopus. Next base: position 23,243,465 of record NC_054843.1, on the reverse strand, counting down.
AGAAGTGATAAGATGTTGTGGAACACAGAATCATCCTCTGAAGGTCATTCTCATTCTCCAACAATCATTATTCAACTGGGAACCATCCCTTATTTGAGAGATTCGCAAAATTTACGGCAAAGGCCTTCAGGCTCCAAGGAATGTTGAAATTTTGTAGCAGTATTTTAAAAAGAGTATGCTTATACTGATTTAGTTTGAACAATTGTGTTTAGTAGTCAAAACAAACAATCAAACAAAAAACATTTGATTTCTGTGTGGCACTGTCAGGTACCCTGTTGACGGTATCTTTAATAATAGATTGCACTTGTTTTTAGATATAAATATATGGACATAGTTTGAACATGGATATTGTTTACTTTGACTTTACATTGCTGCAGGTTTACAAATCCTAGAAACGAATCATTTCTGGAAAATACAGGAGACCACATTTTGTGTTATGTCACTGCTGGGCATGATACTGAATAAAGAATGACAGTAATGTGTTTGGGAGTTGCTTTCAGCATATCAAATCATCATCTTATTGACTGTCCAGGAACAGTTATTTGATGTTTTCCTCAGGGTGGCCTAATAATTTCAAGTGGTTCATAAAACATAAGAATTAGGTTTCAAAATAATTAAACATGTACTGTGAGAAATTTGCCTTCCTTCCTACCTTGCCTTCACATTCTAAATTGTAACAAATCAAATAATGTCACAAAAATATGAATCTACCTATAAATAATATATGAAGAAAGTAATAAATAATAAATGCCATCTTATAGTATCTCCAGTTAATGCCAGATTCGGTTTATTCTGTGAAATTTGTAATTTATGTTTCAGTAAAAATCACTCTTTTCCAGGCATTTTATAAAAGTCGATCTGTCAAATCCTGTGTGTGTTAGAGCTCAGCCAGGCTCCATAAAATGAAAACAAAGTTAAACAACTTCACAAGAGACAGAAATGGCCTTTTAAGATTCACAGGAGTGTGCCTCCCTGTCTAATCTGAGCAGTCATCATGGCGAGATTGATGTGCTTTGGCTGAGAAGTGTTTCATGAGGTGGCTCTGCTCAGTGGTACCAGAATGGAGCTATATGTCTTCATTGCACTCCATTAACATGCCCCTCAGATCTATCAGGCAAATATCTATATACCTACTTTATAAATTATTACCAGTGACAGTTAAATATTTCAGAACTTGTTTGGGAATATCATTCACCTTATAGTCCTTAATTTACATACACTCACATTTTTAAGCGTTTCTAGTTTCAAGGATTCCTTAGATCTGCTTTATATTCCTGCTCCAGATGAGTTTCTTCTGCTGGTAGTAATCCATTAGGCTTGCAGTTTATTTAGGTAAATCAAAAAGGAGAATGCAAATTATTCACTAGCAATGGCACTCTTTTAGAGTTAAGTGGACAGGATTTCCTATCAGTTTGACCAGAAGAATGAAATCTTATTTGTGCTCTTTCAATGCAAATAATTCTGAACTAAAACGAATGCATTCAAACTAACTGCTTATTTGGAATTTATCTTTTGTAATTACTTTTATCTATCCCATTTACATGTTGCACGCTGACAACAGTTACATTTGTAGTAGTAATGCTTAAAGGTCCAGAGTGGTACTTTAATAATTTTGGCATGTTAATTGAAAAGATCTCAAATTAAGTGTTCTTCGCATAACAGTTATTCCAATGTCTACCAAAGCTAACTACATTCGATTGATTTGGGTGTGGAGATACAGGAAGGGGACAATTATTTTCAGTTTAACTAAAAGAAATTTGGACTAAATAAAAGTTGGTGAATTTCATATTTAAAATGCATTGTACTTTCTAACTTAAAATTTCCAGTCTTGAGCTTAAACTTTCTTGGGGACTAGAGGTGGTTTTTCATTAGTCTCCCTTTTTTAGCTGGATGATGGTATGTAACTAAAATATGCATACTAAAATTAGACAAACACTTTTCTTGGATTAGAAAAGAGTGATTGGAAAGGAAACAAATCATGTAAGTATCACCAATAAGTAAAATTGCTTAATCACGTTGGAAGGGCAGCACCGAATAAAACTTATTCAGGATACTGTTGAGTGGGAAGCTTTACATATTTAAATTATGTAAATAATTTTAGTATGGCTTCTTAGCAATTCTTTGTGGTAGATATTTTTCATATATTGGTTGATATATATACAGTTTTTGTATAAATGAATATAATATATGAAGTTGGAAAACAGATTCAGGGAAGTTAATTTCAAAAATATAAGATCAATGAGAGGAATAAATGGTAACCACATCCAATACTTCCCATTGTCAAGGAAATTCATGTCCATGTTACATGTTTATGGAGTCAAGGTGGGTGTAAAAGAGAGTAGGAAATATGCTGAATGAAGATCAGAATTCTCTTTATTTTCACATTACCTCATCCCATTCTTCCACGTAAGAATTTTATAGAAATAGATTTGACATACAGCAAACTATAAATATTAAAGGCTGATATAAAAATTGACAAATTTTGATATGTGTATATCTAGTGCAACTCATGAAGATAGTGAAAATATTGTATATCTGTCAACCAAAGAAATTACTCATGTTTCTTTAAAATTCCTACTTCATGCCTCTTTTTACCACCACACTGTCCAACCCCAAGCTACCAGTGATCTGCTTTCTGTCATTATGGTTAGTTTTATGTTCTCTTTTTTTTTTTTTTTCTAAAGATTTTATTTATTTATTTATTTATTTATTTATTTATTTATTTATTCATGAGAGACACACAGAGAGAGACAGAGACACAGGCAGAGGGAGAAGCAGGCTCCATGCAGGAAACCTGATGCGGGACTCCATCCCAGGACTCGAGGATCATGCCCCAAGCCAAAGGCAGGCACTCAACAGCTGAGCCACCCAGGCATCCCTAGTTTTATATTTTCTAAAGTTTTATATGAGCAGGATGATACAGTAGGCATTCTTTTTTCTAACTTCTTTCACTCAACCTAATTATTTTGAGCTTCACACATGTACTTGCAGGTATCAATAGTATGTTTCTTTGTGTTGTAGGGTAGCATTCCATTGCATGGTATACCAAAATCTGTTTATCTAGTCAATTAATGGACATTTGAGTTTTTCTACTTTCCAGCTATTGCAAATAAAGCTGCTATGTAAGTATACTTGTCCATTCTTCGTTTAAATATATATTTTTACTCCTGTGAGAACTGGGTCAAAGAATAAGTAATGTTTATTTTATTTTTTTTACAAAGACCATATTCTTTCCAGAATGGTTATACCATTTTACACTCACACTAGCATTGAATGTATGAGTGTTTCATTACCACCACATTCTACCTATATTTGGTATGCTTAGTCTTTCTTTCTTTTTTTCTTTCTTTCTTTCTTTCTTTCTTTCTTTCTTTCTTTCTTTCTTTCTTTCTTTCTTCCTTCTTTCCTTCCTTCCTTCCTTCCTTCCTTTCTTTCTTTCTTTCTTTCTTTCTTTCTTTCTTTCTTCTTTCTTCTTTTTCTTCTTTCTTTCTTTCTTTTCTTTTCTTTCTTTCTTTCTTTCTTTCTTTCTTTTCTTTCTTTCCTCTTTCTCTTTCTTTCTTTCTTTCTTTCTTTCTTTCTTCTTTTTTTCTTTCTTTCTTTTCTTTCTTTCTTTCTTTCTTTCTTTCTTTCTTTCTTTCCTCTTTTTCTTTCTTTCTTCTTCTTCTTCTTCTTCTTCTTCTTCTTCTTCTTCTTCTTCTTCTTCTTCTTCTTCTTCATTTTCTTTTTTTATTAGGGGTTAGGGGGTCCAAAATCAATGGTCTTAATAAATGTGGGTATATTTCTGGACTTTTTCTTTGTCCCATTGATCTTTTATTACTATGTTTCCATCACTACTATGCTGTCTTGACTACTGTATTTATATATGAAATATTGGAATTCAATGTTGTGAGCCCTCCAACTTTGTTCATCTGCTTAGAGTTGCTTTTCTTACATGATAAACTTTGCATTTCCATACAAATTTTAGAAATAGCCTGCTGCTAAAAAAAAAAATGTTATTTTGGTTGAGATTGCATTGAATCCATAGATAAATTGGGGAGAATTGACATCTTAACAATATTAAAACATCCAATCTGTGAATACAATATATTACTCCATCTATATTGGTTTCTTAACCACTTTCAGAAATAGTTTGCCATGTATAGATACTATACACTTTGTCTCATATATGCCCCTAATTTAAACTTATATTTTAAATACTGATTTTTAAAATTTCAATTTCCAATTTTTCACAGATAACATAAAAATACAACCAATTTTTACATATTGACCTTATATCCCCACTCTGCAATTCAGTTATAGCCTTTTAGTCTAATAGCCTTTTTGGTATCCTATAGAATTTTCTACTAGAACAATTTTACTGCCTACATCTTAAATAATTTTCTTTCTTCCTAAATACGGTGCCTTTCTCCTTTATCTTTTCTATAACTTGATTTTAGGAGCAAAATGTTTAGTTTTTCAGCATTAGGTATGTTCCTAGCTATAGAGTTTCTGTTTCTTTTACAGATACATTCAATCAAGTTGTATAAGTTCCCTTTTTACGACTATTTCAATGAGAGTTCCTATCAGGATGAATGTTAGATATTGTCAAATGAATTTTATTCCATTAATAAAGTGATAATATGGTTTTTGGCTTTTAATTTGTGAAAATTGTGAAGCATTTTCTTGGTAAGTCTGGCTAAATATTTATTTATCTTAACCATCTTCTGCAGGAACCTGCTTTGATTTTATTAATTTTTATATATTATTTTAATTTTCTCTTCTTTTTCTAACTTCTTTGGGGGTAGGTTGAAGTAATTGATCTGATCTGCACCTTTTTGTCTTTTCTAATATTGATCTTCATTGTTGTAAATTTACCTCAAAACACTTCTTAAAAGAAAACAAGAACCACACTTCTTTACTGGATCCCAGTAAGTGCTAAGTAAATAGAAAAATTGACAGCTGATAGGTAAATTGATTCTATTTCTTAAGATGTATTTTATGGTTCATATGCTGTCTGTTGGCATATTTTCAGTATGCATTTATTTGAGAAGAATATATTATCTAGCTGTTGTTTTGGTTTGATAATATTGTACATTCCTATCAGTTTGCTATTTTTTTTTCTATTTGTGTCATCTGTGTTATTTTTTCCCTCTTTTTTTTTCTGAGACATAAAAATGTCAGTTTAAAATTATTTACCCAGGGATCCCTGGGTGGCGCAGCGGTTTAGGGCCTGCCTTTGGCCCAGGGCACGATCCTGGAGACCCGGGATCGAATCCCACGTCAGGCTCCCGGTGCATGGAGCCTGCTTCTCCCTCTGCCTGTGTCTCTGCCTCTCTCTCTCTGTGACTATCATAAATAAATAAAAATAATTATAAAAAAAATAAAAAAATAAAAAAATAAAATTATTTACCCAGAAAAAGGTCTTTCAAAAATGAAAGTTATATAAAGACTTTGAAAAGATAATCATGTCTTGAGTATTAGACCTAAGATTTAAATTATTTTTAAATTTTTATTTAAATTCAATTTAGGTAACATATATTGTATTATTAGTTTCATAGGTAGAATTTAGTAATTCATCATTTTCATACACCACCCAGTGCTCATTACTTCAAGTGCCCTCTTTAATGCCTATCACCCAACTACATCAATCCCACACACCTCCCCTCCAGCAACCATCAGTTAGTTTCTAAAGTTAAGAGTCTCATATGGTTTGCCTCTCTCTCTGTTTTCATCTTAATTTTTCCTTCTCTTACCCTATGTTCATCTATTTTGTTTCTTAAATTCCACATATGAATGAAATCATATGGTATTTGTCTTTCTCTGACTGATTTATTTTGCATAGCATAATAGCCTCTAGTTCCATCCACATCATTGTAAATGGCAAGACTTCATTTTTTGATGGCTGAGTAATATTCATTTGATGGCTAAGAATTCATTACCTGAAAAGCAACACTACAAGAAATGTTAGTGGAAGTTCCAGGCAGGAATATAGTACTAAACAAAACACCAAAATTTATAATCATGTAAGTATATATAAAATATTTTTATTTTTATACCTTCAAAAGATTATCAAATGTTTAAAGCAAAAATAATGGTGATGTATTGTTGGTAAACCCAAAAAATAATCTTATGAGAAAATTATTCACCTTGACCATTCACCAAGTCCCAAAACAAAATATCATGACTTTATCTGTCAAAGACCGTTCCTGCTTTATATCTATCCCCATTTCCAAATCTACCTAGACTTTCCTCCTTTATGAATGTCCAAAAATTTATTGTTTATCTGAAATGTATTTGAATGACAAAGAGGAAGCAAAATGGATAAAAACAGTGACTGATGTAAAATTTTAAGTTGTTTTGGAAGTACCCTATCCAGTATAAGCATTACAACACAATTATTTTGTAGGCATTGGAATGTTTTATAAGAATACATAATAGAGTATTAATAATAATTTTTACTGGGCAAAGATAAGGCATTATGTTTCTATTTTACTTCATATATTTGGATGTTTGATTATTTTTTAAATGTTATCACTCATAATAATAAGAGATATTTCACTATTGAAGAGGTTCTAATATTTTTTACTTTTTCTGATTATTGATGATATCAAACTACTCAGGAGTGGTTTACTTACTCATCTATTGATTGACTAAAGCAGTGGTTGTCAAAATTTACTCTGCATTGGAATGTGGAGAGTTTCTTAAAGCAAATATTGCTGTATCCCATCTCCCAAGTTTCTGATTCAGTAGTTCTTGGATTGACCTGAATATTCACAAGCCAAAAAGCCATCCAATAATGTTGACACTGATCTGGGAGTCATACTTCATGAGCCAGCAGGTTAGAGTATGCACTGAGTGTTTCCTTTGTAAAGAAAAATTCAAGAATAGGGGGACCTGGGTGTCCTCAGTTGATTAAGTGTTTGACTCTTTCTTGATCTCAGCTCAGGTCTTGATCTCAGTGTTGTGAGTTCAAGTCCTACATTGTGCTCCACACCCAGCATGGAACCTACTTAAAAAAAAAAAATCAAAAGTAGTAATCTGAGTGGTATATATCTAAGCATATCTCAATTTTGTCATCATAAAAATACCGAAACTTGGCTGAACATACAAATCTTGAATTACATTTTTTTTTAATTTTTATTTATGATAGTCACAGAGAGAGAGAGGGAGAATGGCAGAGACATAGGCAGAGGGAGAAGCAGACTCCATGCACCGGGAGCCCAATGTGGGATTTGATCCCGGGTCTCCAGGATTTTGCCCTGGGCCAAAGGCAGGCGCCAAACCCCTGCGCCACCCAGGGATCCCTTGAATTACACTTCCTGTCTACTCTTGTCACATGTTTATTCGGATGTCCATTGTTTTAACTGTTCTATGTCTTGTCACCATTTCTCTTGTATAAGATCTCTGGTTTTTCCTAGAGCAGATTTTCTTTGTTGATTCTCTTATAAATGCTATGGATAGACTTAGTTCTACTCTCAGATTCCAGTAATTAAATATGTGCCCTAGGCCAACCCAATATAGTAGTAGTATGCCACCAAACCAAGTATATTTGGTTTATAGATTTAAAAATGTTGCAGTCTGGATCCATACAACTAGAAAGAAACAAGTCCAGGACTTCCCAAGTTTTCCCTTTGAGCTACTCAAAATGTAAGATGAAATGCAAATGGAATTACTGAGAATGGAGCCACCACAAAGGAAAGCAGAATAGGAAAATTAAGTCCTGTGTGTGCACAAAAAAAAAAAAAAAAAAAAAAAAAAAAAAAAAAAAAAAAAATCAAAAGGTGTCTGTGTTTCTTTTCCACTTAAATAAATATTTCTGTCATTTTCAATGAAAGAATCCTAACTAATGAAGATTGATCTAATTTATAATGTTTGAAGGAGTGATCCATTTCTTTGTTAAATCTTTTCAAAACACACATTTTGGGGAGAATATAAAGAATATTCCATAAAACCATTGTTTTCATGAGAAATATTTTCATATGCATTATTGTATAGCTTAGATGACTTTTTTGTTACTCTTTTTATTATTCTTTGTTTCATTTTTTAAATTTTAAGAGATTTCTATAGTTAGTATATAGAATGTATTTTTCCTGTTTTCATATATTTCACATTCTCTCTCATTGTTTTACGTATAATTATTTGGTTTATTTTGAGAAGTTTCCCATATTTCTTTTAACTATTGTGGCTTTTATATTAATATTTCTGATTCCAAATATGATTTTAATTCTGATATTTCATTTAGTCATTTTTACTTTATTTTATTTTATTATAAAAGAAAGTAATCATTTCTAAAGTGTTTTAATTCCTAAGGAAAAATATTTTTGACAAAAATATTCATGCAGCAAATCCTTTATACGTTGTAGAATAATTTTCTGCCATATTCATCCTTAAAAATATATGACTTGTATCTTACCTCAAGGAAATTCATTAAGGCAAAATGTTCATATTCTGAGGAACTTTGCTTCTATCAATATTCTACAAGTTGCCTTTATGATACATCTTTCAAATTTGAGCTAGAGCTACAGGATGGACATTCATCATTTTACTAGTTCACCATATATAATGTATATACTGTATTGTTAATATAAATCACAAATAAATTATCTCTCTGTATCTCACTTATTTCACTTTGTTGTATACCTGAAATATGGATAAGATATAATAATGTCTACCTCTTGGTTTGTTGCATGTAAGTGGATGGTAAATAAAATTAAATATCATTTAGTATATTTTCTTGTGTAAGTTAAAAAGATCTATTTTATTTTAATTCTTCTCTTCCATTCCTAGAAACAAATGGTAAGATGATAGAAACAGCTATATTCTACATCACATGTATTTGTACCCATTTTAATTTTGAAATAATATGAATAACTCATAGTTTTACATGTGTCATTAATGACTATACTTTAGAATGAGTGTCAACATGTTACCTTGTTCATGGGCTCTCTCTGATAATTTTTCTCAAGAAAGTTATCTGAATTAGAGAATGAACCCCTTCCATATTTTATAATAGTACGTATGTACATTCTATTGAATACAGCACCTTGCTACAATATAATGTGAATAGAAAATGTGTTATATTGTTTTCAGGGGCTTGGTTTGCTATTATAATCTAAATATATATAGCAGTTTTATTAGTTAAATCCATTAGGAAGGACAAATTGTAGCAATAATTTCCTTTATAAAAATGCTTTTCCAATAAAATAATTCATAAATGCTTTCTATTTCAAGGTAATTTGTAATCCTTTGGGTTCCAAAGATTGAAAAATGAAAAAAGAAAATTATGCAAGTTCCTCAATTTCCCTGTCCTGAGAAAGCACAATGGAAATAGATCTGATATGATTAGTGAATTGGGCAAATGGGAACTTAATAAAGATGCTGGTCTTTTCTAACACATCTCTTTTCCTGGAAAGGATATTATTAGAAACAGTTCATCATGATATATGACACTAGTATTTCAAAATCAAAATAATATAAATGCTGCATGAAAATATATAATTCTGACATTATTTTAATGTTAAATTGAATAAAATATACATGAAAGACAAGGTTTTTGTTTTTGTTTTTAAAGATTTTATTTATTTATTCCTGAGAGACACAGAGAGAGAGGCAGAGACACAGGCAGAGGGAGAAGCAAGCTCCCTGCAGGGAGCCTGATGTGGAGCTTGATCCCAGGACCCTGGGATCATGATCTGAGCCAAAGGCAGACATTCAACCACTGAGCCACCCAGGTACCTCGAGAAATTTTTATAGGTGATTTTCTCAGCATGTGTAATTGAATATTTTATAATATATCTTACATATTAGCATTTAAGGAACATATAAAAATGATTATAGCAGTAATATTTTTACTCGATCCACTATCACTATCAATGAAACATATACAGAGAAACTTGGTATTTTCGCATCAAAAATGTGAATTATCAATAAACTTTTAAAAATACCACAATAGGGATCCCTGGGTGGCGCAGTGGTTTGGCGCCTGCCTTTGGCCCAGGGCGCGATCCTGGAGACCCGGGATCGAATCCCACATCAGGCTCCCGGTGCATGGAGCCTGCTTCTCCCTCTGCCTGTGTCTCTGCCTCTCTCTCTCTCTGTATGACTATCATAAATAAATAATAAAAAAATAAATAAATAAATAAAAATAAAAAATAAAAATACCACAATAGTTACAGGGAGAAAATTTGGTGATTCATCAGTTGCATATAAACACCTAGTGCTCATTACACAATAGATTTTATAGGTAGAAATACATTATATTTTGTGGTAAAAAACACACACACAAAAAAAACAAAAAACAACTTGGAATGTTTCATAAGCTGAACATCTAATTAGTAGTAGTAGTAGAAGTAGTAGTAGTAGTAGTAGTAGTAGTAGTAGTAGTATTTCTTTTTGGTTGAGTAATCGACTTTGTGAGGAGAAAGAATTTCCAAATGATTTGTGTTTGGTATAGCATTTCTTCCTCTCCATATATATATTAGAATAGAACACTTTAAGTGCTTTAATCTAGTCTCATGAGAGGAATTATACTTATTTAAAGTCAGGACTCAGTCTTCAGAGTAGAAAAGAATTCTTGAAAATAATTGAAATATTTTAGAGGTAGAAATATGCTATATTTACTTACTCATTTATTTTGCAGATGTTTGCAACATTCCCATTACAATCTTTAGTGGTAACTGCCAATTGGTTCCTTACACATAGCACCCTTTTAACAAAAAATCTTTCACTTTTAATGGGATAATTGAGAGCAAGCCTACTTTTATGCATTTAGAGATCCGAAATGATAAAGTGCTTTTATGATTATTATCAGCTATTGCTAGTTTGCTCTTTGCCAATTTATCTGAATTGTTACCACCAGATTAATGCTCTCTTATAAAAACCAGCTCTCCATGCATTTGAATTAATAGTGTTCAAAGAGCAGAGTTGTTGGGACGCCTGGGTGCCTCAGCAGTTGAGCATCTGCCTTTGGCTCAGGGCATGATCCTGAGACTCCGAGTCCCACATAGGCGTATGCTTCTCCCTCTGCCTATGTCTCTGCTTCTCTCTCTGTGTCTCTCACGAATAAATAAATAAAATCTTTAAAAAGGTGGTTGAAATTTAAAAAAACAGAGCAGAGTTGTTTAATTTTAATAAAGTTCAGTTCAAAAACTTTTTTCTGTATTTTTTATTATATATTATTCCAGACATTACATAATTTTAAATTGTACATTTAGGTCACTTTCCACAAGGTGTGAGGAATTTGTCATTGATTTTTTTAAAGAAAAAATTGAATTTAATTTACAGGAAAAGAGGCAATGCTATAGTTTCTATTAATGTTTTACTCATTTTGTATTAAATTATATTTGAAACCTTTCTTTCAATATTTTAATTACAAATGTTTTTTATTTAGGAAATATATAAAATATTTAAAAGAATTCAAATGAAACAAATGTAAAATATTCATAATAGAAATCAATTAAACACATTTCTTAAGATATCTTATGTCTTTACTGCATGATGCTGTACTTTTAATGCATCAAGAAAAAAATGACAGTTAATGACAAAGTCAAATTGATAATTAAGAATTACAATGACATGAGTTTGCTTTATGTGTAGACCAATTATTTAGATTGAATACAATGTATTTAAAAATCTTCAGGCTATATCTGATGTTTATTTAAATCTTCATACTATAGCAATGTAATGTAATAGAAACCAAATGAAAATAGAAGGCTGCTAAAAATAACTAACCTTTCTTTATTTAACCAATTAGTGAGCATTTTATCTTGTTGGATGCACTTGGATTCTCATCTTCTAAACCATCCTATGACGTGAGGATATCATTGAGAAATTCATCTTTTTGGGAAAAATTAATTAACGGTAACAAAATATTTATCCTGATTTGAAATCCTTATTTATAAAAGTTTTCTATTTTTCATTTTAGATGTTATGGCAGTTTGACATCATAATAAAACATTCTTTACAATATTACAAATCTAAAAATATTATGAATTTCCCTAATTTTATTATAGGAATCATAATTAGGCATATTCAGTTAATTTATTTCATAGGATAAATATTTTAATCCTAAAGAAAAATTAGGTTAAATTAAGGGTAATGTGCCAACTCCTGATTAAATAACTGATTTACACTTTACTTGACACAGTTACTTTTTAAAAATAATATAGAGCTACACATCTATACTGGATCTTTCAGCTTGTTGATCATCGTTGAGTTGTGAAGTTAATTCAGTCAGAAATACCATCTTTTATTCACAGGTTGAGATATAAACATAGAAATAATGCAGAGGAATTTCAAATGTCAGAATTATTATAGGTGCAACCCATTGCAGTACTCATGTTTATATTTTTACTCCAAAAGTCTCTCCATACCTTTCTCCACAAGTTGTTCTCTTACTCAACCAGTGGTAGTAGACAAATGCAGGCTTCTAACAAAGAGACAAAACCCAGATCTCATGAAAACTTCTTTAGGGAAAGTCAGGCCTAAAAATGTCAGGAGGAAGTTCCTGGTGACCACTTTCTTCACCAGATTGATGAGTCACTCCTCCTTTCCTGGATGATAATGAGTAAAGCTGGGGTGAAAGAATTTAAGTACAGTGATATTGGATAAATTAATAGACGACATTTTCTTCAACCAGAATTATTTCAGTAAAACAAGAAGTCAGGGAAACAGAGTTCAGAAATCTTATCTTCATTCTACCATGGATAACAACTTTGAAAAGTCAGTTAGCAGGATTAAGCCTAAGGATATAGGACAATTTCTGCTCTAAATTCTATCTCCAGAATTCGATAATGGAGAAAATTATAGTTTGGTCAAATTATTAGATATTTTTACAAAGGAAAGAAACCAATAAATAACTTTCAAAAGAAAAGTGAAACGTTGACATGACCTATTTATAGGTTGAATAAGTTACGTATTTAATGTTAGAAATGGCTTTTTATAATAGTGCTGGCATATCTGTGCTTGTTAGATAATTTTTTCTAATTTAGCTTCCCCTTTTGACTTCTGTTTAGGGATTAGTTAATAGGAGAGAAAATCTTCTTAATGATTAGATAGTATTTCTTTTCTCCTACTAATGGGTGAAAAACATTCCTGCTCTCTCTGCCCTTTCAGCAGAGGCAGACAATCTGGGCCTAGAAGCAATAACCAAGATAAAGTTAACATGCAAATTTTGTAAAGGTTAGATTCTGGTCCTTGATACTCAATTGTATATTAAACATTAAAACACATATTACAATATTCTGTCTTTAAGTATATTATGCTGTACTTTCCTCCTTATTTCTCAATAAATGATTTATATAGATAACTTCCAACTCCATTTCTGACAAGCTCTGAGTGAGTGTTCAGATGTCCCTTAGCTCTCCGACCCCTGTTTGTGTCATTTTTGAAATGAGTTCTTGGGGACAGGTTTCCTCTTAGGTTTTTTTCAGAGTTTAGCAGGTCTAAAAGATAGTTTTTTGGATGGCAAAGTCTATGCATTATATATAAGAAATTATCCACATCTCTGTGCTAATGAGCAGGCATTAAAAATTGCTCTGAAACATGTTTTCAAGTGGAACAGACAGAATTGATTTCACTTTCATCAAACTATTTGAATAAAAGTAAAATTTAAGTGTTGAATTTATCTCTGTAACTGCAGATGTTAATTCATAATTGATAAATCCTTCTAATAGTCACTAATCCTACACTTTAGAATACACTTCAGGATGCATATATGTAATACCTTTTTAGTAGTTCATATCAAAATAAGGAATAAATTACTGATTTTCACATATATGGATAAGGAACTTCTGCAGAGAGGTGGTATATTGGTTACTTAATTCTCATCAATGTCAAACAATGTGATTAAAAGAGAGTGATAAGGAACTGTCAGAATGTCACAAAGAGTGATTAATAAGGAAATGCATTTAATCTCCATAATCTTCCATAACCTCAGGGAACATAGAAGGGGAGAAGCCAGATATGGATGAGGATGGTAGAGCACAAACTACCCTGCCCCAATACATATAAATGAGTAAACAAAATCATATAATTATATCCTCCACTCAAAGAAAAGCAGATTGAGTTTGCAAGTAGTTTCAATAAAAGTATAAGTAAATGACCTGAGGAAATGCATATTTAAATTTGGTCCAGAAATATATAGAAGCAATTGGGAAAGATATTGTTAAGTAATTCCTCTCTGTATTCCTTAAAGGATGGCACTGTTACATAAAGATTAGAGATAAGATTATAATTTTTGCCCATAAATTTTGCACCAGGCAAGGGTCTGTAATACTTTTGTATGGTAAAAGTTGCATTGGAATGGAGTATTGTGGTTCTGCCTGTCAAGTGGACAGTCACAGACATATATATAGATATATCTATAAGTAAAGAGAAATAAAAGGGAAAAAAATTTAAAAGATATATATATCTTTTAAAAATTTTTCCCTTTTATTTATCCAAGAATTGGAAAATTAGGCATTAGTTTCAAGCTATCTCAGAAATTTGGGGAATTAGATAACATATATAGATCCCAGAAAAACAGTAATCCAGAGAATTTTAGGGATCTGAGAAGCAAATGAAGTGATAAAGAGCCTTCCATTGTTTCTGAAACAAGGAAGGTATCCATAATATCATTGTTAACTACCATGGTCAGAGTTGCTGGAGACATCACAAAGTATCTCAGTAGTTCATGTCCGGGGGAAAGATGCATTTTTTTCCTAAAAATTTATGATGGAAATCCAAGTGGATCCTATTAGTGCCCCAAAATTTCCATGGTGGTGTGAGAGCTTAGGGAACCAAATGACTTCCAAATGCAGTGTACCTTCCTCACTAGAAACAAAGGGAATTCAGAGGTTCCTGGATGAGGCTGAAAAATGAAGTATTTCCAATTATTTTTCTACTCCTGTGATTCTTTATTTTTTTTAATTAATTTTTATTGGTGTTCAATTTACCAACATACAGAAAAACACCCAGCGCTCATCCCGTCAAGTGTCTACCTCAGTGCCTGTCACCCATTCCCCTCCAACACCTGCCCTCCTCCCCTTCCACCACCCCTAGTTCCTTTCCCCGAGTTAGGAGTCTTTTTGTTCTGTCTCCCTTCCAGATATTTCCCAACATTTCTTTTCCCTTCCTTTATATTCCCTTTCACTATTATTTATATTCCCCAAAAGAATGAGAACATACACTGTTTGTCCTTCTCCGATTGACTTATTTCACTCAGCCTGTGATTCTTTAAAATGTAGTTTGAATTCTTCTCAATCTGTGAATTGAGGGTGATAGATAATACATATCTTTGAAAAGGAGAGGGGTCCAATAATATCTGTGGTTTTTCAGCTATAAATGAAAAATCCAAAATACGAATTTGGAGTGAACTCTTTTTGGCCTCAACACTGGAAAATATTAAAACCTAGTGTATGAAAAAAAGGTTTTAATTTTTTTGCCCTTTGATGCTAAATCAACCTAGTTTATCATGAAGACAGGGAAGAATCTAGAATAGCAACTATATGTTCAAATATAAAAGAAACTTGCTCAATTTAACATGCAGAAAATAGAAATAATCATAGAATAATCAGGTACAACCACATGAGTGCCCCTAAAGGGGAGAGTCCTATCATGAAATTTAGCCCCTTAGGTTCTTGTTTTTTAAAAACAAAAAAATTCATGTGTCTGAGATTCATAAACATTCATTATTCTTCTTTGAGAAGAATCAATCAAATTTTGACAGAGTAACAGGAAAAGTTTATCTAGAGAGTATACTAAATGCATTATATGTCTTAACTCTAATAAAGCCTCAGGTTGATCTGATTAATATCTGTATTTTAGGATATGTAAATTTGAGGCACAAGAAGGTAAATTGTCTGTCCAAAGCCATATACATTCTAAGTGACAAGGATGAGATTCTAATCCATCCCTCCAAACCTAAGAGCTTGAGTACCTATATAAAATGTTTATTGGTTTTCCTCACCCTCATCATCTCCTTCATCATCAGCTATTACATTTCTTGTCTTTACTCCTTTTCCTTTTCACTTCTGTTTCATTTTTATATTCACAAAGAGGAGAGGAGGTATGAAAGGCATTGCATGGAAACAGCCTGTTTGCTCTTCCTACGCTGATAGTGTGCTTTCAACACTCCTTAGGCCTGAATGTTTGCCACAGACAATTAAGCAGGTGATAGATGAACTCTTGGTTTTCCTGGGATGGAAAATAAACTACACTGAGTCTGAAAATATCAACATGTAATATGAATGATGCGTCCTTGCAGACTAGTTTGCATTTCTATCAGCCTCAAATTGGTTCTCATTGTTGAGCCATAAACATGTCACAATATTGTTTAACTGTCAACAAAGTGTATTTTTTTGCCCACAGAGCTAAATATAAAAATTCAATATTACTGCATAATCATATTTTGTTCATGAGATTGTAAAATGTGGCAATTAATATATTTCAGTGATAAAAATTTTATTTACAAAAGTACAGTGAAAAATAAATATATACACACACATTTCAATATATGCCAATGTATTCTAAATCATATTCCTAGCACTGTTTGGTGCTTACTTAATATTTGTTGGCTGAATTCATGCATATTCAATGCATGCTTTTATTTTAAAGTCTAACTTGTTTTATTTTTAATACTGACCTTTTTACCTAATGGAAGTAGAGTTTTCAAAATAAGTTGTACCCAAAGAATGGTAATGTACACATTTATCTTGGAAATGTAATACAAAGTAAACAGAGGTCAGATAAAAGTAAAACCATCTAATTTAGTTCTTTAAAATTTTCTTCACTTTTTTCCATTTTGAATGGAAAAGAATAGAGGAAAACTCAAAAATATGCAGTATTGTAAAAATTTTATTAGTACATATTTGACAAAAGTATAAAATGTTGACATGGAAAAGAAACACAAATTTGCAAGTTATTCCTATAGAACATGGGATTTAGAAAAAAATGTGTTGGTTAGCGCTTTAGCTGTAAAAGATGTCTTTTGTTTCAAACAAACAAAACAAAACAAAACAACAGGCCAAAACAATTGAACAAATGAACAAATGACAAAACATGAAGTAGTGACTACATAGGTATCTCATTATTGATGGTGCTTTTCTATGATATTTTATTACCTTATCATTAAAAAATCAGGCAGGTTAGGAAGATAAAGCAAAGCTTAAAGATGTGAGAAAATGCTAATGTATTTATAAAATACATTTTAAATCTAGAAACAGATTTGTTACATAGGTAATTTTCAAATGGGTAGTGCAGAAACTTCTCAAAAAATTACTTCTTTGGAAATCTGATGCTAAAATTTAAGTAGTGTTCTTGGAATCCTTATATCATCGTTGTAAGCATCTTTATAAAATCATGTCAAAGTATTTGAAAAAATGTCATCAGGATATGAATATTTATACTTAGAAAATAAAAAACCTCAAGTTGGACATGATTTTTGAATTTAAAAAAAGTTATAAATAATTTGATTAACATACCTGGGATAACAGATCTATGACTGAATAAAATTTTTCTTGAGGGCACTATAATTATGAGGGGAGGAGACAAGGAGGATGGTGTTCATGAAATGAAAATTGTTAGAAGGCCCACCCATGTCACAGTTCTGCTACTAATTTAAATATTGTCATGTATCTACCTCATGCATAAAGAATCCTTCTATGTGCTAAACCTGATTATTGGCAGACATACTGGATCCATGCTGCCAAGTTTACCAGAGATGGAGCCAATAGTATAAATTTAGAAATGAGAAATATAAAGGCATTCAGACTGAAAACTTGAGAGCTAGGACTACTCAAAGCAAGAATAGAAAGTGTAGTGTGTTTACGAGAGAAAAATGCCTTGTGTATAAAACTGCAAGGATGATGGTGCACTTGAAACGTGATGAAAAGTGGAATGGGAAAGATTGTTATTGAAAGGAGATGGATGAGTTAAGCAGGGGCCAAATGATGTTGGCCATGATATTTAGGAGTTTTAATATTTTTCAGTTTGGAATGGGGATGTTATTAAAAGACTTCAATCCAAACAAGTGCCATAACTTGAATGAAGTATGTTTATTTTAGCTGCAAAAGTGGAAGAATGGGGACCAACCGATGACTAGTGCAAGTGGTCCAAATGAAAAACGATGGTACCTTGGACAAAGATTGAATTAACAGAGATGAAAAAAAGTAGACAGAGTGAAGATCAACTTAGAAGCTCCAATATGTGAAAGGCAGTGTATTCCCTGACTTTGTGCTAAGAAATATCTATATTCATCAGTCATGCTGTTTTTGAATAGAACACTTAATCTATTCGTTAATTCATTCTGCAAATGTTTATTGATCATCCACCAAATGTTCAGCACTATTCTACATCAGTAATAAAACATAAAAGGATCTTTTTTATTCTAGTAAGAAAATAAGCAAACACAGAAGCAAAGCAATCTGTTTACTAAGAAAAGGTTATAGTAAGTGAGAGAGTGAGAAATGCCTGGGGGTAGGTGGAAAAGTAAAATCTAGTAAGGGAACAGTGATGTCCAGTAGGGAAGGGGAATGAACAGCCTACAGAATGAAAGTGGACTGTTGAGATGAGATGTGTAGGGAACATCTTATGTAGATGACATTCGATGAGATTTGCAGATGACATTTGTGTAGATGACATTTAAGAATAGGATTATATGAAGTAAAGAAATTAACCTGTAGCTATCAGAGGGAAGTCCAAATTAGACGGAGGTATTAGAAAGGATAAAGGCCAATAGACCAAAGCCGGGAATTTCAACAGTAGTTAATCTAAGCAGCGAGCCAGTGTGCCTGAAGCAGAGAAAGTGAGGAGAATGGTAAGAGGTGAAGTCAGAGTATGCAGAGTGAGAGCATTAGCACTACAATTCCTTTAGACTATTTGTAGGGAGTCTGGAAAAATGGGTAGTCATCATAATATTTTGAGGAGACTGTGAAATTACTAAACACATTAAAGAATGTTGGTGGCTGTCTGTGGCTGCTATGTCAAGATTACTTTTTTTAGCAGAATGAGAAACCAGACAACTGATACAGAGGATATTTAAACAATTAAGAATAGGCAAGTTGGTGGTTACCTCCAAGGTGTGGATGTGATAATGACTGGTCAGACTAAGAATATATTTTGAAGATAGGGACAGTAGTATTTCCTGATATGCTGGATGTAGAGGATAGGAAAGAAAGAGATATTAATATGGTACTATTTATTATTATATTTTGTCTGCTATTAATTTAGATTAGAAACTTCTGGAAGGATTGATTTTTTCTTTCAGGGATGAAAAAAATACAAACAAAAGCACATAATTCAGCTTTAAAGATGCCAATCAGAGATATCTATGTGGAGAGTCCCAATAATCACTTAGATGTGTAAGTTTGAAGTTTAGAAAGATTTGGAAGGAAAATCTAATTTACTGAGTCATTGTATATGGATAAAAGTTAATGCCAAAGGACTTGATGAGAAAATTAAGAACGTGTACGGACCAAGTACCCATATGCATTGATCAATGCATTGATCTTGGATTTAAGATGATACTACCTAACCTAGGTAATACAAAGTTGGATTTGGACAGGGCTTTGGTATTGGTGAGAACATACGAATAAATGATAGCATAGCAAAGTATATGCCAAAGACACTTGTTTCTAGCAATGTTCTATATACTCTTTTCATGCTCCCATTTCATCATTTTTGTTCAGCAATAATACCACCCTGTCCTAATGCAAATTTCTCCTTCTTAATTGAATTAATGCTGAAATAAACTTGCTTCTCAAGTCTGGATTTTTTAATTTTCTTTTTTAAGGGAATATTTCTTCATCTGCCTTTATTTCTAATATGGTGTTTCTAATATTAATATAAAGTTAAAGTTAAATAAAAAGAAAAAAATATCTCTTCTTTTTAGGTTACCACATCCACAGTCAAAGCTAAGAACAAAACCAAACAAAACAAGACATAGATGAATAAATAAATGGTTAGGTCTTACTAATAAAAATCTACATCATTTTTTAAATACTTGAGCAAAAGATTTTTGTAAACATTTTGTAACTTATACTAATACAAATGGAAGAAAAACTATTAATTTTGTATTGTTGTGCTTTGTTTTTAGTACTAAAACAAAATGCTCTGTTTAATGTATTATCCTATAGAAGTAATGCCAGTAAAATACACCTCAGTTGAAGGTGAATATGAATCCTGTATTTATTCACTTTTTCCAGTGTTTAAAAAATTTTAATCCCAGTATAGTTAAAATACAGTGTTATATTAATTTCAGGTGTACAATATAGTGATTCAACAATTTTATACATTACTCAGGTGCTCATTATAAGTATACTCTTAATCCCCATCAACACTTTCACCCTTCTCCCTACTAACCTCTCCTCTGGTAACCATCTGTTGGTTCTTTATAGTTAAGAATCTGTTTTTGTTTTTTTATGTGTCTCTTTATTTTTTGCCTTTGTTTTGTTTCTTATATTCCACATGAGTGAAATCATCTCATATTTCTTTCTCTGACTTGCTTTGCTTAGCATTATATTCTGTAGGTCTATCCATGCTGTTGCAATTGGCAACATTTCATCTTTTTTATGGCTGAGTAATATTCCATTGTGTATAGATATATACCACATCTTCTTTATCCCCGGATCTACCCATAGGTGCTTGGACTGCTTCCAAATCTTAGCTATTATAACTAATGCTGCAATAAACATAGGGATACATGTATCTTTTTGAATTAGTGCTTTCTATTCTTTGGGTAAATATCTATTAATTTAATTACTGGGTCATATGGTAATTCTACTTTTAATCTTTTGAGAAACCTCCAGAGGGCCTGTATCAGATTTCATTCCCACCAACAGTACATGAAGATTCGCTTTTCATCTTCACTAACCCTTGTTTCTTGTGTGTGTTTTTTTTTTTTAATTTTATTTATTTATTCATGAGAGACACAGGGAGAGAGGCAAAGACATAGACAGAGGGAAGCAGGCTCTTCCCTCTGAAGGGAGGGCTTCTGAAGGGAGGCTCTTCCCTCTGAAGCCTCATGAAGCAGGCTCCATGCAGGGAGCCAGATCTGGGACTCAATCCCGGGACTCCAGGATCATGCCCTGAGCCAAAGGCAGACACTTAACCACTGAGCCACCCAAGCGTCCCATTTTTTGTGTTTTGATTTTAGCCATTCTGACAGGTGTGAGATGATATATTGTTGTTTTAATTTGCATCTCCTTGGTGATTAGTGATGTTGAGCATCTTTTCATGTCTGTTGGAAGCCTATAATTTTAATGCTCACTGTATGGTATTTTCTGGATAGCATTTTACCTAAATATTGTTATTTGAAATATTTTATTAGTAAATTTATATTAAAATTTTGTATTTTCTTTAAATTACAGTCTCATGGTTCAATTAACATATAATTCTTAAAAGATCTAGGACTCTGGGGACTCCTTTTATTCATCACACACATACACAAACACTTAATTTCCTCTTCTCTGAATTCCTAATAGCATTACTGCTGCCACCTGGTTTGGCGGACATTTGTATTAAAAGTTGCACATCCATTGAACTTACCTCATTTATTAAACAGTAAGTCACTAAGTCCCAGGGACTATGTGTTTCACATATTTGAATCATACCTTTTGTATATCATTACTTGTGTTGATTCTTATTCATAAATCTTTTCAAATGAATTAAGAAGCAAATTCAGACATTCACATGTGATGCTGTCATAGGAAATCATGATGACCCCAGTATTTTCTGATCATGTCCTGGAAACAGAATTTCTCCCACTTATATTATTAATCTACTGTTCTAATATTTTGCCAGCTGCCATCATAATGAACTACTCATTCTCATATAACCCAAGCTACAAATTTCTCTACTTATTATTGGCATGGGCAATGCTTCGTTTTTGAATATGTTGAGCCAATAGATAGTAAATTGATATCCTGTAGAAAATAGACTATTTTGAGGTTGATATGTGTGACATATGTGAAGTCAAAATGTGATACCGATTGAGAGTGAACATGATGGACCTTACTGAATAACAAAAATACTCTAAATCCTCATCTGGATAGTAGTTATAGTAACATTAGTGAATATATTTGTAAAATGTATCAATCTAAACACTAGGTTTTTGCATTGTATTGATTTTTATACCTCATTAAAAGTAAAATAATACATAAGCATAAACTAAATAACAACCACAATAAAAACTGTGATCTAATTACTTTTTCAAAATGTTTTCATCAGTAAACTTGGGAAGTAGCGTAAACATAATTTTCAATGGCACAGGTTTTTTGTTTTGTTTTGTTTTGTTTTTTTTGGTTAGATATGTTTGAGACCTACTTCTGCCACAGCTTCTGGTGTGGTTTTGAGAAAGATCATTAATCTCTCTGAGCTATGTTTTTCTACCTATAAGATAAGAATACTGAAATTTCTTACCTCATAAGGTGGTTGTGATATTCAAGTAGATGACGTAGAGCATTCATGGGTATATGTGACATATAGAAAGAGTGCAATGAAGTCTAGTTGCTATCTTCGCCTTCAGATTTAAGATAAAATTATATTTGGCTGAAAAACTGTTATCCCCTTAAACCTCTCAATAATTATTATTTAAAATTAATTGAGAAATTCTGACTAGTGGAGTAAACTCTAATAAAAACAACATAATAGATATATTAGCATAGAATCATAATCACAAATATAATTGACACAACTTAAAATAATACCTAAAAACATTAATCTTCTTGAACTCAATTTTACCATAATGAAAAGCTGCCAAGACCCATATTTTATTTCACCCTCATCAAATTTCCAATCTTTTCAATGTTTTTCATGTCAGTCAAAATGACAGAGTTTGAGTTCTACTTTGTCAAGATGGAGCACAGGGTATATAGTCTCTGTCACTAAGGGAATCTAAAAGTAAAGAGAATCAATGCATCCTTAACACTTCATTATTTTCCATGGAAAATTATATTCCTCAGGGAATTTTGATTTTCCAACATATGAAAACATACTCTTTAATAAAATTTAAAGAATAATTAAAGAAAATGTATAAAATCCTTTCTGATTTAAGATGCAAAATGAGATTAATAAGCACAGCTTTCAAGCTAGAAACTATCTTCATATTTGTTTAATGTTGATATCCAGGCAAAGGAAGTGAGATAATGCAAATTGAAATAATTTGAAAAAGTCCTTAGGTAATTGTTAAAAACAAATGAGAGTCTACTGCTATAGTATGTTAAAAAAAATGTTGAATCCATAACATTTTCTTTTAGATAGTTTGAAAAACAAACTCAAAATATTTTTGTTATACTTGATAGTTTCAAATACTACATGAATAAGAACTTTAACTTAACAATACAGAAGTGATTATCTGGCTTCTTTTAGTAAAAGCTCTTAAAGTTTAATGTGAGTATGAATCACACAATATTCAAAATGCTTCTCTCATAACAAAAATAATCTTACCTTTTATTTTTTGTATGCAGAACCAAAAAGGTGTATTATTCAGGAGGATCAAGACAAAAGTATGTTGTAGGCAAATAATATTCCAAAAAGGATGTGAGAAATTCACAAAAATCAGTCTAGGTATTGTTTAGAATGAAACACTGTTTTTCTCCCTTAAAGAAACTTGATAAATAATCAAGAACAGGAGGGACTTGCTAATTTCCCAGAATCTGTAAGTGTCTGAGGGATCATCTCTACTTAGTTGTTTGTTTATTTTAATTGATGGCCTTCCTACACTCATAATAATCAGGTAAAACTATTGATTATTGTGGCTATGCTAATGTTTATATATTAATATATAAAACATCACTGCCACATTTACAAGTAAGACGTAAACTTTGAATAGTAGGCATTATTATGCATTTACTAACTAATAGTAGTTTTATAAGTTTAAATATAAGATTTACTGCAATTAAAAAAAGTCCTTAAAATATCTGATTACCACAAAAAAGTTTTATTTCTTGCTCATGATCATGTTAATTGTAGATTGGCCATAGATCTTCCCTATATCATCTATATTCCAGGATGCAGATGATAAAGCATTCTCTCTCCAGATAGCTTAGAAGAAGAAAAGAAACATGGAGAGTCTCACACTGGTGTTAAAGCTAATGCAAGTCATATGTATCTTTACATTCAACATGATGGACAGAGCAATCCCCCCACAAACTGAACCATGAAAGGAAGGAATCAGAGTATTTGGAGACAATACTGTATTCAATATGGTACTTTAGCAATCATTAAACTTTATACCACTTAATTTAGAAATAAGGGAATTAGCCAAGAACACAAGAAACTCTTCTAATAATGCAACTATTTAATGATAGTGTGTGTCCTAACATGCACATGTAGTCATGCACTTCTTTCTCTCAAGATTAATAAACATAAAGTGTTATTAGAAATTTTCCATCATTTTTTGTGACAGTGGGAGGAAGGGAAAACTGGTATAAGACAGATGGCATAAAATATGTCTTATAATACCATTATTAAATAAATTATTGATAGCAATATATTCACCTTGAGTTTTCATGTAATTTATTGAGTTAATTGCCTTTACTGATTTTCATGTCTAAAATAATTATTCCTTTGGGAAGAATAAATTTGTAAGAGAAATAAATAATATTCTGTGGGAAACCATATGTTCATGTGCAGAATATTTCCATAAACTCTCTGTAGAAATTTTTCACCTTTTTAAACTATCTAAACTTTATACTTCCTCCAAGGGCAAGCACGTCTTTTGCACTCATTTATTTTTCCAAACTATAATGACATGTCACAATTACTCATATTGTTATTTAATCCTGTGTGTATGTCTTTCATGTGTTCACAAGTAGATTTCATATACCTTAAAGTAAAGACCATAGTTCCATTCAGTTACGAACATAAAATAGACAATAGGTAGTCTATACATATCTATTTAGTTTTGAAATCGTATACGTTGCATTAATACAAAAATAATTTCATACTCTGGTTAACTAAAAACACTGAAAAGCTCTATCAGTGGGTAGGAAAGAAGGAAAAATAAATGCTGTTACTCTCAAAACTGCTCAATTTTTATATAAATTATTTGCTTGAATTTAATAGAAAAAAATGAATTCAAAGAAAATATTAAAAGTATTCTTCCTATAAATATAATGGATTGATGAAGGTTTATTAAAATAGACTCAGAAAAATATATTTGACTGAGTTCTGCCCAATTTAATTGTATGAACCAGCTCAGGTCTTTAATGCTCGTTTTGGTTTCCTCATTGATATAATGAAGAAACTACATTACTTCCCCAATTACTATATATATACTATATATATATATTACTATATATATACTATATATATATTACTATATATATAGATTATATATATATAATGAAGAAACTACATTACTTCCCCAATTACTATATATATATATAACTACATATATATATATATATACACATATATATATATATATATATATATATATATATATATAAAATCAATGGCTAAACAGTTGAATAAAATTTTATCTTTTTGGGAAAGAAAAGATACACTTTGCTTAAAGCATAAAGGCCACATTTATTGCTTTCTGAAACCACATAGCAATAGGCATTTTTTGTATTTCAAAGTGCAAAATAAAAATTCCAACACATATTTTATGTTGGCCATGCAAGCAATACCACTGCACTTGTATTTTGCAATGAAAACTAAAGCAAAATAAGAAATAATAAATTATAATCCAATATAATGATGAGTAGTGTTTTTGTTAGTGCTTATCTTAATTTTATTCTATTTTATAATAGAATATTATTAGCTACCCATTAAAAACATGGTGAAATAACCAATGATAATGAATAGTCTCTATATATTTAACAAATATATATTCTACTCAGAAAGTAGTTATAGGCTAGAACTGTAGGAAAGTGAAATCAATTAAATGCTCTTTGTTAGGTATTTTATTCTGCACATCTCATACAACAAGCACTTTTACACATATAGCCTGAATTCACCCAACCTATTGTTCAGCATATTGCACCACTACAAACCAATCTACTGTGCTCTCTCCTTATGTCTTCAGAGAAATCTGTTTTTTGCAAGCTCAACTACCGCCATTTGCTTAATTACAAGCTTGTGGGCAAGGTAATAGTCCATAATGAACAACTCAGGTTGCATCTTCACTTGATCACCAATGATTTGATTTTCATTTTCATCCAGATCCTGGTATCATCTCAGGTGCTATTTCTCAAAATAATTATAGTTATTCAGAGAAGAGAATGTGAGTTTATTCATAAGCCCTAGGATTTTCTGTTCAGATCTACTAATGATTCACTAGAACTTACTGAGATATTCCTATTTGCCACAGATCCTTTGAGTTCATAAATTACAAGTGCAGAGTTCTGTCTATAATTTCTGGATCTGCTCCAGAGCTTCCCTCGTTCTAGGCCCTACTCAAAGATAGCAGCTTTCCTGGTTACCCAGTGAATGTGCCAGAGTAGCTCACTCAAATGTAGCATGTTGCCTCCAAAATCCAGAAAGGCCCCCTGGGTGCTGTGCTTCTGTATTAATGACAGGCAGTGCAAAATGCATCAATGTGTTTTTTTTTTCATTTTAGAGGGGATAACCTGACATGCTCTTAACCACACAACCAATAGAAACTACCAATAAAATGGGCCCCTGAATTTCTTGTGTGTTTCTCTCTCAACTTCTAACATAATGTATGCTACCAAAGTCTCTGAGTTATTTTTGCCTCTCATCAGGTGCAGTGTCAACAAAATCGTGGAACATTTTGATACTCTGTGGGATGTCAAGAGGATCAAAAATATCAGCAGCCTAATCTATGGCAGGTCGCAGAATTGACATAAAGCTGAGGTGTGAAACTGAAGGAATACTGTTGTCTGCCAGGTAAAAGTGAACTGCTTCTGGTCTTTTTCTGAATCACTACAGATATAAATACATTTGCTACATCAATAGACACATATCTGACCACAGGGTTTTGTTGATTTACTTCAGCCTTTATACCACATTTGGAACAGCTTAAAATGGGGTTGCCTTCTTGTTACGATAACCCATAGTCATTCTTCAAGGTTTGTCTTTTTCTTTACAGGTGAGGTGGTTGCAGTTGATACAGAACTTATAAAATTTTGAAAATGACTTAAAATTTCTGGCACATATTTGGTGATAAATATTATCTTCTATTTTGTTCATTTAAAATCTAATGGCCTCTATGTTTATTTAATATAAAAGTGATAGTAAGTTCAATAAGACTCTAGTGGACATTCAATAAAGAGATGTGTTACCATTTACCAGACGAAATTCAAGGATTTTCTTCAAGAGTAAATAAACTCCTACATAATTGAGACATACAAAAATAAATGATATTATTAAACCAACATTCATAAATATTTTAATATTTTATATTATTTTAATTCCTTACCTAATCTTAACTATATTAGGATTTCATGTACTGCATAGTTTCCTTCTACAAATAAAAATCTATTACCCTCACTTCCGTCTGGATATTTCCTTTTATTCCTTTTTTCAAAGCCTTAAATAGTACCTTGTTCCATCATCCATTTAATGAAGACAGGTGGGATGCCTGTATGGCTCCGCGGTTGTGCATCTGTCTTTGGCTCGGGTAGTGATCCCGATCCCGGGATCGAGTCCTACATCAGGCTCCCTGCCAGGAGCCTGCTTCCCCCTCTGTCTATGTCCCTGCCTCTCTGTCTCTCATGAATAAATAAATAAGATCTTAAAAAAAATAATGAAGGCAGGCATTTTATACTACTTCTGAAATATATCCAACTAATCTTCACTGGAAACACGCATGAATTTGTGACACAAATATCAATCAATATCATTGATTATATTAATCATAGTTTGCACAATAAAATCTTTCTAGAACCAAGTACAATATTCTTGGATAACTATATTCTATATTTAGCAAACTCAACAGAAAATCATTTATCCTGAGTAACTATACATTCCTTGATTTAGTCATACAAAGAGTAACTCAAAAGAGTCAAATCCTCATCTATTCTTGAAGCTGGAGGAATGATTACTGTCCAGCTCATCACTCATTTCATCAAATATATGTCCAACCATTGACAATATTTTCTGGGATTCATTTCTTGTATGTTTCTTTTTGTAACTCTAAATGCAACCATGTCTGTACTATTATTTGGCACACAGAAATGTGGACATATTAAAACACCAAAGACTACCAGACCATTTCCTAAACTTTTCCAACAAAAATACTATTTCCTTACATACCACATGTTTTTGATTGCTGAGTAGGACATTATAGGCCAATGCACACACCTGAACACACACGAAAATCCCACTGAATCCTATAAGCCTAACCACATCCAGCAATGAAGGAACCAGTTTTCGCCAATGCAGGCTTTCTAGTATCATGCTGGATCACAGATTATTTCTCTTCCGCAAGAAGAGATCACCACATTGATGATCCCTAATTTCTCTCATCCTGACTAATTGAAGCACATGGTATATGCGTTAAATTTAATTTGTGGCACTTTGTGAGTCACTTGCTGTTAGATCACACCTATCATAGTTTAGATTGACCATAATGTTTCCATAGATGTATACCTCCAGCACACGTAGTCACTGATCATTTAACTATATCAACTTCCCTTGCTAGCAGTATTACCAATGAGCTCCTCCTGAGTTCTGCATGACCTCCTGCAGAGGTACTGGCAGGTAGGATGATTTATCAGTTTAGTGATATACATACTCCATTTATATATTGCTTTATCATCTTCAATGCCAATTTCTGAGTGTGGTCAGTGCACTGAAAGAACAAACACTCCTTCTAGTATCCCAAACTAAGCTAAAGCATTTTCTCATCCAGAGTGAGGCTTCAGGAAAACCAACATTTCCAGAGGTCCAATGTGCCTTTTTGCATTCTAAGGCCATAAAATTGTGACCTGTTCAGTTTTTATCATTACAAATTTACAAATTTATTTATTCATGAGAGACACACACACAGAGAGAGAGAGAGGCAGACACACAGGCAGAAGGAGAAGCAGGCTCCATGTAGGGAGCCCAATGTGGGACTCGGTCCCAGGACTCCAGGATCACTACTGGGCAGAAGGCTGGCACTAAACCGCTGAGCCACCCAGTCGTGCCCTAAGTGCTATTCTTTATGAATGTGGTGCAAGAATTCCTACATTTACCTTCGTATGTGTGAATTGTTAGTGTTGTGAGATCATTGGATCATGTCAGCGTTCACCTTCTTTGACCTCATTCTGATTACACAAATTTCTGTTTATATAATGTTCTCTCCACTCTCAAGTTTAGTGTAGTCACAATAGCAAAGCAGACTCTGAGATACTTGTTTACTTTATCCCAGGGGATCATTTTGGTACACAGCATTAGAATGATTCAGTTGTTCATTGCCAACTGCCAGTCACATGCATATAATCTGATTCAAATGCAGAATTTCTTCAAGATTAAAAAATATATTACAAATATTACAAAACATTTGTCAAAATCTTACAAATTAACACAAAATATTTGTATGATAAATGTTACAAATGTGATACAAAAATATGACCCAAATTATAATGCCAATCTACTGTTATCCACATAGACTCCAAATGACCTAAGTAAGGTTCTTATGTAAATCTTAAAGTTTGATTCTTTCAGAAGAAGCCATGATTCAGAATCACAATAATGAGAACTAGCTAAGCGTTTCATTCTCTTGCTGTAAGATACTTGTTTTTTTTTTTTTTTTTTTTTTTTTAGAAATGAGTGATTGTATTCCTTCTGGCATCTTAACTCATTTGATTTAATCATCTTTTAGCCTGGACATTAACACAGAGACACATGGACACATTGATAGGTGATTGTTTCATTAATGAACTTAAATATTGAATGATGTAGATTTTATTTCCCAATTTTATGGTTAATCAAGAATGTTTTCACTATAAACTTTAAGTAAGTTTTTAGATATGTATGTGTGCGTATGCAGAAATATAATTCAAGTAGATAAATCATTTGTATCATGGAATTTTTATAGGTATATTTTGCTTTAATAAACTAGGTCTAAATTATTATGCCAGAGAACCAGAGACATTTTTTTTTTTCAGAGACATATTTTTGATTGAATGTTCTACACACTGTGTGTGTGTGTGTAGTGTCTCAATAAAAATGAATACAAAAAGTCTTTTTAGGGCAACCCTGGTCGCTCAGTGGTTTAGCGCCTCCTTTCAGCTCAGAGTGTGATCCTGGAGACCCAGAATTGAATCCCACGTCGGCTCCCTGCATAGAGCCTGCTTCTCCCTCTGCCTGTGTGTGTCTCTCTCTGTCTCTCATGAATAAATAAATAATTCTTTTAAAAAAAGAGTCTTTTCAACTCAATAAAAGGTAGTTACTTATCACTGTTTCAGAGCATAATTTTGGTGTCAATTTTTTTTTTAGATTTTATTTTTTTCATGAGAGACACAGGGAGAGAGAGAGAGAGAGAGAGAGAGAGAGAGAGGCAGAGACACAGGCAGAGGGAGAAGCAGGCTCCATGCGGGGAGCCCGATGCGGGACTCCATCCCGGGTCTCCAGGATCGCGCCCTGGGCTGAAGGCGGCGCTAAACCGCCTACCACCTGGGCTGCCCCATGATGACAATTTTTAACTTAATTGTCATCACCACTTTGGGAAAAGCTTGTATTGCTTTAAAAAAAAAAAAAAAAAAACTTTAGATAAATAATACTAAAAATAATTAATGCAAATATAAGGGTTTAGTGACCCCTCCTTAATTGAACAACAGTTTTTGAATGTTAATAATTTATGTAGGTCTGTCTTTATTTAAGTATAATCATATGATCAAATAAACAGATATATTGGTTTTTTAAATATAAAAACTAGATTGTTTACACACGTTAGGAGAATTTTAAGATTTTATTTATTCATGAGAGACACACAGAGAGAGGCAGAGACATAGGCAGAGGAAGAAACAGGTGCCCTCCGGGGAGCCTGATACAGGACTCCATCCCAGAACCCTAGGATCATGACCCTGAGCTGAAGGTCAGGTGGCTCAACCACTGAGCCACCCAGACACCCCACCTTAGGAGAAATTGATATAGGATTTTCTACTGTTGTAACTAGAAACTATATTAATAACAAAAATCAAAATTAATTTAGTAACTAAATACATAAATAATATATTGCAATTCAATGTATGCATTTCATATATTCAACAGAACACTAATCCAACCTTTTGAGGTAGAAGGGTACAAGACATTGGTAATTATAATAGTTTGGCATATCTGTAAATATTCAGTTTCTCTTTATTTAGCTAGTAAATATAACCCTGGTTTGGGTCCTGTAGTCTCCTTCTAGGCCTCACCTGGACCTGGTGACTCTGATCCTCATCTGGGCCTCATCTGTTCCTGGTGACTCTGGTCCCCTCTTGTGCCTCAGCTGGACCTGTTGACTCTGGTCCTCAGTTTTGCCTCACCTGGACCTGGAGACTATGTCCCCACCTGGGCCTCATCCAGACCTTGTGACTTTGGTCCCCACCTGGGCCTTACCTGGAGTTCGTGAATCTTGTCCCCACCTGAGATTCACCTGGACCTGGTGAATCTGGTTGCCACCTGGGCCTCACCTGGACCTGGTGCCTCTGGGCTCCACCTGGGCCTCAACCTGGACCTGGTCTTTTTGGTCCCCACCTGAGCCTCATCTGGTCCAGATGGCTCTGGGTCCCACATGGGGCTCACCTGTACCTGCTGACTGTGGTCCTGATAGATAGAGGTAAAATAAAGAGAAATAAAATCTAGATAAAACACTATTCTGATTTTTTCTATCAATGAGTGGAAATGTTACTATTTCTCTTAAAATAATTTAGAAATAACTCATAACGTTTTTGTAATATACCTTCATTTTCTCACATATTTTGGGGATCTGTTCCTTTAATCATGTTAGAAACAAATTGCAGTAAAAAAGAGAATGGATTTAATTATTATTAGGAGGAATGGATTTCTTATAGAAAAAATTATGTGACCTTAAGACCATTTTATAGTTAATATCATATAACATTAGGGCAAAATATTCAGGCTTAGAGTAAGATAAATCTTTAAAATTACAAAAAAGTCATCTACAAGAGAAATAAGGTCTCAGTACATCTAAGTCAATTAGAGTAATATCAATAACAACTAAATTTAATGTAAATTGACAGAATATTATGTGCTGACTTTTCCATTACTTAGAATAGACTTTAAATTGACATATACTTTAGTTGATATAAAATGCAAAGTTGAAGGGAAAACACGATACCCAACACATACACAGGATAAAAGAGAAACAGTTCTAAGGTTGTAGAAATTAAAATTGATTCTGATGTCCAATTAACCCACAACTTGATGAATTCACAACTTGAGGAAATATTCAGCATATTAATTTGTTCTCCTTTCCTTTTATTAATGAAACAGTTTCCAGCTATAAAATGAATCTCTGGAACTGATTAAAGTACTGATTAAAAAAAGGACATGCTCTGGTTTTATTTGTTGTAGGTTTCAAATGGAGAGCAATGAACGAAATTGTGAGTTCAAGTCACCTCCTGATTTATTTTAGTATTCAACTGGGACAGAATAGTGTCTACTTTAAGTCATTATTTTAATTTGATCAAATTTAATTTTGCATAAGAAGATAATAGTTAAATTCATTGATTGGAAATTACTTAAATTAGAAAACACTTAGGGATGACTGGGTGGCTCAGTGTTTGAGTATCTGCCTTTGGCTCAGGTCATAATCCCTAGGTCCTGCTATGGAGTCCCACATCAGGCACCCCACAGGGGGCCTGCTTCTCTCTCTGCCTATGTTTCTGCCTCTCTCTCTGTGTGTCTCTCATGAATAAATAATATAAAATATTAAGAAAATATTTTATATTTATAAACAAAATATATTTATAAAAATATTTATATTTCCTTAAATATCAGGAAATATAAAAGAAAACAAACTGTTTTTTTAAATATGTTAATAACTAGGGGCACCTGGGTGGCTCAGTCAGTTGAGCATCTGACTCTTGATTTCAGCTCAGGTCATGATCTCCATGTCAGGAGATTGAGCCCCATTTTGGGCACTGTGCTGAGCTTGGAGCCTGCTTGCAATTCTCTTTCTTCCTCTCCCTCAGTCCCTTCTGCCACTCAAGTGCATGCTCTCTCTCTCAAAAAAAGAAAAAGTCAGTAACTAAATCAAATAAATTCCACAACGTATTTTTGATATATTAATTTTAACATTCAAAATTCAAAGAGGAAATGTATCTTGCAGGTAGGAACCTTAGAATTACTTATGCAGCACACAAGAATATGTTGTTATATATAATATATGATAAATACTTTGAGAAAAAATTCCCACTCAAAATATTTTAGATTCTTTAATATTGTAAATTTTTCTAGTCAGAGTGGAATTTTCAAGAAAATGAACATCAAAAAATAAAAACCTACTAATTCGTATTTATGTTTTGTAGTCAAAGACAGATTTAGGAGAATAATTAATATATTAAATATTGGTACTCCAAACCTGGTTTATGACTCCTTACAAACTATTTTTCTTTTTGTGAGTTTTCTATATCATATTTGTTTCTAAATGTTATTTAATTTCTATACTTACAGATTAGCAGAAATTCTATTCCTTTTAACTCCATAAAATAAATGGTTTCTAAGAAATAATTATGAATATATAATTTACTAAAATGTCTATTCCTATTAATTATATTTCATAGAGTTACTGGGAAACATCCCCTCTTTCCAAATCTTTGGAATAGATATAATAGAGAATAAACAGTCTTACTGGGATAATAATAGTTTATTTAATATTACAGCTTTTTAAAAATTTTATTTATTTATTTATTTATTTATTTATTTATTCAAGAGAGACGCACAGAGAGAGAGGCAGAGAGATAGGCAGAGGGAGAAGTAGGCTCCCTGCGAGTAGCCTGATATGAGACTCGATCCCAGGGCTCCGAGGATCACACCCTGAGCTGAAGGCAGATGCTCAACCACTGAGCCACCTACGCGTCCCTAATATTGCAATTCTTTTTTGCTACAATATTGGTCTCAAATTTCTTCTAAATTTCTCTTTTTCTCAGTCTAGTTAAATTCTTGTTGCATTCTCCTGTTATCTTTCAAATCATGTTACAGAGTTGTGGTTTTCTTGTATTTTGGAGTTTACAGAGCAGTTGTTTTCTAAAAGTATCCTGTGAAGTCTATAAGAAATAAATCATACTCGGAAATGTATTCCCTCCAGTGATTCAAGTTCTTGCTGATACTGCTATATTTTGCATATTTTCATAGGTATTCTGCTGTTTGTTTTCTTTCCTAGTTATTCTTTTTCTGAATGGGTAACCATCTCCCCAATGCAGGTATTAACCCAAAAAATTAATGGCCCCAGAATCATTACAAAACAGTTGAAAGTTGGCTGAGGTTTAAGTTCTCTTTCCTAAAACATTAACTTGCAGTAACTTCAGAAAAAAGGTTTCTTCTGTTTTCACTGACTGTGACTCTGATTATTTTTCAAGAATCAGATTTACTGTGTGACTCTTTGCCAAAATATTATCTACTTTAAGTCAAGGCTTGCTTTGGCATTATGTATGGAATCCAAAGCTTTGGGACTGGTCATTTCCTAAGTGTCATTACACTTGTAAATACAACTAGAATCCACTCACTCTAAAATGATTCTTGAGATTTTTATTAACAATGCATTATGTCCCAGACCTAAGCCAGTGTTCTTTGGTATCACAAGCCCAACATTTTTGTATAATTCCTTTGTTTTGCTGTAGTATTTTTTACTGTCTCAACATCCCAAACTATTTTATAATGATTTTTGAAATTGCCTCCTCATAACCAATGAAATTCCCCATCCTCAATCTCTCAGAATGCTGTTTTCCTGATACATATCATAAATAACATGGTCTTAACCCAAGGGCACCAGTTATAAGTAGTGACTATCCCCTTTATCACAGTCCTTGTTAATTAAAAAAAAAAAAAAAATCTATGTGTACCCATATAGAAATTGACACAGAGATATACAGATTATATAGAAATAGATATGTATTTATTATAGTATCTCATACCAATTTGTCACTGAAAAATATAGGAAATTGTTTTTTTAAAAAAAGATTTATGTATTGATTGATTGGTTGATTGATTTATATTTATTTATTCATTTTTATTTGTTCACAAGAGACACAGAGAGAGAGAGAGAGAGGCAGAGACACAGGCAGAGGGAGAAGCAGGCCCCATGCAGGAAGCCCGAAGCTGGACTCGATCTGGGCACTCTGGGATCATGCCCTGAGTCAAAGGCAGACACTCAACTGCTGAGCCACCCAGGCATCCCTAGGAAACTGTTTCTTGATAATCTTTCTTCTTTAAAGACAAAAGTTGTCCTTGCTAATGTGTATCGCTGTATTCCATTTCTATGTATCTTGAATGCATTCAGTATCTCTCTTGAAACTTTATCTTCTCACTTATTTTTAAAGATAAATACAATATCTTTCTTCTTAATTTCCACATTTATTAATTTTTTTATTTAACTACCATCTTCTTTCTACACTCTCTACCCCCTCCTGTATCACTCCTCTGGAACTACTGTAATTTTATGGAGATTTGTTTAGCTTCCATGTCACTTCTTTTTTTTTTTCTCCCCTCCCTTCAGCTTCCATGTTACTTCTCAACAGACTTTGTACTTGTTAAATACCCTGTCCTTTTGGTAATATTCTATTTCTTAGTATCCATGCTGGTTTTCTCTCATTTTTCCTTTTCTGACTCTGCTGGCTGTGTTATACTATATGGATTGGACATTAAATTTTGGAAATATCAGATGCCTGGGTGGCTCAGCATTTGAGCCTCTGCCTTCAGCTCAGGGAGTGATCCTCGAGTACCAGGATTGAGTACCACATTGGGCTCCCTGCAAAAACCCTGCTTCTCCCTCTGCCTATGTCTCTGCCTCTCTCTGTGTGTCTCTCATGAATAAATAAATAAAATCTTGTGAAAAAATTCCTTTTAAATATCTATTGAAATGAACATAATCCTTGTGTTATTTATTCAGCACATAGTGCATCTAGAGGTATTATGTTTTTCTTGCTCCTCTAGGCTCTGGACAAAGATTGAATATAAAGAAATCACCATTAATTTCATGGAGGTACATTCATGGAGGAAGAAAACTGACAAGTAAGTGAAATGATGAAAAGTGCTATTAAAAAACAGTAAAGCATTCATCAGTATAAGAATAAAGAGTCATTGGTAAGGATGTGATCTAAAAGATGATTCAGAGTGTGTTTTCTAATAAGACACTGGAGCACTCAGAGCCTTCAATGAAGGGATGGAATAAACCCCAGAAGGGTTCCTAGAGAAAACTGGTGATAGAAGTACAGTAGGTCTGGGGTAAAGGGAACTGTAGAGTAAATGGTAACAGGGTCAGAGCAGTAGCCAACACAAGATTATTTAGGCAGCCCTGGTGGCTCAGCGGTTTAGCACCACCTTTGGCCTAGGGGTGGATCCTGGAGATGGGGGATCAAGTCCCACATTGGGCTCCCTGCATGGAGTTTGCTTTTCCCTATGCCTGTGTGTCTCTGCCTCTCTCTCTCCCTCTGTGTGTGTGTCTCTCATGAAAAATAAATAAAATCTTAAAAAAAAGATTATTTATAAATATGTAAACCATGAGAGGAATTTTCCATTTTCTTCTGAGTAAAATGGAAAGACATTGGAGAATTTTTAAAATAGATATATATGATTTGTATTTTAAAAGAATATTTTGACTCTTGCATGGAATGAACATTAGGGTTTAAGTAGAGAATAGGGAAAATCAGTTTGAGAATTATAATAAGATGAAAAGAGAGCTATTGGCTTAGAATAGAATGTCACTTTTGAGTTAATGATGAGGGGTTGAATACAGGGTATACTTTGAGGGTAGAGCCAACAGGATTTATTTATGCACTGGATTATGGGTGTGAAAAAAGAATATAAAAACAACTTCACAATTAAAATGTATATATGCTTTTATATTTTTCTTCCTATAATATTTTTCTTATTTCACAACAGTTGGAATTTTTTCTTCAAATGATCAAACACTGCATTTATTAATTTAATCACATTCAGTTTTCTAATTATTGTCTTTAACTCATTATTTTTGTCTTTTTCTCAATACATCACTTTGATTCTGATACTATTTTATCCTTTTTCCAATTTCTGGTTATGTTAAATATAATATTTTATCTGTCTTGACTAACCATATGCCACATCATTAATAATGAGTAGAATAACTCAGCTCAGCTTGCATACGGCATCATTAAGTATAATCTGTAATCAAAGATATTTATTGGCTAGTTTTACCATTTCAAATAGCAGACAATTCTGAATATTACCTACTTGCCATTATAGCTATCTATAAAGTAGTAACTTCTCCAAACTGGAAGCCAGGCTTCTGGAAATGATTGGGCAGTTAGAGATGAGTGAACATATAATTCCTTGATTTACCATTTTTGAGACTAATTAAATCCCCCTTTTGAACCAGTCTTTCCAGGATGATACTGCTTGCATTTCAGTACACACATTTCTTCTGTTGCCTCAGTGGAAAAATCCTTCTGTGGGTTTCTAATGTACTCCTACAATGGAGAAGTGCTAAGTTGTGATAGCATTTGCTGAAAATAAAGTATAATTCCAGTTCTGACACAGAATATATCATGTAGCAAAGTCATGAGAAATATATTACTGAAAACTTGAACCAAAACACATTAAATATGGTCATAAAAAAGATAGTCAATTATGGCTTTGCAAAAGCCATCATAAAGCTGAAAAGATTGTTGGTATAAAAAGCTAATCTGTTTCTATTACTGACTAAGGTGTATGATAATTATATTTATGTTATCAAGGGTGAGCGGGCTATGGATATAAAACAGATAAGAACAGATGAACCAATCTCAGTGTTATCTAATACATATCTGCCTTCCACAGAAAGGCATTAAGAGAAAGAGCAATGTTGTTATTCTACTGTGAAAAGGAAATTATGAAATTTTAAAGTCGTGCCAATAGACGCCCAGAGAAGTGGAGAGATGGGTGAAATTGATCACTCTAAGCAGCTGCTTTCGGTAATTCAGTCTGCTCAAAATAAATGTTGATGATAGGAAATCAGCACATGCAAGGTGCTAATTTATGAATGTGGGAACAAACCCTCCTCCAAAAGTCTTCATCAGTATATATGTTTTTGAGCTGGAATCCTATGGAAAATATGCCTATAGTTTCTAGATGAATGATTAGTAACAACAGGTTGGATGTAGAATTAACAACAGGTTAATTCTGTTTTTCTGACATTGATATTCTCATTAAGCTTGTGTAATCATGAAATATATAGAGAGTAAGGTAGTTAATATAAAACCATGTATTATGAGAAAGCACAATTTAAGAATGATAAATAACAGGTTAGAAATAAAAAAAACTAATTTGTTACATTTTACATTTACATTTATAAAAAGTTGCAACTTAAAGGTATCTTTTGATAACCACTGGTTTATTTTTGAAATGTCCTATAAAATCATATTTGAATTCCCATCTGTTTTCACTGCTAAAGAAAAAAGCACGATGACTGACTATAATAACAAGAATGGTGGAGAAATCAATACCTCTTCCTATAAATGCAACATAACAGGGCTTTGTAGTTTAAGATGATAAATTTACTGCTTCAAAGAAATTTTTAAATGCTAACAGCATGGTGCGTTGTGAAGATATAATATCATAGTATCAAAATATGTTAGTCTTGGGCATCATCAACACCATCTAAACCATTTTTTAAATTTAACTAACACGCTATGCAATTAAAATGCAGTTCTAGAAGTATTGTGTCTGATATGGTAGCGAGTGGTAGTAGTACAGGCTTGTACTGGCTACCGTATCACACAGCAGAGAGTAAGTCTCCATTGTCACAAAGTCCTCCTAGAGAGGACAGTGCTATTTTAAGAAATGTATATATCTAAAAACCACTTTATTTCTTACCCATATTTTTTTATTCTATTTGTTCTTTATTAAACATGTGAGCCACTGTAGAAGTTTAAAATTAGCTCATAATATGCTTAAAACATAAAATCCAGAGCTATTTTGAATGCAAAGTCTCACAGCAATGACATTTCTTTTCCTTCAGCTGTTTTTCTAAGTCATTTGAGGAAAAAAAAAAGAAATTAAAATTAAATCACTATTGATTAAACATCTCCTAGCAATGAGACTGTCATTCTGCCTTGTCTCTCAACTACATTAAAACTCAGACCAACTAAAACCCTTCTTCAGTGACAGACTATAATGTAAAGCTAAGAGAGTAGAGGACTTGAACATCTCTGGATGTAATTTTTACTTATTGATGTAGGAAAATATATACCTGTAAAAGTTTTGTAGAACTCTGAAATAACTATACGAGGCAATGTTTTCTGAAACAAAGAGCTTCTAAAGTTCTATGAATATGTGCACATACACTATTTTCAAGTTAATAATTCTAATGTCAAATGATTTCAATTATATAATATGCAAAATTCTTGTAAGATTTAAATTTTTCATGATTATGTATTTCTTATGCTGTGGATTGTCAAAACCTAAATTCTTCCACATTTCTCTAACCCCACATGGCAACCACTTTTTCAAAATAGTGGCAAAATATCTGGTCATTTGATCCGGAGTCTAATATTTTATCAATGCCAATTACAAAATGCTACCTATATATCTGTTCCAAAATTAGTACTACGAAAAAACAATTGGTCGATTCATAGGAATTTATCTATCTATTTATAGGGAATTAAAATACTTTCTTATGATGTATAATTGATATGTAACATTATATTAGTTTCAGGTATACAGCATAATGGTTGGATGTATGTGTATATTGCAAACTGATCACAGTAAGTCTAGTGAACATCCATCACTATATATAGTTACAATATTTTTTTCTTGTGATGAGAACTTTTAAGGTCTACTCTCAGCAACTCTCTAATATACAAAGCAGTATTACTAACTATAATCACCATTATTTACATTGTATCCCTGTGACTTATTTATTTTATAACTGGAAATGTATATCTTTTGACCTCTTGCACCTATTTCACCCACCAATCTCTACTCTGTCTCTATGAGCTTTATTTTAATTTTTTTAGACTACGTATAAGAGTAAAATCATATATTATTTGTCTTTCTCTGTCTGACTTATTTCCCTTATCATAATGCCCTCAAGGTCCAAGATGGATAGATCCATCTATGGTATCACAAATGACACAATTTCATTAGTTTTTATGGCTGAATGATATTCCATTGCATGTGTACACCACATTTTCCTTATCATTTATCTGTCTATGAATGCTTAGGTTGTTTCTGTGTTTTCGCTGTTATACATAAAGCTGCAATGGACATAGAAGTGCTGATATCTCTTTGACATAGTGACTTCATTTTCTTTAGATATATATCTAGAAGTGGAATTGCTGGATCCTATGGTAGTTCTACTTGTGATATTTTGAGGACCACCCCCCCGCAATACTGTTTTCTATAGTGGTCACACCAATTTACATTCTTACTAACAGTGCACAAATGTTTCCCTTCTCCACATCCTTACCAACAGCTGTTATTTCTTGTCTTTTTAATAATATACAGGACTTTATTGATTGACTCATTGAATGAGTTATTCATTCAATAGTATAGGAAATTGGAAATTTTGACTCTGAAATAATGAGTATGTCAGCTAACATCGAAGGCATAAAATTTTCTAGTAATAATGATTTTGAATTACAACAGAAATTCAAAAAACGTTACAGCTTTTTCAGTACTAAAATTAGTCTTTGGTAGTCTCAATAAACTGAATAATTCAGCAAAAACTTCAATAGTTGCTACTGGTCTGAAGTAGTTAAGGCAACTTAGGAAGCGTTGATGAAGGATCAGGCCAATCATTTTCATTGGTAACGTGGGTAGTAACAGAAGTTGCAATTTATCTTATAAATGTTGAATTTAAAGGGAATTTGATTAATTTTCCCAAATTTGATCTAATAGGCAAGAGCCAAATTTTGAAATCCACTGCTCTAATTATATTCAATCACTGAAATGGTATTTTGTCAGTTTTCCTCCAGGACACGAATTGATGCATTTATCCTCCCTGAAAGTCAGTATGATCACTCTGCAAGGATTATACCTTATTTTATATAAATAGACTATGATATTAATATTGGATCTCTTGGAAATTATTTAAAACTTGTCATGTTTTCTGTCCTATTGAGTGATGATTGATGAAGCAATATTTGCAATGTGTAATAAGTTTTATGAGAGAGTGCTGCTGAATAAGTAATAGAGTACAAGCTATTCTTATTAAATAATAATTAATTTGAGATTTCCCCATTTTCTCTCCTTCCTTAGAAACTTGGAAAGTCAAGTAATAAAACGTTTGTGACATATAAGAAACCAAATTAAAAATTTTTTCTTTGTTTCCTCACAGCACATTTGATAGCTCTTGGCTTCTGGGTTGGTATATTTCTCCCCAGGCAGGTATCATAACAATGATAGCAAAAGCAGGAGCAGAAGCAACAAAACAATCAAAGACAAATTAATTTAAATGGTGAAAATAGTCTTATTTTTTATTGCCTCTTCCTTAAAAAATAGTTATTGTTAGTTATATTGTTTTACATACCCTTACCACATTGCTCCTATTTCTCATGGTTCTGTACAATCTTTTTTCTAGTGGAATGTACAGAATGAAAGATGATTTTTATTTAATATTAACTATACTTTAAATGCAGTAAGTTTTACTTATATAAGCCCAGATTGTGCGGGTTCAGCAAAACAATTTTTGTACAAATAAAGATAAATGTTATGAATGCTCCGATTTTTTAAAAGATTTTATTTATTTATTCACAAGAATACAGACTTTTTTTTTAAGATTTTATTTATTCATTCATGAGAGACACACAGAGAGAGAGAGAGAGAGAGAGAGAGAAGCAGAGACACAGGCAGAGGGAGAAGCAGGCTCCATGCAGGGAGCCCCACGTGGGACGTGATCCCAGGTCTCCAGGATCATGCCCCAGGCCCTAGGTGGTGCTAAACCGCTGAGCCACCGGGGCTGCCCGAATGCTGTGATTTTTGACCAAGACCATCAAACTATATTAATTTATTCACAGAGGAAATTTAAGAATGGATTTTAAAAATTAATTAAATAGAAATATTGGGCAAGATTAATTAAAATAAATACCATATATGGCATAAAATACAAGTACGCTTTTATTTCTTTTTATAAGCAATATCAAATTATATTCAGTATTCTGTTGTATTTACTATAAAGTAGAACTATTTTACATTATTATATATGAATTATTAAAAATTTTTAATGTATTTTCAAAAATTCACTGTCATGCTACATCAAATTTTTATTAAATACATTTCATTCAGTGCATGTGGCCATCATTTTGAAATTAAAGACAACTCTCCAATTAATTTAATTTTTGAATAATATGTAAAACTAAAACTCACTATAATTGTGATTAGAATTAATTTGCAGAATATTTAGTAACTCAAAATCAGTTCAAAAAAATCCAAAACCAAAATAATTCAGATGACCTCCATGCACATATTTTACATTTAG
The DNA here is from genome assembly GCF_018345385.1 of Vulpes lagopus. Taxonomy (NCBI): domain Eukaryota; kingdom Metazoa; phylum Chordata; class Mammalia; order Carnivora; family Canidae; genus Vulpes; species Vulpes lagopus. Next base: position 23,200,957 of record NC_054843.1, on the reverse strand, counting down.
TCAACTTAGAAGGTTATCAGTGGACACCTGGGTTGCTCAGTGGTTGGGCCTCTGCCTATCTCTCTGCCTCTCTCTGTGTCTCTCATGAATAAATAAATAAAATATTTTTTAAAAAATTAAAAAATAAAAGGTTATCAGTGTAAATATTTGCTTATCTAATCATTTTTAACTTTGAAGGTAGTTGCTTATCTAATAATTGTTCACAAGACAAGTAAGTATTTTTATACTTAAACAAATTTTAGAAGTTTTTTTTAGATCAGAATTTACACATAGGTATGTATTACCTCTATGAGAGGATTTGTCATACTCTAGAGATAGATAAATTGGAAGAAATGCTAATACAGTTCTAAACCTACAAATAAGATGAACTTTTTATTTTGTTTTTCTAAGAAGATTTTATTTATTCAAGAGAGACACACAGAGAGAGGCAGAAACATAGGCAGAGGGAGAAGCAGGCTTCCCATGGGGAGCCTGATGCAGAATTTGATCCCAGGACCCTGGGATCACCACCTGAGCCAAAGGCAGACACTCAACCACTGAGCCACTCTGGTGTCCCTGCAATGAACTTTTTAGCAGCTTAGAAACTGTTCCAGACAATGTGGCAAAACTGTTCATTTAAAAGTTATTATATAAACTCTAGGGACCCCTGATGGCTCAGTGGTTGAGCGTCTGCCTTTGGCTCAGGGCGTGATCCCGGAGTTCCCAGATGGAGTCCCACATCGGGCTCCCTACAAGGAGCCTGCTTCTCCCTCTACCTATGTCTCTGCCTTCTCTATGTGTCTCTCACGAATAAATAATAAACTCTTTAAAAAAATAAACTCTATTCATTCTAAGATCATTGGTTAAAATTAATAAATTTATATGCTGATATAATAATAGATAAAATGATTTCCAACACTCACAACCTGTAATCAGTTTTTTTGTTTTTGTTTTGTTTTTACTTAAAATAGTTAAGGTACATAGCAGTAATTTTCTAGGCTAAACATTTCCCATAGAATATTTTTACCTCCTGGCAGCAATGGAATACAATGATGTTCTCTAATACTTAATATTCGTGGTGGTGTAGTTATTCTTACAAATAACTAATTTTCGAATATAAGAAACCAAGAAGAGGATTATAGGGGAAGGCAGGGAAAACTGAATGGGCAGTCATCAGAGAGGGAGAACAACCATGAGAGACTCTTAACTTCAGGAAACTGAGTGTTGCTGGATGGGAGTCAGGCAGGGGTATGGGGTAATTGAGTGATGGGCATTTAGGAGGGCACGTGATGCGATGAGCACTGGATGTTATATGCAACTGATAAATCATTGAACGCTACATCTGAAACTAATGATGTACTATATGCTGGCTAATTGAATTTAAATTTTTAAAAAAAGTAACTTAAAAATCTCTTCTGAAATAAATCCTGTGTTTCTCTCTGCAGTTTGTATTTGGAAGCTATTTTCTTGCTATTTTTTTTCCTTGTGTAAGAATATCCAGTTAAAACTAACTTGCAAAAAGAGGGTATATAGTTTCTCCAACCCTAATCAAGCTGTGGACATTTAATCTATTGAAAAACTGAAGAGAAGTATTCTGGACTCTACACCAGCCCCTCTGAGAATCAGCTTACCTCATAGAGGGGAGTTGCACTGATAGCAAAATTCTAACCTCCTCTACGACACAGATTTCTCAGATTCATGCTACCCAGGCTACATCATTAGGCAATGCTTTGAGAGAATCTATCCTGGGAAATACAACTTATTAAAGAAAAGAGACTAAAAATACAAATGGCTGTGGCTTATGCTGCACATTTTTTTTTTAATTAAGCACTTAGCATTCTTTTTCAGCCCTGGCTCTACCTCTCTCTATGTATTTGAGTCAGACGTTACTTAGCTACAGTTCCAAGCCTTGATTTATGTAGTCAGCATGCCTTCACTCAAGATTTGGAATGGGGCGGTGGGGCAGATGTCATTTTCTTCTTCCTTCAGCAGTGTTCTATAATTGTCTTTACCATTGTTTGTTGAAATTTTTAGGTATTTGTATCAAAGCAACATTAGTTACATAAAGTGTCCATCTTTATTACGCTCCTTACTCGCTTAAATAATAAAACATCTGTTCAGTATGGTAATCTGGAGATTTTTAGGAGTGCATTTTATTCATAATTTTCTGTCCTTTCAGCGGTAGTTAATTTTTTCTGGGCATTTCTTCTTGAGATAGTATCCACAATACGATGATGACAACAATAATACAATAATTTCTCAAAATGTTTCATTTGCTTGATAATTAGGTTTATATTAATATACTTAGGTTTCACTGGCTTAAATATTAATTTACTGAACAAGATTTTTGAAAAGATTTTTAGTGAATTCTTTATTTTCTCTATAATGTTCCTAATTTCAAATGCTCTACATTTGAAGTCACTTTACAGTCTCATTATTTTATCTGTTTGCTGTTATCTTTTGCCTTATAATTTTCTCCTTTTATCCCAATGTGTGAAGATCAGAACACATAGATTTCAGTTTATTTGAATGAGTCCAGTTATATATTTTTTAGTCTTTTTATTTTTGAGAGAGAGAGAGAAGAAAGAGTGCAATGGGGTGGGGGGGTGTCAGAGGGAAAGGGAGACAGAGAGTTGACCTGGGGCTCAATCTTAGGACTGTGAGATCATGACCTGAGCCAAAATCAAGAGCCAGACCCTTAGCTGACTGAGCCATCCAAGAGCCCCTGAATGACTTTTAGTATATAGAAATATAAGCTACAATAATGTTTGTAGAAAAAAAATATGTAGAAGATAATTTTGGCTGATGGAGGCATTCAGAAGCCATATTAAAACTTTCAGCAATTAAGGAAGAGTGAGAAATGATCTTAACATGCCAATGGCCACAGAAATACTATTTAAATGATAGGAAGAAAGAGAGAGGAAGACTAGTCTGGTGTAGCAAAATCTGGATATGATTAGAACTTCTCTCTTCAAAATTCCTGATGTTTTTATCTGTCAAGAATGCAAATAACAGTATGTCACACAACTCATGATTTCCATAAAGCTTTTAAAACATCTAAGCTAGGGACGCCTGGGTGGCTCAGTGGTCAATTGTTTGCCTTTGGCCCCGGGCATCATCCCAGAGTCCCCGGATCAAGTACCACATTGGGCTCCTTCTGGAGACCCTGCTTCTCCCTCTGCCTGTGTCTCTGCCCCTCTCTCTCTCTCTCTGTGTGTGTGTCTTTCATAAATAAATAAATAAAAACTTTTTTTTAAGGTTTTATTTACTTATTCATGAAAGACACACACAAAGAGAGGCAGAGACACAGGCAGAGGGAGAAGCAGGCTCCATGCCGAGAGCCCCATGCGGGACTCGATCCCGGACTCCGGGATCACGCCCTGGGCCAAAGGCAGGCACTAAACCGCTGAGCCACGCAGGGATCCCAATAAAAATCTTTATAAGAAGAGAAAACATGTAAGCTATAAGAAATTTTATAATTTTCTTGGGCATGTCACACTTATTTTAATCCTAGCATAGTTAAGATATAGTGTTATATTCATCTCAGGGGTACAATATAGTGATTCAACAATTCCATATATTACTCAGTATCCATCAAGATAAGCATACTCTAAATCAGCTTCACTTATTTCACCCATCCCCCCACCTCCCCTCTTGTAGCCATCAGTTTTTTTTCTGCAGGTAAGAGTCTGTTTTTGGCTTGTCTCTTTTTTTCTCTTTTGTTTGTTTGCTTTGTTTTTTTTAAATTTCATCAATGAGTGAAATTTGTCTTTCCGTGACTAGCTTATTTCACTTAGCATAATGCTTTCTAGATCCAACCATATTGCTGAAAACAGCAATTACTCATTCTTTTTTTATGCATAAAAAGGTATTCTATTCTGTATATGCATGCCACATCTTCTTTATTCATTCATCTACTTATGGACATGTAGGTCATTTCCATAATTTGGTTATTGGAAATAATGTTCCAATAAACATAAGGGCACATATATCCCTTCAAATCAGTGCTTTTGTATTCTTTGCATAAATACACAATAATGTGATTCCTGGACCATAGAGTAGTTCTATCAATTTTTGGAAGAAGCTCCATGCTGTCCTTCACAGTGGCTGTACCAGTTTGCACTCCTAAATACACAAAATTCATTTTTCTCCACATCCTTGTCAACACTTATTGTTTCTTGTGTTTTTTATTTTAGCCATTTTGACATGTGAAGTGATATCTCATTGTGATTTTGATTTGGATTTCCCTGATGTTGAGAGATGTTGAGCATCCTTTTATGTGTCAATTGGCCATCTGGATGACTTTGGGGAAATATCTGTTCATGTCCTCTGCCCATTTTTAATTGGATAAATTGGTTTTAAGGTGTTGAGTTGTATAAGTTCTTTATATATTTTGGATACTAACCATTTATCAGATATGTCATTTGCAAATATCTTCTCTCCTTCAATCGATTGTCTTTTAGTTTTGCTGGTTGTTTCTTTTGATGTGAAGACGCTTTTTATTTCAATGTAGCCCCAATAGTTTATTTTTGCTTTTGTTTCCCTTGACTCCAGACACATATATAGACAGATGCTGTTACAGCCAATATCAGAGGAGTTACTGAGTGTGCTCTCTCTCAGGATGTTTATGGTTTCAGGACTCACACTTATGCCTTTAATCCACTTTGAGTTTACTTTTGTCTATGCTGTAAGAAAGTGGCTCATTTTCCTTATCTTGCATGTAGCTGTCCAGATTTGCCAAAACCATATGATGAGGAGACTACTCTGCATATTCCCATTGTATATGCTTTTGGAGATTAATTGAATGTATAATTGTGGGTTTGTTTCTGTGCTTTCTGTTCTGTTCCATTGATCTATGAATCTCTTTTAGTCACCAGTACCACACTGTTTTGATTACTACAGCTTTGTAATATAACTTGTAGTCTGGAATTATGATACTTCCAGCTTTGTTTTTCTTTTCCAAAATTGCTTTGGCTATTTGGGGTCTTTCGTGGCTCCATTTTTTAGGAGTATTTTTTCTATTTTTGTGAAAAATGCTATTGATATTTTTATAGATATCACATAGAATGTGCAGATTGCTTGCGTAGTATTGATATTTCAACAGTACTTGTTTTTCCAACCCATGAGCTGAAATATCTTTCCATTTGTTTGTGTGGTCCTCAGTTTCCTTCTCAATGTTTTATAGCTTTGGAGTTCAAGCCTTTTACCTCTTTGGATAAGTTTATGCCTAGGTATTTTATTATCTTGGTGAAATTTAAATGCAATTTTCTTAATTTTTCTTCCTATTGCCTCATTATTAGTGTGTATAGAAAGGGAACATATTTCTGTACATTGATTTTGTATCCTGCAAACTTACTGAATCTGTTTTTCAGATCTAGTAGTTTTTGGTGGAGTTGTCAGGTTTTCTACATATAGTATCATGTCATCTGCAAATATTAAAAGTTTTATTTTTCCTTTACCAATTTGGATGCACTTTATTCCTTTCTCTTGTCTGTGGTGGCTAAGACTTCCAGTACTATGTTGAATAAAAGTGGGCAGAGTGGACATTCTTATCTTGCTCTTGATCATAGGTGGAAAGCTTTATTTCAGTTTTTCCCCATCTAGTGTGACATTAGGTGTGGGTTTTTTAAAATAAGGCCTTTACCATGTTGAGGTGTGTTCTAAGTCTACTTGTTGAGGCTTCTTATCATGAATGGATGTTGTACTTAGTCAAATGCTTTTTCTGCATCTATTGAAATGATCATTTTAACTTCATCCTTTTTCTTATTGATGTGATATAGCACAATGATTGATTATTTTGCAAATATTGAACCATGCTGGCATCTCAGGAATAAATCCCACTTGATTACAGTGAATGTTTTGTTTAAATATATCATTGGATTCAGTGTGTTAATATTTTGTTGAAGATTTTTGCATTTATGTTCATCAGAGATATTGGCCTGTAGTTCTCTTTTTTGTTGTTGTCTTTACCTGATTTTAGAATCAGGGTAATGCTAGCTTCATAGAATGGATTTGGAGGGGTTTTTATCCTCTTCTGTATTTGTGGAAAAGTTTGAGAAAAATAGGTAATAACTCTTCTTTAAATGTCTGATAGAATTCACCTGTGAAGCCAACTAGTCTTGAACTTTTGAATGTTGGGGAATTTTTAAATTACTGATTTAATTTTATTGCTAATAATCAGCTCAAATTTTTCCATTTCTTCCTGCTGCAGTTTTGGTATTATGGTAGTTTATATTTTATAGGAACTTACCCATTTATTTTAGGTTGTCAAGTTTGTTGGCATATCATTTTTCATAATATTCTCATAATTTCTCTTTCTATGGTGTTAGTTACTTCTCCTCTTTCATTTGTGATTCTGTTTCTTTGAGTCCTCTGTTTTTGTGTTTTATTTTGTTTTTAGGGAGTCTGGCTAAGGGTGTATCAGTTTTGTTGATCTTTTCAAAGAACCAGTTTCTGGTTTTGTTGGTCTATTGTTTTTCTTTTTTTTTTTTTAGTTTCTGTATCATTCATTTAGGTTCTAATCTTTATTAATTTCTTCCTTCCGTTGGTTTTGGTTTTGTTTGTTTTCTTTTTCTACCTCCTTTAGGTGTAAGATTAGGTTGTTTACTTAAGATATTCCTTGTTTCTTGAGGTATGCCTGTGTTGATTTAAAGTTCCTTCTTGAATAGCTTTTGCTGTCTCACAAAGATTTTGGACTATTTTAAATATTTAAATTTTGGAAATTTAAAAAATGCTTGGATAGAAATGAAAATAAAAACACAGATTTCCCCTTGGATTTCTTGATTGATCTATTCGTTGCTTAATAGCATGTTATTTAGCCTGAATGTATTTGTGTTCTTTATAGATGTTTTCTTGTGGTTGGTTTCTAATTTCATAATGTGGTAGTCAGAAATTTTTGAAATTGTTGAGACCTGTTTTGTGACCTCATATGTGATCTATTCTGGAGAATATTCAAAGAAAAAAGAATTTGTATTCTGTTGTTGTAGGATGCAATATTCTGAATATATCTATCAAATCTATCTTGTCTAGTGTTTCCTTGTTGCCACTATGTCCTTGTTGATTTTCTGTTTAGATGATCTGTCCATTAATATTAGTGGGGTGTTAAAGTCCCCTACTATTATGATATCACTATCAATTATTTCCCTCATATTTGTTATTTACTATTTCTGTATTTGAGTTCTTCCATGTTGGGTGCATAAATATTTAAAATTGTTATATTTTCCTGCTGGATTATCTTCTTAATGATTATATACTGTCCTTCTGGGATCCCTGGGTGGCGCAGCGGTTTGGCGCCTGCCTTTGGCCCAGGGCGCGATCCTGGAGACCCGGGATCGAATCCCACATCAGGCTCCCGGTGCATGGAGCCTGCTTCTCCCTCCGCCTGTATCTCTGCCTCTCTCTCTCTCTCTGTGACTATCATAAATAAATAAAAAATTAAAAAAAAAAATATACTGTCCTTCTTTATTTATTATATAGATAAAGTCTTTGTTATAGTCTTTGCTTTAAAGTCTATTTTCTGATGTAAGTATTGCTATTCTGTCTTTCATTTGACATCTATTTGTGTGATAAATATTCTTCATCCCCTCATTCTCAATCTGCATGTATCTTTACATCAAAAGTGAGTTTTTTGTAGGCAGCATAAGGATGGGTCTTGCTTTTTATCAATTCTGTCATTCTATGTCTTTTGATTGGAGCATTTTGTCCATTTATATTCAAAGTCATTTTTCATAGGTATGTATTTATTGTCATTTTGTTAGTTATTTTGTGTTTATTTTTGTGGATCTTCTCTGTTCCTTTCTTCTCTTACTCTCTTGTCTCACCATAAGTTGGCTTTCTTTAGTGATATACTTGATTTTTTCTTTATTTTTTTGCATATCTATCACTGGCTTTTGATTTGTGGTTGCCATTAGGTTTGTATAAATCATCTTCTGCATATAGCAGTCTATACATTAGATTTACATAAAACATCTTCTGCATATATCAGGCTATATTAAGTTGATGGTGACTGCAGTTTTAATGCACTATTTATTTGTCTCCTCCCCATGATTTGATATATGGTGTCATATTTTCTGTCTTTGTGAGTTTCTTGACTGATATTTTTAAAAGATTTTATTTATTTATTCATGAGAGACACAGAGAGAGAGAGGCAGAGATAGGCAGAGAGAGAAGTAGGCTCCACACAGGGAGCCTGATGTGGGACTCAATCCCATGACTCTAGGACCATGCCCTGGGCCGAAGGCAGGCACTAAACCACTGAGCCATCCAGGGATCCCTTCTTGACTGATTTTTACTAATATACTTATTTTTACTGTTTTTATGCTGCCTACTTTCCTTACTCTTACATATGGTCTTTCCTTTCCACTCAGAATCCTCTTTAACATTTTGTGTAGGATTGGTTTAGTTTCATGAACTCCTTTAACTTTTGTTTGTCTAGGAAATTCTTTATCTCTTTTTCTATTCTGAATGATGTCCTTGATGGATAGAGTATGCTTGGCTGCAGAGTTTTTTTTTCCTTTAAGCACTTTGAATACATCATGCTCCTCCCCTCTGGTCTGCAAAGTTTCTGCTAAAAAATCAGCTGGTAAGCTTATGGGGTTTCCCTTGTATGTAACTGCTTTGTTTTCTTTCACTGTTTTTAAAATTCTCTACCACTACATTTGCCATCTGAATTACTATATGTCTTTGTGGGGACTGCCTTAATTTGATTTTGTAGGGTGATTTCTATGCCTCCTGTATCAGGATTTCCATTTCTTTCCCCTAATTCAGGAAGTTTTCAGCTATCATTTTTCAAATAAATTTGCTGCCCCCTCATTTTTCTATTCTCCTTTCAAGACCCTATAATGCAAATATTATTATACTTCATGATGTTCCTTGTTTCCCTAAGACTAATCTCATTTTGAATATTTATTCTTCTTTCACCTGCTCAGCTTGATTACTTTCCAGTATTCTGTCTTCCAGGTCAATGATTCATTCTTCTACTTTGTGTGGTTTATTTATTCCATCTAGTGTATTTTTAATTTCATTTATTGTGTTATCTCTGATTGGTTCTTTTTTATCTCATTTTTAAGGATCTCACTGATATCTTCCACTCTTTTTTCAAGTCCCGTGAGTATCTTTTTTGATCACTAAATTCTCTACTGGACATACTTATCTTATCTCCATTTGGCATAGGTCGGTTGTTATGATTTTGTCCTATTCTTTCATTTTAGACATGCTCCTATGTCTCCTAATTTTGCCTCTCTGTATGTCTATTTCTCTGTGTTACAAAAGTCAGATATGGCTCTTGCTCTTGAAATTAGTGGATGGGCATGCACTTTTAACAAGGTGGCACTAGTCCTCTTCCACAGGAAATGTGCAGCTGCCATGAAGACCAGGACAGGCTGGGTCCGTTCCACAGAGTGTGCATGGGCAGGGCACACATTTTTGGCAAGGAGCTTATGTCCTCCTCAGGAGGTTACCAGCTGCCATCACTAGACCAAAACCATGCAAAGTGCATAGTAGGAGGTAGTAGTTTGGCAAGATTTGCACTGCCCTTCTGGGGGAGGTGACATGCAGTACCAAAAGGTATTCAGGCCTGGATAGAGGGGTTGTGGCATGGTGTAAGCAAGTTCAGTAGTAAATGCCAATGCTGCCCTGGTTCCCACAGGTGGCTGTGTATTTATGCTGGAGGATGAGCAATGGAATGGCATCTCCCAGATCCTTTGCTACTGGAAAAAATCCCTCAGTGAACTCTGAGATGAATCAATAATTCTCCCTCTCCCCTGATTTTTAAAGTTCCCAGCTTTAAGTCTTGGTGGTTGTAAGAATTGATGAACTTCAGCCCCTCTGTTTTTCAAAGCCAATGTTATGGAGATTCATCTTCCCTGTGCAGGCTCCTCAGTGTGATAGTCTGTTTCTCTCCCCTCTCCACAGCCATGACTCCCTAACCTCAGTGGCCAGACCTGGGGGCTTTAGCTCCGCACCACGTTTCTGCCCTTCTACCACTTTCAATGTGGCCTCTTCTTTGCATTTAGTTGTGGGGTTTGTTTTGCCAGTCTTGGGTTATTTCCCAGTTTATTTATACTGATGTGAGTGTAATCTAGTTGCCTCCATGAGATGAAGTGAGCTTAGAATCCTACTATTGGGCCATCTTTCCTGGAAGTCTTGGCCAAATAACATTATCTATAAGAAATTAAACTTATCACTTAGCTGCTAAAGAATTCATACAAATTGTATTAATTAATACAGCTCCCTATATAACATAATGTGTGAACTTTCTTGATGCTCAAAATTTATTTTGGCAGCCTATTTCATGAATGATAATGATCATAATCATGATAATAATCACTGTATTTGAAAATACCAAATATAATATAAATTTCATTTCCTCCAAATTTCAATTCATAGTGAGAGAGAAGAAAACTAGAAGTAAGTACTTATGTCACCTTCTTGATACTGTTATTTTAAAGTTACTAATCTCTAGTGTGGAGGTCAATACATGCATCTAAACTTTGAAAAAATTTAAAATTATCTAAGAGTACCATCAGAATGTGTGTGTGTGTATGTCTTTGGGTGTGTATGTTTCCTAATTCTGATATACAACAGAGGAATAACTGGCAGGCTTTGTATTCAAGCATTTTGTGAGCAAACTAGATAAGAATATTGTAAATATAAGTGAACAAACATAAAAGAAAAAGCAATGAAAGGGATGGGATTTGTTCAGATTCACTGAAAAGAATGAAAGCAATAAGTGTTATTCAAATTGAAAAGAATGATGTTGGTAAAGAAGAAAGTTCTTATTACAGACATCAAAGATGACAGTATAAACAAAAATAATTAACAATGAAAATGGAAGTTATAGAGAACTTGTCATTGTTCCTCAAATATACACCAGCTAATAATATTAGATCAGTGAGGGATTCTCTTGATGTATTTTAATTTAATTTTCTTCACACATTTCATACAAATTACAAATTCAAAATGGGTATAAAAGTTTAAAACCTCCTGAGTAGTCATAAGCAATTGAATATAATTTTTATAAAATACTATGAAGTGCCAAGTGAGTGCTAAACAAATGAATATTCTATATAAATACTACATATTAATAGACCAAATGATCTCATTGTGTATAAGTACTTAAAATAAGAAACATATCAAGTATCTGAATATGAATCAGGTATTCTTGCAATGATTTTAAAACCACGACTTCAATTGTTAAGTGACTTTTTAAAGAATTGAATATAGTTTAAAGCTTGTACATCAAATTGAATTATGTTACAGTGATCCCACTATGACACACAATACTTGTAATAGATAACTTGGAAACTATTTCTGATAGTTTATAATCTCACTTTTATGGTTCTTCATGAATAATAGTAAAAATGATGTCTTGTATTTGGCTCTGGCAAAGAAGTAGATTTATGGAATTCAAATACAAATAATAAACTGAATTACTTGGAGCATGAAAAGATTAATAACATAAGAGCCCACAAGGTTTACCAAGAAATCTTCAAATACTATGGTTTATTACTTGTGTTTATGTTGCTTTCAGTGTATTGTAGAGTACTTGGAGCTGTTATTTTTTTTAATTTAAAGATTTTATTTATTTATTCATAAGAGACACACAGAGAGAGGCAGAGACACAGGCAGAGGGAGAAGCAAGCTCCCTGCAGGGAGCCTCATGTGGGACCCAATCCCAGGAGCCTGGGATCACGACCTGAGCCAAAAGCAGATGCTCAACTGAGCCACTCTGTCATCCCAAATTAGATATTTTTGAATAGCTATCCAATTAAAATATGTCCTATTGCTTGAAAAATATTACTGCATAATTAACATAGGAGGAGCTTATTGTAACAGCTCTAAGGGCAGTCTGGGGGGCTCAGAGGTTTAGCACCGCCTTCAGCCTAGAGCACAATCAAGTCCCACGTGGGGCTCCCTGCATGGAGCCTGCTTCTCCCTCTGCCTGTGTCTCTTCCTCTCTCTGTGTGTCTCTCATGAATAAAGAAATAAAATCTTTTTTAAAAAATCTAATTCTATTGAGTCAAGTATAGGCTTTTAGAGGAAGGGATACACAAATATGTTTAATAAAATCTATATTTACTTGATTAATTGACATCTTTATTAATTGAAAGATGAGTAATTATCTATTTCATCTATCTGGGGGAACCCATCTTAAAGTTACTTCCTGAAACATGAAAAGAAGACAAGTGTTTTATACATGTCCCACAAAGAAATTTCTATTTTGTTAAGCTATTTTGTATTAACAATTTTTATATAGAAGCATTTGATTGTTTTTCACTTGATGTTTAGTCATAACATTAATTTATTCATCCAGGAAATATTTGAGACACATTTTTTGTGGGTATGCATATTACAGTGGGTGATACATACATGGTAAAGGAATCCATCACCCTCAATGGGATTAGGAACACTGACTTAAATTTCAATTTCAGAATATGGTGGTGATGGTAGAAGACATGTGAGTGATACGCATGTATTTTAATACTTTAAAATTATTGCATACGCAGTAGTTATTAACTATAATAAATTCAAGCCCATGTTAAGCACTTTGAGTTTGTTGTCCCATATAGTCCTTGTAAAACTTTTGTGTCAGCTTATTATAGTCTCTAGTTTGAAGATAAAGAAGCTAAAGTTTAGAGGCATTTTGTCCAGGGTCTCATAATTTTAAGTTAATAGCCAGAATTTAATCCAAGTAGTCTGACCCCTGCCCTGCAAACTTACATACTGTTAATATATTTTGTTTGTCAGAAAGGCCCTATTAAAAAGACATTTTTACTATTCTTTTAACCACCAGCTCTTAGTTGAAAAAATCAGTTGATAATAAATATTGGAAAGAAGTATCTTAAAAGAAATTTAAGTAGTATATCATTTCCAGATTCATCATTTTACCTAAATTCAATCATTCAAAATAATCCCCAAGATAAATTTACAGGCATAGTGTTGATCAAAATTAAACAGAATTCTTGACTTCATAATTTATTCCTAGAGAGATAATATGTCTCTGGAAGTAATAACATATTTTTAATATCAGACATTTAATGAAATCTGATGTATGTAACTTCAAATGGAAATGATGCAAGGAAAAAGAGACACATGATACTAGAAGAAAAGGAGGTTTAAGACAAATCTCCAGAGAGAATGTTACTGAGCTGAAATAGGAAGAATAGCTCAAAAGCTCCAAGATAGGGGATCCCTGGGTGGCTCAGCCATTTAGCGCCTGCCTTCAGCCAAGGGCGTGATCCTGGAGTCCTGGGATAGAGTCCCACATCAGGCTCCTTGCATGGACCCTGCTTCTCCTTCTGCCTGTGTCTTTGCCTCTCTCTGTCTCTGTCTGTCTCTGTCTCTCTCTCTCTCTCTCTCTCTCTGTCCTTCATGAATAAATAATTTAAAAAAAAAAAAAAAAAAGAAGTCCTTCTGTCTTGCTATTTATGAAATCCCAGATGGAAGAACTGGCACTACTGAATGAAAGAAATCAGATGGCAATTGTTTCAGATAAGGAAGACATGGATCATACATTTAAAATACACTCAAAAAGATATGGGATAAAAGGTGTATCTTAATGTTTTCAAAAGATGCTTGCATTGGACCATCACACATGAAAGTGGTGATGACATTGAAGTTGCGAACCACATAACTCTCCTTCAACATTCCAAATTAAAATTCTTGTAATCAGGAGGAGAGGCGAGATGGCAGAAGAGTAGGGTCCCCAAATCACCTGTCCCCACCAAATTACCTAGATAACCTTCAAATCATCCTGACTAGTGAGAGATGAAGAGGGACACTATATCATACTTAAAGGATCTATCCAACAAGAGGACTTAACAATCCTCAATATATATGCCCCAAATGTGGGAGCTACCCAATATATCAATCAATTAATAACCAAAGTGAAGAAATACTTAGATAATAATACACTTTTACTTGGTGACTTCAATCTAGCTCTTTCTATACTCGATAGGTCTTCTAAGCACAACATCTCCCTCTTTGCAGATGACATGATACTCTACATAGAAAACCCAAAAGGCTCCACCACAAGATCTCTAGAACTCATACAGCAATTCGGCAGTGTGGCAGGATACAAAATCAATGCCCAGAAGTCAGTGGAATTTCTATACACTAACAATGAGATGTAAGAGAAATTAAGGAGTCAATCCCATTTACAATTGCACCCAAAAGCATAAGATACCTAGGAATGAACCTAACCAAAGAGGTAAAGGATCTATACCCTAAAAACTATAGAACACTTTTGAAAGAAATTGAGGGAGACACAAAAAGATGGAAAAATATTCTATGCTCATGGATTGGAAGAATTAATATTGTGAAAATGTCAATGCTGCCCAGGGCAATTTACACATTTAATGCAATCCCTATCAAAATACCATGGACTTTCTTCAGAGAGTTGGAACAAATCATTTCAAGATTGGTGTGGAATCAGAAAAGACCCCAAATAGCCAGGGGAATATAGAAAAAGAAAACCAGAGCCGGGGGCATCACAATGCTGGATTTCAGGCTGTACTACATAGCTGTGGTCATCAAGGCAGTGTGGTACTGGCACAAAAAGACATATAGATCAATGGAACAGAACAGAGAACCTAGAAATGGGCCCTCAGCTCTATGGTGAACTAATATTCGACAAAGCAGGAAAGACTATCCATTGGAAAAAACAGTCACTTCAATAAATGGTGCTGGGAAAATTGGACATCCACATGCAGAAGAATGAAACTAGATCATTCTCTTACAGCAGACACAAAGATAAACTCAAATGGATAAAAGATCTAAATGTGAGACAAGAATCCATCAAAATGCTAGAGGAGAACACAGACAACACCCTTTTTGAACTTGGCCACAGCAACTTCTTGCAAGATACATCTAGGAAGGAAGGGAAACAAAAGCAAAAATGAACTATTAAGACTTAAGATAAAAATCTTCTGCACAGTAAAACAAACAGTCAACAAAACTAAAAGACAATCTACAGAATGGGAGAAGATATTTGCATAAGACATATCAGATAAATGGCTGGTATCCAAGATCTATAAAGAACTTATTAAACTCAACAGCAAAGAAACAACCAACCCAATCATGAAATGGGCAAAAGACATGAACAGAAATTTCACAGAGGAAGACATAGTCATGGCCAAAAGCACATGAGAAGATGTTTCGCCTCACTTGCCATCAGGGAAATACAAATCAAAACCACAATGAGATACCACCTCACACCAGTGAGAATGGGGAAAATTAACAAGGCAGGAAACCACAAATGTTGGAGAGGATGTGGAGAAAGGTGAACCCTCTTGTACTGTTGGTGGGAATATGAACTGGTGCAGCCACTCTGGAAAACTGTGTGGAGGTTCCTCAAAGAGTTAAAAATAGACCTGCCCTACGACCCAGCAATTGCACTGTTGGGGATTTACCCCAAAGATACAGATGCAATGAAACGCTGGGACACCTGCACCCCGATGTTTCTAGCAGCAATGTCCACAATAGCCAAACTGTGGAAGGAGCCTCGGTGTCCATCGAAAGATGAATGGATAAAGAAGATGTGGTCTATGTATACAATGGAATATTCCTCAGCCATTAGAAACGACAAATACCCACCATTTGCTTCAACGTGGATGGAACTGGAGGGTATTATGCTGAGTGAAGTAAGTCAATCGGAGAAGGACAAAAAGTATATGTTCTCATTCATTTGGGGAATATAAATAATAATGAAAAGGAATATAAGGGAAGGGAGAAGAAATGTGTGGGAAATATCAGAAAGGGAGACAGAACATAAATATTCCTAACTCTGGGAAACGAACTAGAGGTGGTGGAACGGGAGGAGGGTGGGGGGTGGGGGTGAATTGGTGACGGGCACTGAGGGGGGCACTTGACGGGATGAGCCCTGGGTGTTATTCTGTATGTTGGTAAATTGAACACCAATAAAAAATAAATTTATAAAAAATATTCTTGTAATCAGTATGTTTTATCTATAAATAATTCAAAATAATTATTATAAAGTAATACAATAATTACTAAATAATTACACTATCTTTTAATCTATTAGGATGTCAGTTGAGATATTGAGCATCCACTATTTGCTTTTCTATTAAGACAGGAAGCTGTTCCTAGATTAAAAATACTTTGGAGTGAGAGAGCCAAAGATAGGATCTCAACTCTACCAGTTCCACTCATTCACTTTGGGAAATTTGTTACTTTCTAAATTATTCATGCTCCAAGTATGATCCTTCAACTATCAGCATCATCATTACCTAGAAATTTTTAGAAATTTAAACACTTTGAGTGTATTAATAAGCTCCCAAGTGACTCCAATTCACATTAACAATTGAAAGTCACTACTCTAAACCTTAGTATCTTCATATCTAATGTTGATTTATTTTTTTAAAGATTTTATATATTTCTTCATGAGAGACACAAGAGATGCAGAGACATAGGGAGAGGGAAAAGCAGGCTCCGTACAGGGAGCCTGATACGGGACTTGATCTCCAGACCGAGGATCACGCTCTGAGTCAAAGGCAGAGGCTAAGCCGCTGAGCCATTCGGGCATCCCTAAAGTTGATTTGATAATATTAGCAATTTCCTCAGATTGGAATGAGAATTGTATTACATATTCATGGTAAAGGAAAAGCACTGTGACTATTATCATTGTTTAATAAATATTATTCTATGATTAATATTAATCATACTTTTTTGACTTTCCCTATACAGTATATAAGTCTTAACCTGGAAGAAACAGCTTGAAGTCAGAGGGCAGTTATATACCTGTCTGATTTTGATCCTCAGTTTCTCTACTGCCTTTGCAGACTCTTGACATTAAACATAAAATGTTCTTTCATATGCCCTCATGAATAGTAGAAATTTTATTACAATCTACCATGTAGTGCCAAATATCACTTGTCAGTTATAGTACTTATTTTTAAATAGTATTCTCTTTTATAATATTAGGAAATTGAAGGTTGTGTTACACAACATAAATTATTTTACTTCCATGAGCTGTACAGTATTTTATGACATCTCACTATTTATGAAGGACTAAATAATAATAGACTAAGGACTTGCTGTATCATGCATGTTTTCTTAGAGGTGAGTTTTTAGTTCCTTTATTTATTTACTTATTTTTATTTGTTAATTTTAGAGAGTGTGAGGGACAGCAAGGGAGGGAGAAAGAGAATCTCAAGCAGACTCCTTGATGAGCATAGAGCCCAATGTAGGCCCTAGATCATAATCTGAGCTGAAATCCAGAGCTGGACACTTGGCTGACCAAGACACCTGGGAGCCCCTGTTAGTTCCTTTCTTTTTTTTTTTTTTTTTTTTTTTAGTGTTTTATTTTTTTTTATTTTTATTTTTTTTTAATTAACTTTTATTGGTGTTTAATTTACCAACATACAGAAAAACACCCAGTGCTCATCCCGTCAAGTGTCCACCTCAGTGCCCGTCACCCATTCCCCTCCAACACCCGCCCTCCTCCCCTTCCACCACCCCTAGTTCGTTTCCCCGAGTTAGGAGTCTTTATGTTCTGTCTCCCTTCCTGATATTTCCCAACATTTGTTTTCCCTTCCTTTATATTCCCTTTCACTATTATTCATATTCCCCAAATGAATGAGAACATACACTGTTTGTCCTTCTCCGATTGACTTATTTCACTCAGCATAATACCCTCCAGTTCCATCCACGTTGAAGCAAATGGTGGGTATTTGTCGTTTCTAATTGCTGAGTAATATTCCATTGTATACATAAACCACATCTTCTTTATCCATTCATCTTTCGATGGACACCGAGGCTCCTTCCACAGTTTGGCTATTGTGGCCATTGCTGATAGAAACATTGAGGTGCAGGTGTCCCGACGTTTCATTGCATCTGAATCTTTGGGGTAAATCCCCAACAGTGCAATT
This sequence comes from Vulpes lagopus, assembly GCF_018345385.1. Taxonomy (NCBI): domain Eukaryota; kingdom Metazoa; phylum Chordata; class Mammalia; order Carnivora; family Canidae; genus Vulpes; species Vulpes lagopus. The sequence continues at coordinate 23,183,090 of NC_054843.1, read as the reverse complement.
GCTGGGTCGTAGGGCAGGTCTATTTTTAACTCTTTGAGGAACCTCCACACAGTTTTCCAGAGTGGCTGCACCAGTTCACATTCCCACCAACAGTGTAAGAGGGTTCCCTTTTCTCCGCATCCTCTCCAACATTTGTTGTTTCCTGCCTTGTTAATTTTCCCCATTCTCACTGGTGTGAGGTGATATCTCATTGTGGTTTTGATTTGTATTTCCCTGATGGCAAGTGATGCAGAGCATTTTCTCATGTGCTTGTTGGCCATGTCCATGTCTTCCTCTGTGAGATTTCTCTTCATGTCTTTTGCCCATTTCATGATTGGATTGTTTGTTTCTTTGGTGTTGAGTTTAATAAGTTCTTTATAGATTTTGGAAACTAGCCCTTTATCTGATATGTCATTTGCAAATATCTTCTCCCATTCTGTAGGTTGTCTTTTAGTTTTGTTGACTGTATCCTTTGCTGTGCAAAAGCTTCTTATCTTGATGAAGTCCCAATAGTTCATTTTTGCTTTTGTTTCTTTTGCCTTCGTGGATGTATCTTGCAAGAAGTTACTGTGGCCAAGTTCAAAAAGGGTGTTGCCTGTGTTCTCCTCTAGGATTTTGATGGACTTTTGTCTCACATTTAGATCTCTCATCCATTTTGAGTTTATCTTTGTGTATGGTGAAAGAGAGTGGTCCAGTTTCATTCTTCTGCATGTGGATGTCCAATTTTCCCAGCACCATTTATTGAAGAGACTGTCTTTCTTCCAATGGATAGTCTTTCCTCCTTTATCGAATATTAGATGACCGTACATTTCAGGGTCCACTTCTGGGTTCTCTATTCTGTTCCATTGATCTATGTGTCTGTTTTTGTGCCTTTCAATATGTATAAAGATACATGTACAGCCATTGTTTATTTCATTGGAATCACAAAATAATTGTTAAATAATTCAACAGATTAAAACAAACTTTTTACTTATTTTTTATTAAAATATTTTATTTATTTGAGAGAGGTTGAGAGAGAGCACGAGTGGGGATTGAGGGAGAGGGAGAAGCAGGCTACCTGCTTAGTGGGGAACCCAACAGGGGATCACAGGACCCTGGGATCATGAACTGAGTTGGAAGTCAGATGCTTAACCAACAGAGCCACCCAGGTGCCTCACTAGACTTTTAAAAAAATATTTTTATGTTACTGCCTTTTTTTGGATTGAATTATCCTCTGTGTTTTAAATGTACATGGAAGTGTTTCTTGCTTGGCTTGTTACCATCTCATAGTTAAATTATATTTATATTGTTATTTAAAGAAAATTTTCAATAATATGAATATTTTAAATATTTAATAAGACAGTAACTTATAGGTCAAATATATCTTCTTAAAAATTACACATGGATATAAAAGGATCTCGAAGGATCACATATACTATATGTATTGAGAACATCTTAAAAAAGAAATTAGGTTGAAAATTCTGTATCCTATACTATACTGGCCTAGATGATTCAAATACTGATGAAGTATTTAGTTTATGCATTTTCTTATCTATCTTCATAGCACGTTTTATTTAATCATTTTGAACAAATCAATAGGTGATAATAAATTGCAGTGAGTTGTATGTTTGATTTTTTCACTGCATTATGTTGAAAAACTATTTTTATACTGTCTAATTGTCTTCAAGAAGAAGCCAGATTAGAAAGCTTTTATATAGTTCTAAAAGTACAGTGCTAAAATTTCAAGTTCTTAATTATATAACACAGATCAAGTGAACTAATTCAAACCAGAAGTGCTTATTTGACCATCTGTTCACCTGAGCATTCTCAGTAAATCTTATCTAGTTTGCAGGAAGACTGAGGAAGTAGCTTTTTGTCAAGGGACTACCACGATGACCTCTGGGCTCTGTCCTTAATTCTGAAGAAGAAGTTAAAATGATGAATATATTTGGTCAATTCTGATAATCAAGAGTTCATTTTACATATTCAGTCAAGAGAGAGAATTTCTAATGAGAATGTTTGGATAATATCTAATAAAAGTGAGCTTAGTGGTATGAAAGTAATCACAACCCCAACTGTTAAGAGCCACAGACATAGGTCACAGTAAACTTAGAAAGAGATAGTGAATAGTCAGGGAAAAGGTAGTGAATAAAATTGGAACTTGGGAAGTAGAATGGAGAATAAACTCCAAAATGACTAAGTCCTCAAATTCTTAAACCTGATTTTAGTTAAATTGTAGGTGATAATTAACAGGAAAGGTGTTTTTAAAAAGATATTATTTATTTATTCACAAGAGACACACAGCAAAAGGCAGAGCCTTAGGCAGAGGGAGAGACAGGTTCCCCACAGGGAGCCTGATGTGAGACTCGATCCCAGGACCCCGAGATCACAACCTGAGCCAAAGGCAGATGCTTAACCATTGAGCCACCCAGGTGCCCCAAGAAAGGTGTTTAAATAGCCATATCGGATCAACTCAATACTCTTTCAGTAGCAAGCAAAATCATATAACAGCTTCCTAACACAAACTGGTGGATATTCTAATATATATATATATATATATATATATATATATATATATATATATATATATATATATTGCTTTTATGAAACAAAATGAAGCATCTAAGGCTGATATCACCAATACTCCTTATGGTCAAATGAAATCAGCTTCATCTCAAGGTGAGAAGAAGGGACCAGAAACTGGTTGGAACCATCATTATTGTTGTTCTACACAGAATTACTATATAGAAGACTGAAAAAAATCTACTCAGAATATTTTTAGCACTATCTGAATGAATTGATAAACATTGGAAAAATAACTGAAAGTCATACATGCACTGTCTTCATGTGCATTTATGATCTCTTTGGGGCATGTGAGAATCTATTTCACCGTGAACATTAATGAGGAAATACCCACAGAAACTTCATGATACTACATAGTTAAAATAAGTTGCACTGTTGCATAAATACCTCCAAGTAGGTGTATGAGACTGAATATGTTCATATGCATGGAGAAGAAGCACCTATCCCTGATGTCTGATATCTGGCTTTGAATGATCAAAGGGGATGTATGTTGGCCCAGAGTGTGAGACTCCTGTAGGGGCATGGCTGAGAATGTGGACTTAATCAGTAGCTCTAGATGGCGAGAGCTCTAGTTGGCCAGTCTCTAGCCAAGGCCTCAAAACTGGGTTAAGATAGCACATGCACATATACACATTCATGAACACAAGCACAAACACACACACACACACGCAAAATCCAAACATCATGTTGCAAAGGCATTGTTTGTTTTCCTTCATTCCAGCCATTCTTGTGATTGAGTACTTGTATCACAACCAGAGGTTTCGGAGGAATTTACCGAATAATAATAATGCTGAGCACCCTTTTATATATGTGTTCACCAATTTGATACTCATATTCATGAAGTAGCTGTTCAAACCACTTGCCCACTTTTAGTTGGAGTTTCCTTTTATGATACCTCTTAAGATAGCATAAAATAATTTTATGGAGGAAGAGATATAGAAAAACTGTGTAAGCTGTCTTCACAGTACAAGCTATTACTGAAAGTAATTGAACCAAACTACATAAACAAAATCCTTGACCTTATTCACCAGATTCATCTATGCATTCAGTGAGATTCCAGTTGAAATTTCAGCATTTTTAAATAGAATTAACAGAGTCCAACATTCATATGAAAATTACACAAGCAATAATAAGGAAAATATTACTGAATAAAAGGAAAAAAGTTGAAGGATATACATGCCAGATCAGACATAAAGTTTTATTATAAGTTATAGTAAGTAAATAAGGATGATATTGGTGCAAAGAATAGGCAGGTATGACAACAAATAGAGTCTACAAAAATAGCTTTACTTATCTGACCATGTAATTTACTACAGTTATTACTTTCATAAAAAAGAAGAATTGTTTTCAATAAATAGTGCTGGAATAATTGTGCACTTCTATGGGGAAAAAAACCCTGAATCTTGACTTCTATTTTAAATAATATACAAAAACCAAACCCTGCTGTATCATAGCATACTATGAAAGATAAAAATATGAAGTTATCAAATAATAAAGAGATTATTTTTATCATCTTAATTGCAAGCTATCTATAAAGTAATATATATATAATAGGTAGAGATATAGCTATGGATAAGGCATAGATCTGGATCTGGATATTACATATACACATATTTTACAAATCTACTGTATCCAAAGTATATTTTAAATGCCTATGATAAGGTTTTCAAAACTTAGTAATCAGAAAAGTATTTTTAAAGGCAAATATGTGTTCGTTGGTAATCATTTTATAGGTAAAATGTGTGAGTAGATACTGCTCTGAACTGAAAAACCTGAATGTTCGTATGCTTAATGCAAGGACTTCAACAGGTACAGGTAGCTTGTTCAGCAGAGGCAGGGAATGGACAGAAAGAGACTTCAGATGTATACCTGTGGGAGATCAAAAGGCTATCCATATTACAGAATTTTGACTTGATTTCTAAGTCAATAAGAAATCTCTAAAAGATTTTATGTTGTAGTTTTATATTGTTAAATTTTAATTTAAGGAAGATTACTTCCGGAAGACCATTGAGAATGGGTTAGAATGGAGTGTAGGCAGAAGGTGGCTTCCCAAATTCCCCATACTTACCCTTGTATGAACCTCCACTCCCTTAAGTGCAGGTGGAACCTTTGATTGTTTGGAAATAATTTCTAATAATTAAAATAGAAATAATAATATTATTATAAAAATATATATAATAATATTCTATAAAAATAGAAATAATAATAATTTCTAAAAATTTCTAAAAATTATTTAGAAAATAATTTTCTAAAAATTTGTGAGAGATATGCAGATTTCATTAATACCCCTAATAAATTAACTCTGACTTGATGAAAGGGGGACTATCCTGTGTGGAACTGATTTACCAGGTGATCTCTTTTAAAAAGTGTCAGGCCTTCCCTGAGGTGAGAGACTCCAAAGAGTAGAGAGAGGATCTTGTTGGCTTTGAAGACGTAAACTGCCATGCTGTCAGAGTACCAGAGCAGAGGCCTTGGAAAAAAGACCTGGGAGGAGCCTGGAAAGCTGAGAGGGCTGTTGCCTGACAGTCAGTTAGAAATTAGAGATCTCAACTGGGTGTTATGCTATATGTTGGCAAATTGAACTCCAATAAAAAAATATACAAAAAAGGAAAGAAAGAAAGAAAGAAAGAAAGAAAGAAAGAAAGAAAGAAAGAAAGAAAGAAATTAGAGATCTCAGCTCTACAGCCATGAGGAATTGAATTCTGTCAACAACCAGGTGAGCTGGGAAGAGGATTCCAAAGTGCAGAGAAATTGCACCATGCCAAAATGTTAATTGCAGCCTTGTGAAGCCCTGAACAGGGGGCTAAGTGAAGCCATACCCAGACGCCTGACTCATGAAAGTGTAAGAAAATGAATGTATGTTGTTTTAAGTCTTGAAGTTTGTGGTGACTTGTAGCAATAGACAACTAGTATAATTTTAAGTCTAAATGTATAAATGAATGTATGTTGTTTTAAGTCTTGAAGTTTGTGGTGACTTGTAGCAATAGACAACTAGTATAATTTATATATAAACAGAAAAGACAAATTAGGGGGAAAGAGATCATTATGAACTCAAACAGTTTTAGACCAGAGAATACTCCTCTAGACAGAATTCTAAATCTATATCAGTAAGGTAGGTTAATCTTATGCCTTACTCTGTCTGGGACCTGGTACTTTAGAGTGTATCACCTGTTCTTTATTGTTAAATCTTTAGCGTCTTGACTTTGAATTGCTTCACAGGAAATCTATTCAGTGAATTATTCTTTAGACTATAGCTATAGTGACTGGTATTTTTATATCTGTAAAAAAAGTAATCAAGTTCAGATATAGACATTTTCTACTCAAATACAATTTACAAACTCATTTTACATACTTTTATTGAGTAGAAGTATTCCAGACATATCTCAAACATAAATGTACTTTGATTTCTATCATGAAAGTAGAATGAATTATGGTTAATGTCTTCTGAGTCTTTGCTATCAGAATAAGAATGATATACTTCCACATTTCTAGAATTTTTAGAATGAGTTAAAGAAATACTCAATATTAAAGGCCAAATAACCACATTGCCTTTCCTCATCCTAGGCCTGTTTCTAGATGGGTAAGTTGCCATATAACTGCAAAACTGAAAGTTTTCCTAAAATGCCTACTTGTTTTACTAGAAATAAGACAGGAATATAGTCAGGAAAGTAAATTTTGTGTCTTATACTTATAAATAATTCAGACTATGGCAATTTGCTCATTTCTTAATATTTACTTTAGCTAGCTGATAAAATGGTAAAATTATACTACCAGATTCCAAGGTAATGTCATAATTTCCACGCTCCCTTTAAAATGAGATTAAATGTGGTTATCTATGGGGCTACTTAGTTCTAGAATGTATAATTTTGTCAGTATGTCATGAACACCACTATAAAATTGCATCTGAATATCTTATATTAATAGTGCTCACTAAAGAGCACTATTTTTTTTTCCTTTGTGTCATTCTAGCTATCCTTCCTATACCTATTTTCTCTGGATCATCCCATTTCTACTACATAAATTATCATAGGTGACTGTTGTAAAGGTCATATGCTAAGATGACCTGAGTGAATAAAGAACTTATCTTCTCACATTGAGTAGAGAATAGGCCAAAACCTGTGACTTGATGCTAACCAAAAGACTATGGCAAAGTTGAAGGGGTTTTGCAATTTTAATTAAGGTCTGATATTGGTTATCCTTGAGTTAATCAAAATATATAATCATCCAGGGTAGGCCTGACTTTACCAAGTGAAAAGAATGGCCAGGCTTTTTGCAAGTAGAGATTCAAAGCAACATAAACTCATTTTTGCTGGTTTGGAAGAAGCAAGCTTCCAGGAACCTACAACTGCAAGGCAATACATTCTGCAAACCCGAGAAAGCTTGAATTAGGTCGTCCCAAGTTAAGCCTCCAGGTAAGAAGGCAGCTTGGTTGACACCCTGATTTTATCCTGGTGAGGTTTTGAGCAGAGATCTCAGCCAGATCCTGCCCAGTTGTCTGATCTACAGAAACTGTGACATAAGAAACTGGAGTGACTTTCTGTTATGAAGTTGGTAGTAAACTTGTTATACAGCAATAGAAAATGAATACAACCACCGAATTCACATTTCCAGAGCTTACCTCCTTCTTGGATTTTCTTACAGATATGTCCAGATGATTATAGACCTCTACAACTTGAATCCCACTCAAACATATCCTTTCTCAAACTCAATCTTCACTTGTTCTTTTCCTTTGAATGCGATCTGCAGTTAATGATACCAAACCAAGCAATCTGCCAACTTAGAAATCCAGAATCAACCAACTGAATAACATACCTGGATTCATCCTTATCCTTTTCTTTTAACCAAGCCCTTACGGCTTTGGTGAGTACACAATTGGCTACTATCTAGAGCATCGTTTGAATCTCTTATCTTTCTTTGTTTTAAGATTTTATTTATTTATTCATGAGAGACACACAGAGAGGCAGAGACATAAGCAGAGGGAAAAGCAGGCTCCCCACAGGGAGCCCGATGTGGAACTCGATCCCAGGACCCCAGAATCATGAGCTGGGCCAAGCACAGATGCTCAACCACTGAGTAACCCAGGTGCCCCTCCTTCTTATCTTTCTTATACTGCATCAAGTTGGTCCCTTTTTTCCTGCCTGAAAAGACTCTTCTGGCAAAGAAATCCCCTTTTCAGATATTTAAAGCATAAGATCACATACACACTTATAAAATAATAAGCTTCTAAAATGTCAGACCCTTTTATAACTCCAAGTTGGCTTTTCTATAATTCTATACCTACCAAATTCCCCATTACAATGTCCAGAGAAGAAGACATCACTATACACCTTCCACAGTGGCCTTTGACGGAACTACCCATTTACCCCAGTTCTGTATTCCTCCGGACTTTTGTTTCTGTCTTTTAGACTATATATCACATTTATTGTGTGTAATGTTAGCATGCTTCTTTCTCTTGCTAGATGGTAACCTTTCAAGAACAAAATATATGTATTAGTCTCTTTTGTATTTCAACATTTGCTCTGTAGCAAACATATCAAATACTTCATAAATGTTGTTCCAATGAATAAGTAAATACGGGATCACTATTACAATCACAAACAGGCATTATTTGCAATTGTGCATAATGGCTGTAAGTCGATTTGCAAAAAACAATTTGCTTAATAGTCAGACTGCTGAATGAACCATTCATCAAATTTTCTAGTATATGAATCAAAAAGAATGTTCCTTGTATGTATTGTTTTCTATGAACTAGAATGGAGTGGTTTTTAGAGCTTCTGAAAATAATATGCAAAGTCTTACTTCATTTTTTTATTCCTTAGCGGCAGTAATGTTAAAAATACTTTATCAAAAACTAAGCATCATAATATGATATATATTCTTAAAATTTAAGAGGTTAAACTTAATACATAATCATCATTTCAGTTTTTCATAAGTGAAAATTTTAGTTTATAATAATTTTGAACAACTTTTAGACTAGTTTTTTATGTAACATTTTAAACAGTATTTGTAGCAAAAGTCAGCCAACAGTATTTGTAGCAAAAGTCAGGTATAATATTTTATTTTCTCTTTTTAATTTACCTGACTTTAATATGTTTAGGATATTTATTAAATGTATCAAATTATTTCTATAAAATACAAGTATATAGATCAGACGTTAGGTACTAATCATAACAAATATTATAGTAATATATTACAATTACCTGAGAAAAAGAATTTTACAGGTTGAGTGGATCCTTTTAGAGTTGTCCTATACCTTAACTATATAAATATCAATATCCTTGTGATATTATTCTATAGTTATGAAAGATATTATCATTGGGATAAATTGGATAGAGTGCATACAAAGGATCTTTCTGAATTTCATAAAAATGAACGTGAGTCTATCGCTAGAATAAACAAAACTAAAAATTGTCTCTACTCACTGAGAACAGTGCCTCTACAGGCCCTCCTTTCTTTTTTTCTAAGATTTTGTTTATTTTATTTATATGAGAGAAAGAGAGATACTGTGAGATTGTGACCTGAGCCAAAACCAAGGGTTAGACACTTAACCAGCTGAACCACCCAGGCACCCCTACAGTTCCCTCTTTCTTTACTACTCCACATAGGCTTTCGTTCCTAAATATTCACTTACCATTATCTTTTCCAGAGTAAAAAATGACCTCCTTAATTCAAAATTCAGTCTTCTTTTTACTTAACACACATGAATTCTTCCTTCTCTTTAGGTTTTCACAAGACTTGCAGGGAAGCATACTCTTGCTTTTTCCTCACACCTAACCAGCTGTTTCTCATCAGGCTCTTTTGTTCATTCTCCCCCCTTTGCCCTTAACATTGGAGTTCTCCAGGATTCAGAGTTTTGAAATCTTCTCTATCAAGATGAGAGTTATCACTTTTCCCATTCACACCTTTTAGTACCATATAAAGTCTGGTATTTCCCTGTATAAATCTCCAGTAGCACTTATTTCCAAGCTCTGAATTCCTATATTTGGCTGCCAATTTATGCCTTCTAGACCTCTCAATTTCAGCATCCAACACCAAACTCTGCTGTTTTCCAGCAAAACTACTTATTTTGTTGATTTATTTTATTGTTTTAAAGATTTTATTTATTCATGAGAGACACACACAGAGAGAGAGAGAGAGAGGCAGAGACACAGGCAGAGGAAAAAGCAGGTTCCATGCAGGGAGCCTGATGTGGGACTCGATCCCAGGTCTCCAGGATCACAGCCTGGGCTGAAGGCGGCACTAAACCGCTGAGCCACCCGGGCTGCCCTATTTTGTTGATTTTAAAACAAACAAACAAACAAACAAACCTACTTCATTGATGAAAACTCCATTCCTCTCTAAAAAAAAACAAAAACAAACAAACAAACAAAAAAACCTACCCAAAACAAAACAAACAAATAAAAAGACCTCCATGCTCCTCCCCCTACAACCCTACTTCCAGTTTATCAGGAAATCTTATTACATATATATATATAATCTTGAATCTGAACACTTCTCACCTTCCATGATGGTGTCCCTTATCTGAGTCACTAACATCTCTTACCTAGACCATTGTTTTTTAAATTTTTTTTTTAATTTTTATTTATTTATGATAGTCACAGAGAGAGAGAGAGGCAGAGACACAGGCAGAGGGAGAAGCAGGCTCCATGCACCGGGAGCCCGATGTGGGATTCGATCCCGGGTCTCCAGGATCGCGCCCTGGGCCAAAGGCAGGCGCCAAACTGCTGCGCCACCCAGGGATCCCTTACCTAGACCATTGTAATAACAGCACCTAGAGTAATCCTGTTGTCAGAGCATTATGTGACTATGATCAAAACTCTAAAATGGTTTCCAGTTTCTCAAAGAATAAGTCTATTGTATATAACCTCATTTCTAACTTCATATTTTACTACTCCCCTTTATTCATTGTGTTTCAGCCACTTTGGGCCCTTCATTTTATCTCAAACATACTAAGTATACTCCTACCTATGGCTTTTTCATTGGCTGATTCTCCTCCTGGATTGCTTTTCTCCACCTAAATCACTGCTCAACACATTTACTTAATGTGGCCAGACGTAATAATCCTACTTGATACCAAAAATATCCATTTCCAAGACTTCTAATTAGCTGTTCCTAATATTCCTAACTGCTCTTACCCTATTCTTTATATTTTGCAATACATATTCTATCATAATATGTAATTTATAATGTTTATTCTCTATTTTCTGTCTTACCATGCCCAATCTCTCACTAAAAAATAAGCTGTATATGATTGGGAACTTTTGTTCCTAACATATTTCAGTTACCTAGATGAGTGCCTAGAACATAATATCTTAATAGTTACTGTTGAATACGTTTATTGACAAATGCATTGACAAATTTAAGAAAATACATTTATCAATCTTCACCATTTCAATTAATTCATTAAATACATGTTTTAGTCCAACTTTTACCTTCTCAAGCTAAGCTAATGAGAGGGTAAAAAGTTTAAAAAAAGGAATTTGGAGGACTTCTGGGAAAGTTGGTGGAGTAGGAGGATCCCATAGATATAACTAGATAATGCTCACATCTGTGTAAATAACCCTGAAAATGACCCAAAGACTGGCAGACTAAACTTGACAACTAAATGTAGAGAAGAATCCCATGTCAAAGAGAGTAGGAGGGAGGGAGATGTTGTTGGAAACTAAATGGACTTGCAGGCCTATTTGAGGGAGAGAGGGACACCACAGACACAGAAAGGGAAGAGTAACAGACCTCCATACTGGGGAGCCTGGACAAGGAAGATAAATCCCCACATTATTTGGCTTTGAAAGCTAGAGGGGCTGAAATTCATGAGTTCTTACAACCATCCGGACTTCAAACATTGAATTTTAAAAAATCAATAGGCTTGGCTCTAGAAGAGCCCAGAGGGTGAGAAGAAATGGAATCCCTGCCCTTGGAGAGACAGCACAGCAAAATGCCCCCATAGATACAATGTAGAAGAAATAGTTTGGAAGGCTTTTGGGGTAACAGGAGGGAGAGTATTTTGTAATCCCAGAGCAGAAGATATTTGATACAAATATCCATTTATATCAATGGACAGATCATTGAAACAGAAAACCAACAAGAGAACAGTGGCTTCAAATGACACATTGAACCAGATGAATTTAGCAGATATACTCAGAATATTCCATTCTAAAACAATACATATTCTTTTCAAGTGCTCATAGAACATTCCCTACAATAGATCATATATTAGGCCACAAAACAAGTCTCTTGACAAATTCAAACAGATCAAAGCCATTCCATGCATGCTGTCTGACCATGATATTATGAAAGAAGAAATCAACACCACCACCCCCCCCCACACAAATCTAGGAAGAGTAGAAATATGTGGGCATTAAATAATATACTACTGAATAATGAATACCAAGAAATCAAAGAGGAAATTAAAAAATACAGACAAACGAAATGAAAACACTGCAGTCCAAAATCTTTGGGATGCAGCACAAGCTGTTCTACATTTCTAAGTTTATAGAAATATGAGCCTACCTCAAGAAGCAAGAAAAATCTCAAATAACCTAACCTTGTACATAAAAGAGTTAGAAAAATAACAAAACCACAAACCAAGAGAAGGAAGGAAATAGGAAAGATTAGAACGGAACTAAATGAAATAGAGACTAAAACAAAAAACACAATAGTATAAATCAATGGAACCATGAGCTGGTTCTTTGAAAAGATCAATAAAATTGATAAACTTCTAGTCAGACTCATTAAAAAAGACTCAAAATCACAAATAAAAGAAGAGAAATAACAAACACCATAGAAATACAATTGTAAGAGATTATGAAAAAGTATATGCAAACAAATTGGAAAACCTAGAAGAAATTGATAAATTCCTAAAAACATACGACCTGCCAAAACTGAATCAGGAAGAAATAGAAAATTTGAACTGGCTGATTACTAGCAATGAAATTGAATCAGTAATCAAAAAACTCCTAACAAACAAAAGTCCGGGACCAGATGGCTTCAAAAGTGAATTCTACCAAACATTTAAAAGAGTTAATATCTATTCTTCTCAAACTAATCCCACAAATAGAAGAGGAAGAAAAACTTCCAAATATATTCTGTAAGATCCACATTAGTCTAATTCCAAACCTGTATAAAGACATTACAAAAGTGAGAGAGAGAGAAAACTACAGGCCAATATCTCTGATGAACATAAATGCAAAATCCTCAACAGAATATTAGCAAACTTAATCTAACAATTCATTAAAATTCATTCACTATGATCAAGTGGGATTTATTCCTGGGATGCAAAGGTGGTTTAATATTTGCAAATCAATGTGACACATCACATCAATAAGAGAAAGGATAAAAACAAAATGATCATTTCAATAGATGCAGAAAAAGCATTGACAATTTCCATTCATAATAAAAACCCTCAACAAGTAGGTTTAGAGGGAACATACCTTAACATAATCAAGGCCTTTTATGAAAAACCCATAGCTAACATCATACTCAATGGTAAAATCTGAGACCTTCCCCCTAAGATCAAGAACAAGATAAGGATATCCACTCTGCCCAGTTTTATTCAACATAGTACTGAAAGTCCTAGCCACCACAGTCAGAAAACAAAAAGAAATAATAGGTATCCAAGGAAAAACTAAAAGGTAAGGAAAACTAAAACTATCACTATTTGCAGATGACCTGATACTATATATAGAAAACCCTGAAGACTTCACCAAAAAAACTATTAGAATTGATAAATGGATTCAATAAGGTACAGAATACAAAATCAATGTACAGAAGTGTGTTCCATTTCTATATACTAATAATGAAGCAATAGAAAAATTGAGAAAACAATCCCATTTACAATTGCACTGAAAATAATAAAATATCTAGGTATAAGGTATAAACTTAACCAAGGAAGTGGAAGACCTGTACTCTGAAAACTATAAAATATTAATGAAAGGTAACTGAAAACCATACAAACAAATGGAAAGATATTTCATGCTCATGGACTGGAAGAACAAATATTGTTAAAATGTTCTTATTACTTAAAGCAATCTACAAATTTAATGTAATCACTATCAAAATACCAACAGCATTTTTTACAGAGATAGAACAAACAATCCTAAAACTTGTATGGAGCCAAAAATGGTTCAAATAGCCAAAAAAAAAAAAACAAACAAAAAACTTTAAATAAACAAAGCTGGAAGTGTCAATTCCAGACTTCAAATTATACTATAAAGCCATAGTAATCGGGGTGCCTGGGTAACACAGTCAGTTGAAATTAAAGGGATTTTGAAATTTATCCATGTATCCATATGAAGGGTGATGAAAGCAGGATGATATTTTGAAAATATAATTAGACTCTTCTATCCACGAAATATAACCAAGCACAGCTGCAGAGATTTCTGAAGATAAAACTCCAGAATTATTGCAAGACAGTATATTCTCCTAAAGAAAAAAATTGAAAGATTTCTCTGGTGAAACCACCCAGTCAATGGGATAAAATGTATATTTACTAATAAATTGTAGTTTCCTATTAAAAGTTGAAAATGCCAGCCTGATTAACCTCTGCTAATACTAATTACTTAGCCAATTTCTTACATGCTCATTATGTTTACAATGTAGTGTTAGATCATTCAAAAATGCAATTAGGCACGTGGGGTTCACTATATGTTTGAAGAAAAGCTCAAATTTGAAAGACAATGAAAATGGAGGGGAAAAAGAAAAACAAATGTAAGAAAATGCAGAGATATGAAAACTTCCAAGTAGTTTCCTTCTAAAGTTTAGGAGAGAATTCCATTCATGGAACAATGAAAGATAAATATAAAAAAATATTTAGAGGATAACAAGAATGCATGGAAATTAAAGAACATAATAAGGAATAATTGAGTAGAAGAGTTAGATCAAGGAACTATTAAAAGAATCTTGTGTAATAGATGGAGAATTTGTATACAATATGAAACAACTAAGAATTCAGTGATTCAGTTCATGAAGTCCAATACCCTGATAATAGTAGTTTAGACCTTAAACTCCTATGGTGAAAATGATGGGGGAATATTATCAAACAAATAATTCAAGAAAATTTGTCAAAGACAACCAGAGCATATCATTGTGAAATTTCAAAACAGAGTGGTTAAAGGGAGATTTCACTCCTTTGTAGAGAGAATACAAAGACAGTGGGAGATTGCAGGCAAAGGATTAGTAAACAGAACAGCATCAAGCTTCTCAACAGGGAGACCAAAATTTCAAGATCATAAAACAATGTTCAAAATTCTGAGGAAAATCATTTCCAAGAGCAAGGAAAAAGGAAATTAAACTGACTCCTTCTCTGTCATCTGTAGGCAGGAGAACTGTCTTTCAGAATCTGAGGATGGACTCATGAAAGCGACATAGAAAACTAACATGAGGAATTTGTTTATGCCAGGAAATAAAAGTTGTAAAGGAAAAAAATATCATACTATAAAACTACTAAACTTCCTTCTCATAAAAGTGTATTGATAATTCTGTGAACCTTGAAAATTAATTGCTTTAACTAAAACACTAACAGAGGCATATCGGTATAGGTAAAGAAGTGTGTATGAAGGTAAGGGGTTTAGGGGGGTATAAGAAATATAAGTGTTTATTTTAGGAAGCAAATAATGTGAAAAAATGAAACATTAAGAAGGTAAATTGGAGGAAAATAAGATGAGAGTAAAAGCTTTAAGAGAGGGCAGCCTGGTTGGCTAAGTGGTTTAGTGCCGCCTTCAGCCCAGGGCGTGATCCTGGAGACCCAGGATTGAGACCCATGTCAGGCTCCATGCAGGCAGCCTGCTCCTCCCTCTGCCTGTGTCTCTGCCTCTCACTCTCTGTGTGTGTCTCTCATGAATAAATAAATAAAATCGTTAAAAAAGAAAAAAAAAAGCTTTAGGAGATTTAAATTGGTCACTTCTTGGATCTGTGAGTAAAGGATTTTTATCCTGAGGTCGCTTTTTTTTTGTTATAAGCCTTTAAGAATGATTAAGGTTTTATATTCTATAACATAAAACTTTGATAATAATAGTAATATGTCCATAACTGATTTTAGTCTTTACCTTTTATTGAAAAACAGAATGTATATTGTAAGGATCATCATTTTTCAGGATTCTTTCCTGTTTGCTAACTCTAGTGCTCAGTTTCTGCCATAGAATCTTGAGGTTTGATGCAGTATTGTTACAATTGTTTTGTCATTTTCTGCGGGGCACAGTGTTCTAACCTCACAGCTGTGCCACTTGTAAAAGCCTGTGATCTAATCCTTAATTGCCAGGTAAACTGAAAAATGGAAAATGTTGGAAGAAAGATTTGATCCATGATAATATTTCTAATGATTTTCTTTCTCTGGTGACCAAGGTACTTGACAAAGCTTTCTAAATTGTTCTTAGTAGCCACATTTATTATTTATGCAATTACTCTTCTTGCTACTCAAAAACCTAGTGATAAAAGAAGGGGAACTGGACATAGGAAGAAAATAGTTTGTTTTTTTTTAAGATTTTATTTATTTGACAGAGAGAGAGAGAGAGCCAGAGAGAACAAAGAAGGTGAATGGCAGAGACAGAGGGAGAGGAAAAGCAGATTCCCCACTGAGCAAGGAGGCTGATGTAGAGCTTGATTCCAAGACCCTGAGATCATGACCCGAGCTGAAGGCAGACGCTTAACTAACAGGGCCGCCCAGAAGCCCAAAAATAAGTTTTATATAGAGTTCGAGTACATCTGAAATTTGAGAACTATTAACATTGATAGAAATTTTCTGCTGCTTATGGCCTAGGATATATTTTGGAGATGTGTAGGTAGGAAGAATGTTCATTTGACAAGAACAGAAGCAAATAAAATTAAGATTGGCATCTCTTCTTAACAAACATGGTAAATTGTATTGAATATCCCAGTCCTTCATCCCTCCAAGTGCCCAGTGTCTTTGCTCTGTTTCTTTGTAGGGGCTTTCTGACTTTAGGATTGGTCCTGCAACCTGCTTAGCCAATGCAATAAGGAAGACATGACAGCATGTCTTTTCCAAATCTAGGTCTTCTGAGGCCTCTTCAGTGCTTACGCTCGCTTTTTGGCTTTTCCGATTACCTTGAAAACATGAGAGAGACCATGGAAATCTATTGAAGGATGAGAGACAAAGCAAGCCTAAATCTTGGAAAACCAGCTGATCCTCAGATGTGGCTAGACATGCCAGTGAGCCCAGCAAAAACAGAGATGCCTTGGCAATCCCAGATGACACCATGTACATGAGAAACACACACTGATTAGTGTTTGCTCCTAAGACCCTGTGGTTACTTTATGTGTAACTTTATGTGGCAGTGAGTAATTGGTAAACACATTAAAATGCTTACATTTATTTAAGATTTTATTTATGTATTCATGAGAGACACAGAGAGGTAGAGACATAGGCAGAGGGAGAAGCAGGCTCCCTGCGGGGAGCCTGATACTGGACTAGATTTTAGGACCCCAGAATCACGACCTAAGCCAAAGGCAGATGCTCAATCACTGAGCCACCCAGGCATCACCATGTTTACATTTATTTAAAAATATCCCCAGATTAATACCTTCATGTAGACCTTTGAATTATACAGCTTATAGCTCCAATGTATTAAAATATAAGAAACTGTTAAATTATAGTCTAATTAACTTAATATTTAATAATAACAATGTTGTAGAAATCCGTGCTAAATTTTTATTTAATTACTTTAACTTGTGTCCTATGAATGCAAATATCTTTAATCAAAATTTTATCAGGTAACTTTTGTTTTTTACAAAACAGCATAATTGTCACCATAAAATATTATTGCTTTGATACATGAAGAAAATTCTTAGTGATATCTGAAAATAAATAAGCCTAATATTAAGAGTTAAAATTTTTCTACTATAAACATGTCTTTAGTTTCCTATAGCTGCCATAACAATGTGCCAGAAACCGGGTGCCTTAAGAAAACAGAAATTTATTCTCTTACATTTCTGGAGTACAGAAGTCTGAAATCAAGGTATTAATAGACAGAGTTGGTTACTTCTAAAGATTCGGAGAAACCACTCCACACCTCTTTCCTAGCTTCAGGTGTTTCGGGGGATGCTTGGCATTCCTTAGTTTATATCATCCCAATCACTGGCTCAGTCTTCACAGCATCTCCACCCTGCATGTCATCCAGGTATAAGGACATTAGTCGCCAGTCACATAGATCCAGGCTAAATCCAGTATAAGCTCTTTTTGATATTCTTAATTATATCTGCAAAGGCACTATTTTCAAATAAGGTCACATTCACAGGTAGTGGAAATTTGGACTTGAACTTTTTTTTTTGTGGGACACAGTTCAAACAACTACAATATCTAAAATATAATTCTAAATACTATTAAAAAATAAAACCTATCAAAGACTTTGGGTACTACTCTTCTCTACTGTTAAGCTTTGCCAAGACATATAGTCATTCAAATTTATGTAGAAAGGAGACCTCAGAAAGCATCTACTCTTATCTCTTTTACAGGTGAGATAATAAGACATAACTCATTTTAGTTGGAAGTCAGAAGTAAAATAGTGTGTAGGTGCCTAACTTTTAAGTAAAGTCAATTTTTCAGTAAAGGCAGCCAGACGTCCAATCTCTTTGCCACACATGATTTGTGTGTCACAGATGACTCAAACTTTTGAATATCAGTTTTATCATGTTGAAATTATGTGTCATATTTGCCTCAAAGCATTATTACAGTGATTAAATGAAATTAAATATCTAATATAATATTTGGTATATTGTAGATTAAGAAGCTTAGCAGAGTTTCAAATAGAAAATGACAGAGCTTCTTGATGCCTAATCCTTGGTCCCATTACTCCTTTTATGTTAAAAGATTGAGCTCTGGGGTTCTCCTCTGTGTTCTAGAAACCAGTATTCCCATAGAGCCTTATTATTGTGACATTTCATAAAAATCCTGTCAGTCTTTTCATGATCTTCATGTGAATGTTATGAAAAATTACAACAGTAAATCCACATGCAAATACATAGGGAAAAAAATGAAAAGCTATAATTGGAAAATGTTTCTACCTAATAGAAAATAATTACCAACTTCTCTGAAAGAAATGAACAGTATTTCTTTGATTTTGTATATATAATATTCATTCATTGGTTATTTCAACAACTATAAAATGGGCCCTTATTTGTGCCTGGAATCATGCTCAATTAAAAAATGATAATAGTTTTCTTTTTCTCTTACACCTTATGAAGTTTAAAGTCTAATTGGAAAAGACATTGGTGATAAAGTAGTCTCCCCAGGGAAGCAGCTGGTCTCCCTGGAAGAAGCATTCTCCCGTGGTAAACTAATTTCTCCTTTGAGCTCTATAATAATATGTTTATAACTACCACTAAGAATATTATAGCTGAATGACCACAAATGTAAGATTTAAAGATACACGTAGGGAAGAAATTCACATTCATGATTATTTATAGAGAGGAAATAACACATATCAGAGATTTTCCAATTGAACTTTGTAAATTGGTTCTGATTTCTCAAACATACAGATGTTACAAATAGTTCAAGGAACTTTCATATACAAAAACCAGTTTTAGCAGTTGTTTGCATTCCACCCCATTTTAGTCATATTCTCTCTCTTCCTTCCCACTCTTATCCATCCCTGTCCTTCTTCTGTATTATCTATGTATCTATCATCCTATCACCAATACCATTTAAGGGTAAATGTATTCATTTCTTGTGATTGCCATAGGAAGTTACCACTTAGTGGGGTAAAACACAACTTGGTGGTTTTAAATGATAGAAATTTATTCTCTCACAGTTCTGGCATCTAGACATCCAAAATCAAGATATCAACAGTATTATGTTACCTCCAGAGACTCTAGAGGAGAGAATTCTCTCTAGGGGAGAATCCCTTCATTGCTTCTAGCTTCTGGAGCTGTAGGCATTCATTGACTTGTGGCCACATTACTTTGGTCTCTGCCTTCTTACATTGCTGCTTCTGCTTGTGTCCCAAACCTGCATCTAAATCTCTTTCCTATAAAGATGGATCTGTTCCTATTTAGGACCCACTCTTAATCAAGGATACCCTCTTCATCTCTAGAACTAGAATTTGATCACATGTTTTGCCATACATAAAGTAATATTCACATGATCTAGGGATAAGGAATTTAATATATTTGGGAGGGGGCATTTTTTATTCTCTATAAGTAAGAAATATCCTGACCCTTTATCCCAACTGTCTTCATTACATATTTCCTAAGAAGTATATTCTCTTAAGATATAATAATATTGTAATAATTTAAAGTGGATACTTTGTTCATCATGGATTTTTGCATTAAGCTTTTTAAAATATTACCTTCAGATATTATTTATTTTGATTGCTGAGGTTTTTATTTGTTAGTATAAAATTTGCCCCTGAAAAGAATGGCTCCCTTGTTTCACACTATCCCAGCCTTAATCCATAGCCTGTATTGGAAACTTAACAATTTTCCCAATGTTATTCTTAATAGCCATCTTCTCCCACCCAGAATTCAGGATCATGTGTCACACTTATGTATGTCTCAACCTTTCTCTTCTATATTAATCGTGATATTTTGAGGAGAAGAGGTCGGTTATTTTGTAGGATGGCTATCAGTTTGGATTTTGGGTTGGCCAGCTCTTTCTTTGTATTTGACATATATGTGTGATAGCAGGAATATCACTGAAATAATGTATCTTTTTTTTAGGGTATTGTATTCGGAAGAATATGATGTTGCTTTGTTCCACTGAGTGATGATTGGTTAGGTCAAGACTGGTGACCTGTCATTTTTCTCCACCATAGTTACTTTTTTCTCTCTATAATTATTAAACAGGTTTTAGAATACTTTTGGCAACTATGCAAATATCTTATTCACTGTCAAAATTTCACTCAACTGCTGTAATAACCATTGATTTCTAAGTTCTTTGTTACAGAAATTACAACTGTTTTATACTATATTAGTAAATGTATTTTAGTTGAAATTCTACAGTAAGAGATTTTCACTCTATATGTGTATGTGTGTGTCTAGATATAGATACAGATATAAATATCAACTCAAACTTTTATATTCTATTCAATGAGACATTAAGCTGTCCTTAGTATGATTAGTGAGAACTCTTCTTGCTGACTTTTGGATACTTTTGAGAAATCCCCATAATTCCTTCCTGGAACTTTTCTCATGTTCCTGACCCAAAAAAGATATAAGAATATCATCTACTATTTTATATGTAGCAGCCCTGGAATTAGCCATTTGTTCAAAAAGTTTGGTAGCTTTTAGTGTGGAATGGCTTCTATTACTTTTGATCATGTTAGCTGTCATTTAGAGCCTTGTAGCCTTTATATAATATGACAGTTTCCTGTGGCTTCTTTCAAGATTTTCTCTTTATTTTGGGGTGTTGTCATTTTGACTTTGATGTGCTTTAGTGTGATTGTATGTATTTACCCGGCTCACAGTGTACTGTTCTTCTTAAATCCATAAGTTTAAGTTTTTCATCAGATTTGAACTATGTTTAGCCTTTTATTCAAATATTGTTTTCTATATCTTCTCTTCTTTTGGGGGGAATATAAATATGCATATCTTAGAACGTTTTATAGAGTCCCAAAGGCTATTGAATTTTTCTTCATATTAATTTTCTTCCTCTTATACATATAAAAAATGTATAACTCTATTGAATTTTTATAATGTCCCACATACAGGTCATTGAATTTCTGTTTATTTTGTTTATTTTTCTCTTTGTTGTGAAGTGTTGATCTATCTTTGAGTTCACAGACTTTTTATTCCCTGCTGTCTAGCTCATCAAGGAATTTTTTTTATTTTACTTATGTTGTTTAATTTAGTTTTTATAGACTTCCTTTGTTTTTCATAATTTCAGATTTACTGCTCATATTCCCCCAAATATTCATTGTAATTAAATATTGTTTCAGGACCTTGGATATATTTATGATAGCCGACTTCAATCCCTCATCTGATAATTTCAGCATGTATGTCTTCTTGGAAATCTTTTCTGTTGACTTCTTTTTTTTCTGAGTATGAATTGTTTGTTGATTATTCACATGTCTACTAATATTTCTATTGCATTTTAGGCAATATAAATATGTGGTGGGGTTCTTGTTCTATTTATATTCTTCTTAAGTGTATTGATATTTGTTCAAGCACTGAGTTTAAATGAGTTGAACTCAGACTGCAAACTGTTTCTTTTATGATGGTCAGCAACTGAAAATCTGCATCCTTCCAGTTTCTCACTGCCTTATTTGACAGACCCTTGGATCTCATTAATGATTAACTAGATCAGTGTCTAATCATGGATTTTGCAAATTTTATGATAGATTTTGGCATTTATTCCATATGCAACTACTTTTTTTAAAGTGATCCCCCCCTTAATCTCCTAGCCAATATGCCAGTTTCAAAGTCAGTGTGCTGACCTCCTACCCTCTGTACTATAGGGATCAGGGCTTATTGTCCACCAGAATCGTGAAAACACTTAAATCACATACGGTGCACTTGCCACCTTTCAGAGGTCATCCTTCTCAAGACTCTTCCTGTTTTAGGTCAATACCTAAATACAATATTTCTTAATACTCCATCTAGATTTTATAGGTTTTACCTATGGGAGAGTTTAACTATACATATTTCTCTGTTATTACTGAAAGGTAGAATCTTAAAGTTATTTCTAAACTTGAAGATTTTTTTAAAATTAAAATTTATATTAACCTGAAAGTGGAACTGCTCTGATTGAATAAAGAAATAGGCATGGGATCTTGCCCTTTCTCAATTCTATGAGCAAGTACAACACAAAATTATTCATGTGATACTCCCCCAAATACTACATTTCTATGGACTGTTGGAAAATATACCAAATAATGAATATATAAGATGGAAGCCTATATCATAAAGAATGTGTTCACATATGTGGCCAGAACAATTAACTAAGTTTCACCACAATTTTTAGGCAAACTCCCAACAGACATTTTAAAAAATGTGTAACACTTCATATACATTTGAGGGTGTTTTCAAATGTATAACTTACTATTCACAGCATGTGTATAAGTACAGCATATATAATTATTATCATTTTAGTACTACTACTATTTTATAATCCTACAAGACATCATGGAAACATGTAATTTCGTGACTGTATATACCCAAAACTATGTTAAGAGTTTTGAAGATATCATCTTACTTCATTTCTATGAAAAGCTTTTGATGGTTTATTAGTTCAGTTATAAAAAGTGAAACTGAGAAACCAAAAGACCTTAAGATTTACTCAAGGAGAAGGTCGTATAAATATGATTCACAAATCAAACCTTAGTCTGTATTCTCGGAAAAGCACATTTTTTTCTTTTTTCTTTTTTAAAGGATTTTATTTATTTATTTATTTATTTATTTATTTATTTATTTGAGGGATAAAGAGAGAGAGAGAGAGAGAGAGAGGCCAAGACACAGGCAGAAGGAGAAGCATGCTCCATTCTATACAGGGAGCCTGATGCAGGACTCAATACTGGGCCTCCAGGATCACATCCTGGCTGAAGGCAGGCATTAAACCACCCAGGGATCCCCGAAAAGCACATTTTTTTTCAAATATTATATCATTCTGCATTTTCCACAGAAAGTAAATGTCTTTCAAATGAATTAAATATCTTGACTTTAAATATAGAGTCATTCTACAGAAACTGGACTCAAAATCAGTTATTGTAATGGCTGAACTTGGCCATTTTTGTATTTTATCTTAGTATTTGAAAGAAGGAAGATACAGACAATATTAAGACTTTAGGACATTTAGTACAACCAGAAATTTCAATGGCTTAACTAAATAAAAATCTAGTTCTTATTTATATAAAGCCTACTGTGAATCCTTTATTTTGGGTTAGAATTTGAACCAGTGGTATCCATTAGAGGTATCATGTGAGGGTTACATTCAAGCACAGATTTTAGGGAAGTAAGAGGGTGAGCTATGTATATCATTTGGAAAAGCAATGATGGGAGGACAAGAGAGAAAGTTCAAAGGTCCATATTGAAACTGTTCTTAGAACATGAAGAATAGTAAGAAAACCAGTGCTTTTGATATAGAAAGAGGAAAATATAGAAAGTGAGATTGAGAAAGTAAAGTCTGCAGGTCCTTTAAAACTATTGCCTGTGAATGAGATGGAATTCTTTTTCTTCAGTCCTCCACTCCTGGCCCTAGTACCTATCACCAAAAATTCCATAATGAATCTTGTAATTAAATGAACATCTTTCCTCACTTCTCTTGAGGACAGATTCTGAGTATGATTGCTATCATATGTGCAACAAATTTCTGTGCTTGGCACCTAATCTGAAAAGACGTGATTTTATTGTTTGTTTCTTGATAAGCTTCTAATTTTGTGCTTCACTTTGCCTCTTTAATTTTATGGGTCCCCCTGTGAAAATGCAATTCTCTTTATATGCTGAGAACAAAGTCATTGGACTTTCATTATGCTCTTTGACCAAAATAAGTTTGGCCCTCTATAAGTGAACTCTACCAGAGCATATATTTGGGTTTTTTGCCAAGTCTGGAAATTTGGACACTCTATCCAAGTCAATTGGCTTTTCCATTTCACTGTGCTTGCTGTATGCCATAACTCACCATTCTATACCTTCTCCCTTCAGTTCTACTCTGTCCCAACTAACAGAACTGACACCAACCATAATTTAGTGGTGACATATGGTGCTGACCTCCTGAAGAATGTGAAATGATCTGATACTCCTTTAATTGCAGTCATCAGTAGGAGTTGATAGGCTACTACTGTTATGTGACTTATTACTGTAAAATGATTCCATGTGTAATGTGCATAAATTTTCTCCAAAATTGTCATTTTGCAGTGGCAATGGAAAAATACAAATCAAAACAAAAAACAATTAATAAGACCTTGAGAGGTAAAATGATCTGCTTCATTCTAGAAATATGTTTCACCTTGGGAAGGGAAGTCATGATGATGGAAACCTGTAGATTAAGTAAATTGGGAAGAAGTAGTTGTGGAGAACTATTTTAAAACTGAGTAACCCATTAATGAGCAGATTAAAATTATAACCCATGGGTTTGATATATTTTGGAATATCTTTATAATACTATTGAAAGTAATATGATTTTTTTTAAGTTAATGTGACAAAAAAATCCCTATTTCTGCATCTGTTTTGGGCTCCTTGCAGGGAGCCTGCTTCTCCCTCTGCCTATGTCTCTGTCCTCCCTCTCTGTGTGTTTCTCATGAATAAATAAATAAAACCTTTTTAAAAAATAAAAAATATTAGCAACTTCTGGCATCTAGGTGGCTCAGTGGTTGAGCATCTGCCTTTGGCTCAGATCATGATCCCGGAGTCCTGGGATCGAGTCCAGCATTGGGTTCTCACAGGGAGTCTTCTTCTCCCTCTGACTATGTCTCTGCCTCTCTCTGTGTGTCTCTTGTGAATAAATACAATCTTTAAGAAAAATAAAATAAATAAAAACAACTTCTATGGATAAACTTTAGTAAAAGAAACCGGTAGCAAATTGCTGCCAAATATATTAAAAACACTCTTAAAGACACATTTGATTTTGGTTCACATGGACTGTGGAACAGCTTTCAGATGAAAGCCCACAGAGAAATATATATCAATCAGTAAAAATAAACCAAAATGTATTTTATTGTAGTGAGTTTCATATTTTTTCTAAGTCAGAATCTATAAAAAGGTAACACTTTTCAGTGAAAAAAAGTATTTTTTTCCTAAAATAAAATTTATTTATTTATTATCTACCCAGTACCTATTTTTTTTTCCTGAATCTGTGTTTCATTGAAGGTGTAGCATTGTGTCAGGAAATGAAGAAAATTTTCCTGAATTAAATTGTAGAAATATTTTTTAGCACCATGGTACTTTCTTTAAGAATTGGACATATTTTCCCTATAGATTGGTTCTAAACTTGATACGTATTAAGGTTTATGATAGAAGAGCTAGAGATAGGTATCCCACTCCTCAATCTGCTTATCCAGAAATGCATGTAGGTTTTCTTTTGCAGATAAGTAAACCATGATCCCCTAAGAATTCATTCTGTTCAATTTTTAAATATGCTTCTCTCTGCTGTCTCCATGACAAAGTGCACGTTTTTGAGCAAAAGAATGTTTCTCATACTTTCCAGGATAGCAGTATACAAATATTCAGGTATTATTGTGAGTCCCAAAATATTTTCATAGAGTAGGCAAGCCGGTAAAACATTAACAGATAAAAAAACCCAAATAGCTCCAGGTGTTTAAAGTTCATATTTTCTTTTTCTCAGTTGTTTTAACTGGGAATTCACCTGACTCAAGGCATAAAGCCAGTCTTTCTTCTGATCTCTCCCTTCAAAATCATCATTCTCCATTCCCAAAAGAAATTCATGCCTCTCTTTTACCCATCATGATACTTCACTGTTACTTCACTTTGGGATAAAAAGCCTCAAAGATGCCAAATATGTTGGATGAACAATAGATGAAAATATATAATAGATATGTATGTAATACAAATATAAATATGTATATAACATACATATATTTAACATGATTGTGTATATACAACTATATATAACACATATATGTAACACAAATGTGTATATAACGCAAATATATGTGCATATATATATATATATATATGTATGTATTGAGACATTATGAGGAATTGACTCATGTAATTCTGGAGACCGAAGAGTCCCACAATCCATAGTCTGTCATTTGCAAGCTGGAGACCTAGGATGCCAGAAGTGTAGTTCATTCCAAGTCTAAAGGCCTGAGAACCATGGTAGCTAGGGCATAAATCCCAGTCATAGGACAGAAGATAAGAGGAGATGTCCCAGCTCAAATTGTGATGCAGGAAAAAAAAGGAGGAGGCACAAATTGCTTCTTTTTTATACCTTGTGTTCTATTCAGGCTCTCACCAGATTGAATGATACCCACCTACACTGGGAAGAGCCATCTATACTGAGTCTACCAATTCAAATGCTAATCTCTTAATGCTCAAATGCTAATCTCCAGAAACATCTTCACAGAAACACCCTGAACCAATGTTTATTTGGGCACCCATGGTCAATCAGGCTGACATATAAAATCAGTCATCACACCAAGTGAAGTGTAATTCAAAACTGATATTGTGAACAGTATTTTATTCAAGGTATCTAAAAACCATAGTAGAAATTTGTGCATTCCAACACACACATAACACATTTTATTAGGGTAGAAAAGTCTCATGAGAAATGAGATATTCTGACCTATTCCACAATGTCTGAATTAAAATGTATTATGGAATATATTTATGGGAGCAATATCAATTTTTCTTAACAAATTTGCCTCTTCTATCACTAACTATTATCCATCAGTGCATTCATTGTTACTGAGAAAGAGAATCAAGAGGAAGGAAAACATTCAGACCATTAATAAGAGCTATGAAGGAAGTGACATTTGATTTCATTCAGTAACTTCTGATAGTGAAGTAGACTTATTTGTCTGTAGAATCTTAAGAGCTCCACAATTTGTAAAATGGTATTGGTAAACACATAGTGAATACAAGCTTAACCACTACTCTGCATTCTCACCATTATTGATCAGAAGAAAGATCCTGGCCATTTCTCTTATTTACTTGTTTCAAATATATACAACTTTTCATACTTCACATGATTTTAAGAGAGATATAAATTCATGCCCTTATTTTCTTAGTTATTTATTTAGAATCACAAGAGAATCCTCTCTTTTTCCCTACCCCTACTACTACCATTTGGCCAAGCCACAGTCCTCTCTCATCTGGATTATCATAGTTGTGTCATAAGTACTTTTGTTTGCAAAATACAGCATCCAGAATAATCCTTATGAAACAAATTTCATTTGTTTCAAACAAATGGAGTGGCAAACAAATTATGCCACTCCTGTCTTCTAAAGATTCCACAGTGAAGGAGCCTCAGTGTCCATCGAAAGATGAATGGATAAAGAAGCTGTGGTCTATATATACAATGGAACATTACTCAGCCATTAGAAACGACAAATACCCGCCATTTGCTTCAACATGGATGGAACTGGAGGGTAGTATGCTGAGTGAAATAAGTCAATCAGAGAAGGACAAACATTATATGTTCCATTCATTTGGGGACTATAAAAAAAGTGAAAGGGAATAAAGGGGAAAGGAGAGAAAATGAGTGGGAAATATCAGAAAGGGAGTCAGAACATGAGAGACTCCTAACTCTGGGAAATGAACAAGGGGTGGTGGAAATGGAGGTGGGTGGGGGATTGGGGTTACTGGGTGATGGGCACTTGGTGGATGAGCACTGGGTGATATGCTATATGTTGGCATACTGAACTCCAATAAAAAAATAATTTTTAAAAAATAAAATAAAATAATTAAAAAATAAATAAAGGGAAAAGAAATAAAATAAGGATTCCACAGTAAAATCACCAAAGTTCTGATAAAAATTGGTCCCATTACCTCTTTGACAGGTGGTGTTACTATTCCTCCTACATACCTGCTCACCCCTCTCAAACCACACCCACTTCCTTGTTCTCTTCCAGAATCTCAGAATATGTTCACTTCAAGATGTTTGCAAGGCCTTATTTGAACCCTTCTATAATGGGCAGCAGGAGAAAGTATTTCAAATTTCTGTGCTTTTTCTTTAAAAAAAAGATTTTTATCTATTTATTCAGGAGAGAACACAGAGAGAGAGAGGCAGAGACACAGGCAGAGAGAGGCAGACTCCCTGCAGGGAGTCTGATGCAGGACTCGATCCCAGGCCTCCAGGATCACGCCCTGGGCCAAAGGCAGGCGCTAAACCACTGAGCCACCCAGGCTTCTCTCTGTGCTTTTTCTTAGAAATAAATATTGGTAATGCTTTAAAAACAGTTGTGAGCAAAAAGTGCAATAGGACAAAAAAGTTACATCAGATTACTGCAATTATTGGAAGAGAGTGATAAGAATGTGAACCAAGGTAGAAAGAATAGTAAAAAGAGAATAGACTTTGACATATTTAGAAAGTGTCTGGCCATTCTATGAGGGAAATAAATCAGATTCAGAGGCTTGTTTGGGTGACCTAAGGAATAATCACGGCATCAAATGAAAGTGCTTAGATATCAACAGAACTTATCTTTATACACAAATCTGCTCTTCCATAGATTGTCTGGCTTGGAAAAGTGCAGAGCTCATAGATCTAAGGGGAGACCATTCTGGACTACCTGGAGGCTTGTTTTCTCTGTCTTTGTATCAGTTTAACATCCAGCTTAGAAGGTCCAGGATAGCTCAATTAAGAAACAAAAACTAAAGACTCCCTCAATTAAGCTGCATAGATGTTTACAATAGTCCTAACTCTGAAAACACTCTGAGCATTATGGAGATGGATCCGTGTTCTAACAAAATATTGGCCACGGGAAAGTCAGACCAGCCATGCCCAATTCAAGCTGTGTGGTAATGTGGTTGTGACCATCCCACTAATTCCTTTAAGACTTCCTTCAGTAAATCTTCATCATTCATGTGTCTCTTCTGCTTTTTTGCACACATTTTTAACTTTCCTTTGTATATGGTCAATTTTAATCATTTAAAATTTCCCCCTAAGATTTCTAGTTTGTATTTATTATTGTGACTCCCTAATTTTGATTGCAGCCATTAAAAAGAAATCTTGAGATTTGGACAACATGACTCCACATTTTCAAATAGGAAAATAGCAGTCATTGAGATTAACTAAAGAAGTTCAATTAAGAATCTAAACAAAAATCTATGTGTACTGGGTGTTGTATGTAAGTGATGAATACTAAGTTCTACACCTGAAACTAATATTACACTATATGTTAACTAACTGGAATTTAAATAAAAGCTTGAGGAAGAAAAAAAGAATATACACAAAAATCATAGCTCAGAACACTAGGCTAGTCTGTAAATTATCCTGATTCTATAGGGAGATATTTTAAAGAGACTAAACTCCCTTTAATTATACAATCCTGCTCTGCAGGTGTCTAACAATGAATGATTCTTGACTATAAAGTGGATATATTGATGGTATCTTCAGGATTACTTTGACAGTAACTATGATAATTTATGTAATGTACATATATATTTACTAGTATTTAAAAATATTAGCTTATATTGTTGGTGCATTATTATTTCTAGACTCTGAACTTTTTGGATTCCTAGACTTGAACCATAGCTACATTTCATTTTTTTTTAAATTTTTTATTTATTTATGATAGTCACAGAGAGAGAGAGAGAGGCAGAGACACAGGCAGAGGGAGAAGCAGGCTCCATGCACCGGGAGCCTGATGTGGGATTCGATCCCGGGTCTCCAGGATCGCGCCCTGGGCCAAAGGCAGGCGCCAAACCGCTGCGCCACCCAGGGATCCCGATAGCTACATTTCAAATGCCTACTACAGTGTGTGATAAAGACCAAGTTTTCAATATATATTTCTTTAAGGAATTAACCATTTACATGACCTGATTCCACAGTGTTTCACTTTTAAATGATTATGGAAAATTGATATTGGAAGAAAAATTCAATTAAATTTGAACCAGTGCAGTTCCAAATATGTAATAATATTTGTAAGAATAAAGGAAATAGTGTCATTTTCAAATATTTACACCTTCTTCTATTACCAAGTTTAAGTCAAAAACTAAATGTCTTCCCCCTATTTTGCTCATTTCATCATTTTCTTTAAAAAAAAAAGATTTATTTGAGAGGGAGAGAGAGGGAGGAAGAGAGAGAGAAAGCATGGACAAGCATGTGAGTGGGAAGAGAAGCAGAGGAAGAGAGAGAGAGAATCTCAACCACACTCCCTGCTGACTATGGAGACCCAAGTGGGGCTTGATCTTACAACCCATGAGATTATGACCAGAACTGAAATCAAGGGCTGTTTGCTTAACTAACTGAACTACCCAAGTGCCCCTCATTCCATTATTTTCTTTCCTTAAATTATACCCGGGCTATGCTTTTGTCCATCTAATTTGAAAGTTATAAAAATTATCTTTTAAGCATACATAAGTGTTTAGAACGTGTTTAGAAAACCTCGGTTTCTGTGTGTCATCATAAAATATCCTTGAGAAACCACCATGTATGCATTTAAGCATACAATAAGTGTTTAGAAAACCTCGTTTTTGTGTGTCATCATTAAATATCTTGAGAAACCACCATGTATGCAAAGCTAAATAAAAAAAATATAATTCTAGAAGATATTTTAACCATATCTCAGTTCCTAATAGAAGTAATTTTCTGTATTTTGACCTAATATACCTTTATTATTAAACAATTTTATTGAAATTCTTTAATAAGAATTATATTCTATTATGTAACAGTTATGTTAAAAACACTGATTATTGTTATTAATGATAAGTCAAGACTTATATTCAGCAATTTTTTAATTTAATATATATTACTCCACCTCTGGGCCCCCAAAATAATAGAAATCATATTGATAGCTATAACAGGATTGTAAAACAAGAATATTACATTTTAAAATGTATAAGTATAAGCACTTTAGCCAAAGACTGCTATATAATTGTGAACAGCATAATACCATTCTTTTCTTAGGTGAATTAATTTATTTCATTGTCCTTGTTAGTGCCCATCACATGAAAGAGTAAGTTGTTACAGTTTGCATCTGGGATATAATGGAAAGATAGAGAATTCTAATCCTCACTATCTAATTCTATCCAAATTACAAAATCAAATTAACATAAATACAAGGAAAATGCACAGAATGTGCTAAGGATTAGAAACTAAAAAAAGAAATTTCAATGTCCTCCTATTCCAGCCTTCTAAATTTTAATTAGATACCAGATTCCTGCCATAATTCTATTGTGTACACCCAGTTTAAAATTCTAAAACTTTTCATTTTATAAATCAGAGCATTTTTAATTATTTTAAATTTTATAATTGCATGATACTATTGATTTTGAAAGTTTTTGGGGAAAAGGGAAAGAAATATATAGAACTTGCATATCACTTTAGTTCTGTGTGAATTTCTAAGGGAGAATCTAGATAAAACTACTCCAACGTGTTAGCTTAATTAGGCGCTGTTCAAATTAACCAGGCATTTCCCCCTACTTCCAAAAAGAATCAAAGAAGTCCATACTGCCATAAAAATTGATACAGTGAAACCATCACACATATGGTTTTATCAGAACATATTCTCTTTCTTAAGTGAAAATAAACTCTTTCTGAGAGTAAAAAATCTGAACAGAACATTCTTGATTATCTGCAAAAGCTACAAAAGCACTTATGGGCCTATTCAACCATCAGAGAGGCAGAATTTTAGGGAAGTCCATTCCTGAAATGTATCTTTATTTCCTGATGTGCTTATTGCCAATGTTATTTTAGTTGTTAGAGTATCTTAAAGACATAAAAGCAGTTGGTTAGATGTTCTAAAGATGATGGCAGTAGCCTGCAGCTTACATAAACACTATAGGGTCCATGGACATAGTCGCAATAAAGCAGAACATCGAAAACACAGCTTATATAAAACGTAATACACTCAGCCGGAAGATACTTTTAAACATTTGCTAAAATTACTTTACAAGCAGGCATGTTCACTATAAAATCATCGTAATGGTGAAATAAAGCAGAGGTACAGAATAAAATGTAAGAAATTCTCTCAAACAATTCTATTTAAGCATCTAAATAACAACTAGGGTTATCTTGTTGCAATTTACAGAGTTCTTTTACATGAAGATCTCATTTATAGTTTTCTGGTATAGATAATTATCTTATTAAGTTTAATGGTGTTCCTGAAATTTCTCATGTTTACATAATATCTAAATGAGTCTCTGACCTATTTTCCTTCCAGATATAGGTGCTTCTGTGCATGTACTACTATCTTTCAAGTAAGATTAGTTCATGGGCTACCCCTACAATCCTGTGTGCATATGTTTTTTAGCAGCTTATTTTATGTAGGATACAATGCTTATTATAGACTGGGCATCATTATTCAGAGGGAAGAATTGGTAGTATTGGAAGAAAAAAAAATGTTGTTAATGTTAATTATCAGAAATTTGTTTGTGATTAGTAAATTCACATGAGGTACCCAACTGAGACTTGCTTGGAACCAAGCTGCCTGGGTTTTCTTTCACTGAATTGATGCTTTCTCATCATTTCCTATAAAAGAAGTAAAATTGAAGGGA
This sequence comes from Vulpes lagopus, assembly GCF_018345385.1. NCBI lineage: Eukaryota > Metazoa > Chordata > Mammalia > Carnivora > Canidae > Vulpes > Vulpes lagopus. The sequence continues at coordinate 23,150,489 of NC_054843.1, read as the reverse complement.
GAACATATCCCCTTGTGAACATGACCCCATATTGCACAGATAGTAGAGCTCCTTAGCCACAAGACATATTTCTGCGGGACAGTGGGATGATATTTTGCTGACCTTATTTTTGTGAGCTTTCACTTTCCTCAGTGGTCTATTTCTTACTGCAGTAAGCATAAAGTTATGGACATTATGGAATTGACACTAAATTTAATACATGAAAGCTAGTGACCATGAAGGGGCCTACCTTGTCCAACGAGCTGAAAATATTAAAAATCAATACATATGTATATATATATATTCATATACATACTTATATATTTAACTTTTTAAAAAGAATGTTTTACTATTCTGTGGAAATGGTTAATCATATTTCCTTTGTAAATACCAATCATTATGTCTGGAAATCCTTATAATAAAAATTATAGCATGCTTGCTTTGCTTAGTCTTCAACCTCCTATTATGTAGAAAGCAACAGGAAAACATTATATCATTTTTAACAGCAAAAAGAAAAATAAAGTAGCCCTCAAAATCTTTTTTTTTTAAATATATCGCATGACTAAGGTTGCAAGACCACCTAGTGAAATGAGATCCAAAGAGTGGGTGGCAGTTCAGAGAGGTAAGGTGGAGAGACAAAATAAATGAATTGGCTTGCTTTAGGCAGATCTGTAGGGAGAAGAAGTGCCTACCATAGAAGCAGGACATGAAGCAACTGAAAAATTTAAATTCTTTTTTTTTAAGGATTTATTTATTTATTTATTCATGATAGACATAGAGAGAGAGAAAGAGAGAGGCAGAGACAGAGGGCAGAGGGAGAAGCAGGCTCCATGCCGGGAGCCCGATGCGAGACTGGATCCTGGGACTCCAGGATTACGTCCTGGGCCAAAGGCAGGCGCCAAACCACGGAGCCACCCAGGGATCCCGAAAAATTTAAATTCTTAAAGGTGTGGGCTAGCCTGAGAGTTTAGAATCCCAGGAATATCCCCAAAAGAAGTCAGCCACCACCTTACATCTCATGTTTATAGTCATCCACCATGGTTCACAAGGAACACCAGTGGTAGGGCAAGAGGCTTAAGAGAAAAGAGACTCTATGGTGGAGACATGCAGGGATTTCCCAGGTGAAAGTAGCAGAACTTAGAGGAAACTCTCTGCATACTGAACTCTGCACAAGTTTATGGTAGTGGTTGACTGTCACAGAGAGACAAATAGCATGTCTGTATACCAGACTCTGCTCTGATAAAGACAAAAACTATCTGCTACTAGAAGAGGGACAAGAAACTTATTCACCCCTAGGACTCTGCATTGACTTGAGGCAGAAGACCTCTGCCGCTGAGTAATAGGCAGAGAATCCATGGTCTAGGCTATGCACTGAGTAGTAGGAAAAGGTTTACTAACAACCTGGTGGGGTCAGGACTTCTAAGAAGGCCTCACTTCTGAGGTTTAGGTATACAAGTCCTGCCTAAGACTAAGGATGAAGCAAGAGAATTGAACAACCTGTCCACTCAAGCTATGAGCCTACAATGAGTACCAGGAAACACGTACATACACACAACTAAAAAATTATAGAATAGGGGATCCCTGGGTGGCTCAGCGGTTTAGCGCCTGCCTTCTGCCGAGGGCATGATCCTAGAGTCCCAGGATGGAATCTTCCTGCATGGAGCCTACTCTCTCTCTCTCTCTCTCTCTCTCTCTCTGTCTCTCTCTGTCTCTCATGAATAAATAAGTAAAATCTTAAAAAAAAAAAAAGTTACAGAATGTCTCTCATGTAAACACACATAGAAATCCTTAGCAGAACATTAGGGAATGAAATTCAACAATATTTGAAAGGATAATTCTCCATGGTCAAGTTAGATTTGTCCCAGAAATGCATGATTGTTTTATGATATGATAATTAATGTAATTTGCCACATTAACAGATTAAGAGTATAAGATCATATAATCATTTAAATTGATGCAGAAAAGCCATTAGAGGAAACCTCAGGATTGGAAAAAAGAAAAGCTTTCTCCACTTTATAATGGACATTTATGAAGAATCTACAGCTGATAATCATCTTTTAACATTAATAGCTTTTTTGCTAATACTAGGAACACTTCAAGGATGTCCTTTTTCACCACTTTCTCACATAGCATTTTACTAGAGATCCAAGGAAGTGCCATAATACAAGAACAAAAAGCATATTGGATGGAATTAAAAAGTAAATTTTGGGGAGTAGATGTCTGTGTGCATAGGAAATCCTAAAAATTCTACAAGAGACCATAATTTGACAGTTTCTTATAAATTTTAACAAGCAATTGCCATGTGACCCAGAAATTCTACTCTTGGGCATTTATCCAAGAGAAATGAAGACCTGTATATAAATGTTCACCAGTATACAAATGAAATGTTTTTTTCTTAATAACGCCAAACTGGACACCGTCCAGATGTCCTTCATTGGCGAATGATTCAACCAGGTATGGTTCATCCACCCTAGAATACTATTCAGCAATAAAACATGAGCCAACTATATTGATACACTCAACTTGGATCAGCCTATGAGAAAGTATGCTGAAAAGTTGATCTGAAAAGGTTGTATAGTATATCATTCCATACATATAACATTCTTGAATTAACAAAACCCTAGAAATCGAGAACAGATTAGTTGAGTGCTAAGGATGGGAGGGGGGGGGGAGCTGCAAAGGGATACCACTAGGGATCCTGGCAGAACCATTTGGAGTCTTCACTGCATCAATGTCTAAATCCTAGTGATGATATTCTAGGGTTTTGAAAATGTTATCATTGGGTAAAAGGTATGAGAAAACCCTCTGTATTTCTTATAACTGCATAAAAGTCAATGATCATCTCAAATTCACTTACAAATCAACTTCTAAAACTGGACATTTCAAAATAATGGCTGTCATCATTTCAAAACTTCCTGGAATTTATTATGCATTTAATTTTGTTTTCAAAATTTAGGAGTGCTTATTTCCTAGGTATCTGTTCTTTCTAAATTATTACTATTGTGGCTTATATAGCATTTTATACTCTTTTAAAGTAGTCTCTTTTGCTCATACCATATAATTACATGTGATAAGTTTAGGTCAAGTTGATTTGTTATGCTTACTAGTTTTACTTCATTTTTATATTTATTTCAATATTACTACCAAATTAAATGGAGTAGTTTAAAAAGAAATATTCATCTTAATGTTTGTTTAACATATTATTGATTTAGATTATTGTTTAAATGAAACAAGTTGAAAAGTTATCAGCCTTTCAATATTTGTGCTAAAATTGTGAACTCTCTATCCCTAAATTGTAATATTTGATTATATGTCTTACTTTTGACCAAAAAAGAAATATTTGCTCACATTAATTGTCTTCCAAGGTCTTTTGGCATAAATATTGAATAAATACCTTCAGCTACTTGGAACATAGAGGTGCCATTAAAATGGGGCAGAATAAATATATTTTCATTAATTAGATATATAAACAAATTAATTATCCAGAACTGAGTGTGGTTCTTATTCATATCTTCCAATATGAAATGAGAATCTGGATCACTGTTCTTTGGCATACAACGTGGAACACGTCCCCTGTTTTAAAAGTTATATTTTTGAAAGATTTTCCCCAGATTTGTAGAGTACATGTATATATCTATGTGTATGCATATACATCTATATTAATACACAGAGATTCATCAAATCATAAAAAAAATTTGAAGTTTAGTGACAATTGCCTAAATGTCAATAACCTTAACTGTATGTATGTATGTATGCATATACATACTCTCCACATATATATACACATATATATTTAATGAAAATATATATTAAACAATTTTGAAAATATTACTTTAGGGAATTTCCTTAAATCTGGCTCAAAGCAGTCATCTAAATATGCTTGAAACTTGTCCGCAGCCGCCGCGCCTCGGCCTCGGTGCAGGCAGCTGAGACAGCTGCGGGGGCGAGCATCACCAGGCAGCACATTGGAACTTGTCCACTGTGTCAAGCCCTTGCTGACTACATCCCAGTCTCCACACATCCAGTGTGAGGTCCCTCCAGCTACAAGGTGGGCACCATGACTGAAAAGTTCGACTGCCACTACTGTAGGGACTCCCTCCAGGGTCAGAAGTATGTGCAGAAGGACGGCCACCACTGCTGCCTGAAATGCTTTGACAAGTTCTGCGCCAACACCTGCGTGGAGTGCCGGAAGCCCATTGGGGCAGACTCCAAGGAGGTGCAGTATAAGGACCGCTACTGGCATGACACGTGCTTCCACTGCTCCCAGTGCCTTCACCCCTTGGCCAACGAGACCTTTGTGGCCAAGGACAACAAGATCCTGTGCAACAAGTGCACCACCTGGGAGGACTCACCCAAGTGCAAGGGGTGCTTCAAGCCCATCGTGGCAGGAGATCAAAATGTGGAGTACAAGAAGACCCTGTGGCACAAAGATTGCTTCACCTGCAGCAACTGCAAGCAAGTCATCGGGACTGGAAGCTTCTTCCCTAAAGGGGAGGACTTCTACTGCGTGGCTTGCCATGAGACCAAATTTGCCAAGCACTGCGTGAAGTGCAACAAGGCCATCACATCTGGAGGAATCACTTACCAGGATCAGCCCTGGCACGCCGAGTGCTTTGTGTGTGTTACCTGCTCTAAGAAGCTGGCTGGGCAGCGTTTCACCGCTGTGGAGGACCAGTATTACTGCGTGGATTGCTACAAGAACTTTGTGGCCAAGAAGTGTGCTGGATGCAAGAACCCCATCACTGGGTTTGGTAAAGGCTCCAGTGTGGTGGCCTATGAAGGACAATCCTGGCACGACTACTGCTTCCACTGCAAAAAATGCTCCACGAATCTGGCCAACAAGCGCTTTGTTTTCCATGAGGAGCAAGTGTATTGCCCCGACTGTGCCAAAAAGCTGTAAAGTGACAGGGGCTCCTGTCCTGTAAAATGGAATTGAGTCTTGTTCTCTGTGTCCTCGCCCTCTGCCCTGCACCACCCCTAGGGCCAGAGCGGCCTCTCCCCTCTGAGGTTCTTCTGGCTTTGCTCCCATTTTACAGTATTACTCACATAAGGGCACACAGTGATCATTACTAGGATTTAGCAGCGAAGTTCACTTCTCTCCATAGCTGCAGTGAGAAAACAAACAGATAGATTGACTCTTCTGCATGTTTTACAATAGGGCAGAAAAGTGCTAATAACCAATTTAGTTGCTTAGTGACGTAAGCAAGAAGCCTAACACACGAAGCCCCCACTGAGATGCGTCTCGTGGCTCAGCTGGGACCCACCGTGTCCTCAGGACACACAAGAGTTGCAGCGGCTGCTCCAACTCGGCTGCTCACCTGTTCCGTGAGCAGAAATCGAACTTACCGGAATGCATGGTTGAACTTCCTCGTCAAAGTCTCCTTCTGTTCTTTTGTGCTTTCAAACGACTAATACGAATTTCCAGAAAGTCAACATTTGAACTTAGCTGTAATTCTAAACTGACCTTCCCCCCACCCCCGTACTAACCTTCAATTTTCCCCGTGTGGCGTGTTTTCTGAACGTTCCTACTTTCAAGCATGGAACATGCAGGTGATTTGCAAAGTGTAGGCAGACCCAAGAAAATGAGCCTGTTTCACAGGAACATCGCCACAGCGAATATTTCTGGAAGCTTAACAAAACTAACCCAGCTGCCCTTTTGCTTTTTTTTGTTGTTGTTGGTGGTGGTGGTGGTGGCTTTTTTTTTTTTTTTTTGAATCTTTCATTTTAATGAATAGTAACATAGTTTATGGGTTTGGAGACTTGCATGTCAATATTTTCGCCCCCTTCAAACGTTCCTGCCGTGTTGAAATTCATCCTACAGAAGTAGGGGTAGCTGAGCAGGCGCCAGGATGGCCCTTGACACGGATAGGACATTTCCAAGCAGTGGCGAGTGGAATACCTTGTAATATAGTAGTTGCCTGCTCTTGGTCCATGTGCTGGAGGCCAGCCAAGTCCCTTCTCTTGTGATTCTTAGGAACATCCCTCAGAGCCTCTCGATCTCTGGGGGAGCGGCCACCACCGTCACAGGCAGAACCAGACTTCCAAATAGTGCTCACCTGAGATGCAGGCTCACCTACTGGCTGTACTCCCATCGACATTGTTATAGGACATAGTATAAGGAAACAGTATCAAAAGTAAACATGTAATGACAGCGCATATTAACATTCTCGTGGGAGTGGTTAGCGAAGCCAATGCCTCCTTTCTATGTTTTGTCATTAGCTATTATCCTCTAACGTTTCAGTGTATCCTTACAGAAATAAAGCAGCATATAAACAAACAAACAAACAAAAAATGCTTGAAACTTACTCGAGGTGAAAAAGGTACGAAAATGAAGAAGTTTTAAAGCTTTCCAGGCATCCCCCTAGTCTCATAAACTGGGCAATATGGATTGGGTAATCTTTAATATCCTGTAATGCCAACTTTGTTTTGAAAAGGAATGTGTTTTTTCTTATAGTGGGTCTTTATCTAGTCCCCACTGAATGGAGAAAACAAGAGAAGATTCTAAGCAATACTTATTTTACTTTTATGAGTATACATCCAACCCTATTTTAGCACCATTGGCAGGGCCATTTGAAAAGAGGGTCCTGGGTTCCCATTATGTTTCTACCTCTTACATGTTGTGTTCATTTTGGCAGGTTACTTAAAATCTATAAAATGATGCTAATGGTCATGTCTTATAATAGTTACAGTGCTTGAAGTGCACCCTGTGGTAAAATAGCTACCAAAATTTGTGAGAACAGAGAGAAGACATGAATAGACATGGTTTCTTCCTTTGCTTCATTTGTCCCGTATATATTCAGACATATTTGAGAAAATAAAAATGCCAAGCCCTTTGCTTTATACACATATAACACAGGAAAACAAACTAATGTATGTTTTTAGTCAGATATTCTATTTAAGCTTTCTGTTTAACAATTTAACATACAAAATACATATGCATTATTTTATAGGATATGAGAGAGTCTTTAAAATTTTTGTCTTTTGAAACAGTGAAATGTGAGCAGAGGTAAGGTATATCACTTGTGGGAAGAAACTTTAATATCTAGAAGCCAGTTTACAATTTTTTGTTTCCTCTATCATGGAGATTGATATATCCCAAATGGTTATGTTTTGATAGCCTAAATTCCTAAGTAAGAGTGACAGGAAACAGAATTACCCACTTAATAAATAAATAGCCACCACCTTGAATGTGAATGAAATTAATGACAGTGGATTATAGCTGTAAGAGAGCAAGACACTCTCTGAGGAGCAGTATACAGAGAAGCTCCAAAGCCAAAAGGAGAGGCAAAAAGAATTCAAAGGCTTTTAGAAGCCTCTGGCATCTGAAGCTTCAGCCAATTCCTAGCCATAATAACAACTCCTCACACTAAAGTCCTATTAACCTCAGTTCTTGTATATAACAGATTCAGTTTTCAGCAACATAAATTATATGAGGCATACCAAAAGGCAAGAAAAAATATGATATGAAGAAATAAGCAAGCACCAGAACCAGACTTGGCCATGACACAGATGTTTGAATTATTAGGCAGGAAATTTAAAGTAATTGATTGATATGCTCATGGTAATGCAAAAAGCAGACCACATGCAAGAACAGATGAGTACTGCAAGCAGATACTTGGAAACTCTAGAAAGTGTAAAAAGCAAATGTTAGAATTATAAACGAAAACATCTGTTACAAACCACAGATTCCTTCAACAGGTTCATCAGTATACCTAACATAACTGAGGAAAGAATCAGTGAGTATAGACCAATAGAAACTTTCCAATCTGGAATGCAAAGAGAAAAGAAAAATAGAATTGACCAGAGCATTCACATTAGTGGAATACCATCAAAAAGGTGTAATATTGGGGATTCCTGGGTGGCTCAGTGGTTTGGCGCCTGCCTTTGGCCCACGGCGTGATCCTGGAGTCCCAGGATTGAGTCCCGAGTCGGGCTCCTGGCATGGAGCCTGCTTCTCCCTCCTCCTGTGTCTCTGCCTCTCTCTCTCTCTCTCTCTCTCTCTCTCTCTGTCTATCATAAATAAATAAATAAATCTTTAAAAAAAGGAGTAATATTACTTGAAAAGCACAAAAAGAGAGAATGGAACAGAAGAAATATTTAAAATAATATTGGCCAAGAACTTTGCAAAATTAATGATCACACACGCAAGAATCTTAGAGAATACCACAAGCTGGAGTGGATAGAAATCCACCCCACCCACTCCAACCCCCATATTCCCATAACCTTCATGGTAGTGACTTCTGCCAAAACTGTAGTGATCTGTTGAGAGAGAAACATCCCATTTCCCAAGGATGTAGTTAGGAAAAGTGCTATGCCAAACTGGCCAGGGTTCTTAAGTTCATAATTTTTTGATTCACTTACATATCCCCATTGTCTTGGCCAAAATCTCTTCCCAAAAGAATTGGTTAGGGTCACTAATTGGTGGGATCTTTTTCCCTGCAGGGTCTGTATCAGGGTCGTGCAGTTCCATCTTACCCAGGCTTCCTAACTTTGGCCCTCGGTAAACAGGAGGCTTCTGGCTTCTATTTAACAAGGAAGACGTTTTACTTCCTCCCTCATCATCACCTATACACACAGCGTGCAAACACAAACACTTGACAAAGTTACTATTTTAAGGCTAGGTAACAGGAAGAAGAGCATTTTATGTGGCCAGTACTGGACAAAGGTAGTCCTCTTGGTAAAAACTATGTAAACTTTTAAAGATAAGCAACCAGGAACTGATTTTGTATTTAGGGAGGGAAAAAGCTCTGCCTCATCAAGCCCCCCAGGAAAATTGGGTGTCTCTTTAGGCTTAATGATTGGGGCTAAATTTGCCTTTTAATAACTCTGCATTTATGATTTTTGCAGAATATAAAACACGAAAAAATTGTATGTTTTTCAAAGTTCACTTACATATGGAACAGGACTGTTAAGTGAATTTGGAGATTTAGAGGAATCAACATCCTATAGATAAAGTAATGACAGTGCCCAAGAGAGCTACATTAAAAAAAAAAAAAAATCAGTGGTTCAATGAGAAAAGGGGGAACACTATTGATAAAGAATTCACAAAAGAAAAAGAATCCATAATGGAGGCAAACAATGATCTATGGAGAATTAGGAGACTAATCTGAGGGATGTGGAGATTTTTAATAAATTTAGTAAAAGAGTCCTCATTGGAGTTATGGAGATAGAATCTTGATTTGATGGATTGCTGAGGAAATAAGTCATGAAAAGTTTAAAAAATTTTGGCAGATTATGATTTTGAGAAGATTGAATTTAGCAGAAAAAGGTAAATTGAATAATGTCATAACAACATGGTATGAGAAGATGAGGCTAGATTCTAACCAGGTTTAAGGATTTATTGGATATTTGTATTTGAAGGGCAAAGTTACAGAGAGCAAAACACAAATGTAGTCATAGGAGGCAAAGAATTTCTTATTTTTCTATTTTTTAAATTTTTATTGAATTTTTAGAGAAAGAGTGGGGTGGAGAGGGGCAGAGGGAGAGAAAATCTTAAGTAGTGGACACATAAAGGGAGAATATGGAAAAAAGCTAATGAATTTTGACTACTTGGGAGTAGTTCTTTGGCTGAGGCTGTTGATTATCCATAAATATTCATTTCCCTCTGTTTTGGGCACATGACTTTTAGCCTGACATTGCATTCTCTAATGACCCTTGTTATTTGTGGTCATGTCACTCTGCCAAGGGTACTTGGATCATATTGATAATGCCATTTTGGTTCATACCGTTAAAAGTAACACACTAGGGACACCGGGTGGCTCAGTGGTTGAGCTTCTGCCTTTGGCTCAGGTCGTGATCCCGGAGTCCTGGGATCGAGTTCCGCATCAGGCTTCCTGCAGGGAGCCTGCTTCTCCCTCTGCCTATGTCTCTGCCTCTCTGTGTGTCTCTCGTGAATCAATAAATAAAATCTTTAAAAAAAAAAAAAGTAATACACTCTAGTGCACCAGGGTGGCTCAGTCCTTTAAGTATCTGCCTTTGGCTCAGATGATCTTGGAGTCCTGGGACTGAGCCCCGCATTGGGCTCCCAGAACAGGGATCTCGCTTCTCCCTCTCCCTCTTACCTGATCTCCCTTCTCCCCCCACCTTACCTGATGTTCTTTCTCTCTCAAACAAATAAAATCTTAAAAAAAAAAAAAAAAGGTAATACACTCTCTTAGCCTTTTCTCACTTCCTGTCTGAAAGATATTGAAACTGTTGCAACTTCCTTGGACTTGAGATGGAAGCTGTTCTCTCTCAGCTGTGAATCATGTACCACAAGAGCAACACACAAAACCACAGTAGAGGTATCTCTTGTCTAAGCCAGTGTTACAGTGAGCTACGTTGTTACAATGTCACAACTTGTACCCTTCTGATAAAGCTCCCATCATGGACAGTCCATTTTCATAACTCCATTAATGTATTTCTTGTTGACATGCACAAATATCTAATATCAAAATTACATTCAAATGATCAAATGTACAGCTATATATTTAATAATGTAATGTTCACAATCCAACACTGTTCTCCAGCATACATCAACATACCCATAGCTAACTTTGTGTTGCAAAACTGCACAAAAGGTTTTGGTTTTTAAAAGACATGGCAATCAGCTGAGTCAGTCAGCATTCCACGCAGTGCTAAAATAAAAATTGTCATTTTAACTGCATACTTTGGTTGAGTATCAGTGAAGAACTTCAGTGACCACCCAAAGAAATTTAAATATTCCCCGATTCCTTTTGATTTACACATATTCCCAGATATACAAGGGAGTCACTAATCTCGTGTGTTCCTCTCAGTTGATTTTCCCCTTCCCCTCAAAACCAAACCAAACAAAAATGCTACCATTCTGTTCTTAGTTCTTTTATATGAAATAGAAAGAATTGCATATTTTAATAATGTGAAGCCTTTATCCTGTTGCTGATGTTGCTACTTTTTAAATTGTATGCCAGGATTTATAAAAATGTTCACTATGAAAATATATTTCAGGATAGACTTGGGTTCTCTAACTGATAGCAATACTAAAGGAGAGGTTCGAGTTTTTAAAGAAGTCAATGAACTACATGTACATGTACAGCCTTTATGTAACACCATTTGTGTGAGTCAAGCTGTTGTTAAGCACTTTTCAGTTTATTCTCCAGGGTGTACTGACCAAACTCTAATCTCATGGAAAGGTAAATATAACTGAAGTGTTTGGAGAGGTGATGGGAAATCAGTGCCCAGAAAGAGCACTTAGCTATGTTTTCAGCCATAAATGTCAAAGAACAAGGTCATAAGTGTTTCTTTCTGTTTCTTGAAAGTGTTCTGAATTTGAACACCTTTCTTTTTATTTTCTCTTGGGCTCTGGAATGAAAAGAGATGGGTAGTGAACTGACTTTCCAACACTTATTGTCTTAACACAGTTACTTCTTCAAGTAGTAACATCCTTGTATGTAGTTTCCTATTACATTTATGTGCAATTATCTTCTAATTTTTTAAGTTCTTATTGCCCACTAATTAAGACCCTTCCACATTTGTTTATAGTCCAGGAGTTCCTAACGGAAATAAACTTCCAAGTGTAGGAGTTATCATGTAGTAGATTCCCCCTGGATTAATTCTGTTCTAGTATTTTCTGTTATGCAGGGCAGAGCATCTGGCCTTTCAGATCTCAGATAGAAATGGTAAACTGTGACTTCCAACAGTGCACTCTTGAAAATGTTATCTGATACGTGGCTAAAATATATATCATTAATACGTTCTAGTGTTTTATTTCTAGATTTGTTAATTCAATAAATCATTTCTAAGAATTTCTACTAGGTATGTTACCATTTTAAGTTTGAGTTATAAAATTTTTAATGTGACCCCACTACTCTCAGGAGTTACTAATAATGTGTACCAGGAAATCAGGTAATTGCTAACTTGATTATTAGGAAGTCAAATAATTGCTACGATATGGACCAGTATTTGGACCCCATGAAATGTCAAGCCCGTTAGCCAAGTTCTTATCAAGATAGAAGAAGAAAGTATTGAGAATAAGTAAACGGTCTTTTCACAAAAGTGTAAAGTGAGTTTGAGAGGTTTTATTCCAGTTTCTAATTACTCATGAATTAAATGGTGACTAGGTTCAGGTGCAGGGTTGATGGAATAAGTTGATTTCTCACAAGCACATTAGTCCAGAGCTCCTTAAACACATACTCACAAGGCACATGAATACAACCACACACTTTACAGTTTCTAAAAGGATGTGAGAACTCATTCCACTGAGTGCCAGTGCAGATACACAAATATTTCCTCAGAAGCAGATTTCTATAGATTTCAGAAAAGAGTCCTCACGCTCATTGCAGAAGGAGATAGCTAGGATTGATTCTGTCAGAATGCTTGTTAACACATAAACCTGCCATGTTGTGTATTTCTATTAAACCTCGTCATCACTCAAGAAATAATCTTGCCTATTTACTTATTCTCTTCCTATTTTCTCATTTTCATGACTACTTTCTGCTTTCCTTCCACAAAAGGAAGAAAGAAATCCTCTTTCTTCTAAAAGCCATATCCTGCATTCTTTTACATTTTTGAAAAAAAAAAAAGATTTCATTTTTAGAGTAGTTTTAGGTTTACATCAAAATTGAGGAAGTAGGAGGCGCCTGGGTAGCTCAATTAGTTAAGTGTCTGCATTCAGCTCAGGTCATGATCACAGGGTTATGGGATGGACCCCAGAGCCCCATCCATGTAGGGCTCCCTGCTAAATGGGAAGTCTGCTTCTTCCTCTGCCCCTTTCCCGACTTGTGCTCACTCACTCACTCTCTCTCTCAACTGAATCATCTTTTTTAAAAATTTGAGGAAGGCATAGTTTCTTCATATGCCACCTGTCTCAACACGTGCATAGCGCTCCTCCTACCCTATTAACAGCATCACTCACCAGAATGATATACCTTTTACTGTGGATAAACCTACATTGACACATTATACCTACCTCAAATTCATAATTCACTTTAGAATTTACTCTTGGTGTTGTACATTCTCTGAGTTTGGACAAAGGTATAATGACATATATCTATCATTATCATATTATACAGAGAAATTTCACATCCCTGAAGATTCTCTGTGCTAAGCACATTCATTTCTCCTTCACCCCTGGCAACTACTGATCTTTTTATTATCTCTATAGGTTTGCCTACTTAAAAATGTCATGCACCTGGGTGGCTCAGACAGTTAAGCATCTGCCTTCAGCTCAGTTCATGATCTCAAACCCCACATGGGGCTCCCTTCTCAAGGAGGAATCTAATTCTTTCTCCCTCTGCCCCTCCTCTACTGTTCATACATCTTTCAAATAAAATCTTAAAAAAAATTAAAATGTCATGTATTTGGAATCATACAGCACATAGCTTTTTAGGTGGGCTTATTTCACTTAATAATAATACAGTTTAAGTTTCCTCCATGTCTTTTCATGGCTTGATATCTCATTTCTTTTTTAATATTGAATACTATCCCATTATCTAGATGTATTATTTTTTAATCCATTTATACCTACTGAAGGGCATCTTGATTACTTCCAAAGTTTGGCGATCCTGTATAAAGCTGCTATAAACACCTGTGTGCAGGTTTTTGTGTGAGCATAGTTTCAACTCCTTTGGGTAAATACCAAGGAGAACGATTGCTGGATCATAAAGTAAGATAAAATTTAGTTTTACAAGAAACCATGGAACTATCTTCCAAAGTGGCCAAACCATTTGTATTTCCTGCCAGCAATGAATGAGAAATCCTGGGCTTCTACATTCTCACCAGCATTTGATGGTGTTAGTGGTACAGATTTTGGTCATTCTATTAGATGAATATTTTATCTCATTATTATTGAATTTGCAATGCCCTGATATGGAGCATCTTGTAATGTGCTTATTTAATATGTGCATATCTTCTTTGGTGAGGTGTCTGTTAAGGTTTTGCCCAATTTTTAATTTGAGTTGTTTGCTTTTTTTTTTTTTTTTTTTTTTTTTAGTTTTGTGGGTTATTTTTATATTTTGTATAATAGTCCTTTGTCAGATGTGACTTTAACAAATATTTTTTTTTCTCAGTCCGTGGCTTGTCCTTTCATTCTCTTGATACTGTTTTTTGGAGAGCATATTAAAAAAATAATTAAGTCCAGCTTATCTGTGATTTGTTCCATCGACCATGTCTTTGGTGTTGTATCTAAAAATGTTTAAACATTCCTGAGGTCACCTAGATTTTCTCCTAAGTTATCTTCTAAGAGTTTTATAGTTTTGCATTTTCCATTTAAGTCTGTAATCCCTTTTGATGTAATTTTTGTGAAGAGTATTAGGTCTGTATATAGATTTATGTTTTTGCATGTGGACTCCAGTTATAGCAGCATTATTTGTTGAGGACTCTCTTTGCTCTTTCATAGTACCTTGCTTCAATCAACTACATTTAGGGCAGTCTATTTCTGGCCTCTCTGTTATATTCCATGTATCTATTTATTCTTTCACCAGTCCCACATTTTTTATTACTCTAGCTTTATAGTAAGTCTTCAAAAAAAAAAAAAAGATTTTATTTAGTTGTTTTTAATGAGAGACGCAGAGAGAGAGGCAGTTACACAGGCAGGGGGAGAAGTAGGCTCCTGCAGAGAGCCTGAGGTGGAACTGGATCCTGGGTCTTCAGGATCAGGCCTTGGGCTGAAGGTGGAGCTAAACCGCTAAGCCACCTGGGCTGCCCTAGAGTAAGTCTTGAATTCAGGTAGCATCAGTTCTTCAACTTTGTTCTCCTTCAATATTGTGATGGCTATTCCAGGTCTTTTGCCTTCCTGAATAAACTTTATAATTAGTTTGTTAATATCCATAAAATAAGTTGATTAATTATGATTGAGATTACATTGAATCTTTAAATGAAGTTGGGGAAAACTGACATGTTGACAATATCAAGTCTTCCTAACCAAGAACATGAAGTAACTATTTCATTCTTTGTTTTTATTCGTGAGGTTTTAGTTTTCCTCAGATAAATCTTATATGTATTTTGTTAGACTTATACATAAGTAATTCATTTCTTTGCATCCCAATGTAAATGGTATTGTGTTTTTAATTTTAAATCCCACTTGTTCATTGTTAGCATAAGGAAAGCAATTGACTTGTATACTTGTATATTAATCATGCATTCTACAATCTTGCTATAATACTTATTAGTTCTAGGAGACTTTTTTGTCAGTTTTTCATATTTTTTCTTTTTTTTAAAGATTTTATTTATTTATTCATGACAGACACAGAGAGAGGCAGAGATACAGGCAGAGGGAGAAGCAGGTTTCCTGTGGACCCCAAGGTTATGACATGAGCCAAAGGCAGATGCTCAACCACTGAACCACCAGGGTTACTCTTCAGATTTTTTCTACATAGAAAATTGTTATCTATAAACAAAGACAGCTTTACGTCTTACCTCCTAATCTATATACCTTTAATTTCTTTTTTCACACCTTATTACATTAGCAGGAATATCCAGTGTGACACTGGAAGGGAGTAGTGACAGGGTCATTCTTGCCTTATTCCTGACCTTAGTGGGAAAGCTTTCAGGTTTTCATCATTAATAATGATGTTAGCTTTAGTTTTTTTGTGGATTTTTTTAAATCAAAGTTGGGAGAGTTCTCTTCTATTCCTAATTTATGAAAAGCTTTTACCAGGAATGGTTGTGGATTTTATCAAATCCTTTTCTTTTTTTCTTTTTTTTTTTTTTTTGGCATCTATTGATATTATCATGTGATTTTTCTTTATTTTAGTCTGTTGATATAATAGATTACATTATTTGGTTTTTGAATGTTGAACCAGCTTTGCATACCTGGGATAAACCCCACTTGGTCAAGTTGTGTAATTCTTCTTACACAATTTTGGATTCAAAATGCTAATATTTTGATCATTTTTGCATTTGTGTTCATAAGAGGTATTGGTCTAATTTTATTTTCTTATAATGTCTTTACCAGGATTTTGTATTAGAGTAATACTGGTCTCATAAATGAGTTATGAAGTATTCTCTCTATTTCTATACTCTGACAGAGATTGTAGAGATTGGTATAATTTCTTTTCTAAATCTTTGGTAAAATTCACTAGTGGATGGATCTGGGCCTGGTGCTTTCTGTTTTAGAAGATTATTAGTTATTGATTCAAATTAACAGAAGGAGGCAAGATTGTATATTTTTCCTTGTGTGAGTTTTGGCTGATTGTGTTTCAAGGAATTCATCTATTTCATTGAAGTTATCACATTTGTGTACATAGTTTTTCATAGTATACTTTTGATGTCTATAGAATTTTTTGTTATGTTTTCTCTTTTACTTCTGAAATTAGTAATTTATCTTCTTTCTTTTATTCTTTGTTCTGACAGAGACTTATCTATTTTATTGATCTTTTCAAAGAACCGGCTTTTGGTTTCATTATTTTTTTCTGTATTGATTTCCTGTTTCATATTCATTGATTTCTGCTTTAATTCTTTTTACTTCTTCAGTTCTGCTTACTTTGAATTTAATTTGCTTTTCTTTTTCTAGTTCCTAAGGAAGAAACAAAGATTATTGATTTTAGATCTGTCCTTTTTCATTATTTGCATTCAGTGCTATGAATTTCCTTGGAAGCACTGTTTTTACTACATGTGACAAATTTTCATAAGTTGTGTTTTCATTCATTTAGTTCAAAATGTTTTAAATTTGTCTTGTTATTTCTTCTTTGACTAATGTGTTAGAAGTTTGTTGTTTAACCTGTATTTATTTTGATATTTTCCAGTTATCATTCTGCTATTGATTTCTAGTTTAATTCCACTATGGTTTGAGAGCAGATATTGTAGATTTGTATTCTTTCAAATTTTCAAAGTGAGTCTTATGGCCCAGAGTGTGGTCTCTCTTGGTTTCATATGAGCTTAAGAAAATGTATACTTTGCTATTGTTGGATAAGATAGTCTATAGATATCAGTTGTATCTCATTAACTGGTGGTGGTATTGAATTTAACTATGTCCTCACTGATTTTCTGTATGCTGCATCTATCCATTTCTGAGCGAGGGGTGTTGAAGTCTCCAACTTAGATGGTGGATGTGCCTATTTCTCCTTGGAGTTTTTTTTAAAGATTTTATTCATTTATTTGAGAATGAGAGTGAGAGAACGAGAGAGCATGAGCAGGGGAGAGGAGCAGAGGGAGGGGAAGAAGAAGATTCCCGTCTGAGTAGGGAGCCCCAGGAGGGGCTCAACCCCAGGACCCTGGGATCATGACCTGAGTGGAAGGCAGAAGCTTAACCAACTGAGCCACCCAGAGTCCCCTCTTGGAGTTATATCTGTTTTTGCAACATGTAGTTTCACACTCTGTTGTTAGGCACATACACAATAAGAGTCAGTCTGTCTTCTTAGAGAACTGAATGTCATTTAGCACTATGTAATGATAATGTACTTTGTCATTATGTAATGCCCTTCTTCACCTCTGATGACTTCTTTAGAGCGACAGACATCTGATCTGTCTGAAATTAATATAGGTACTCTGGATTTCTTGTGATTAGGGTTAGTAGGACATATTTTCCTCCATCCATTTACTTTAAATCTATATGTGTCTTTGTGTTAAAGTTTCTTGTAGACAACTGTAATGGAGTCTTGTGTTTTGATCCATTTAGACTATATCTATCTTTTAACTGGTATATTAACGCCATAGATGTCAAAGTAATTATTGATGTAGTGAAATTAATATCTACCATGATTTTTACTATTTTCTATTCTTTGTCTTTGTTCTTTTTTCCCATTTAGTCTTTTACCCTTGTTCTGCCTTTTGTGGTTATAATTGAACATTTTATATGATGCCATTTTCTTTATTTTTTAGCATAACCAATTATAGTTCTTTTTAATCTTTTTAGTGGTTTTCCTAGACTTTGCAATATATACTTACAACTAATCCCAATACACTTTTAAATAATACTTTACCACTTGAGTACTGTGACTATCTTATAATAACAGAATAATCCTAATTTCTTCCCTACATCTTTTAAAATCATTGTTGTCATTAATTTCTTTTATATATAAGCATATTTAAACATACATATTATCTATGATATATATATATAATCAAATACATTGTTATATAATGTATTTTTAAATACATTGCTGTATTCATTATTTTGAACAGGTAGTTATCTGTTAGAAGAATTAAGGAAAAGCAAAAACGTTTTTATTATACTTTCATTTATTCCTTCTTTGGTGTGCTTTCTTTCTTTATACAGATGCAAGTTTCTGACCTGTATCATTTTCCTTCTCTCTAAAGAATTTATACTATTTCTTGTCAGGCAGGACTACTGGCAACAAATTCTCTCATTTTTGTTGTTGTTGTTGTTGTTTTGTTTTGTTTTGTTTTTCTGGGAAAGTATTTCTTCTTTACTTTTGAAGAACAATTTCACATAATATAAAATTCTAGGTTGATGGGGTTTTCTCTCTCAAACCTTTATGCCATTCCACTCTCTTCTTTGCATGGTTTCTAAGAAGTTGGGTGTAATTCTTTCTTTGTTCCGCTGTACTTATGGTGTTTTCCCCACTCTGTTTTTTTTCTTTATTTTTGATTATTTTTGTAGCTTGAAAATAATACATCTAGGCATAAGGTTTTTTTTGTTTGTTTTGGGGGTTTATTTGTTAGTTTATTTGTTTTGTCATTTATCATACTTGGTGTTTTCTGAGGTTCATAGATTGGTGATTTGGTGATGACATTAATTTGGGGAAATTTTCAGTCATACCATTTCAAACATTTCTTCCGTTCCTTTCTCTTTCTTCCCCTCTTTATATTCCCATTATGTGTGTGTTATACCTTTTATCATTGTCCCACAGTCCTTGGATTTGTTGTTGTTGTTCTATATGTTTTTAGATTTTCAAGGATTTTGTTGATATATCCTTTAGTTCAGAGATTCTTTGCTCAGCGGGGTCCAGTCTACTAATAAATCCAACAAAGGAATTTTTTATTTACCTCTAGTATTTCTTTTTGGTTTCCTCTTGGGATTTTTATCTCTGCTTACATTTTCCCATCTATTCTTGCATGCTGTCTCCTTTCTCCTTTAGAACCCTTATCATATTAATTATATTTGTTTTAAACTGTGGTTTGTTTTTTTGTTTGTTTTGTTAACCCTTTAGTATGCCTTATACTTTTTTTTTTTCTTGATAGCAGAACATGATGTACCTGGTAAAAGAAACTGCTATAAATAGGCTTTTAGTAATGTGGTATAAAGGTGTGCAGGTAGAGGAAACATTCTATAGTCCTATGATTAGGTTTATGTCTTTTAGTGATCCTGTATCTCTGGACTATTACCTTAATAAAAGTTGCCTTTTTCACCCCCTCTCCACTTACGTGTGAAGTGGCTTGTTAGAGTATGCTGAGTTGGATATTTCCTTTCCTGAGATCACTAGGTTCCGATAATGCCCCAGAATAGTAAGCTATGGCTAACTAGTTTCTCAAGAGGGCAAGCCTTGTTAAGAACAGAATACTTTGGAATTCTTCAACATGGTTCCTTTTTTCCTGTCCTCTACTAGAAGCTTGAGGGGCTTTTTCTCTAATACTTGCTATAAGAGCAATGTTGAACTCCTGGAGATAAATCATACAATATGATAGGGGTCCCCTTGTTACTGGATCCTCCTAAGATTTTTAACTCTAGAGCTCACCATACTGGATTTCTCACAATTCACCAATTACAGTTGAGGCTTTCCCATCCCAGCACTGCTTCCCACATCAATTTCTGCTCATTTGTCTCTCCTCTGGTGAGCCACATCTCCCTCTAAATGCCTTCTGTCTCTTCAAACTTGAGGTTAGTGATTTTCCCTGCAAATCTCTCTTCTCTCTTACAGATCCAAGAAGAGTTGCTGATTTTTCCATCTATTCAGTATATTTACTCTCTGTTAGGGCAGAGTGGAAACCTTTAAGCCCCTTACATGCAAAATCAGAAATCATAATTCTGATCCTTTCACTTTTAGTCAGATGTTTGCATCTTCTTGTCTTAAGTAATTGTGGCTTTGTCCTAAGATCACAGTTCCCATTACAGTTTGCTCAAATGCAAATTGTAAAATAACCCATATACAGCATGGGAGATGGCACTGTTGTCATATTTTATTTTCATTCTATTGAAAAACAATCTACCATGTTCTGACCCTCATGTCTTGCTTCACCAATATTTATCTTTCCTCATTTCTTTTAACTTCTGAGAATCTTAAAGATATTATCAATTTTGACTCATTCTCCTCTCTGTCCAAAGTAGCTTTGCACAATTTTGTCTGGAAAAAAAAATAAAAACAAAAAACCACTAGGTGAATGTAAAAAAACTGTACTCAGCCAGACCAAGCCATATGGGAATATATAAAACATACCTATGCACACCACAAACATCTGCCTACTACCTGGATTCAACACATATTATGAGACACACCTTTCCAAGTCTGGCTTATAACTTTCCATCCAGTTTTGTATACTGCTCCATCTACCAAATTTTATAATAATTCATAAGGTGTAGCCATTTCAATGTCCACCTCTATAAGCAGACTGCAGATATTTTTCAAGGTAAAGTGGCATATTTATTGTAGCATTTATGTATTTTTTAAATGTGTTTTATTGATTGATTGATAGATAGATAGATAAGATATATCTATATCTACTTGTGCTACTATTTTCTCCTCTTCATGTATCATTGGCACAGTTCTGCAGTATCATACTCATCATTTTATCCCCAAACTGTGTGTTTTTTATTGTGTGATTTGTATAGTACGCTGATTGTTAAGAATACATAATGCCACATAATACCATATCTCAGCTGGCAAAATTTTCTGGTGATGGAGGTACTGTGAAGAAAAGTTATATTGTTACATGCATCTTTCAGCTTTAGTCAATTATCTTTTGTGTTCCCAGAGGTTATATTTTGGTTTCTCTGTACTTTCAAATTTCATACAGGAAAGTAAATAATTCAGAGACAGTAAACTTTAGGGGTAGTGAAAACAAGAAAGCATACCAGATATTTGAGTTTAGATTACATTATAAACAAATAACTATGGATTGGCTATCGAAATGATTCATGAGGATAAGTAGGAAAATCCTTAGTTTTCTGGCTTGACAAATGATGCTATAATTAATCAATATATAAAATGTAAGAGGACAAATTCCTTTTTCATTTTTTTAAGTATAACTTTGTTGAGTTTGAGGAACATGTGGATCAGCTTGAAGGAGATTGAGAAAAGAGCTAAATGGAAGTTTGGTCTCTTGCAGCTTGATTATTGATTTTATTATTGGAAATGTATAAACAGTGAGGGAAAGACACCAGAATGAAGGAGAAATTTGAAGCATCTGGAGGACGTAAATCTACAAAGGAGGAAATTCTTTTGACAGTCAGAAGAGAGGAGAATCCAGAAGAATGACTGACTGTATTTGGTAGCATCAGATAAGCATACTCCACCTGGATGTGGGGCAATGAAGTTGCAGGCACAATTGCACATGGCAGAGGAAGAACCCATAGCAGTTCCTGCCTGATACATTCTCTTTTTCTAAATTTGACTACTTATGGTTGATCACAATTCCAGAAGCAATTGTCTGTTATTCTCTTCATTGAACTCAAAGCAAAGAAAACATCATGGAGCTCCTGCTTATTTCCTAGTCAAAACCTGTGTATATCAGTCAAGCAGCACTTACACTGATAAATGCTTCATGCTTGTATATATACACATATACATAAGTATGTATAGATATACATATACAAGTCCATCCACTGCCTTATAATTCCTGAATCAGTCAACAAGAGTGAGGGAAAAAAACTTGTTCAAATAAAAACTGACCTTAAAAAGATAAAAAACATAAAAATTGAACTTGAAGAGTAATTTTATATGACCAACCATTTCTTTCAATTATTTTTAAAATTTTTCTATTTTTTATAATATAAAAAAATACACAACTTCTTAAAGAATCAATATATGCAGTACTGCCTCATGGCCATTATTTCATTCTTAAATCTATAATTTCTATTTCTGTAATATGAAATAACAACTAACTTATTTAGGAGAGAAATGAAATTTTCTTATATAAATTTATTTATTAAAGAGCAGCATTACATTACCAATGTAGACATTTATTCATGGACTAGAACATAGTTCTTTTGATGGGGAATATTTTTGTAGTCTTAGTTGTACTGTGAAAATAATTGTTTTAGTCAAGATAGAAGATACCTAATTTTTAGCTCAACTAGTATAAAATTTAAAGTAAAACTCTTTAAATCTAGAAAGTCATCATTTACTAAAGGAAAAAACTTATAAATATCTATCATGGGTTTATTTCTTTAGGCAATAGATATAAATAACTAATTTAATATAACAAATGCTGCTGGCACTTATAAATAGGGTTACTATTTCCTGATCAGAAAAAATTACATAAGAATCTGTTTGTAATATCTTAGCTAGCCCAAGACAGAATTGCCCTTCTAAGAAAATTTGCATTGCCCATTCTTGACATAATTATAAAACTCTGCCATATGTTTCTTACATATGCCAAGCATTTGTGAGAAGCAGATAATGCAACTTGCTAGACAATGATGAAGGGATAAAAAGATGTCTTAGGCTCCTGAACAAGCATGCCAAGGAACAAGTGATTTTATTATAAAAAAGTACTCTAGTTGAAATTCTTGATTAAAGATACTGAGTGACTATGAAAGACAAAATTATATAGCTGGGTGCATGTGATAAATATAATTAAGGCCTGGATTCCACTAAGGAAAAAAAAAAGTACAAAATAATTGTGAGTTAGGTTTATTTGAGTCACTGCTTTTCCCACTTCACTACCTATTTGTTCCGAAATGAAATCAGATGAGAGAAGTAAAATCTAAACTGATGAAAAATGCTTTCATGCTTTTATACACTACAAAATCATAACTTTCTATCAAGCTTGTGCGTAGGTAGTGACACTCTTTCTTAGCAGGAATCTGCCGCTTGAATACAAAGATAAGAAGCACCATGCTGTGACCTGACAAAAAGAGAACAAAAACAACACAGGAAAAAGGATGAAGAAACAGATTTATATGTTAATTATTTTAGTCACTAAATAGATCTGAACAATACATATTTTACACCATCATGCCCAGTTGATTTTGATGTGAGAAGTTAAACATTATATAGTTTGAAGATTCCAATATTAATGGAGACCTGGAAAGTATTTTTACCAAAATTCATGACCTATATACTTATAATTACAAAAAAAGTAAAAATAGATTATATATATATATGTGCATACACACACACACACACACACACATATACATACAATATGCTTTTAAACTAACAAATGACATGATAGGAACATCATTTAATAATTATCAATCAGGAAAATGTTGAACTATTATTACATCTTGAGTTTTTATAGCTCTGTTCATCTGTATATAAACAATATAGACCTTCAAATATTTTATATGTATGCATATATATATACATGTACATATATGTGGCATACAGTGTGGCAATTTTAAAGGGTTAGATATAATTGGAATATCTAAAGAGAATATATTTAATTATTCATTTTCCCTAGTAATTTAAACAGTAACTGGTATTTATTCAGTACCTACAAATTTATTACCATTATTGTGGAATACAGGAAAGTTTAAGATATATTCCCACCTACAATTTTTACAATATACTTATGTAGACATAACTAATGTACATAAAATAGTTGAAGAAAAATGACATTATATACTGATTTAGGCAACTAGAGAGGAGTTGAATATATTAAAAATATGCTATACATATGGAATTCACGTTTAAAAAAAATAGAATGGTGTGGGGTATATTAGTAACAACTTCAAGAGATTCTAGAGCGAGGGCCATGTCCTAAATAATGTTTAGAACAACAGCAGGGTAAAAATAAAATCTAGTAGAGTCAATAATATAATTTTAATTTATACACTAATTTATATACTTTATCAGAAGTATATTTAAATGTGTTTTTATTTAAAGATGCTTTATTTGAGAGGTGCCTGGGTGGCTTAGTCTGTTTAGTGTCCAACTCTTAGTATAGGCTCGAGTCATGATCTCAGGGTCACAAGATTGACCCCCCATATTGGACTCCACACTGGGCTTGGAGCCTGCTCAGGATTCTCCCTCTCTCTCTCTCTCTCTCTCTCTTTCTCTCTCCTCTCCTCCTTTCTCTCTCTCTCTCTCCCCCCTCCTCCCTTATTTTCCCCTTTGCCCCCACACTCTCTCTCTCTCTCAAAAAATAGACCATTTATTTGATATATATTGTTGATTCACTAGCATTTAACTTTTTCTGTTACATAAATGCTTCCAAGAGCTCAGTGTAAAAGCACAAAGAAATGTCTCTAATTCAACAAAAAAGTACAATAATATATTATCATTTTGCAATGTTAGTTAAATTATATTAAGAAAAAGTGAAAATCACCCTCCACATTCATGGAAAATAAGGATGAAGGTTTGATAAGCAGATCAGGAGAAACATTCCATAAAAGGGATTGAATGAAAAGAGGAAAAAGGTAGGAAGTGGACAAAACGTATGGTATGGATTAATACACAGAAACTGGATAAACCAGAGATAATTCCTATTGCAAGAAATGCCATATTTAGAAAGTACATATAACACAGCAAAGCTGAAATTTAATGGCTAGATTTGCTGATACATATATGTACAGCGTTTCATTTTGTGGGTTTATAAAAATCAATTTTTTTGCATAACAGGAAAATTAGTATAAAGTCTTCTCAATGCTTTATTAAAGTATATAAACTCCTTTCAGGTAGAAAAATCAGTTATTATATATACATTTTGTTAAGATTTTATTTTTTCTGTGTTTTTTTAAAGAATCTTGGTTCACTAAAAAGGACAAGACCAACCCAAGGATATTAGCACAAGTTAAACCCCTTTATTCTTCAAATGAGGGAAATAAGACCCAGAGGATTAAGAGATTTTTCTATTCACAATCTAGCTAATGACAGAAAATTTAGAATTTTAGTGCAGACCTAATTTTGTCCTGGGATCTCTATAGCCCTATCAAAGCCTTCTTGCTTAGATCATAAGCAGTACCTACCACCTAAGTGTCTTACTTCACAATCAGTGAAATTTCAAATCCTTATTACTCATAATTGTTTACACATTTTAAATGTGTGTTTCCTTTATTTGCAACTAGGAGATGTAAACATATTTTGTAGACTTGCTGCTTCTTACATTTTTCTAAATAGGTATTTTGTTTTTTATTGAATGTTGGTTTCATTCCAATACTTATTTCTAAGATAATAAAATATTATCTTCATCTCCAAATACATAATGTGTTTCTCATATTAAAGGAAACCATATATTGGTCTAAAATTAAACATTTTACATAATTATACATGAAAAAGTTAGACAAAATGAGTTGAAAAATAGGTGCAATAAATACTAAGTGTGCATATTTTAGATATAGAAGTTTTATCAAATGATTGATAAATTGTTAAAAGAAAGCACCGCCTTTGGTCCAGGGCCTGATCCTGGGGACCTGGGATCGAGTCCTGTGTCAGGCTCCCTGCGTGGAGCCTGCTTCTCCCTCTGCCTGTGTCTCTGCCTCTCTGTCTCTCTGTCTCTTTGTGTGTCTCTCTCATGAATAAATAAATAAAATCTTGTAAATAAAAATAAAAAAATAAAATCTCCTACTATGTCCTGCAAATGTGGTTTGACATCTGTTTAGTATATGGAGACATTTGACCTGATATAATATTATGTTTTGCATATGAGAACTTAGCAGAAACAGAACACCTCAATGTGAATGATTAATTATTGCTTTTGACCCAGTTTTAAAATTTTTGGATGTATTATAGATGTGTGGTCTCTCATTTCTTTAGTATATAGACATATTTTGAAAGGTTATATTTTTCTTGTCCTTTGAAGCTTCTGTTGAAGCCAAGACACCTAAAAGTTTGCAGTGGATTATTGCTGAATGATCCAGGTTTAAAATCTGTTAGAATGTTCTAAAACTGTAAAATCTTAGGATGTTCTTCATCTGTTTTCAATCACCTCTTTGAGACGTTGACATGCTTGTCACAATGTTCCATTATTCTTGGCCTCTGGTGCCTCAACTGAAACCAAGATGAAATCTATCCTATTTTAACAAAATTTTATATATTTTCAATGGTAGATCCTCATATCCAAGGAGTGATATAGAAAAATATATATGTAGACATAAACATTTATAGGCTGAACAGTCTAGGGGAGTATATGTTCTGGAAGAGCAGTTATTATCCAAATTGAGCAGATATACACTGTCACCTCTGAGCCAGGATGGCCAGCAGATTGAATCATATGTTTTATGGAGAAATACAATATCTACCCACATCAAGAGCATGACTGAGACAAAACCACGGGTTCCATGCCTGTCATCTTTGCTTCCATCTGTCAATATACAAGATACCACCCCTTTCCCCCAAGACTATATCCCATTTTTTTACTACAATGAGTTATACTTAGTTGTCACTATCTAAGCCTTCAGCCTTCTTTCTCCACCAAGTCTTCCAATGTGAAGCATCATAACTGTAGAATTCTCTGTATTTTCAACTTTATTAGCTTTCAGTAATAATTGCATTGACTAAACTCAGATTCTGTCTCTCTGTGGAATATATGACTCTACTACAAAATTCTCTTGGACAATCATTTATTATCTGCTTCACTGTCATCTAAGGATCCAGATGTGGACATTGATATTTTCTTCTTTGAGACTATTTTTTTTCTCTTGAAATATTCTTTATTTTTCATTCTCTTTTACTCTCATTTTTCCTTGAACTCTTTGACACCTGGTTCTTCCAGATGCCATTGGTACCACCCTGAGTATACATGTCCACATAGACAATCCAGAAAACAATCAAATTCTTGGTTTGATGATTTTAATTTTTTTATGTCCAGTGACCTTCCAGAATCTCATTCAGCAATCCACTTCCGCAATTTCTGTTTGAACCTTGCCGTTTCATACAATACAAGTATTCTATCTCTACATATCACTAATAATAAGTGATACCCATCTGTGAGCACAGCCTCATTTATTATTCATCTTCTTTTCAAAAACTCTTGGTCAGGAACTGAGACCTCTATAAATTTCCCCCCAACTACCTCTTTTCCTTACTTTATTATTATCCAGCTTGGGTTCCATGGTCCATGATTTCAAGGACATTCTCACAAATATTCTAAACTTTCTTGTTCTTCTGTTATTCTTCTTAAGCCTATCAAGCAAAACAACAACCTTCAGTAACCTAGACTATCATAATGTAGCATGCCTTACCCCAGCAGCTGAGCAGTACTAGGTAATTTCACACATGAGGTCATTTGAGCCTCCTAAAATGCATTATCATCCTTCACAAGCCAGCCCTTGGGACTGCCCATCTATCTTTCCATAAAATGTTTTAATCTTCTTCCCTTTCTTCAAATTTTGATAATAATACATATCCTTAATTTAATAGATGTCTTTGCTATCTACTTGTCAAAGAAAATGGAGATCATAAGTTTAGGCTACAAATATATAACATTTTATATATACGTACTTTTTAGAGAGGCAGGAGCAGAGGGAGATGAAGAGAGAGAAACTTAAACAGGCTCCACACCCAGTGCAGAGCCCAAGCCCGAGATCATGACCTGAGTTGAAATCAAGAGCCAGATGCTTAACCAACTGAGCTACCCAGGCATCCCTAGGCCACAAATATTTTAATACTACAAAATTAAATATATTCACATCTGCACTCTCATCTTCCCTAAGGTTAATTCCTTTATCTGCATATTGGAGTCCACAGTTTTTTTTATCCCTTCAATAAAATTCTATTTCTGACTTTCATTGATCTTGTATATCCAAGTATTTATTTATTTTTTTTTTTTTTCAAGTATTTAATTCTCAACTAAAAATTCACCATTGTTTTTTCTTAATTTACTTTGTTTTAATTAAAAAGGTACATGTATTGGATGGCAGTGTTCCTTTTCTCCTATGGCATGGAGAAAACTTAGTGATTCAAATTCATATATTGAAAGCACCTTGATCTCTAAAGAACCATTTAAGTATAGCCAGTCACTTGTTTTCAACTGAGTGGTGATACGAAGAGATAGACTCTTTTTATTTTGTTTTTCCAAATAAGCAAGAATGATATTTTATTCCTTGGAAGCATATTTGTAAAAATGTATCAATAAGATTAAAAGATTCAGGACACATTTATTTATATGCAGCACAAACATTGAAGATCAAAACATCTGCTAAAATGTAATGCACCTTTAAACAGATATCTGAGATCATAAAAGTGACTGACTCCACTGTGCAGGGCATTCTTTGTGTTATTTTTAATCATTGACATTATCATTGATCTCTTACAGTGTTATAACAACTAGTATTATTTTCACTAATACAGAACATGTTACCTTAAAGTTGTATTATAGTTCTATGTACAAAACATGATATAAAAAGTAAAAAAAATAATAAATATATTTTAGATACATTTACATATGTAAATATTTAAATATGTAATATACTTATAATAATTCAGAAAAAATGTTATTACAAGATAAACATGTTTGCTTCCTTTCCTTTAAAGATACATGTTTATGAAATATAAATTATTCTAAGTACAAAAAAAGGAGAATTTAATGGACAACTTTTTATTCATTTTGTAAAATGTGATATTCTTAATTAATTTTGACTTCCATAATCTAATGTCCTTCTATGTTTCCTCTTTATATCTATTAACACTGTTACTGCATGAGGTGAAAAAAAACATTTACTGGAATATAATTACACTAATTCTCATTCAGCACAATCTAGTCTGTTTTATAAATATTTCAAACATTATGGTAAGCAATTTCTAATAGCACAGCGAAAAAACAAAACTTAGCCTTCATAATTTAGTTTCCACATGACTTGCATTGTATTAAACATTTTTATGCCTTCTCCACCTTTATTGGTAATAATTGAGAATAAAACAATTATACATATTTAAAATATGTAGTGTGAAGATTTAATATACAGTATGCAATAATTACCACAATCAAGTTAATTAACACATGTATCACCTCAGATACTTAATTGTGTGTGTGTGTGTGTGTGTTGAGAACATTTAAGATCTACTCTCAAAATTTCAGTTATGCAATACCATGTTATTAACCATAGTCATAAGGTTCTATATTAGCTCCTCAGAACTTACTCAGTTTATAACTTAAAAATTTTCCCCTTTGACTTATACCAGTGCATTTCCCCCACCCCCAGCTCATGGCAGCCACAACTTTATTGTTTCTGTGATTTTTTTTTTAGGCTTTCTTTATAGGTTCCACAGATAAATGATACCATATAGTATTTGTCTTTATCTGGCAAATTATTTCAAATAGACTAATACTCTCCAAGTTCCCCTGTGTTTTCAAAAATGAAACAATTTTCTACCCTTTTTGTTTTTCGGCCTGAATGGTGTTCCATTATATATATGATATATATAAATATGGTACTAACTTAATTCCTCCTAATATTTAAAATGATTTCAATTGTCAAAATCCTGATGGACCCCTGGGTTTTACTTTTGTAGTTACCGTACAGAAAATTTCAGAAGTGTAAGAATACTTTCCATAATCAGGACTTTTCCTTAATAGAGTAATAATTTGTAGTAATTATACATGAAAAAATTAATGTACTTTTGTGATATGTTATGTTGAGGGAGAAGAAAATATAATTGTCATGGATTCTTATCTAAATATTGTACAATATAATGTGGTCAAATTTATCTTTTATTGATTTTCTAAGATATTGAAAATGTTTTGTATGTTTTTTATCAAATACACTCAATAGGAAAAAATAACCAGAAAAACAATAAATATATGTATGTATAAATATATATATATATATTTATAACATTTTCTTTATTCATTCATCAGTAGATGCTTAGATTCCATATCTTGGCTATTTTAAATAATGCTGCAATCAACATAGGAGTGTATTTATCCTTGAGATACTGATTTTATTTCTTTTAGATACATACCTAGAAATGAGATTGCTGGATCATATAGTAATTCTATTATTAATTTTTTGAAGAAGCTTCATACAGTTTTTTATAGTAATCGTACCAATTTAGAATTCCTAGCAACAGTGTACAAAGGGTTTGCTTTTCTCCACATCCTCAACCAACACTTGTTTATCTCTTGTCTTTTTGACTCAGGACCCAGGGATAGGGTTCAGAGGAGAGACTGCAAAGCCCTGGGGATGGTTGGTCAAAACTCTGACTCAGAACCCAGGGGGCAGAGCAGAGTGCAGCAATACAACCCTGGTGATGACAGATCAAATCTCCACTTAGCCACCAAAGAGGGCTGCGGCAGCATAATAACAGCATGACCCAGTTGATGGCAAATCAAGCTTAGCACTTGGTGGGTGGGGCACAGTGCAGAGGAGCTCAGAACCGCTAGATGGCACACTCTGTGGTGCCCCAGTTCAGAGAGTGAGACACAGGCCTAGGCAAGTCTCACCAAGACTGGTCAGGGACTCCAGGCAGCTGTGTCAGCTGTGATCAGTCTTGGTGAAGACTGCCCCTAAAGATTGTGGGATCCTCCGTAGGAAAGGCTACAGATTTCCATAGTAGTGATGAGGATTGCTAAAGTCCTCCTGGTTTGATTTTTGTTGTTTTCTTGTTTTTTGCTGGAATGGATACCCTCTGCAGGAGCTCCCCCTGGGCAACAGCAGCTCTAGGGGATGGAATGGCATGGCGCAGGTAACATGCTTTTCTATGCTTTTCTATGTGATAGTTGGATTTTGTGCTCCAGAGAGCTTCTGCTGCTTTGTTGTATTCCAGAGCTTTTGAATATCTATTTTCTTTGATTTATAGTTGTTGTTTCTTGTGGTGTAGATGAGTGTTAGGACTTCCAGCCTGCCATCTTGTTGATGTCACTTTCTGCATTATAAATTTTAGGGCACTATAATGTTATGTGAGTCTCCTGATTATGAAGAAGTACACTAGAATATATACAGTGTGAATTTTGAATAGACCAGACATGAATCAGTGTGAAAATTGGCATTCCTAAAGAACCTCTTGAATACAGAGAAGAGGAGGTATCATTAAATCATCTAACTTATCCTAAATTAGTTTGCTCTTATGAGTTCATATTTAAGTATTAGCTAAACTAAAGATTATTAATACAACAAAACACCTATATCACAATATAATTGAAATGATACCACATGTATGCAGTTTATTATTTGTTTGTTTCCATACTCTCCTATGCTCTGGAAGCCTGAACCTTTGGACAGGAACAGATGGTGCCATTCTCTCATTTGCTCCTGATTGGGCTCAGAAATTGGAAACAACAATGGAAGACTCAGGGGGAATCCCAATTGTCTTCCTTTATCCTTGATGCTGGAATACGGGTTCAGGGTCTCTGGTGGTTGTGTTCCATTCTACCTGAAGTACCTCATCTGGATAGTTTCCCTCATAGTCCTGTTGCACTTTTCAATCTAGGCTTGAAAAAGACTTTCTCTATTGATAGTTTTTAAGTACCTCAATATCTTTTAATTCCCATTCACATCTGCAAGTTATCCCCTCATTAAAGCTATATGGGCATTCTATTTGATAAAAATAATAATAGCATTCATATCAATATCTTGTCGATCAAAGACTACATCTGGTTCTTCAGTTACTTTCCATCAGGTGTTATTTTAGTAATAAAAATGATTGGGGTAATCAAGTCAATAAAGTAAATAAATAAAAGCTGCATGCATCATTTAGCTTTTGAAGAGTAAAAATTTCCTTGCTTTATTTTTTTTTTTTAATTTCCTTGCTTTATATCTCAAGGAAGTGACTTGGATTTGACTTTCCACCTAAAATATGCTCTTTTTCATTCAATAAGGGTCATATATTGATAATTTGAACCTAAAAACCCAAATAATAGATACTATTTTTAAAAAATAATTTACTCAATCTTTAATTTGTATCCTCAAGTAATAGGGAGTTCTTACTCAAAAAAAGTGAATTTGGGACCATAACAATGGCTAATTTTGATACATTTTGAACACTACAAAAGTTAGGGAGAATATCTGTTTGATTCCTTTCTGTGTCCCAGCACCAGCATTAATCTTAGTAGGTGCTTACTAAATGTTCTAAATATGTGTTGGTTAAGTTAGTAAATATATGAAAAGTTGGAACCATATAGCATTTCACAATAGAGGGCTTTCATATGCTTAATTGAGCTCTTTAGCTTGTTACAACTCTATAGATAACATTTTATCATCAATTTCTCAAATAAAGAAAGAAGGATGGATATTTTAAAACCATTTCTAAAATCTCATAGCTGGGGCACTTGGGTGGCTCAGTGGTTGAGCGTGTGCCTTTGGCTCAGGTCATGATCCTGGGGTCCTGGGATTGAGTCCCTCTGACTATGTCTCTGCCTCTTTCTGTGTGTCTCTCATGAATAATAAATAAAATCTTTTAAAAATATATAAAAAATTAAATCTCATACCTAGTTATGTGTTGGAGCCATGAATCCATTCACCTTTATTCAATGACCTGTTTCAGTGATAATGTACTACTTAAAATATGTGTCCATTTAATGCAGTTTTCCAATGTTATTTAGTATTTGTGAATATATGTTCATTGATATATGTTCATCGAAGCCACTATTACTAAATATTATGTGTAATGTGCTCAACTGTCTACTTATATCATTGCTTTTCAGTTCTTAAGACAACTCTATTACTTTTATCATCATCATTGTATTATTATTTTACACAAGAGAAAACTGAGGCAGGGGATGTGAAGCTCTAGTACTATACTCAGCAAAAGCCATGTGGATATTAAAACATACTAGTGCACTTTAAGAAAATACTTTATTTTCCATCAGCAATAGTGAAAAATAAAACTTTAGCTAAAAAACAAAAGATTAGAGAGCAATTAGATAATATCCAACCTATTTATATCCATAATAATAAATAATCATTGTGACAAAATTTTCAATTGCATTGATATTATGTAAAATCAAGAATTAAAATATGTAAAAATATTTTTCATGTAGACATAAAAAGTCAATGATGTGTGGGTTCTTGAGGTTTGACTCAGATGACACAAAAATAGCTATCAACTCAATATCTGTTTAAAATACCAGTGTTCAGAATTAGTGAAAACCTGTTTGCACATTATGGGGTAGTATATTTTAATATCATTCATTGGAATATATATTTTTATTTTTTTCTATCAAAATAATTCCATCTTTATATATACTTTGAAGTCATTCCATCAGACATAGTCTTCTCTATTGGTGCTCTTGGAATTAATCTTGTGTGAAGCAGCAGCTTCACTTTTGGCAAATTCTTATAGGGTTTTCTTTTGAAATTGGATTTTGTAAATTTCCTTTCCTAAAAAAAAAAAATAAATGCAAACAAAATTGGATTCAGTATATAGGCATAACATTATACCTCTGTCTCAATATAGAAATCACAAGTATCTGGCTAAGTGAGATGTTCAGGAATATATTGATATTGAACACCAATATCTGAAAACACCCTAAAAAATAATTATAACATGCTTTTAGTGTTGAGGCAGAAACTATTTTTGTAAAGGTTTTGGTTATGTCTTCCATTTTGCTATCAATATTTATATATTGTTTTCTGCTTGAATTCCTTCTTTATTTCTTAGTATTTGGAGCCATCTATTTTTCACTTGTTATTGTCCAAGTAGGGAAACTTACTTGATTCAATTTATATGAGATAAAGATGAAACACACTCATAATAGTAAATGGAATCATAAGAATAACATTTTACTTACCATAGCTAAATAGACATTTGAAAATAGCAATCAAAAACTTGAAAAAAATCCATAGTGAGGAATCAGAATTTCTGAGTTAAGCATCTGATAATAGTTGAAAGTCATTTGCATATCTTAGCAATCACTCTGCAATAAAATTATGGTTCAGTGCAACATTAGTTCCTGCTTTTATTCATAGCTTCGTTCTTATACAGAGAGTCTTAAAATACTTGATTTTATGTAAATGGCATAAAACCAAAAAATTATATATAAGAAATGTGTGTGTTGTACATGCATGTATATCTCTTGGTCTTTGCAAAGTTCAAATCAAAATTCAGAATTGAAGTGGTAGTTACTTTCTTCCACTTTTACCTTTAAATGTCCTGTTTTAATAAAGGTCAATAAGAAAATTATAACAGGAATGGAATTGACATAAAACAGGCTCAGTATTGACTGCATAATATATATTGCTATTCTTAGGCTGGATTTCAAGATTGAGAAATAATAAGAAACAGGACACAAAAAAACTGATCCCACTTTTATATAAAAGCTGCTTTCCAAAAAAGGGGATGACCTGATATTGAGATATTGAATATTTCATAGGACAGCATGCCTTTCTATTTAAAATGTTTAGTGGAGGGCAGCCCCAGTGGCTCAGCGGTTTAGCACTGCCTTCAGCCCAGGGCGTGATCCTGGAGACCCAGGGTGGAGTCCCACATCAGGCTCCCTCCGTGGAGCCTGCTCTCCCTCTGCCTGTGTCTCTGCCTCTCTCTCTCTCTCCTCTCTGTGTATTCTCATAAATAAATAAAAATAAAATCTTTAAAAATAAATAAATAAAATAAAATGTTTAGTGGAAGTTAAGGGATTGAGCAATATGTTATTTGATATGCACATATATAAGTTGAATCATTTGAGACTGCTAATATTTAATCACTTTTAACTTATATAAACAGTGATTCAACCTAATACTATAAATACTGATAGTTCATATATCACACAAATGTGAGCATTTGCTTTACTGCATAGTATATGTTATGATTTAAAAAAATAACAGCTGATGATATTTATATTTACTTTATATAACCACACCCATGATGAATTTCTGATTGCTAAGGAGCAGGGGGCATATAATTTAATCAAAGTCATTGATTATTAAAATATCATAAATATATGTGCATACATAATTTGAGTACATTACCTTAGTGCCCCCTGATTGCAAATTAAACCTTCAGTATTTTTTTAAAGTTAGAGACCCAATGTTAATTTCAACAAATTTACATTTATAATAAGTGAAATATTGGGGGGAAAACCTACTCCTATGTGCAAAATTACATATATATGTAAAATATATTTGTGTTTACAAATAATATATGTATATGAAATTCTTAATTTCTTGTGCTAGTAACTTTGCCACTGTTAATGAAAAAATACCAAAAGATATCTTCTTTTGAATTTGGGAATCTCTTTACCTTATTGTAGACTTCTGATAATTGTTAGAGAGTTTTTTGTAAACAAAATACATTGTATTTTGCATACAAAATACATTTTGTAAACATAGATACATTGATTGATGTATCTATGTAAAGGAGGGGTATATGAATGAAGGGAAGGTGCAGGTTTAAAGGAAGTTACCTTTCTGCATCATTGTTTCAAGGGTGGACATTTGATTCAGATAGAAGTAGATTTATTTCCAGTTTCTATCACTTCAAAGTAAGTTTATTTTTAGCAGATTTTATTTCAATTTTCAATTTCCTTATCTGTGAAATGGTAAAATTAATTGAGCTAACTCAAGAAGTAAATGAACCAATTCATAAGAAAGCACTTGCCAAAAGACCTAACACATGCTAAGTCTTCCATAAAAAGAATCTGTCATTAGTTGTCATTATCATCACTCCCAGGGCTGGGTAAAATGTGCAAAATATAAGTATAGAGCTCCTTATTTAGAAAGCAGTGGGGAGGGGAAGAATTGCTAAAGGTACTAAAATATATCCTATTTCACTATGTTTTTGCTTTTTTCTGAAGATCACAAATTCATTCCACTTGAATGCCTATCCCTCGCCCCTCATAAGTTTGGTTTACATGCAATTTCAAAGTACTTTGACCCTGAATATGCCTCAAGGAAACTTTGATTCATACCCACTATTAACAGTACTGGTCTTTACATTCTTTGAAATCTAAATACCCACAAAAGGAGTCTGGTTTTTCCATTCTACATTTCAAGAACAGGTTGTTGGCTTCTACCTATTGGCTTTCTTTGATTAGCTCACCCACCATTTTTCCAATAACCTATGTACATGGGATAGAAAGGGAGGGAGAATCACAGGGTATTAATAACTGAGGAGCATTAGTGGCTATGCTGAGGCATTTTCCATTAACTGAAGGATGGACAAGTCAGCTATGGTGATTTAACAACATTCAAAATATGGGGAAAAAAGCCCTTTTATCCAAATAATTTAACTTGGCAGATAATCTTAAAATACTTAAAGATAGTATGAATTTTATACAGTCATCTTAACATTGAAAATATAAATGTTAACTTATTGAAAAAAATGTATCATCTAAAGCCAGGGGTTTTTCTTTTAAATCAGCTGATGGACAGTCCTATGCACTTTCTTTTACTTTTCTCTTTTTTAACATAAACTATACTTAAAATTCATCCTATGCAATTTTCTGTTTCCATCTCTTTAAAGTGCATCGAGCAATTACAAACACTTGTAAGCAATTTGTGTGCAGAATTATTTTATATGCTTTTCATTTCTTCCCAGTTTTTTTTTTTATAGTTGTCAACCCACAGTTACTTTGAAAGCATATTTCAAGCAACTCACCTTTATAGTGTTGTTTTCAAAGCATGCAACTTCGCTTTTATAGAAACAACTCTTTATTTTCACACTCCTATTTTCATAAGTTTAAGTAATATTTAAATAAATTATGTAAGTGAAAAAAACAAAAACAACTGGTATAAGCAGATTTGGGGATAAACACATCTGATACTTGGTACACATACTACCGAAACAAAGAGAACAGAAGTGTAGAAGACAGAAGTTATGTAAACCAAAAGCATTCAGAAAGCCATAGACTTCAGTAAATATGTTTAACAGAAAGACTAGTAAGCATTGTTTTATGTGGCAAATTGGTAAAATGGAGGTCATTTAAAATAATTTTTGTTATATTTTTATTCCTTAGCTCATTAAAGTTATGTTTTTCCAGTCTTACCAAATTTGTCTCCAAAGGGGAAGGGAAAGTGGAAACAAAGATTTTTTTTTTTTATTCACATCTACTAAATAGGTAGTTAAACACTTTTACCTTATTTAATTCACATAATAAGATGATTTACCCATAG
The DNA here is from genome assembly GCF_018345385.1 of Vulpes lagopus. Taxonomy (NCBI): domain Eukaryota; kingdom Metazoa; phylum Chordata; class Mammalia; order Carnivora; family Canidae; genus Vulpes; species Vulpes lagopus. The sequence goes on along the minus strand of NC_054843.1, from coordinate 23,113,507 downwards.
TTGAGATAATGACCTTGAAATTGATATTTTTAAAATAGGCTATATTACAGTTCTTAAGGATGGAACCCAGAAACAACACATATCATGAATCCTGGGTATTTGCAGTTTGGGAATAAAACAAGAAAGATAAATTTGTTAAAAATATTGTAGATCTATTATGGAAACTTTTCTGAAAAGGACACGGTAAATGAATAAAGATTACACGTAAAGAAAAGAACTAAGAAAAATTGCAGGTTGGATTTTCTTTTCTTATGACAAGAAATCAGCTTAGTGACTTTAAATTCAGATCATACAAATGTTTGACTTTCAGACAAACCCCCGAAGAAATGTTAGCAATAAACAGGATAAGAATAGGTAGGATATTGTCTAAAGATGCCTTCAACCTACTTATATTAATATTTATATTTTTAATATCTTAAAGACAAAACATTTTGCAAATATTTCAAGCTTTTGTCTTTAATAATGTTTGAGACTTTCCACCTCCATTATCTGGCGTCAATAATCCCTTTCTTCCCAACCATTCCTCTAGAAAGACTGTTAATTCAAGTTTCAAGAGCCTCAGTCTCAGGAAACAACTTTATTTTTATGTTAATTAAAGGGAAAAAATAAGAATTCTGTTATCTTCTGTCTGAATATTAGGAATATGGAACAAATAATTTCCTGTTTCCATGATGATTTTTTTCTTAAGAATGCATTACTAAAATGTATACTCCAACTAAAGAGCTAAAATTTTAGGCATTTGAATTTTCAGTGTTTCAATTCTCTATGTCTCTAAAACCTAGAAAAGTCTGGCACATGTTTGATGAATTTAGTAATAATACATTACTAGAATGTATATTTCAAGAGACCTGAAATTTTAGGTGTTTGAATTTTGGGTCTTTTAATTCTCCATGTTTCTAAAATGTAGAAAAATGTCTGGCACAAGTTTGATGTTAATTTGGGATTCATTGAATGCATAAATGAGTGCCACAGACAGTTTTCCCTGTCATTAACTGGTCTGTAGTAAAATTAGCAGTGGCTGTCTAGCATTCCCTAATGAGGACATTCCTGTGCCATGAATGAGGACACACAGAATGAATTGGCAAATACACATTTGTGTCAATCTCTGATCTTTAGTGAATTCTCCAGATCTGGAGATCCAGGCTCCAGTGTGTGAGCAAATTCAGAGATCTTGCTAAAAATCTCTAATTATCTTGTGGGAGGAGTACTACTGCCAGCATTAGAAAAGTACATTAACTACAGAAGTTAGTCACATTTTAAAAAATATTAATTTTATCATAATGTATGGAGAAGTTGAATCACTCTGTTGTACAACTGAAACTAATGTACCAACATAGTGTGTCAACTATACTCAAATAAATTAAAAATTAAAATATATATATAAATTTTGAAGTGTATTGATTTTTGTTATAACATGTTTTCTTTTTTTCATATTCAAATCCATAGCATGCCTGCATTTAATTTTCTTGTATTATGAAATAAGTTATATTTTATCAATATTTAATAACTTTGACAGATAAAATATTGGATAATAGTTGGTGATTCCAAGTGTTATATATCAATTTGTTATGTATTAATTTTTTGTGTATCACTCACTAGAGATGATCACTCCTAGAGATGTATATTACCTTCTAATAAAGTATAATTCTATCTTAATATATGATTTTAATATTGTTTTATTGTGACTTATAAATAATTCTCTAAGGGCCGCCTAGGTAGCTCTGTCAGTTAAGCGTTTGCCTTAGGCATAGGCCATGACCCCAGGGTCCTGGGATCAAGTCCTACATCAAGATCCCTGCTAAGCAGAGATCCTGCTTCTCCCTCTCCTTCTACTGTTGCCCTCATTTATTCTCCTTCTCTCTAATAAATAAATAAAATCTTTTAAAAAATAGGTCTTATTATGAGAGGGAGAAGGCATAGATGGGTTGGCAAACTTATTCTTCCTCAAAAGTAGTAAACTGTAGTCAAGCATCCTTCTAAATTAAATCTGAAATGATGTATTATTGTACTACACAACAGAATTTTATGGAATAATTTTTTTACATGACATTGGGCATCTAAAAATTAATTTATTTGGCCTATTACCTATTTTTACATTTTTAATTTAATGAAATTGTTTTTTATCTATCCCTCCTTCTCTATTTTTTCTCCTTATTGAATTAGTTTATCTTTTTTGTATTTTTTTCTTGAAAAAAACAATTCTTTTGATTAATTATCAGTGCTATATTTCTCTTCATTATCACTTATCCCTTTATTTTTATTTACTCTGGAGACTTTCTTTTTTTTGTTTGTTTTCTTATTTTTATTTTATTTTTTTACTTTTTTTACTTTCTTTTTTTTTTAAGATCATATTTATTCATTCATGAGAGACATAAAGAGAAAGAGAGGCAGAGACATAGGCAGAGAGAGAAGCAGGCTCCACGCAGAGACCAATGCAGGACTCAATTCTGGAACCCCAAGATCACGCCCTGAGCTGAAGGCAGATGCTTAACCCTGAGCCACCCATGTGTCCCAGGCTTACTTGATAATAGTCTGCTAATTAATAGACTTGTTTTAATTTAATTCAGTATACTTTTATTTGGGTTTTAATTTTCTTGGCCAAAATTTCTGTATTGCAATATATACTTTGTTCACACTAATTTTTTAAAAAATTGTAAACCTGTGATTTGGCTTTATGTAGTCATTAGTAACTGAGTAGAGTGAGGACTTTCTTGAGGATTTTTTTTCTATTTCTGTAATTTGGAAACATCCTTAGAAAATGGAGCTTGTCATATTTCTCCTTTGACTTTTTAAAAAGGTTTTTAGATGTGGGTTTGGTGGGTGTTTTAACTCCTAACCAATGATTACTACATTGGAACAATCTCATCAACACTTAAAAGTTAATTTGTCTTCTGTATGATTTATAGTTTTATTTAATTTTTCTATGCCACTAATCATACTGCATTTTTTTTTTTTCATATTATCCACTTTTGCCCACTTGGCTGCTCAGGGTTAAGAAAATTTTTTAAAAGGATTTTATTTATTAAAAAAAAGATTTTATTTATTTATTTATTCATGAGAGACACACAGAGAGAGAGAGGCAGAGACATAGGCAGCGGGAGAAACAGGCTCCATATAGGGAGCCCAATGTGGGACTCCATCCCAGAACTCCAGGATCACACCCTGAGCTGAAGGCAGGTGCTTAATTGCTGAGGCACTCAGATGTCCCAGGTTAAGGGATTTTTGAAACCTCTATTCCAGTGCATTGTTTTTGTTGTATTCATAAGACATTTAAAAGTATATGTTATATTTTCCTTTGATTTAAGTTTGTGATTGTTAGCTAGTCTTTTTGAATGACTCTATTTAATAACATTTTTCTTGATATCTGCGTTTTGTTGTAAACATATTGTTCCTTGGTTATTTTGATGTTATTATTGTTAGTCATTTGGTTTGCTTTGTTTTACTTATGTAGTACAATCTTCAGAAAATGCACATTGAGGGAGTGTTGTTTTTTTCCTTATCTTTTCTTTGTGGTTTTGTTTTGTATTTTGTTGTTTGTTTGTAACCCAACATGAAAATTCTGTTTTTAGCAATAGAGGTTTTAAACTAATTTACATTTACTTTCATAATTGATATTTGGTCTTTTGTTAACTTTGGTATATTTTTTTTCTTTTCTTTTATTGTTTTCTTTACACCATGCATATTCTATGAACTGCTGCTCCCCTGAGTGTTTTCTTAGTTTTGTTTTTAGGAAAAAGTGTATCATATTTTATTAGGTTTCTATACTTGACATAAATAATATTATCTGTATTTTTAAACATGTTAACTAAGAAACAAAAGTTTAAAAACCCTTGTGTTGCTAGGCTGTAAATTAAGTGATGAGACTAGAATCTTAAAATGGTTCTGATATTAATGCCCATATCATCTCTACCTCAAGGAAAAGAAAAAAAAATGCTTGTATATTTTACTAAGGCTAATAGTTCATACATTGAGCCACAAAATGATATTTGGAACTGCAATAGAACATAGGCTGAGATGAAACGGAATGAGCTCATCCCAGTAAAGTATATCTGTGTATTGCAGGGTCTCTGCATGTTAATTGGTGTAATATTTTAAAAGACATGGTCAGTAATTTTCATTTGATATAAGTGGCCATTTGGCAACACGATAGTGCTATAAGAAGCTGAGTAATGGGATCAAAAGGACACTTGCCTTAGCTGACTATTACTTCTTATTTAATATACATCGAAGAGACTATTAGTCAGGAAACCTTGTAAAGAGTCTATGGCACCATTTATAGCTATTGAAAATAATTTAACTAAATCGTGGTGGGATGATTAAAAGAAAGTGTTACACATAACAAAATACATGAACAAGGAGTTAGAATGATTTGGTGATGGCCCTAAAAAAGAATATTAAAAGCCATCTGAAAATGGTGAAGCACCTCATCTTTAAGATTGTTAAGGTCAACTTAATACATGGTCAGAGTTGGTAAGAGCATAATGGCCTTGATTTTATATTTATTTAGTTTAGGTGCATGCAAATGAAAATTATTAGGTTGAAAATATAAGAATTGTGGCTATGAGAATTATGTCCAGATCTGAAAATCACAAGCAAATACATATCCTCTTGTAGGTTACAGAAAGTAACTTCTTAAACTATGTAGGGGAAGTGTAACTTTACCTATCTTAGGTTGTCAGCTGGAACTTTTAACAGAAGGACAGAATAACGAGAGAAAAATCAGTTTTTTAACATATGCAACACGTACCACATAGAAGAAACCTAAACAAAGGTGATTCAAAGCAGTTGTTTAGAGCTAAGGCTTATATTGTATTTTCAACAAAGAACAATAAATTTGTAGAAAAATGACAAGATGAAAGGCAGCAGTTCTAGGCTTCCAAGGACAGCAGTCTGGGAAGGTAAATATAATGCTAGGAAACTAATGAAGTAGGGTTTGCAGATTCCTCTGTTGTCTTTTCTAGACTGATAAGAATTTGTCTCCAGTAAAAGGAGATACGATATCCTGCTTCTAGGCTAGAGATGGGGAGCTTGCTTTGGGTTTGCTGCTTCTTAATTGCCTTCAGCTCAAAATAACTTTCATGTAAAAGAGGCACATTTTAGGGTAACGTATTCAGGTATCCTTCAAATTCCTATTCACCTCAACCTCTTTAGGTAGGAATGCTAGTAATCAGAAGTAACATATAATGAAGGTGAGGCTACCATCACAGAAATCCATTTTAGATTTTGGGAAATTGTTAGAAATATTTATAAATAATTTCTATAACTATAAGGTATTAGTAAATCTAGTACTTGAGTATTGGAATATATTGGGCATTTTACCTCCTTTGAGTTTCTGAATCTATCAATGAGTACTGGACCTTCCAATCTTTGTGACTATGATGCAGTATTGTATTAGGGATTGCAAATACTGAGTCCTAACTATGGAACTTTTGGAACACAATTGGCATGATGCTGAGTGAGGCTTCTTCCACTTTGTGCTTGCACAGCATGTAACACAAATGACAACCAGTTAAAATTAAATTTCTGATGAATGGTAAGTTTTTAGTATGAATATGTGTCCACTGTTTCATGGAACATGGCTACTAAGAATTATTTTTTGTTTGTCTGAAATTCGAATTTAACTGGGCATCTTGTATTTTATCTAGTACTCTAGGCTTATGAGCCATACCTAAGTAGCTGACTAGTTGGTTAAAATGTTCAGTTTTGTTGCTTAGAATTCACAATCAAGGCTTTTGGAGAATATGGAACATTTTAGAAAAATAAGACCCCTCTAAAAAAAAAATCAAGCTATTGGTGTATGTCCATGACTTATGTTTACTCCTCAGTAAGTGCTAAAAGAGACAAATGCCAATGCTACTAAAGAGAAAAGCTTCAATTTAGGTGAACCTGTCTAAAGGAAGAATATATATATAATCTGTTGTGAGAAATGAAAACCTTTCTGCTTTTTTCCAGATATCCAACACTGTATTAGTGTCCATAATTTGAAACTACCAAAAGTAACTTCTCTGCCTCATGTTTTCACTGTGGTAAACCAAAACAGGAAGGTCAGAAATACCAGGATTTAGCTTGGCATCAATGGGAAATTAAAACAACAGCAATAAAAAGAATATAGGTAGCCTAATTCATTATTCTCTCCCAGAAAACTCCAATGGATGCTATGTTTGGCAAATATAATAGTATTCTTCTATATAGGAGTAGTTTATAAGATGGCAGGCAAGGAAAGTTTTACCTATTATTTTTCATTGGTCAGAATCAAATACCAAGACTAAAGCCACAGACTGAGGTCTGTACTCCTGTGGTCAAAAGGCAGAGTCCAAGAGTGGACTTTGCATTAAAATTTCATGGTTTAAACGATTTCTGCTGCTGGACATTAATAGACTTGATTCCTGCTCCCAGTTAAATCTTTGGACAGTAATATAAGATTTTGAGGAAATTGGAGACCTGGCATTAAGCTGGATGGGGATGTATGGTTATTCCTTTCAGGGCCTTTATAGTCACATAAACAATGAATGGGCAGTCTTCAGATTTCAGCCTTGAATTTATACCAGTGATCACTGGACCTGTAGCAGAGGACCTACACCAATGATCACGTATATTTCTGCATCTTGTAGCTTTTCTAAATTAGAATGTTTATTGCAATAGCCTTATTTTTCCATTCACTAGTATATTTTTTTTTTCACTAGTATATTTTTTTTTTCACTAGTATATTTTGTATGTGGAGTCATGTTTAAGTGATCAGATAGCTCAAAGGTTACAGAGAAACATCTGGACATTTTGAAGTTACATGTACCTCATGTTTATATTCTAGAATAAGATATGATAGTACATATAAGCATAGGCATAACAGCTTCTTCATTTGCAGAATTGACAAATGGGATAGTTCCATTGGATTAGAAATTCCTGGATGTATATAAATAAGTGAGGATTCTTGTCTATATATATCAGGGGCATATGTGAGCTCTGAGTTCTCAAGGGGTAGACTTGTAGCATAATTCATTGTTCAGGTGTATTTATGTGTTTGGTAACTTATTTTCCAATGGGATTCTAGTAACCAGAAAAGAGCAACCTCTTCAGTAGGATTTAATTTAGAAATAGAACTTGATTGCTTGATTTAGACTAGAACCATCAGGCTCTTTTCTTTGAAACTGGTAGAGAAGTGTCACTCTTATATGATCCCTAAAGCTGAAAATATATGACTTCCAAGTTCTCAGCCAGTATGTGCCCTGCCATATGGAGATAAGAGAGAGAAAGGGGGAGGTTAAGGGGAAGAAGGGAAAGAGCAAAAGACAAAGTGCCCTGGAAGAAATTCATGTGTCTACGGACCCTATAGACTATTGTTTTCAATCTAGATGTTGCAACACATATGTGGGCTGTAAAATTAATGCAATGAATGATGGCCAGGAGTTTGTTTTTTTTTTTTTTTAACCAAAGTAAAGTAGAACAGAATAATTAAAAACCATGAATCTGTATCATATAGAATAAAAAATATTTTATGATTCTTTATGTGTATACACATGTATGTAAGGTTTCCCAGAATTGTGATGTAAAATGTATTTCTTACTTTGAGTAGCTGTCAAAAAGTGTTTAATTCCAGTGATGAAAACATTTATAGTTCTTGTGACTAATTTTTTAATAGTGTAAACTACCCCTGAGTTCCCTCTATTATCTACCTTCCATTTTTACTTTGTTTAATTTAATATTATAAGCACCTAGTGCAATAGCTCTTTTAATCCTCCTAACATTTCTATGAGGGAGGTACGATTATTATCTTAATTATAGTGGTGAGAAAAATAAAGGCACACAGAGCTCACATAATTTTGCCTGAGTTCATTCAGCTGGTAAATGGCAGAGTCAGGGTCACACTGGTACTCCAGAAAACTCTTATTGGTCAAAGCAACAGAATAAAAAAAATATGTATTTTGTAAGAATATGTGGTGTATTATAGAAAGAAGAGAACTTTGCTGAAAGTAGAAAAGAAGTTATCCTATTAATTATGGTGTCTTAAAATGGAGGTCATCACTTCTTGTAGCTGAGATTCCTATCACCAGCTTGGGTCAGTTCCTTTTCTTATAGGAAAGTGCTGTGCTGTGATTACTGTTTATAAATTAGTGAGCAATCTTTGAATCCTTAAATTCTTCACATAGATCTTTAGAATAAAGTGCACACTATTTATGATAACATTAGTGTTTTTGAAGCCAAATATGTTTTTTTTGTTTCAAGATTATATTCATAGTATCTATCCAGAGACTAAAATATGATGTTTTTTGTAATTAAGAAAAATGCTATTTATATTGTAAAAATTAAACACCAAATTTACATATTATCTCTATGCCTTATGATCTAATTAGTTCATAAATACTTAAGGTTATTCATAATGAGACCTGTGGATGAACTAGGCTTCCAATTGAAGATTCAGGGAACATATATTGGTTCACAACCCTCCCAGGAGATTTCCTGGAGCAATCTGGACACTCCCCATCCCACTGCACCCCCCACTACATGCCCAATGAAAGGAGAGACGAAAGAGAAAGGCAGGACACTCCAGGTTGGTATGTGGCAGTTTTACTAAGGAATGGAACTTACACACAAGGCTTGGTCTTGGGTGGCAGCAACATGAATAAATTCTGCACCTACCAGCCAAATCTTAAAAGTTTGTGAAGTGATCTTAACTGGGTTCAGTCATGTATACCATGCAGGTGTTCTCAACATCACATTACTATCTCAAGGCCATGTTTTTGGAAAAACAGTCTATGGGAGCAGAAAAGCAAGCAAACCCATATTCCAAGTACAGGGGCGGGGGTGAGGAGACCAGACCCCAAGTGCCTGGGTCCAGCTCACAGGTCAATCAGAGGTCATGTCTTTTCAATGACATTCCCAAACAGCATATCTAATTACTATACAATTTGATCCATAATATACATTTAAGCAATTCATGGATAATTTAGCTACTGTTCATAGCTTTAGAAGAAATTAGTAAAAATGCTCATACTATTTCTTGTACCTTTGTATGACACCTTCTCTATGAAGCATCTTATATACTTCATTTCAGAACAATAATGAAATAAAATAACCTGAGACTTAGTGAGTTTAACAAAACAAGACTATTTGGTACATTAGTTGAAGAATTATCATATAACTCTAGTTATGCCTTAGTCCAAAGTGTACACTCTTTCAATTCTGCTGCATTTTAGGATACAAGTTGGAGACCTGAGCAAAAGGAGTTGAATGAGAAACAGATCTACTTGTAAATAGATAAAACATTAACTGGCTAAAGAGAGGTAGGCCCACCAAGATGTCTTCATCATATCTTTGTAACATGTTTCTATCTTTTACTGTGATCTTAATTTTTATTCATATTAGATATACTACCTTTAATTCTCCTCTTTAAATGTCCTAGTTGCTCTTAGCAACATCAAATTATGATGACTCCCTTAGTGCCTTCACAGCTTTAAGTATATTTTACTGCTCTGTGACTTGCAGGGCATAATTTAAAACTAAAATTTAACTTTTTAATCTCTTTTTGGTTCAGTAAATTTATGGCCTATGAGAAGTAAAAGAATAATAGGAGAGATGATTCTCCAATGAATTAATATTAGAGAACCACCTTACCAGGTTTTCTAATCTATAGGGCTCAGCTAAGCAGGAAGGACTGACAAAAATGGAAGGGGGTCATAGTTTCTTCAGTGACAGTGGAAAAACTTGGCATAACTGCTTATGACAGTGCTCATTGCCATCATGATGGGAATGTGAGACCAACTGGAAAATATTTAAACATAGTCATGCAGATAAGTTTCTAAAATAAAGATTTGGAGTTTAAGTACTATGTTCTGATAACTGTAGTAAAAGTCTGTATCCCTGTACAAAACCCCAGATTTAGAACAAGGACAAAGGTTATGTGCCAATCAGAAATCATTTGCTCTCCCCACACTGGAATAAAAGTAATTTTAAAAGCAATTTAAAGACATCAATCCCCTGCTAGAAAGTGAGGTGAATTAGGCAAGGTATGTGTAAATAGTAAATGTAAAGGCTTGAGATCAGATATCCTGGAAATATTTTGTATTGCCTGCGTGGGTAGTTGTGTATCTCTTCACACTCTGGAGCTATGCTAGATGAATTCCAAACATGTGAATTTGAACTGACTGTTGTGAATAAGATTCTGTCTCATGACATTAAATCTGAGAGAGAGAAACTAGCAGTAAACAAGTGGCTAATGGGAAAGTAATTGACTTTGTGTGACTACAAACTCCTTGTTCCAAAGAAATAGATAATAAACTGAAAGGGATATATTATAGTAAAAGAACAAGGAAGAATTATCCTAAAGATTTCATGATTGAAATATATACATCTGACAATTTAGTTCAAGAAGGAGAATACTTTTTTTAGAAATGTATTATTTGGGCAGCCCGGGTGGCTCAGCGGTTTAGCACCTGCCTTCAGCCCAGGTCGTGATCCTAGAGACCCAGGATCGAGTCCCACATCGGGCTCCCTGCATGGAGCCTGCTTCTCCCTCTGCCTGTGTCTCTGCCTCTCTCTCTGTCTCTGTGTCTCTGATAAATAAATAAAATTTTAAAAAAAGAAATGTATTCTTTGTGAAATGTATTCTTTGTGAAATGTATTCTTTGTGAAATGTATTCTTAGTGATCAAATATGAGATTACATATACACATATCCAGAGATTGGCAAGAACGTGAGAAAAATTCTCAGAAAATAGAAAATTAAGAGAACAGATTAAGGGAGGTAATTTAGCAAAATGAAAGTGCAGCTTCTATGGCATCTACATTCCTCTATGACTCAGGGCTTGTACATAGAAGACAAACTTAAGGTGCTGTTTAAGAGAAACAGAATTATCTATCTCACAAGGGTAGAGACTGAGAAAAATGTCTGTCTTAGCTTTCACTCTGAATAGAGAAGGGGAAAAAGAGCTCCCTAAAAATTTTAAATGTGTGACTGTCCTTAAATAGGCCTAGGACTAGAACTTATACTATACCTGCCTATAGAACCTAAAGGGTCAATTTGGTTTAAATAAACCTCAATTAGATAGTGCCTCTATTTCTCTGGAAGAAACAAAAGCAAAATTTACCTTAAAATAATCTCAAAAAATTCCCTGAAAGTGTTCACCAAGCATGGTCTCAAATTATAAATCTCAAAGCACATGCAGAAAGAAGCCACCATTAGAAGAAAGAACAGAAACAGTCTTCTAAGCTAGCAGATGCAGAATTTATCACAAATATAACTTACATTAGGTCTTTTTTTAAAGATTTTATTTATTTATTCATGAGAGACAGAGAGAGAGATTGAGGCAGAAACACAGGCAGAGGAAGAAGCAGGCTCCCTGCAGGGAGCCCAGCACGGGACTTGATCCTGGGTCTCCAGGATCAGGCCCTGGGATGAAGGCGGTGGCAAACCACTGAGCCACCTGGGCTGCCCATGTTTGTTTTATATATTAAAGCAAAATTTTATTTTTTTTAAATTCTAGTTTTTAAATTATAACCCAGTGTAAGTTGCTTAAAAGAGACATTTGCACTCATCCAACATAGTTATATTAAATGTGCTATATTCAATTAACAGAGAATTTGGGAATATTGTTTATATGCTTAACTGGAACCTACCATGTGCCTGTAAGATATCCATGTAATGTTCCAAGAGGCAAATAGATCTTTTGTTTGGAGTTTTATCTACCAATTATGTTTTATTTGGTTGGGTTCTTTTTTTTTTTTTGTAATAGGAAAATTGCAACATTCTTATATAAATATTGCCATTTGAACCCTGCATAGAAGAATAGAAGACGTAGTTACAAGTATTAAACCAGATAAGCAGATAAAGCTGAACTGATGTGATAAAAAAAAACAGACAAGTTATAAATTAATGCAAAAAATTAAGTAATAGTAAAATATTTGATTCCACAAAAAGATATAACCATTTTGAGGGATAACATGCCTGTCATCAGTTTGAAAGTAGAGGGAACAAAGTTGACAGAATTCCTAGAAAAAAATGACAAAAAGTCCAGAATCATATTGAGGAATTTTAATACATATTTCCTGGGAATCGACTGATAAATCAAGCAAAATAATCAGTCAGAAAATTGAATATTTGCACAGCACAATCAGAAACTTAAAATGTACATATGAACATTTCACTCAACGGCTGGAAAACACACATTGTTTTCTAGAATTCATGGAACCTTTAAAAATTAGTCTTGGGCATCCTGGGTGGCTCAGTGGTTTAGCTCCACCTTCAGCCTAGTGCCTGATCCTGGAGACCCGGGAGTCCCATGTCAGGCTCCCCATAGGGAGTCTGCTTCTTCCTCTGCCTCTTCCTCTTCCTCTTCCTTTCTCTTCCTCTTCCTCTTCCTTTATGTGTCTCTGCCTCTCTCTCTCTCTCTCTCTCTCTATCTGTGTGTCTGTCATGAATAAATAAATAAAATCTTTTTAAAAAATTAGTCTTATAATACTCCATAAAGAAAGTTTCATTTAAAAACTTAATTAAAAAAAAAAAGTATTACACAGATCTCTCTGACCATAATGTGATTTAGAAATCAACAACAACAGGGATGCCTGGGTGGCTCAGTGGTTGAGCATCTGCCTTTGGCCCAGGGCATGATTCTGGGATCCAGGATCGAGTCCCACATTGGGCTCCTTGCAGGGAGCCTGCTTCTCCCTCTGCCTATGCCTCTGCCTCTCTCTCTCTGTGTCTCTCATGGGTAAATAAATAAAATCTTAAACCCCCATCGGTATCGGCCAGGTGACTGGGTATAGTGGGGAGATACCAACACCAGACACTTCAACCTCCCTGGAAGGGACCCTACATCATGATCCTGACCACTCCCACCGCTCTCAAGGTCGACGGGATTACTCCCTGGGTCCACTACACCCACGTCCGGCCAGCTGACCCAAGGTTGTTCTCAAGGACTTTGTTCCAGAATGGAAAAGCCAACCAGACAAGGACAATCCCCTAAAGCTAAGACTGTGCCATTCTCACTTATTTCCCACCTCCAAGATTCCCTAGTACGTGGTTGTCCTTCAAAATAGAAGGGGATTAGAATTAGTCTTCTTACAACAAAGGGGGGGTATGTGTGCTGCCTTAAATGTAAATGAGAGTGAGAACAGCAACAAGGTTGGTGAGAATCCTGATTTAATCATTCCCCTGGCTCACTCTGAGAGCAACCTGGACCCATGATTGGGTCCTGCATAGGATCCTCTGAAAAAGGGGGGAATGTGGGACCCAGGAAATTTAACAAAATCCCCTACCCCTGGACAAGCAGAGCAGGACTGACTCTATTTTGTGCTGCACCTGCCTTGTGCTGACCTGCTTATTGCTTAGGGTACTGCTCCGCCCTAGTCAAAGACCAGGGCACACCCTAACTGGAAATCCAGCTCAGTGATAGGCCAGTTCAAATGGATACTGTAGGGTGAAATGTAATTCAATCGGCCACCTGCGAGTGGACCCACATGACTGTGCAACTTTCTGCATATCCCATTGGCCACTGGTCCCAATAAAGCTGCTATGCCTCTTAGTCTCAGGGTCCAAGTCCCTGCTCCCATGCATCAGGTATACTTGGACCCAGGCTTGAGCTTGTAATAAACCCTTGTGTGTTTGCATCGGTGTCGGCTCCTTGGTGGTTTCTCGGATTCGCGATCTTGGGCACAACATAAAAACATTTGGAAGCATACTAAACAGGACACTTTTATCCTTAAATATTTGGAAAATTCCATGATAAGTCTCCATCTTGAGGATTTATAAAAGGAAAGGAGAATAAAGGCAGAACACAAAAGAATTTCAAAAATACAGAGAATCAACTATTTTAAATTCTTGTTATTCTAATAAAAATTGGCCAACCTCTGGCAACATTGATGGAGAAATATAATTAAGAACTGAAAAGTGGGGGTGCCTAGTGGCTCCATCAAAGTTAAGTGTCTGACTTTGACTTGGGTCATGATTCCAAGCCAATATAGCCTAGGATCTAACCTTGCACTGGGCTCCCTGCTTGGCAAGGAGTCTACTTCTCCCTGCCCCTCCCCCACTCATGCTCATGTACTCTCTCTCTCTCAAATAAATAAATAAAATCGTTAAAAAAAAAAAAAAAAAAGAACTAAAAGGGGCAGCCTGAGTGGCTTAGAGGTTTAGCGCCACCTTCAGCCCAGGTCGTGATCCCAGTGTCCTGGGATCAAGTCCCACATCAGGCTTCCTGCGTGGAGGCTGCTTCTCCCTCTGCCTGTGTCTCTGCCTCTCTTTCTCATGTGTCTCTCATGAATAAATAAATAAAATCTTTTTTAAAAAAGAAAAGAACTAAAAGGAGACAAAACTAAAGATGTAGTAGAAATATTAAAATTAATGAGAAATATGATAAAATATGCCAACAAATAAGAAAGTTTCTTTAAATGAAAATTGTTCTAGAAAAAGTGAGATTTCCATAATTAACTAAAAATTAGATATTATGAGTGGTTCCACATTATTAAATAATGAAATAAATTGTTTTATTTTTTTCACATTACACATATGAGTGAACTCATACGGTAGTTGTCTTTCTCTGACTGACTTATTTCACTTAGCAAAATACCCTCAAGATCCATCCATGTTCTTGCAAATGACAAGATTTTATTCTTTGTTATGTCTGTATAATATACTATTTTGTGTATATGTGTACACACATACACCACATCTCCCTTTTTCATTCATCTATTGATAGACACTTAAGTTGCTTTCATATCTTGGCTATGAATAAACAAAAAACACAATCAGAGGTATAAATACGGAGAACAAACTGACAGTTTTTACAGGAAGGGAGCATGGAGGGATGGGTCAAATGGATGGAGGGAAGCAAGAGACACAAATTTCTGTTTGTGGAATGAACGTCACAGAAATTAAAAGCATGGCATAAAGCATATAAGTCAATGATACTGTAATAGTATTGTTAGTGACAGATGGTAGCTTACCCTCTATATAGCATAATGTATAGAGAAGTTGAATCACTATGTGGTACACCTGAAACTAACATTATGAGGCAATTATACTCAAATTTCTTTTTAAAAATAATGAAATTAATACTTAAACATTAACTAAAAAGCTATCATCATACCCAAATCATTTTAGTGATGAATTCCACCAAATATTCAAGAAGCATAATATTCTTGCTTTCAAAAATTTGGAGTATTATATAAGAAGAATTTTAAAAACTTTTTGAATCTTTTGTAGTTTTGATATATAAACCTTAGGAGAAAAGGAAATTACAGGCTACTACACATAATATAGATTTTTAAAAAGGAACACTATTAGAAAATTGAATCTAATAGTTATTTAAAAATATAATCTCTCCTTCATAATTCGAGGTTGAATGAATATTTACAAATCCATTGATGTCATATACTAGATTAGCAAATTAAGGAAAATGAATCATGTTTATTTCAATGGATTTAGACAATCATTAGGTTATTCATACTCATTCATGATTAGACATAAAAGAACCCTAAATGAGTGACAAAAGTAAGTTTCTTAACCAGACAAACCAACAAAAACTTACAAGTATATTACTGAGTAGTAAATTTTTAAAAGGCTTCCCTTCAAAATCAAGAGCAAGTAAAATATGTCTACCGTATGTCTTACATTTAACATTTAGCATATAAGCAAATTATAGAAATAAGCCAAAAATGTAAAGGTATCATTATTGGAAAAGATTTTGCAAAGTGAGGGTGTTTGTTTACATAAAAAAAACCTGGAAGAATCTATAACCACGCAATTAGAATTGTAGGATTGTGAGCTAGCTGTATTAGGATAGCCACAATATGATGTAGTAATCCACAAACAAACATAAACTCTGATTTGACTGCTGCACATAAAACTGATTCCTGCCCACTCCATGTCTGATTTTGGCACAAGAAACTCTATATTGTGTCATACATGCTGTGATTCAGTGTTCCAGGCTGACGCACACAGCGGATACTGCTCATGTCCACACCAACCCTCTGTATTCTCCCGAGCAAGGTAGGCAATTAGGCTTTCATATTAATATAAAATAGAGCTATATCTTCATGAAATGTGACACATTTATTTCGCACCACCCAAATGCAAGCTGTTACCAAATCTTAGAGTTAAAATAATTGTGAAGTGGTCTTTGAGCCTCTACTCATGACTGTGATATTTTGCAAGCCTCCAAGTATTTCAAAGCCGCAGTTTTGGTATTGATTAAATGAGAACAAAATGTGTTGTGAGCTCACTGCAATTGCCCTGTCATACAGTATTTTATCCTGTTTTTGTCTCTTTTTGTCTCATGAAGCTTTTTATAGCAAACAAAAAGGTCTAATATATGCAGAAATAATTTATGTCATATAAAGATCTATACAGATGTAATAAAAGGATATACAAGAATCATCCCTCAGGAATTTCAGAAATATAAACATTTCTATGACTGAGTTTGTGATTCCTAAGTATTAAAACATGAGTAGTGGGGATGAAATATATATAATGTTTAGAATAGGATAATGATAAATGCTCTCTCTTACCACTACTCCCTCACCAAAAAAGAACTTATGTATTGTAGAAGGCCAAATAAGCTGATGCTAACTTCAGACTGATATTCTAAGAAAGGTTTAATGCAGTTGGACATTAGGACTAAGCCAATCCTTGCAGACTGTAGCTTTCAAACAATGATACAAATGAGAGGGAAGCATTCTAGAAGTAAAGGAAGGCTGGACATCATTGGAAAGTTACCAAGAGTATATTGGAAATACCGACTAGTCTAATGTGGCTGGGATATGCTACTCACAAGAAGGTACAGTGAGATAAAGAACAGGAAGTGGTATGAGCACAGGCCAGAGATCAGATTATGGATGTCCTCAGTTATATTTTATATAAAATGGAAAGTCAATATAATTTTGATTTCCCTGATTATTGGTGAGCTTCAGCATTTATTTATATATACCATTTTTGAACAAATGTCTATTCAAGTCCCTGATATCATATCCATGAAATCATAGAGACCATAGCGACCAAGTTTTGCTTGTGTGTTCTTTTAAGAGTTTTACAGTTTCAAGTCTTCCATGGAAGTCTAATCGATTTTCAGTTGATTTCTGTGATTTCTGGTCTAAGATGAGTCTGATACCATTTTTTATCATGTGGAGATGCAGTTTTCCTAGCACCAATTTTTGAAGAGGCTATCCTTTTCCTTTTGTGTATTCTTGATCCCCTTGTCAGTGGGCATATGTGAGTGGATTTATTTATAGTCTCTCTTGTTTTGTTCTATTTGTTTGTATGTCTGTTTCTGTACCAATACCATCACTCTTTTGAGTATTATGGCTTTGTATTATATTTTGAAATCAGAAATTGTGGTGCTCTAGTTTTGTTCTTTTTCAGGATTGATTTGGCTATTTGTGATCTGTTGAGGATCCTTATAAATTTAAAATTTTTTTTTCTATTTTGTATAAAATGGCATTGTTATTTTCCTAGTGATTACATTGAATTTGTGGATCACTTTGAGTAGTAGGCACATTGTAACAGTATTAAGTCTTCCATTCCATAAAAACAATCTCTCTCTGTTAGTGTTTAATTTCTTTTATCAATATTTACAGTTTTCCATATATACATCTTTCATCTAATAATTTTATTTTAATCTTTTCGGTGCCATTGTTCATAGGATTATTTTTTTAATTTTTGATATTTTTTGTTATATACAGGCTTTTTTTGCATGTTGATTTTGTATTCTGCAACTTTTACTGAAATTTTAAATCAGTTCTGACAGTTTTATTTGTGGAATTTTTAGAGTTAGGGTTTTCTATATGTAGGATCATGTCATGTGCACTAGATAATTTTACTTTCTCTTTTCCAGTTTGGATGCCTGTTGTTTATTTTTCTTGCCTAATTTCTCTGACTAGGGTTTTCAATAGCATGTTGAATAGAAGTGGTAGGAATGGGGATCCTTATTTTATTCCTGATATTAGTGGAAGAGCTTTCAGTTTTTCACAATTGAGTATGATGTTAACTATGGTTTTCCATATATGGTCTATATTATGTTAGTTTCTTTCCTTCTATTACTAGTTTATCGAGAGTTTTTGATTGTGTAAAGGTGTTAAATTTAGTTAAATTTATCTCTTCGTTTACTGAAATGATCATATAATTTTTATTCTTTATTATGTTAATGTGGCATATCACAATTTTTGTGTGTTGAACCATCCTTGTATCTCAGTGATATATCCCATTTGGTTATAATGTATAATAATTTTTAATATGCTACTGGATTAAGTTTACTTGTATTTTATTGAGAATTTTTGCATGTGTATTCATCAGGAGTATTGCCTGCAGATTTCTTTTTTGTGACACCATTAATAAGATATTGCTTCACACTGGTAAGCATGGCTATTACTAAAAAAACAAAATAAAGTAAACATAAGGACACATATATCTTTTTGATTTTGTGTTTTTATTTTCTTTGGGTAAATATCCAGTAATAGAATTCCTAGATTGTAAATTGTTTCTATTTTTAATTTTTGGGGGAACATCTGTGAACATAGCATAACATACAGTTGTTGAATCACTGTGTTGTACACCTGAAGCAAATGTCACATTTTGTGTCAACTATATTTCAATTAGAAAAAAAAAAAAAAAAAAGACAAGTGTTGGTGTGGATGTGGAGAAATTAGAACCCATGCACAGTTTTGGTGGGGATGCAAAATGGTGCAGTGCTTTAGAAACTGTACATAGCTTCCTCAAAAAATTTTTAAAAAATAAAGCTACTATATAATCCATCAATTTCATTTCTGAGTATTTATCCAAAATAATTGAAATTAGGATCTCGACAAGATATTAGCACTCCTGTGTTCATTACAACATTTGTCACAAAAGTCAAAATGTGGAAACAGCATAAATGTCCATCAACAGATAGATAAAGAAAATATAGTATATACATACAATAGAATCGCAGTCAGCCTGAGAAAAGAAAATTCTGCATTAGGTGAAAACAGATGAACTTTGAGGACATTATGGTAAGTGAAATAAGCCAGTTATAGAGAGACAAATATGACATAATTCCACTTTATGAAGTATCTAAAATAGTCAAATTCACTGAATCAAATAATGAAATGGTGGTTGCCAGGGTCTGCAGAGAGGGGGAAATGGAGAGTTAGTAATCAATATGCATAAAGTTTCAGTTTAGCAACATGAATAATCTCCAGAGATCCACTGTACAGCATCATACCTATAGTCAACAATAATGTGTTATGCATTTAAAAATTTGTTAGGAGGATAGATCATATGGTAAATGTTCTTACCACCATAAAAGAGAAGAAAAAGATAAACAGAAGAAATATATTATTACAGCAACAACAACAAAGAAAATCAGTGATCATTATTCGTTTTCAACATTATGAGGTAAAAGAAAACAAAGTAGAATGTTGGCCAAGAAAAGAATCCAGAAACTTTTATATTTGTGAGAGAGGCAATTTGCAATTTAATTGGCTGAACTTAGTCCCAGATTATATATTTCTAGACAAACAGTGCCTGAGAGGATGGGAGCATCCTCTGTTATTTAAATAACTATTTAAATAAGTTATGATAGAATACCAGTGAATAGGAGGAAAATATTGCTGATAATTTTTGTACCATACAAAAAGTTTCCCAAAGTTTCATGGAACATCAACAAAAAGGGCTTATTTTCTGTTTCTAGCACAAATAGACTATCAACAAAGTAAACATGTAAGACTTGAACTTAAGATTTCAAACCCAGTAATGTAGCTTTTGTTCAGGTGATTTCTGACATCCTGGGAGTAACTGACTATTCCCAGATAAATATGCTACAGAGAAATTGAAAAACAAAATGCCTGGTAGATTTTTAGAATTTGTTTAGTTTCACCAGGATTAGAGGAAAATAACTTCATATGTAAAATAATATTTACTGATTACTACTGTATATGTTACTGTGGATGTATTCAAAGTTTATTCTCTTGGGATGCCTGGGTGACTCAGTGGTTGAGCACCTGCCTTCGGCTCAGATCGTGATCCTGGGGTCCTGGGATCGACTCCCACAGCGGGCTCCCTGCGAGAAGCCTGCTTCTCCCCCTGCCTGTGTCTCTGCCTCTCTCTCTCTGTCTCTCACAAATAAATAAATAAAATCTTTAAAAAAATAGAAGTTTACTCTTATGTAATTTATAATCTAATAAAACATAGATTGATAGGAGAAATGCAGTCTATAAATACTGAACATCAAATTGTGGTATTTTGGGTGTTTCTCATAAATTATTTTTAGTCAAACCACAGTCTTGCAAATTATCTAAATTCTGTGTATGTGGGTTAAAAAGACATGGAAAATAACCCAGGGACAAAATTTGGATTAAAACAGTTGTGCTCTTTTTACTTCATCAAATAAGCTGTTAAGCAGGATAGTGATAAAGAAAATGTCTTTATGATTAAGAAGTCATTAGGAACCTTCGAGGACCTGATTGTGTAGAATGTTGAAAGAGGTAGACATAACTCTCAGTGATTAATGGATTAGCCCAAGGAAGAGAAAGCCAGAAATGGCATAATATTCTAAGAAATATGATTTAGGGAATATAGCCAAGAATATGATATTCAGAGAAGAAGCAGTCTCTTCGAAAGATTCTTAAAGAATAAATGCAACTAATATGTTTTGCAGGCAAAATGGGAGTGGAAAGGAAAAAAGAAATGATTTTGTCATTGATATCCTAAAACCCCTAAGAAGAAATATAAGCATCCATTCAAAGACTTAGTTCAAAAGACAGCACTTTGAACTATGAAAAGAATGAGAAAATATTTGTAAATCCTGGTTCTGTGAACAGATCACTGAGTAGCAAGTAGGAATGCTGATAAAATTATAGCAGCAGAGAATAAGAATCCCTTAGGAAATACCATCAAAACACAGATTGTGGATTTGTGTTTCCTCACCTTTATTTTTATTTTTTTTTAAGATTTTATTTATTTATTCATTTATGAGAGACACAGAAAGAGGCACAGACATAGGCAGAGGGAGAAGCAGGCTCCATGCAGGGAGCCCAATGTGGGACTCGATCCCAGGACTCCAGGATCATGCCCTAGGTCAAAGGCAGGCACTCAACTGCTGAGCCACACAGGTGACACATGTTTCCTCACCTTTAAAAGTCAGAAGAGCTTCACTATATTGTACACAGGGAACTAGTGTAACATTGTATGTCAATTATGCTGCTGCAGTCAGAAAGAAAAAGAAGAGGGAGGAAGGAAGAAGAAGAAAAAGGAAGAAAAGGAGTGAGGGAGAAAGGAAGCAAGATCTTAATAAACATGGATTTTTTGCATATTTAAATAATTTTCTCATAAATCTGGCATTATTATTTGTTATTCCCCTAAAACTATACTGTGATCCCCTTATAAGTTATGTACATACTTCTACATCTATCATGAGAAGGTGTATGTATATACTTACAAACAATGTAGATAAATATATAATTACAGACCTGTGTGTGTGATTTTATTAGGTATATATTAATTTCAGAAAAGGATGAGTCAAATATTAAAATATTATGTGTTTAATGAACATGAGATTGAATCCAGATTCCTTAGCAAGATAGCAATAAATGTCATCAGCATCAGTAATTATCAGTATTCAAGGAATGTGACATCTAAGTTCACATATATGTATGACCCTTATTTGATTCTGTGCCCATTTTCTAGAGTTCTGCCCGGATTCTTCATCTTTCCTGATCTTAGCTTCATAGCAGTGAATTCTGTCTTGAATATGTAAGAGATTCAGAGGAAGTGGTAGTTTACATTGGAAGGAATGCAAACTTCACATCCTGACACAATTGTTATAGCCAGTTTGGCAGATTACTCTAGCTTTCTGGTTTCAGCTTCCTCATATATAAAATAAGGTATTAACTCTTATCTTCTAACCTAATATATAATTAATTCTCACTTATCTTGTACTAATATATAATAAATTCTCACAGAAATTCAAAATTATTAATAAAAGTTGTGGCAATTCTTTAAGTGTGTATTGTTTTTATTTCCTTGTCAGAGATTAAAGTCTTTCTTGATTTTTCAGTACTTTCTTTGGTCGGTGTTAACTAGACCTAAGTCATCAAAGTCAAAGTCAAGGAATCTTTTTTCAAGTTAATACAATCATAATATGCTAAAACTATAAAAATTATTTTATATTTGGAAACATGCTAAACTCCTTCATAGAGAGTCAAATAGAATTTTATTGTACAAAGTATTTAATATAAAAATGTGGTTGAAACTCAGTCTGATATTAAACTTGACAGTCTCGTATTAGAGTTATTGCTACATATGAATATACAGAGGTGCCAGATATGTGATCTAAAATCCATTTTAAATTATACAGAGATATATTTATTCATCTGAATTTGAAATAGTGTTTTTACAGTGTTTTTAAGGTTCTAGAAATTCTATCAAATTTATCTCTAAAAAGAATAGTTCTCCACACTCGGGATGGATGCTTACCAACTTTGTTCTTATTTTGCAAGATTTTTTGACTGTTCATAGTATTTTGCATTACCATTTTTTAAGGGCACATAGATTCATTGTGTCAGTTTCCACCACCACCCCCACCCATAAAAAGGGCTAGATAATGTGATTGGGAATACTTTGGAAGTCTTAGATCAGTTTTATTTTTTTATTTATTTATGATAGTCACACAGAAAGAGAGAGAGAGAGAGAGAGAGGCAAAGACATAGGCAGAAGGAGAAGCAGGCTCCATACCGGGAGCCCGACGTGGGATTCGATCCCAGGTCTCCAGTCGCGCCCTGGGCCAAAGGCAGGCGCTAAACTGCTGCGCCACCCAGGGATCCCCTTAGATCAGTTTTAGTAGAATAGATCCAACAATCAGGTTGTCTTTTACTTAAGACATTTTTTATAACTATTCTTTATCAAGCCAAGGATGTTTTCTAGTTCTAGTTTGTTATATTGAAAAGTGTTGCAATTTATTCAAATGGTTTTCTGTACATACAGAAATAGTGTTTTTCATTCTTTAATGATTTATATTGATACACTTTTAATATTAAATCTTCCACTCTAAGGATAAATGTTATTCATGCACAACATATTATTTCCATATACCTGTATGTTTGAATTTGATAATATTTTTGCATATATGTTCATGGGGGATATTCATTTTTAGGTTTCTTCTATTTTACTACCTTTTCCTGTTTGGGTATCAAGAGTAACTGTGTCCTCAAAAAATAAGTTGAGGATACATTCTGTCTTTTTTATTTTTTTAAAGAAGTTTTATGTAGTTGGTATTGCTTCTTTAAATGTGTTTTATAATTCATCAGTGAAAATAGGCTTGGAGAATTCTCTGTGGAGAACGTTTTCAATCATATATTCCTTTAACAGATATAGAACTCATTCAAATTTTCTATTTTTTTCCTGGGGAAAATTTTGTTAACTTTTCTTTTAATTAATCCATTTTATGTGCATTTGCAATTTGTTCTGCCATAATTTATACACAGTATTACTTTATTTAAAAAAGATTTATAGTCTCATTTCTCTTTCTGTCCTGATATTGGTAATGTCTGTCTTGTTGTTGCTTTCTTGAACTGTCTAGCTAAAGATTTGTCAATTTTTTAAATCCCTTCATTGATTTTTTTTTCCTAATGTTTTTCAGTTCTCTATTTCCATTCTTTTATTGTTTACTAACAGCTACTGATTTTGAATTTAATTTGCTCTTCTTTCTCTAGCTCCTTAAATAATTTATTTTAGATGATGATAGTGATGATGATTTTAACTAACATAGGAATTTAAAGCGATAAGGTTTCCTCTGGCATTGCTTGGCAAATTTTTTTTGTTTTCATCATTATTCAGTTCACATTATTTCTAATTTCCTTTTAATTTTTATTCTTCTATAGTAGGCTAGAACTTGGACATATCTTTTTGGGCATCATTATTCAATTTATTACATAAATAGTTGGATTTTGTCCTTCCTGTCTACAATTTTTGCTTTTCGGGTGGAGGTTTCATACTTTTTGCACTGAATGAAATTACAAATTACATTAATACTATGTATTATTATTTGTATTCTATTTCTTCTGTTCTTTTTTTCTTTTCCTCCCATCTTCTGCCTTTTATTGAATATTAGGTAGTTTTAATAAACTATTTTATTTTTTCCTATTGAACGTTTTAAATTTTCTCTTCCATATTTTATCTTTCACAGTTGCTTTAGTGTTTGCAATATGAATCTAATGTATCACAATGTGCAGTGAAATAATAGTATAACAATTTGGACATAAGTCAAGAACCTTCTAATAATATATTTACATTTTTCTCCTTTCGTGGTTAGTGTTATTTTTGTCATACGTTTTCCTCTACATATTATAATCTCCTAGTCCATTGTAATTAGTTTTGTTTTAATATGATTAGTTTTGTTTGATAATGATTTTTACAGTAAAAGTGAGAAAAATTTATCTTTTACTCAAAATACAGTATTTCTGGAACTCTATATTTTTGCAAATCAAAGTTTCTACCTGGTACCATTTCTCTTTATGATATAGATTTTATTTTAACATTAGTTGGATACCACATATCTGGCAGCATATGATCTGAAAAATTCTTATTTTGCCTTAATTTTAAAATGGGTAGATGCTTAATAAATAATCAAGTTGATAGTTTTAATTTTATCCTTTAATAACAGTGTTCTCATAAATACTGAGAATATTTAACTCCCTTAATGTTTCCTAACTTTTTCTATGATGTCCTTTAATTATATAAATATTTTATAATCTACTGGACATTGTCACGTTGTTTTATAAAGTTAATAATCACTTTTATTTACTCAATCACTGCCCTTTCCTTTGTTTTTTTTTTTATTATTTCCTTTATTTTTATGCTTCCCTCAGGATTATTTCCTTTCTTTTAAAAAGTTCATTTATTAATATGTTTCCCAGCAATGAGTTCTCTCTCTCTTTTATACATTGTACAATTCCAGTTGATTTTTTTTAAAGATTTTATTTATTTATTCATGATAGAGAGAGAGAGAGAGAGAGAGAGAGGCAGAGACACAGGCAGAGGGAGAAGCAGGCTCCATGCTGGGAGCCTGACGCGGGACTCGATCCCAGGACTCCAGGATCACGCCCTGAGTCAAAGGCAGGTGCTAAACCACTGAGCCACCCAGGGATCCCCTCCAGTTGATTTTTTAAAGTAAGCTCCATGCTCAATGTGAAGTTTGAACTTACAACCCTGAAATCAACTCACAAGACCTACCTACTGAGCCAATCATGTGCCCCTAGTTCTCTCTTTTTATAAATCTAAAAGTATATTTACTTTGCCTTTATTATTAAAATAGAAAAAATGTAGAGGTACATCATAGCAATTTTTTTTCTTCAATACTTAAAGCTATCATTCCATTGTTTATCTTATTTCACTATTTTAGATACCATCTTTGTGTCAGTCTTATTGCTATTTCTTTGAAAGTAGTATATATTTTTCTCTGGTTGTTTTGAGATTTTTTTCATTGCCTTTAGTTTTTAAACATTTTTACTCTGATGTGCTTGGATGATGTTTCTTTGTATTAACTACCCTTTAGGTTGTTCAGATTTTCTTAAATACATAGCATTATCTACTTCATCAGTTTAGGGAAAAAAATGATCAATATTTTTTTTTCAGTTACTGTAGCTGCTTCATTCTCATTTGTCTTTGCTCCTAGAATATCAAATGCTCTTATGTTAAACCTCTTTATCGTATTTCCCCTGACACTCCTTGAAACTTCTATCTTTATTTACTCTTTCTCCTTGCACTTTAGTCTAGATATACAGTATTCTATTGACCTACATTCCAGTTTTCTAATATTTCCATAACTGAGATAGCTGAGCAGATTGTTTTACTGGTAACCAAGAGAAGGAAAATGAAACCAAAAGCCAATTTTAATGCAAGAGTTGAATGTAAGAAGAAAAAAGAGAGAAGAAAAGAATGGGTTAAATTTTGAACATAGAATTTAGAATCCTCAATATTCATATAGAGGTAAATGCTGAGAGACACAAAAAAAATTCAGTATAGAATTTGGTCCATATTCTTTAAATAGGCTTCTACACAAGTATATGTAGGGCTGGTAGGCCCTGGGTTCCTAGTAATATTGAACATTGCTTCTCACCAATTTCTATCCATTATTCTCATTCTTGTCTTTCTGGCTCACTAATAAGCCAATATTATCCTACATTTAAATTCTTGATACCTATTCCCACCTTGATTCTCATCTTTTTCTCCTGAGAAAATGTTGCTACTTATCTGCTGTATTGTAAGAACCACAGCTGTGGGTAGGACATTGCACCCTCCATAACAAAGTCCTTGGCCAATCTTTTCTATTTCCTCTAGAAGAGATAAAGCTTAAACTTTATAACATAGAGTCCTGAGCTAGAGTCCTAAACTTTTGTATGGCCAATATGGTATTGTCAGGACATATAGTTAAAGATAAGGGAGTAGGAGAGATCTGGCCCAGTATGTAATATAAATTCTGCACCTGAGACTAATATTATACTGTATGTTAACTAACAGAATTTAAATAAAAAGTTGAAAAAAATAAAGGACTTGGAGGTAGGTATAGGATTTTAGAATAATTCACTATTTTTTTGAAATTATTATTCATCCAATCTATCTATATTTATTCCATACTTATTAAATGCTATACGCTTTCCTAGGAGCTGTGACTGGAACAACATTAAAAGCAGATATGCCCCCTGGACCAGGAAACTATTGTAAAGGGCAATAAAACTTGTAAAACAAACGATAAGTCATAATTTATGATCTGTAACTCAGATGAAATAAATGTATAAATTCCTTTGCTTTCTGAAATATGTCTTTCCTGTATACATGTGCGAACAACAGCATTGTTCATCTTAGATTCTTCTAATTTAAAATTACTTCTTTTACTTTCATTTTGTCTCCTTCAGATAATCATCTCAAGGTTTACATCCATTCAAGTCTGGGTTTCCTTCCACACTTTCTCTTGGAGAAGTTCTGGATCATCTTATGGTTCTTCTACTTGCCTCCAAACAGGTGTACTTCACCTTGTATGGTGGCTAGTTATTATGTGCTAGAGTGATATGACACCTGCCCAGTCCTGTCTCTGTGTGTATATGTCTGTGTGTATATATGACACTGAACTGAACTGCACCTAATGCTAAAAATATGTGCGGTCTGTTCTTTAGAAGCCATTCTTGATTTTCCATATTTTCCCCCATACTTTTCCATACTTTTTTTCATATGCTACGTACCTATTGATATATCTATTCTTTGAGAACATTTTAAAACTGTGGGACTCCTGATACTATGGACTTCTTCTCATCTCCAGGCTGGTGTGTGTGGACCTTTGTGTGTTGTACTCTGGACCACCTTTCTAATTACAGTCTTTTCTTTCTTTTCTAATCCAGAGCTCTAGCAGAACAGTAATTGACATGCTGGATACCACATATCTTTAAGATACTGAACATTTTCAAAGGCTATGCTCTTGGAATCAAGGAAAACAAGCTCTTTGAATGATATTTATGAGATTTACACAATTTCCTCTGGACTTTTTTATTTTCTTTTTTGGAGCCTCCATGCCCAACATGGGGCTTGATCTCATGACCCTGAGATAAAGAGCCACAAGCTCTATTTATTAAGAATGTTTCTACCCCAGAATGTTTCTAAAAGACATTCCCATGACCCCTAATCAGAGTCTTCATAGAAATCATGTGTGTGTGTGTGTGTGTGTGTGTGTGTGTGTGTGTGTGTGTGTTTGGAGAGGAAAATGATATGGAACATTCAGGATATTTATCCCTTTCCTTCAATTTCTTTCTCCCCTCAGTTCCACCTGGTACCAGAAGGGCCTTCTACTCATTTTTGTCTGATGGGAATTTATTCTTTTCTTTCCCTTTATTGCTTTATGACTTTACCTGCTTGGTGAATGGTGGCGGGGCAAAGGTCCGTTTTACCCAGGAAAGAAAACAGAAGAATTTCTAAGATGTTGACTTATTCTAAGTTTAGTATAGCAACAAAATACCATAAATATGTGTGAAGCTAAAATAGGAAATGGAAAAAAAAAGAAACATAATTGATGAAACTATTGGAAAAATAGTTTAGTTTCCTATATTAAAACTGGAAGGGCAAATTTTTCTTACCCAAAGGAATTTAGCTGCCACTGATTAAATTTTATTAATGAAATCTTACACAAATTTAGAATTATACATCACTAAGTAAATTGGAACTATAGTTGCACATTTTTGACTGTTGAACTTTTCACAAAATATAATTTATAAAACTCCACTTGAACATGTATACAATTATTTCTGCTATTTTAGGTAGATTGAAAAACTTAATCAGATATCTATTGATTTTTAAATTTTCATTTTTATCCTCAAAGAGCAAGCAATTGAAATTAAATGTCCTGTGACAACTAATTTGATATTGTGTCATTATAACAGCAGTAAAAATAACTTTAATGACAAAAATTAATGGAAATGTCATATATTTATATAAGGGTTTTGTTATAATATTTTATTGGTCAGCATATCCTAAATGGAGTTCTGTTAGCTCTTCTGTATTTATTGAAGTATAAAGCAAAAATAAGCTAACATATGCTTTGCCAGATGGTATGCCTATCTTTCAAATATTAATGTTTGAGCATTGTTATTTGTCAAATTCAAAAAGGTAAATAAAAATTGAAAGTAGAAGTATTTTACTTTACTTCTTATACTATCTGGACAGGAGCAAATCTTTGCTTATTTATCTTGTTAAGACTGAACATTTGGTTTTGACTTTTGGCTAGGGTAAAAACAAGTCTGGTGACTAATGATTTATAATGAGCTGTTTAATATTGACAACTCATGGTACTCAGGGCAGTCTTGCTTTTTGGTATTTCACACCTGATAGAGCTGTTCAGATTCTGGTTTGGCCCTATGAGTAGGGGTATGAAAGTCCCAATAGGAAACTTGGTGGGACATCCCCCAAAACAAAGATTTTTACACATATATCAGTGGTTCTTCTACAAGACAAAGCAAATTTTGCATAACTAAAGAAAGGACTACCTTGAAGAGCTCTTCCAGAAGCCTCTCTGACACCCCTGGGGTTTTCTGTGCTTTTTCTAATGCTGTACTATATCCTTTCCCTCAACAAGTCCTTCTGCGTAAGCATGCTTGGTGATGTCTAAGTCATTTCATTATCTTGCTTATCAAATACTCCTATTACTCTTTCTTCTTAATTCTGTTGGTAATTAACTTAGGAATCTGTCACGAGTTTTACAGGAGACTGTGCAACAGGTAAAATATGTATCACTCAAGGGGATAAAAAAAGTTTTATTGATCTTTCCTTCTACATTGATATATGTAAACTTGGGTGAGATTTTGCCCAGACTTTGTAGTCTTTCAGTGGCTACCTGCAGACATGGAATCAGATTACCTCCTCAATGATAAATTGTGTTCTCTCCTTTCTATACCTGTATGGAGGACTCTTTCTGTTGGTAGACTTTTTTATTTTCCTCACAAATGTCTGTAAATAGATTCTAAAAATTAAAATTCAATGCAAGGAGCTTGTAAATTTATGATTATATAAACCTTATCCACCAAGAAGATTCATGGGAAAGGATGGTTAGTAATACACACACACACACACACACACACACACATACACACACACATACCTGTCAATTTGAGTCAAAATGTTAGTGGCATCAGGGTGAAACAGCTCTTTTTACATAGTACATAATTTCTTTTGAAAATTTACACCACAAATTGCATCATAATTGGAACATGACTTTGATATTGTTTTAGCTCAATATACAATAACCTTTTTTCACTTTTATAAAAGATATTTATGACTCAATTATTTTATTAAGAAATTCATTGAGTGTCTTATACCACATGTATATATAAATTCTGTTACAAGTTATAGAATATTGGATCCTGGAGGGATTCAGGATATGCCATCTCCCAAAATATGCCATTTTGGCATGAGCATTATTTTGAGCTAGAGGCAAATGAGAATCAACAGAAGCAGACAGTGTTGCGCCCAAGATTACATACCCGAGAAACCACCAAGGAGCCAACATCGATGCAAACACATGAGGGTTTATTTACAAGCTCAAGCTTGGGTCCAAGTATACCCGACACAGCGGAGCAGGAACTTGGGCCCCGTCCCCGAGATGGGTTCCAGTTTAGT
Organism: Vulpes lagopus; assembly: GCF_018345385.1. Classification (NCBI taxonomy): domain Eukaryota; kingdom Metazoa; phylum Chordata; class Mammalia; order Carnivora; family Canidae; genus Vulpes; species Vulpes lagopus. The sequence continues at coordinate 23,083,393 of NC_054843.1, read as the reverse complement.
TTTATGAGCTGGTCTAGGCGACCTCCAGAAGGGATGGAGGAATTTCTCAAGTTCTGTTTACTTTCTGATATGGGGCTTTCAAGGGCATTAAGCTCTGTTCTTATTCTAATATGGGGCTTCCTGCCACTGGCTTGAGCTCTGTTCTCATTCTAATATGGGGCTTTCTAGGGCATTAAGCTGTAAACTGTTTTTTCCTGTAACTGAAGCAAGGTAAATTTCAGCTCTTATTCACTGGGGTCTGAGATGGCTATACTTGTGCTAATGTTGAACTTAAGGTGGAATGTCCTTAATTTTCTCAGCCTCCACAACAGAAATCTTTTGGAGCTTCCTTTATCTCACTACAAGCAAAAACTTCTAAGAAATGAGGACTGCCATAAATCTCTCTTGGGGAAGTTTTATAGTCATGAAGCAGACAGAAAGTGGGTGTTGAGATGGAGCTGTGCAAACAAACCTTTCTCCGTTTGTGTCCCATATACCTACCTCCCCACTACTGGCTGCACCCTAAAAGCCTAAACCCCTTTTCATTTGCCCATCACTTCTCGACAAATATGTTTTTCTTCTTAACGATGTTATATAGAATCGGGTTCTAACAACTCTTTTGAGTTATTCATCACTGAGGTTTCTCCTTGTGATATGTGCTGTATATATTCACAAACTCTGTTAGTTCTTCTCTTGTTCATCTTTTTTCAATCTAATGTCCAAAGTCCCAGTCAGAGAAGCTAGAAGGAAAGAAGAAGAGAAAGGTTAGATTTTTTCCTTCCTTGCAACCCTCAAATAGCAAGAGAAAAAGAATTATATTGATCACCAGGGTAAGAGAATTGTGTTTCTGTAGAACTTGGGTAGTGCCTTGCAGTGAGGTTGCAAGATCAGATTTTATTGATAATGGGAGATTTGGTTCAAGGCAAGACTTTCAGTGCTGGTAGGCTTGATTAGGATTGGGTAAGAATCATGATATGTTTAGTTCTGGATTGATGGAGAAAGCAAGATGAGAATTTTGAGGCAGAAGATTCAAGGAATCTTAGGACACACACTGTTGATGCTTTCCATTAAAGACTTGATGGGTCTTTTACAAAGTTCAGTAATGAACAATTAAGCCATCTGTCTGGACCAGAGACTCCTAGAGGAGTACAGTAATATTAATGGAGACAATGGAATAGCTAAGGCATGTTATTATTGTATTATGGGCTAAATTATATCTCACCAAAATTCATTTGTTCAAGTACTGTCCCCCAGGATCTCAGAATGTGACTATATGGAGGTAGGACTTTTAAAAAGACAATTAATATAAAATAAGGTCATATGTGTAGGCCCCAATCCAATTAGACTGTGTCCTTTTAAGAATAGGGAATTTGGACATAGGCATGTTCACACGAAGACCACATGAAGACAAAAGGAGAAGATGACTATCTGTAAGCCAAATAGAGAGACTGCAGAATGAAATTAGGCATGCTAATACCTTTATATTAGAATTCTGGTCTCCAGAACTTCTCAATGAATTCTGACCTTGCCTCCCTACCCTGAGATTCTGTTGTTTAAACCACCCAGTCAGTGGTATTTATCATGGTAGTCCTAGTAAACTAGCATATAAAGATAGATAGATAGATGATAGATAGATAGATAGATAGATAGATAGATAGATAGATAGATATAGATAGATTGATTGATAGATGATAGATAGATAGAGATAGAGATAGATATATGGTCAGTCCTCTGTTCATGCTAAATGTGTAGGTAGACTGTGTCTCTTCTCAATGTATATAGTTCTGTTTCATTGGCTTTCAATCTTGGTCCACTGTTTATAGTCTCTATTGTGTCTCTCTATTCACTAGATTTAATTTTCTTGGTGAAATGTAGCCACAGAAAATTTTTTCTGAAATTTCTATGTGAAGTATTTGATCATCTTAATGTTTATTGTGTCTGATCTTGTATTTGATTTGCATTGTACTGGGTATCACATCTATGTTCTATTTCATTTCTCCTTATAATATTGTTCCAATGTTTTCTAATAATTATTATTAAGAAAGAATATTTGATACCATTTTTAATGAAAATCACATGTATATGCATACATATTCTTTATGCTTTATGTTCTAAAAATATTTTAAGTAGGTGCTATACCTGGTGATTATTAGTTATCTTAACTATAGATATTGTTCTTCACAATGGCTGTTCACTAGGGAGTTTTTAATGAATTACATGATCCTATGTCATGGGGATCCTATGTCATTAGGATTTCTGGGACAGGGTTCTCTTAACCACACTCTAAGTATTTTCTAAACAAATATAGGTTTATTGGGAAAATTCATACATACATACATACATACATATATGTCCTCTCATATTTTTGTGAAAGAGCTTGAGAGGCAGTGGACCATTTTATGTTTGTAGGAATGATGTTTGCAATAGCAAGCCTAATATTAGAGCCATGTTTACTGTGATGACTACTAAAATCAACCTAAAACTAGTAAAATGTAGATATGTATTTATTTTGGCCTGATTAAAACTATAGTAGGATTTGTAGGCAGATCATTTCACTCTTTTAAAGCTTTGCTCTGGGCGCCACAGCCATACTACAGATGATTCTATGCAACATGTGGGTGAAGTTAAAAGGTAGGAAGAATGATTGGCACACATTCAGCCATTGGCATAACCATCAATTAATACTCTTCTTTGCTGTTCATTCCCTCTCTCTGTCCTCTCTGTTCCTAGTTTGAGCTTCCCTAGGCTCCTGCTGGGGGAAGCAGTGCTACTGCAGGCTTTTCCAAAGTGTGCATCAGACCGTGACTCCCTCTACTATCTTTGATGTAGCTATAAGTTTCCATCTGCCTCTCATTTTCCAAACATGTGTCAAACTCTCTGTAACAACAGCTATTCCCTATTCAACTTCTCTCTCTTTGCACTATTGTACTCTTCTTTCTTCGGGAATCATCAGAGGGAGAGAAGAGAAATATCCTTGATATATACAGATATTGGTATCTTTCACATTATGCCTTCTTTTTAGTTGTCTCAGAGTATAGGCTACAGAGAAAAGCTATTAGAGAATAAAATATAACTGTACTTACATTTATCCAAATATCCATATGGTTTAACTTATATGCATGTTTTTGAAATTCAGGGTTAAAATTTCCCTATTAAGAATTACACAAGGGGCAGCCTGGGTTGGCTCTGCAGTTTAGTGCTGCCTTCAGCCCAGGGCCTGATCCTGGGACCTGGGATCGAGTCCCATGTCAGGCTCCCTACATGGAGCCTGCTTCTCCCTCTGCCTGTGTCTCTGCCTCTCTCTCTCTCTCTCAACCTCTCTCTGTGCCTCTCGTGAATAAATAAATAAAATCTTTAAAAAAAAAGAATTTCACAAGGAAATTTATTTTTAAATTTTTTTTTTAAAGATTTTATTTATTTATTCACGAGAGACACAGAGAGATGCAGAGACATAGGCAGAGGGAGAATTAGACTCCCTGTGGGGAGCCTGATATGGGACTCAATCTCTGGACCTTGGGATCATGACCTGACCCAAAGACAGATGCTTATCCACTGAGCCACCCAGGTGTCCCTACACAAAGAAGTTTAAACATTTGTAATCTATTGCCCTCCAATTTACAACTTCAGCATTTTCCTTTTCCACTTATTTAATGAAAATATACCATATACCTGGATTGGATTCATTTTGTCACTATAGCCTAGCTGTTGAGGGATTTCTCCTCATGTGATTTCATCTCCTATCTGTTCATGAATAATTTTCAAAAACTGAGCTCTCATATTTAGACAGCTTTCTTGTGGTGCGACACCTCATCGCCTACACGGCAGGGTACCCTGGATGCCTGCCTTGCATGTCAGCTTGTGTATATCAAAGACAGAATTTTACATTCATCTCAAATGCCTCAATATTCTGCATACTCAGAGTCATTACAAAAATGTAGAGAGTTGCCATGCCTGGGCTTTTATTAAGTTAAAACAGCTCTCTTTCCCTAGATTTAAAAAAAAAAAAAATATGTCAATTTTGATGAGACTAAACTTAGGGCACAAATGTGCTCATGAGACCATATGAACTAGGAGAATTATAGTGTTTGGAGAGAAATAGGTTGGTTTCATTTTGAATACAGAATAATAAAAAGCATCTGTTTACTTGTATATGGCTTAATCATGCTTTCAAAATGTTAACTCCTAATATATTGGAGAAAATTTGAAGAGTCATCTGGGATGCTGAAGACATCTTCACCGTCCCATTGAGAATACCTTCCTGGCTTCCAGGGGGAGAAGCAGAAGCTGCAGTCTTCATGATCAGTCACTAGAAATTAAAAAGATGATACTTGGATGGAAATTCTATTATTTAAAAACAAATGAGTGAATGATGTCCATGGAAATGGTGTAATAGATAGATCCAAGGGACCAACACTCCAGAAACATTGAAAACTCAAGCAAAAACTGTCATCAGTTTGTCAGAATTCTAGAAAGGTTTACAGCAACCAAGCAAATGCTGAATCAAGAAATAGACAACTTTAAAATGGTAGTAATGCTTTTTTGGCTTTTCACTTGCCCTTTCTCATACCTTCTTTCCAGCTCAGCAGCAGCCCTGAAGATGGCAGTCTGTGTCCCCAAATAGGTCTCTGGGCTCTGGCTCCAGAAGGCAGAGAGCAGAGCTTATTCTCAAAGAATTGTTTTGTCTATCCTAACTTCCCTGGGGGCTGCCTCTGTCGGAAGTATTGAGGCAAGGAATTTGTCTTTGTTTAGTCTGTCTCAGAACTCACTCAAGTCTGAAAATCTATGGGATAACCTCAAAAACATTGTAAGGCAAATGAAAAACCCATAGCCACTTGGGGTAAAAGATTACAATTGAAGCAAACAACAGAGTGCCAAATGCCTGGGAGGAAAGGCTGTAACAAGAGTTTCTTTGGGAAATGAGGGCACTTGGTAAACTATATATGTGCATATGAATTTTAAAAGTCATATGCATGCCCAAGTTAGGACACATTCTCAGAAAAGACTTGCAAGTACTTAAGTTTTCTCCTCTGGTTGATCTGCAGGCACAGGACAAACAGGATGTGAAGGCTAAGGCAGAGTTTTAATTGCCATGACTAAGGGTTAGCCCAACAGAGAGCCAAATCTCCAAATATTGGGAGAGATTTTCCTTAATTTCCATCTCCTAGTTTTCTTTTTAAGATTTTACTCATCTATTCATGAGAGACACACAGAGAGAGGCAGAGACACAGGCAGAGGAAGAAGCACAGGCAGAGGTTGGAGCCCGATGTGGGACTCGATCCCAGGACTCCAGGATCATGCCCTGAGCCAAAGGCAAGCGCTAAACCTCTGAGCCACCCAGGGATCCCATCTCCTGGTTTTCTATCCCCTACCTGCTCCCCCTCTCCTCTGCCTCTCAGCATTCAAGAAACTGTCAAAAAACTAGCTAAACACAAGCTGGAAGAGAAGTACCTTCAGAAATCATACATGACTCCTGCTTCTCCCTCTGCCTGTGTCTCTGCCTCTCTCTCTCTCTCTCTCTGTGACTATCATAAATAAATAAAAAAAATTAAAAAAAAAAAGGGATCCCTGGGTGGCACAGCGGTTTGGTGCCTGCCTTTGGCCCGGGGCGCGATCCTGGAGACCCAGGATCGAATCCCACGTCGGGCTCCCGGTGCATGGAGCCTGCTTCTCCCTCTGCCTGTGTCTCTGCCTCTCTCTCTCTCTCTCTGTGACTATCATAAATAAATTAAAAAAATTAAAAAAAAAGAAATCATACATGACAAAGGATATAGGCTTATATATCTCAAAGACAACAAAGCAACACAATTAAAAAAAAATAGGGCAAAGGCTGTATACAGACATTTTTCCAAAGAAAACATACAAAAAATTAACAAATATATGATCAAAAACCATACCGCATAGTGAATAAAACAGAGCAGGAAAATGAATTTATTGCAAGGTTTTCAACCTACAAGCCCAGAAACTAAATAATTTGGGAGCAATGAGGTCTTTGCTTACAGACTAAAGGATATTTATGGGATAAATACAAAAGTTATTTGGCTTTTGGTTGGTTATCTGCTAGTCTTCTTTCTTATTTGGATCAAGGTAGTTGAGTCAGGGCAACAAGGAAGTCTAGAGATGGCATGAACAGACTAGGCATTTGGGGTATCCTCTGCTGAATTCTGAAAAAAGCTGTAAATTCCTATAAAGGTTAGATTAAATTTTCATCATGCACCTGTACTGACTGTTTCTATTTGGCCCTCGACATAGATGACTTCATTTTAGTTTGATGGTACAACATGAAAAGATGCTCAACCTCATTAGTCATCAGCAAAATACAAATAAAAACCACAAGATACTAGTTTTCACTAACTAGCCTGGCTATAACCAAAAGAGAAAGAAAACAGAAAGGAGGAAGAAAGAGAGGAAGAGAGAAAAAGACAGAAATGAAGAGAAGGAAGGAAAGAAGCGGAAAAAAAAAAAAGTGTTGATGAATATGTAGGGAAATGGAGACCATACATTGCTGGTAGGGATATAAGGTAATTCAGCTGCTATGGAAAACAATTTGGCAGTTTTAAATATTTTTAAACATAGAATTGTTGTATGACCCTGCAATGTAACTCCTAGATGTTTACTCAAAGCATTGAAAACAGGTACCCAGAAAAGTCCACATACATGCATATTCAAAGTGGCATTACACGGTAGCCCAAAGGTGGAAGCAGCCCAAAAGTCTAGATGAAAAGGCATGGAATTATAATTATGTATACAATGGAATATTATTGAGCCGTGTAAAGGAATGAAGTGCTGATGCATGCAATACTATCGATGAGCCTCAAAAATATATATATATGCCAAATGAAAGCAGCTGTACAGAAAAGATTATATATTATATGATTCCACTTATATGAAATATCTAGAATAGATAAATTTGTAGAAACACAGAGCAGATTGGTGTTTGCTAGTGGCTGGGAGATATGAGAATGAGAAGTAACTGCTTAATATATACAAGACTTTTTAGATGAATATATTTTGGAATAGATAGAAGTTGTGATTGCACAATGCCGTGAATGTATTGAATGTCACTGACTTACTCACTTTAAGATGAACTTTAAAATAGTTAAATTTGGGCAGCCCTGGTGGTGCAGTAGTTTAGCGCCACCTGCAGCCCTGAGTGTGATCCTGGAGACCCGGGATCAAGTCCCACGTTGGGCTCCCTGCATGGAGCCTGCTTCTTCCTCTGCCTGTGTCTCTGCCTCTCTAAATAAATAAATAAATAAATAAATAAATAAATAAATAAATAAATAAATCTTTCAAAAAATAGTTAAATTTATGTCATATGAATTTGATTAAAATTATAAAATTATTTAAAAACGTATTAGGAACACTTTTTAAAAGAGCAGAGGCTACAGATCTCCACTCATGCCTTGTTTTTTTTTTTGGAGGAATATATGTAATAGCCACTTTACATATGAAAAACCTTTCTCCACAGCAGAAGAGATTCTGAAAATGATATAAGCTTTAAAGTGATAAACCTTAATTATAAATTCCAATGATTTTGAAAACTTTCATAAGAAAGTTAAAGGGTAGCAATATACATCAACAAATAATTTTTTTCCTTTAAATCATTAATTTTCTTTCACTTAATCACTTTAAATGGTAAAAAATACTTATTAATGTGGGAAACAAAGGCATAAAAAATTATTAAAGTTCCTTATCACCCACAGCCCATTGACAAGTCCTTGAAACAGGCAGAGTGACCTTCCTCTAGGGACTCAGCTGCCTCCATATTGATACTTTTGCTGAGAGCAAAAGACAAATTGAGCACAACCAGCAAGATCTAGTAAGTCTACTTTAACATATAAAAATTTCTTTAGAATTTAGAAAAATTCCTTTATCTCTACCACCCAAGATACATGTTGGCAGTCATCCTCCAAGCATGTGGCCCAGCAATACAAATCTGAAGGGTCTCATGACTAAGGTTTTATTAGAGGGTAATAAATGACCCTTTCTCAATAATAGCTTGCCCCCTCAACGTCCTGGAAACCTTGCTTCCAAAATTCTTTGGAGACTTTCACTATCCCTAACCCCCTTCCAACTTGAAAGTGATGTAGGAACAAGTTAGAGGCAGATGGGGCTAGGCAGGGAAAGATAAGGGAAAGGCCCCCAGTCAGCCTCTTACCCATCTCAAGAAAACAGGTAAGACAGTCAAAACAGAAAAACCTGGCTCCCTCCAAAATGTTAGGGAGTATCCCCTTTAATGGCTACTAAGTAATCACAGAAATCCCAGAGAAATGTTATGGAGGAGATATTAACCAGAGAGAAGGGAACACCTTGCTTGTGCTCATATTATTTACAAAGAAATATCTTGTTTGTTACAAGTCCACCTGGTTTGTTCTAAATATAGGCACGCTATTTACAAATCCAACTCCGATATTGACAAGAAGTTTATGAAGTTCCCTGGTCAGTTTCATCTAAAAGAAGGACCAAAAAAGCCCTTCGTGGCAACCCTGTTGGGACCCCTTTCACTTTTGAGAGCTTTCTGTGTTTCTGCTTAATAAACTTCTATTGCTTTGCTCAGTCTCTGTTGTCTGTGAGATTCATTCTTCAACTCTGTGAGTCAAGAACCAAGCTTTCCCGTATCAAAAGTATATAACAGGCCACTCTTCAGGACCCCAGTGCAGCTCTTTCTACCCATAAGTCCTGTTGCCATGCTTTAGTAAAACCACCTTTTTGCACCATTGGCTTTGAACCCTAACATCTTTTCCTGCATCACATATCACATGCATATCTTTGTTTAGTAACAGGATATTTTGAGACTGACACCATAGATATTTTTTAAGATTTTATTTATTTATTCATAAGAGACACAGAGAGTCAGAAACCTAGGCAGAGGGAGAAGCAGGCTCCCTGTAGAGAGCGGATGCAGGACTGGATCCTGGGATGCCTGGATCACACCCTAAGCTGAAGGCAGATGCTCAACCACTGAGCCACCCAGGCATCCTGACACCATATGTTTTAATATCTGTCTAGAAGTTCTCCCCTTTTAAATTAGTGCCTGGCATCAAAGTCCCAAGGAAGAGAGACGGCATCGGAATAAAGAGTGGGTAAGTAACAAATTATTTCATGAGTGCTGTATTCAGACCTATTCAACATGAAACTTTTAAAAAAGTGTACATGAACAAAATACCTAATTTTTATTCTAAATAGATAATTCATATAGAAAATACATCCTAATTTAATATTAAAACTTTCTGACAATTAAAATGCCTATTTCAGAACTTTTTCTCAGCAATACAAATTAATATTAGTCAGTGGATGTTCACACTCACTAGGATAATCTGAGCATATCAACTGTTTTTCTGCATCGACTGTACAGAAGGTCCATATTTTTCTTCATCTCTTTTTCACCTTTTCTCTTTTTACCAGATATTTTGGGGAAGACTCAGAATCTACTAGGATTATTCTAGTTAAGCAGCAAATAATTTCATTCAAATTAATAAGGAAATTCAAATGCATGTTCTGAGTAAATATTTGAGATTTATTTAACCAATATTATTTAAATATTTTTGCACCATTCTTTTTTATTCTCTCCCTCCCCCCATTCTTTGGAATTCATTTAAGCATCACCCACTGAAAGCTCTGCAGGTGTCTCAGTGCTACCCTCATTATTCATAGAACCAGATGCATAGAAAACTAAAGAAGCTTTTGTTCTTAAGCAGTCAAAACAAGAGAGACCAACAATACTTACAAAGCAAGGTGTTCAGTGGTAATTAGAGATTTGGAGGCTCTTTGTGAAACTGTTATTCCTAAGAAACCTTTAATCCTTCCAATTTCTTCTTTCACTTATATTCTGTAGCTCTGACTTCTGTCAGGTGACATGTAGTATCTGTGCCTGCAGGAAGTTTTTAAGCTAAGCATATGCAACCAAGTTTCCTTTCCAAGAATCAACACTGGACATACTGCAAATATACCTCCTTTATACTGTGTTATAAAAGTACATAAAGGCATTGATTTAGTAAATTAATTTTTATTTGAGCCCCTGTTAGTATAAGATTATGCAATTAAATGATATAGTGCATTAAAAAGATATGAAATGGTTTTCTACCCTTCTGCGGGAAGGAGTTGAAAATGTAACTATCCAAGGTTAATTAGTGGCAATAGTAAAAGTGGTATTTTTAGTAGGGGCATGTTTTGTTAAGTAAAACTAAAATATGTTTATGGCTTGCTATGACCTTAGTTTATAATGTTAAACTTAAAGGTTACCTTACAGAATGTAATTACCAACTTCCAGAAGTAGTTTAAGGAGCTGTTATAACTTCACACTATTGAATAAAATATTTACAACTTTGTGTGATGATGAGCAAATGCATTGAGATTATACTAATAGATCAACAGTAAGAATAATGACACTGTTTTTGCCATGGCTAGCATCTAAGATGAAAGTCCTGTTTAAGCAAAGGTCAGAATGGCATAGAGAGCAGAATATGAGAAATATATTTTTAGAAATGATTTTAACAGTGTTCTAAATTTTAAAAATTCTTAAAAACTTCATCCCCATTTTTTCTCTCTTTTTGAATAATTTTGATAGCCAGTGTTGTGCCCAAGATCCCAAATCGGAGAAACCACCAAGGAGCCAACACCAAAGCAAACACACGAGGGTTTATTTACAAGCTCGAGCTTGGGTCTTAGTATACCCAGTGGAGCAGGGACTTGGAGCCCGAGACTAAGAGGCTTAGCAACTGGGGATCCCTGGGTGGCACAGCGGTTTGGCGCCTGCCTTTGGCCCAGGGCGCGATCCTGGAGACCCAGGATCGAATCCCACATCTGGCTCCCGGTGCATGGAGCCTGCTTCTCCCTCTGCCTGTGTCTCTGCCTCTCTCTCTCTCTCTCTCTCTGTGACTATCATAAATAAATAAAAATTTAAAAAAAAATTTAAAAGAGGCTTAGCAACTTTATAGGGGCCGGTGGCCAATGGGATACGCAAAAAGTTGCACAGTCATGCTGGTCCACTCGCAGGTGGCCGATTGAATTACATTTTACCCTTAAGTATCCATTTGAACTGGCCTATCACTGAGCCGATTTCCAATTAGGGTGTGCCCTGGTCTTGACTAGGGTGGGGCAGTGCCCTAAGCAGGTCGGCACAAGGTGGGTACAGCACAAAATGGAGTCAGTCCTGTTCTGCTTGTCCAGGGGTAGGGGATTTTTGTTAATTTTCCTGGGTCCCACAACCAGAAGTCCTTCTTGTTTTATCTAAAATTTAATCAATCCTATGGAAAATAAGCCCAGTTGGTGTGAAATTTGGCAGGGGTCGTGTCTTGCATTAACCTCTGTAGTGTGATGGAGACTGTGAGACTCTTGGGAGTGACAGTAACCACGGTGACAGAATAACACCTGGTTATTGGCATTTCATCCCTTATAATAGATACAGAAACAGGTCCCTAGACACCTGCAGAAATTACTAGGGTGTGTTAGACCATGACAGTTGATAAATTATTACCAGACACAATCTGAAAGTGGGTTTCTAAGCTTTATCCCTGAAGGTAAAGAAAAAAAAAAGAAGAAAAAAAGGTACTACTTGCCTATGAGGAGGAAAACTTAGCTAAATATTCTAAAGGAAAAAGATAAAATATATGCATAAGATAAGCATAATTCAAAACAAGATGTTCTTAAACCCAAGTTTGATCTGCTCATTGCCCAACAGTCAAATAAGTTGAGTGACAAATTGTTGAAGCAAGGAATATGTGACTTTATTTGAGAAAATTGGCTAGCAGAGGAGGTTGTGGACTAATGTCCCAAATAACCATCTTACCACCTCAGTGCAGACAGGGAATTTTAAAGAAGAAAGGAAGAGAAACAAATCTCAAAGATTAAGCAGATAAAATCAAAGGCTAATTATAACTCTTCAGAGGAACTCATAGACTCTAGTGGGAGTTACCTGTCCACCTTAAGCAAACCGCTAGTTGTATTCACTTGATTGTCACAAGCTTTTGGGTTGCCATCAGTTAATGTTTCCTTTAAATTCCCTATAAACATTATTGATTACTATTTTGATTACAGTTTACACTTTAGATTGTGTTTGAGAGTTATATGACAGAATGAATATTAAGATACTTTGCTTTGAGTTGTAAGTCCAGGTTTCCTATTACCTTACTTTTAAACAATTCATACAGAATAGAAGAGGCGCTCAAAATGCGGTTAGTTCTGCTACAAGTAGATAGCAATATTAGGCAACAAAATAATGCAAAAAAATAGGAATATTCACAAGTAATGTAGTGTAAAGGCAGAAAATGTTTTAATTCTTCCTTTCTGGGTTCTTTGGCTGGCCTAGTAATTCAGCTGACATTAAACAGATAAACAGGAGAAAAGCAAATTTAATTTTGAACCTGCAGGAGCCTCATAAAATGAGACCCAAAGGTAGTCAGGCAGCTGAGGCTTATATACCATTTCAAGCTAAGCAATTGGATAGGGGTCTCGGGCTTCAGAGGGGAGAAGAGTTATTCACTGGAAGATACATAGAGCAGCTGTTTGGTAATCAGGTTTTTGACCTGCCATGCAGTAAAGTCTTTCAGATAAAAAAATTATCTCTGATAATAGCTCTCTTTCTAGGCCAGGCCCCCCATCTAAAGTCTTTTAGATAGTTAAGGGAGAAGTAAGAGTTTTTCCCGAGACTACGGAGTCTTGATTGCTCAAAGACCCTTATAGACAGGGTTAGCTTTAGCTCAAAATAATCTGTGTGCCAAAGTGGCACATTTTGGGGTGCCCTATTTCATTCCCCTTCACAGTAGAATGAATGTCTGTCAACTAATAAAAAAATTTTCGGTACTTATACTCTCTATGCACAAGGACATAATATAGCTAGAAGTTACACTATAAAATTTTAAACAGAAAATAAAAACAATGGTATAATATTTGCCCTGGGACCAATTGTACTTTAATTGCATACAGTGCAAAATGTAAGTTAGACTTGCATATATTCATACTAAACTAGTTCTGGGATGATCTTCACAATGCCATTGGGAATTTCCGTACAGTAGAATTTAGTAACACTAAAGCTTACCTACTGTCCACTTAAGTTTTTACTAAAAATCTGAGAATGTAAGCAAGTATTCCCAAATATATACTAATTAATAATATATAATTACATACAATATATAGTATAATAATAATATATACATATCTGTACTATGCCTGTATCTATAGCTTTATAGATAAATGTGATATATATATAAATATATATATCTTAAAATACAAATATATATATTTTAAGATTTATTTTAGAAAGAGAGTCTATTGGAGTGGAGGAGGGGCAAAAGGTGAGGGAGAGAGAGCAACTTAAGCAGACTCCCTGACAAACTGGGAGACCCACACAGGGGTCTATCCCATGACTCCAAGATCATGACCTGAGTTGAAACCAAGAAGTGGATGTTTAACCAACTGAGCCACCCCGGTACCCCATGATATGTTATTTTTTATATTGACTAGTTTCTATTATGAAGGTATTTTATTTACTAATATTCTTCTCTGGTCTTTTTAGTGTTGATAGAAAAATTAAAAACAAACATAAGCTCTTTCCATGAATAATACCAAATCATTTTGTTACTGGTTTTGTATATCAAACATTATACTTTTTTTTTTCTTATTTCCCCCTGAGGAGATACCTGATTGTATGTAACTATTTAGGTTTGATTTGGTTTGGTTTGGTTTGGTTTAGTTTTCCCCTCAAAGAGGGTTAATAATTCCACACTCAGTGACTTTTATCCAAGAGATAATGCCAATCTGGAAGAAAGAAGACTTCCTTGATAAGAATTTTAATATGTTTGGGGAGGAACAATTTCCTCTGTCTTTCAAGTTGCTTATAGCTGGTCTAAGGATCAAATTGACATGAGACAGATTAACAGGAGAAAATAAAATTTAATAGCTTACATATGGGAGATTCACAACTCCTGGAAATTCCAAAAACAGTGAGGCAACAAGATGCTTATTTGAGCATACATAGGAGAGAAAGACTATTAGCAGAAAGGTGAAAGGAGATGTTTGGAAAACAAAAGTTGCTCTATTAGATAAGTTAAGTTTCTCTGAAAAGAGGACTCTCTGTTAATAGCTTTCATCCTGGTCACTGAGGGGAGGAGAAGAGCTTTTCCTGAATGTGTTTGGTTTTGATTACTTTTAACTCAAAGTAGTGTTCCTACCAAAGTGGTCCATCTTAGGGTGCTGTGCCTCTGGCCCCTGCAAATACCTACTGTGGCCCCTTACTCAATTCGATTTTCTCATTTCTTCTCATTCTTTCATCTTCTTACAGAAATTCTTCATTGTATACCACGTGAATTTATTTATTTATTTAAAAGATTTTATTTATTCATGAGTCACAGAGAGAGAGGCAGAGACATAGACAGAGGGAGAAAGTAGGCTCCCTGGAGAGAGCCTGATGCAAGACTTGATCCAAGGACCCTGGGATCATGATCTGAGCCAAAGGCAGATGCTCAACCACTGAGCCACCCAGGCCCCCCACCGCGTGAATTTAATAACAAATTCAATGCTTAATGATTTCAGAAAATTTCTACAAATAAGACAACAATCAACTCCACCATCCAAATTAGCCCCCATATGATTCTTTTTTTTAAAAGGGATTTTATTTATTCATGAGAGACACAGAGAATGAGAGCAGAGAGGCACAGGCAGAGGGAGAAGCAGACTCCCTGAAAGGAGTCCAATGTGGACTCGATCCTGGGGTCACGCCCTGCACTGAAGGCAGATGCTCAACTGCTGAGCCACCTAGGCATCCCACCCCCATATGATTCTTATAATTAGCGCTTATTCTCGGATTTGAGTACAAACCTTATAAAGGAAAAGTCATTTGAGGTCTTTCTATGGTACATAATTGTCATAGGCAAAAACATAAGACGATCCAACATAAGATGATCCAAATGATAATAAAAAAAATTGTGTGGTACTCGTGTAGTATTTTTGGTTAACATTTTTTTTAAAGTACATAATGGAGAATAGTCAAAAGAAAGGCAAGCAGGGGTAAGGAGCCCCAGTCTTAAGAGAAAACTACCCTTAAAAGGAAAAAGACTCCATCCTGTTATTCTACACCAACCTGAAGGGAACCTTCCACTCTTTCTCACATGAACAAGTTCCTAATAAGTAGGTGAGCATGTGGACAAAAACCTGATTGTGTGAAAGGTGCAAGGAGGGTTAATCAAATTAAAGCAGCCAACCAACATTCTAATAAAAACCCCTAGACTAAGAAACTCTGGCCACAACCCTCTCGGGTCTCCTCTCTCTTCAGGAGCTTTGTACTAGCTCAATAAACCTTTGCTCTCCACCATTCTTCATTCTTCAAAGCGATGTGACCAAGAATGGCAGGCACTAAAGGAAAAGAAATCCTGACACATAGATATGTTTAGATTGATTAACTTATACTCCCAGACAAAGGTGATAATGGAAATTTCTACCTGATATATTTGTGAAAGTTTCATCAGCACTTCTTTAGTACCTTCTTTATAACTCTCTAGATACCACATTATAAACACATGGTCATGTGAACCATCTATCACAACTGCTTACTCAGGAAATGAATGGGCTAGCCCTGGTGCACTGCAGGGGCCAACTGCTCAGTCTCTGGAACCAAAAAGGGGCTGGAAAATCTAAAGCATAGCTCCCGGCTGTGTTTGCTAACACTGTTGCCAGACCAGCTCAGGATAAACACTTTGCAAGAGAAGGCAATAACTGAAGAAACTAAGGTTTGGAAAAGACAAAGGTAGAAATTTATTTTGGGTGTCAGCAGCCGGGAAGGCTGTAGGCTCATAACAAAGGACCTTCCCACCCACAAGATGGACACAAATAGTTTTATAGGGAGAGGCTGGGCGTGTATGTGCAAGAGAGCAGGTAAAGAGCATGTGATGATGGGTGGGAGGTCTGTATATGTTCATCCCAAGATCAAGGGCAGGGGGGGAGACATGTGGGGTGTGGTTTTCCTGGCATTCTGTATTCCTGGCATTCTATCAGCGTTTTTCTAATCTGACAGCTGGGATTTCTGAGCCATTGCAAAACACCTTTATCAATGCCTCAAGAAAGTGTGATAAAACATAAGCATGAGTTAAGCAGTCTTATCTATTTCTGGTTTTAATTGTTGGGGTCTATAGTTGAGCAAGAGAGCTTGCTAGCAGTCACATTAAGGAGGTAGACACTACTGATCAATAGTAATAAAACTGATGTAATCTGACAATTATGGTTTATTATTATATTACAGATTTCAGCTAAATAATAGAAATTATTTGTTCAGCCTAACAAATAGCATGTTATAATGCCATTTTGTTTATTTTTTTTTTAAAGATCTTATTTATTAGAGAGAGCACACAGATGAGCAGAGGGTGGTGGGATAGAGGGAGAGGGAGAACCAGATTCCCCACTGAGTGGTGGGGCAGGGGCACAATCCCAGGACCCTGAGATCATGACCTGAGGTGAAGGCAGATGCTTATGTTGTGCCCAAGATTGCGAATCCGAGAAACCACCAAGGAGCCAACACCGATGCAAACGCACAAGGGTTTATTAGCAAGCTCGAGCTTGGGTCCAAGTGTGCCCGACACAGCGGAGCAGGGACTTGGACCCCGAAGTGGGTTACAGCTGGGTTTTTTATAGGCTGGTCTAGGGGATTTTCAGAAGGGGTGGAGGAATTTCTCAAGTTCTGTTTACATTCTGATATGGGGCTTTCAAGGGCATTGAGCTCTGTTCTCATTTTATTTTATTTTATTTTTATTTTTTTCTCTTCTCATTTTAATATGGTAACTTCTACCACGGGTGTGGGCTCTGTTGTCTTTCTTATATGGGATTCTCTGCCCAGGGCAATTCTGAACTCTGTTGTCTTTCTGATATAGGATTCCCTGCCAAGGACATTGAGGACATTCTACAGTTTTTCCCGTAAAGTTCAGCTCTTATTCACAGGGGCGTAAGATGGCTGTACTTGTGCTAATGCTATACTTTAGGTGGGATGGCCTTAATTTTTCTCGACCTCCACACTAAACCTACTGAGCCACCCAAGTGCCCCATAATGCCATTTTGATTGGTATATTCTGAACATATTGAAGATTTTAATAGTTAACATTTTTATTTTGATAAGTGATTAATATTTTACCTTATCTTAAATTTTATTAGATTCTAAAGCAATGAAATATAATTTATATCTGAAGTGTTTAGCTTCACATTATTTTAGCTACTTAATTTCTTGTGTTTTTATCTCACCAGAAATATCCTCATGTTACTCTTACCATTCATAACTTTCCTGCTTAGTCTCTCATAAATTTGTGTTTCCATGTTAACTTCAAAACCTGTTATCTTCACTTAGGGGTGAGGCAAGATGGTGGAAGAGTAGGGTCCCCAAGTTACCTGTCCACACCAACTTACCTATATAACTTTCAAATCATCCTGAAAACCTATGAATTTGGCCTGAGATTTAAAGAGAGAACAGCTGGAACGCTACAGAGAGAAGGGTTCGCACTTCTAACAAGGTAGGAAGACGGAAAAAATAAATAAATAGAAATCCAGTGTGGGGGGGGACGTCCCCCCCACACCCACAAGGAGCCGGGCTATGGCTGCAGCCAGCCTCCCGGACAGGAAGGCCCAGCCCTGGAGAAGCAGGAACTGTACCAATCTTCTGCGATGGAAAGGTGCTTGGAGGGAACTCGGGCAGGACCCCAGGAGGGGCAGCGGAGCCTCCAGGTTCCCAGGGTCACTAATGGCGAAGGTGCGACCCAGAGGAGAGCGTGCCACACACTGCAGGCCAAGCCTGGTAAAGGGATGGAGCGCACCTGGCGGGGCCTTGGGAGCAGCTCAGGCGGCACCTGAAGCAGGGGCTCTGTGCTCGAAGGGTGCTGTGCCCCCGGGAGAGATTCCAGCAGTGCAGGCCCCAGAACCCAGGGTGCCAGAGGACGCAGCCCAGGATCCTGAGCTTCCCTCAGGACAGGCAGAGGCAAGGAGGACACAGGACAGCCAGGATGCTCCTGCCGCCTGGTGTCCCTGAGCTGTTCAGATAGGCGCCCCCCGTCCCTGGAGCGTCCAGGCCAGTGCGACTGGGGGGAGCTGCAGTAGTTATTGCGGGAGCTGACTCCAGGGCTGTGGAGCTGGCCACCACCAGTGTGGTTGTTTCTCCTGCTGTCACCTTGTACCTGGGACAGAGTGGGGCTGCTGGGGAGCACCATGTTTGGGGAGCAGTGGCCTCACAGGATAAAGAGCTCCCACTGAGCCATGCACCTGGGAGGGGGCTGGACAGCTCCCCTCCCAGGTGCACACTCCTGAGAATCAGCACATCAGGCCCCGCCCCCAGAAGACCAGCTGGAAGGACAGGGGAAGAGCAAGTTCTTGACTGAGCAGCACTGGAAAGCTCCAGGGGAAGTCGAGGAACTTACAATATATATAATCACAGGATACCTCTCCTTGTTTTTTCTTTGTTGTTGTTTTTGTTCTTTGTTTGTTTTCCCCCATTATTTTTCTCTTTTTTCTCCCTCCTTTTTCCAGTACAACTTGTTTTTAGCCACTCTGCACTGAGCAAAATGGCGAGAAGGAAGAACTCACCATGAAAGAAAGAATCAAAAACAATACTCTCTCCCACAGAGTTTACAATTCAATGTCAAAAAGCCAATTCAGAAGCACAGTTGTAAAGCTACTGGTGGCTCTGGAAAAAAGCATAAAGAATTCAAGAAACTTCATGATGGCAGAATTTAGATCTAATCAGGCCAAAATTAAAAATCAATTAAATGAGATTCAATCCAAACTGGAGGTCCTAATGACAAGGGTTAATGAGGTAGAAGAACAAGTGAGAGACATAGAAGACAAGTTGATAGCAAGGAATGAAGCTGAGGGAAAAAGAGAAAAATAAAAGATCATGAGAAAAGGTTAAGGGAAATAAATGACAGCCTCAGAAGGAAAAAATCTACACTTAATTGGAGTTCCAGAGGGTGCCATAAGGACAGAGGACTAGAAAGCATATTTGAATAAATCATAGCTGAGAACTTCCCTAACTTGGGGAGGGAAGCAGGCATTCAGATCCAGGAGATAGAGAGATCTCCCCTTAAAATCAATAACACCCCGACATTTAATAATGAAACTTGCAAATTCCAAAGATAAAGAGAAGATCCTTAGAGCAGCAAGAGACAAGGGATCCCTAACTTAAATGGGAAGAAGTATTAGGTTAACAGCAGACCTCTCCACAGAGACCTGGCAGGCCAGAAAGGGCTGGCAGGATATATTCAGGGTCCTAAATGAGAAGAACATGCAGCCAAGAAAACTCTATCCAGCAAGGCTCTCATTCAGAATAGAAGGAGAGATAAAGAGCTTCCAAGATAGGCAGAAATTGAAAGAATATGTGACCACCAAACCAGCTCTGCAAGAAATATTAAGGGGGAATCTGTAAAAGAAAGAGGAAGTCCAAAGAAATAATCCACAGAAACAGGGACTGAATAGGTATCATGATGACACTAAATTCATATCTTTCAATAGTAACTCTGAACGGGAATGGGCTTAATGACCCCATCAAAAGGCACAGGGTTTCAGACTGGATAAAAAAAGCAAGACCCATCTATTTGCTGTCTACAAGAGACTCCTTTTAGATGTAAGGACATCACCAGCCTGAAAATGAAAAGTTGGAGAACCATTTACCATTCAGATGGTCCTCAAAAGAAAGCAGGGTTAGCCATCCTTATATCAGATAAAGTTTATCCCAAAGACTGTAGGAAGAGATGAAGAGGGACACTATATCATACTTAAAGGATCTATCCAACAAGAGGACCTAACAATCATGAATATTTATGCCCCTAATGTGGGAGCTGCCAAGTATATCAATCAATTAATAACCAAAGACATACTTAGATAATAATACATTAATACTGGGAGACTTCAACACGGCGCTTTCTGTAAATGACAGATCTTCTAAGCACAACATCTTCAAAGAAACAGGAGCTTTAAATTATACTGTGGACCAGGTGGATTTCACAGATATTTATAGAACTTTGCATCCAAACGCAACTGAATACACATTCTTCTCAAGTGTACATGGAACTTTCTCCAGAATAGACCACATACAAATCAGGTCTTACCTGATACCAAAATATTGGGATTGTCCCTTGCATATTTTCAGACTGTAATGCTTTGAAACTGGAACTCAATCACAAGAAGAAATTTGGAAGACATTCAAACACGTGGAGGTTAAAGAGCATCCTGCTAAAAGATGAAAGGGTCAACCAGGAAATTAGAAAAGAATTAAAAAGATTCATGGCAACTAGTGAAAATGAAGATACAACCATTCAAAATCTTTGGGAAAGAGCAAAAGCAGCCCTGAGAGGGAAATACATCGCAATACAAGCATCCCTCAAAAAACAGGAGAAAACTACAATACAAAAACTAACCTTGCACCTAAAGGAACTGGAGAAAGAACAGCAAATAAAACCTACACCCAGCAGAAGAAGAGAGTTAATAAAGATTCAAGCAGAACTCAATGAAATAGAGACCAGAAGAACTGTGGAACAGGAGTTGGTTCTTTTAAAGAATTAATAAGATAGATAAACCATTATCCAGCCTTATTAAAAACAAAAGAGAAAAGACTCTAATTAATAAAATCACGAAAGAAAAATGAGAGATCACCATCAATACCAAGGAAATACAAACTATCTTAAAAACATATTATGAGCAGCTATATGCCAATAAATTAGGCAATCTAGAAGAAAAGGACACATTTCTGGAAAACCACAAACTACCAAAACTGGAACAGGAAGAAATAGGAAACCTGAACAGGTCAATAACCAGGGAGGAAATTGAAGCAGTCATCCAAAACCTACCAAGACACAAAAGTCCAGGGCCAAATGGCTTCCCAGGGGAATTCTATCAAAGGTTTAAAGAAGAAACAATACCTATTCTACTAAAGCTGTTCCGAAATATAGAAAGAGATGGAATACTTCCAAACTCATTCTATGAGGCCAACATCATCTTAATTCCAAAACCAGACAAAGACCTCACCAAAAAGGAGAATTATAGACCAATATCCCTGATGAACACAGATGCAAAAATTCTCAACAAGATGCTAGCCAATAGGATCCAACAGTACATTACGAAGATTATTCACCATGACCAAGTGGGATTTATCCCTGGGACGCAAGACTGGTTCAACACTTGTAAAACAATCAATGTGATAGATCATATCAACAAGAGAAAAAAACAAGAACCATATGATCCTCTCAATAGATGCAGAGAAAGCATCTGACGAAATACAACATGGATTCCTGATCAAAACTCTTCAGAGTGTAGGGATAGAGGGAATATTCCTCAGCATCTTAAAAGCCATCTATGAAAAGCCCACAGCAAATATCATTCTCAATGGGAAAAAACTGGGAGACTTTCCGCTAATATCAGGAACAAGAAAGGGATGTCCACTCTCACCACTGCTATTCAACAGAGTATTAGAAGTCCTAGCCTCAGTAACCAGGCAAGAAAAAGAAATAAAAGGCATTCAAATTGGCAAAGAAGTCAAACTCTTCCTCTTTGCAGATGACATGATACTCTACATAGAAAACCCAAAAGGCTCCACCACAAGATCTCTAGAACTCATACAGCAATTCGGCAGTGTGGCAGGATACAAAATCAATGCCCAGAAGTCAGTGGAATTTCTATACACTAACAATGAGATGTAAGAGAAATTAAGGAGTCAATCCCATTTACAATTGCACCCAAAAGCATAAGATACCTAGGAATGAACCTAACCAAAGAGGTAAAGGATCTATACCCTAAAAACTATAGAACACTTTTGAAAGAAATTGAGGGAGACACAAAAAGATGGAAAAATATTCTATGCTCATGGATTGGAAGAATTAATATTATGAAAATGTCAATGCTGCCCAGGGCAATTTACACATTTAATGCAATCCCTATCAAAATACCATGGACTTTCTTCAGAGAGTTGGAACAAATCATCTCAAGATTGGTGTGGAATCAGAAAAGACCCCAAATAGCCAGGGGAAGATTGAAAAAGAAAACCAGAGCCGGGGGCATCACAATGCTGGATTTCAGGCTGTACTACATAGCTGTGGTCATCAAGGCAGTATAGTACTGGCACAAAAAGACATATAGATCAATGGAACAGAACAGAGAACCTAGAAATGGGCCCTCAGCTCTATGGTGAACTAATATTCGACAAAGCAGGAAAGACTATCCATTGGAAAAAACAGTCAGTTCAATAAATGGTGCTGGGAAAATTGGACATCCACATGCAGAAGAATGAAACTAGATCATTCTCTTACAGCAGACACAAAGATAAACTCAAATGGATGAAAGATCTAAATGTGAGACAAGATTCCATCAAAATGCTAGAGGAGAACACAGGCAACACCCTTTTTGAACTCGGCCACAGTAACTTCTTGCAAGATTCATCCATGAAGGCAAAAGAAACAAAAGCAAAAATGAACTATTGGGACTTAAGATAAAAATCTTCTGCACAGTAAAAGAAACAGTCAACAAAACTAAAAGACAACCTACAGAATGGGAGAAGATATTTGCATATGACATATCAGATAAATGGCTGGTATCCAAGATCTATAAAGAACTTGTTAGGGATCCCTGGGTGGCGCAGCGGTTTGGCGCCTGCCTTTGGCCCAGGGCGCGATCCTGGAGACCCGGGATCGGATCCCACGTCGGGCTCCCAGTGCATGGAGCCTGCTTCTCCCTCTGCCTGTGTCTCTGCCTCTCTCTCTCTCTCTCTCTCTGTATGACTCTCATAAATAAATAATAAAAAAAAAAATTAAAAAAAAAAAAAAAAAAAAGAACTTGTTAAACTCAACAGCAAAGAAACAACCAACCCAATCATTAAATGGGCAAAAGACATGAACAGAAATTTCACAGAGGAAGACATAGTTATGGCCAAAAGCACATGAGAAAATGCTCCGCATCACTTGCCATCACGGCAATACAAATCAAAACCACAATGAGATACCACCTCACACCAGTGAGAATGGGGAAAATTAACAAGGCAGGAAACCACAAATGTTGGAGAGGATGTGGAGAAAGGTGAACCCTCTTGTACTGTTGGTGGGAATGTGAACTGGTGCAGCCACTCTGGAAAACTCTGTGGAGGTTCCTGAAAGAGTTAAAAATAGAACTGCCTTAGGATCCAGCAATTGCCCTGCTGGGGATTTACCCCAAAGATATAGATGCAATGAAACGCCAGGACACCCGCACCCCGATGTTTATAGCAGCAATGGCCACAATAGCCAAACTGTGGAAGGTGCCTCGGTGTCCATCAAAAGATGAATGGATAAAGAAGATGTGGTTTATGTATACAATGGAATATTACTCAGCCATTAGAAACGACAAATCCCACCATTTGCTTCAATGTGGATGGAACTGGAGGGTATTATGCTGAGTGAAATAAGTCAATCGGAGAAGGACAAACAGTGTATGTTCTCATTCATTTGGGGAATATAAATAATAGTGAAAGGGAATAAAGGGAAAAGGAGAGATAATGAGTGAAAATATCAGTGAGGGTTACAGAACATGAGAGACACCTAATTCTGGGAAAAAAACGGGGTATTGGAATGGGAGGTGGGGGGGGGGTTGGGGTGACTGGGTGATGGGTACTGAGGGGGGCATTTGGCAGGATGAACACCGGGTGGTATGCTATTTTTGGCAAATTGAGCTCCAATAAAAAATAAATTTATAAAAAAATAAACATAAAAGAACAAAAAAAAACCAAAAAAATTTTAATTTTTAAAAAATAAATAAAATACCAAAAGAAACCCCTGTTTTTTCAAAATAATGAAGGACCAAGTGAAATGAGGATTATGGTGAATTAATAACTTACAGAGAATTTTATAGAGTAGTTTGAAAAACCTGTAAGTTTATATTAGTACTAAAACCAGCATAAATTAAAAATTAATATATATCACAATATTAGAAAATGCATATATATAAAAAAATATATGAAATAATTCCCCCCTCATCTCTCAGCATGCCAATCAGTAAAAATGTAGACTTAAAAAAAAATCTGTTTATTAACAAAAGGAGATAATTAAGAAATATTGTTTGACTAATCCAGGGATAAAATGTTTCCTTTCTAAAAGCCTGTTGAGATCAGGCTATGGGTTGAATTTTAAAAAAATTTGTGGAGCAGAAAATCTCTGGGTGAGAAATTAAGCACGGAGAAGCAGAGCAAATAGTCTTTGGGGTTCCAGACAGTTAATTTAAAAATGTAGGAAAAGGTAGACTCAAAGAGAACTTAAAATTCTTTCCAAAGTAGCAATGTAAATAAAGAGAATCTCTTTGGAGCATTTGAAGTGATAACATAGAGTATAAAACAATAGTAACAAAGAGAAGAAATTAAAATTTGCATATATATGCATATATATGATATCTATATGATATCTATATATATATGATATCTATATCTATATCATCTATTATCTATCTGGAAGGTTTTTCCCTTTGCTCTCATTGATAGAATTGTAAATTACACCAGAAATTTGGCTATCTGAATAAAAAGCAAAACCCTGCAGATCTTATGTATGAAATTATGTATGGTATTACTAAATGCATTCAAACTAGGTGTAAGCAGAAGGGGTGTGTGCAATTTTTAGATAACAATATTAAAATGACATCTCTCTCTCTCTCTCTTTCTTTTTTTTTTTTTTTTTTAGTCTTCTACTCCTTCATTCTGTCACTGAAATATATAGGCCACCATGTTTAGTCCTGAGATTTAAAGTTCTGTGCAGTGGAGAAACATGATGAGCGTGAGTGATGATTTTTGAAGTAGAAGTGATATGCTGGTTCTGTACTACTAATTATAGTTCAGTTTTGTATAAGAGTTAAAATCAATGTCATCAAGCCACTATTATTTTGATTTTTGTTTTCCTTTTCTTTCACTGCCAAACCTAATTTTAATTACCATGTTTTTTTCCTTATTGAAATTGTAGTGCTCAACAAAAGAAAATATGAAATAAAAATTGGTGATATCTGTTATGTTTTGGCAACACATTTATTAGAAGTATCATTCAATATGCTGACCAAGTTCAGAGCATTATCTGATGTGGTAAAAAAAGATTGGAATGTTACTTCATGTTAGATATTGCTACCTGTGACAGGGCTAATATACCATCTCAAACTAGAGCTAGACCGTAGGTTCTCAAAGTGTTGTCCAAGGACCCCTGCCAAGAAGCCATAGAATGTTGAAAAACCCAAATATAAAGAAACAAAAATAAAAATAATTTAAAAAAAAGAAAAATGCAAATGGTTTTTGACCCCAATTTTGTATCCCAGTAAAGGATCATGAGTTCAAAGTATCAGTATTAGCAAGCTATAAATATAGTTAATTAAGGTCTGGTAACAGGCTAGTAAAGATAAATATTAAGGATATTGTTATTGCTTTGCCACCCAAATCTGTTATTACAGATATCCTCAAAGGGAGCCAGTATACACTGACAGGGAGAGCCCTAGAAGAGCAAAGAAGCTTGTAGAGAAACACCAGAAGGTTTAGTTGTAAATATTATGCCTAATTTTTATGTTTTACTTGAACATGGAATTTACAAGAAGCAAAATGGTAATTATTACGTTTACAAAAGAGATGGATTACCAAAGAAACAGAAATCTAAAATTCAAAAGCCTGTGACTTGTTTATCTGCAGACTAAGCCTTGGACCCTTAAAATGACAGTTTCATGTTGTGGTTTGTAATGTTCTACTGATAATCAATAGTTTATGAGATAAGTCAATTTCTTAAATATAATTTATAAAAATTTACTTAAGTGGTAGTTGAAAATCTGGACTCCTCTAAAATAATTAAAACTAATCAACATTAAGTATTTGTCCTCATCTCCATACCCCATTAAACATAAAGCTATCTAGGTATAGATGGTGTAACACATTATTTAAAATCAATAGATTTTCCTTTTATTATTTTTTAAGATTTTATTTATTTATTCGTGAGAGACAGAGGGAGAGAGAGGCAGAGACACAGGCAGAGGAAGAAGCAGGCTCCATGCAGGGAGCCCAACGTGGGACTCGATCCCCGGTCCCCAGGATCAGGCCCTGAGCTGAAGGTGGCGCTAAACCGCTGAGCCACCCAGGCTGCCCTCAATAGATTTTCCGACAAAGAAAAAATTAGGGAATATTTCTTCAATTCATTTAAGAGTTGTAACCTTAATTTGGAAATAAATAGGCATAAGAAAGGGGTACTTGGAGGACGCCTGGGGGGCTCATTGGTTGAGAGTCTGCCTTTGACTCAATGTATGATTCCAGGACACGATCAAGTCCCAGGATGGAGTCCTGCATTGGGCTCCCCATCTGGAGCCTGCTTCTCCCTCTGCCTATGTCTCTGCCTCTCTCTCTCTGTCTCTCGTTAATAAATAAATAAAATATTAAAAAAGAAAGAAAGAAAGAAATGAGTACTTGGGCAAATAATGCAAATATTTGAAAAAAAATTTTAACACATGAAACCCAGGATTGTTTCTAAAAAATATATCCACAAATTGAATTTAGCATAGGAAAGCAAGGATAGCTTAACATTTGAAATTGCTTACCAAATTACATATTAATAGGTTTAAAATTAAGTTGAGGAGACTAGAAATGAACTTAATAATATTCAGTATTCTTCCATGATAAAATTTCTTGTCACTCAAAGACTGAAAAGGAGCCTGGGGCCCCTGGATGGCTTAGTTGGTTAAATGTCTGACTTTTGATTTTGGCTCAGGTCATGATCTCAGGGTCCTGGGATGGAGCCTCACATCAGTCTCTGCACTCAGCAGGGAGCCTACTTCTCTCCCTCCCCCCTCTCTCTTCGCTCCTCCCTCCTCCTGCTCACTCTCATGCACTCTTTCTCTCCCTGAAATAAATAAACAAATCTTTTTCTTAAAGATTAGAATGGAGCCTTCTTAGTCTACTAAGTGCTATCTACTAGAGAGTCTATGTAAATAAAGGGGAAAAGCTAAAGCATTTTATTAAAAAGCAGGGAAAACTCATAAATTCCATTCTTAAATTTATGAACGGCAGTTCCTTTTTTTACACATGCACAGGATATTTTTTGAATATTTATAAAACAGTCTCTTGTATTAGTGAACAATTGGATAGAACCTAAGTGTCCATCACTTGTATAGACTGCTACCCCCTAAATATAAGTGTATTTATTCAATGTATTACCATATAAGATTCATACAAACACAACACAGAAAAGACACAAGTTTCAGAAGGATATATAAAGGAAACTTAGAAAAACAAAGCTATGTATCATTAAAGATGAATACATATGTGATAAAACTACATAGAAATGCATAGGAATAATTGAAAATAAACTTACTACAGTAGTTACTTCTAGGGAGGGAAAGGTAAGATAAATCCACTCACAGAAGTGGAGGTGGTACCTAAACTCCTTTGGCAAAATATTGCTTAAGCTGCATTGTTGGCTCATAACTATTCATTATGCTATTCTTTACTCCTTTTTATCCATCCTAAAAAAAATATTGCATAATTTTAGAAATAGTGAATAATCTTTTAATTGACTTCAGTTCCATGATGTTATTTCAAAGTCTAGCAAGATAATGGAATGCTTAATTTTTATATATATGCATTTATATAATATATATATATTCTACAGATGTAATACACAGAAACTGGAAATATTTCACAACTAAATAGGAGGATCCTTAAGAAATGATTATATAGACTAAATATATTACATGGAAAATGAATATATATTTTTGTGATTATATATGGATATAAGGCTGAAGAGTATATGCTTTAAATTTATGAAAAATAGTTTTAATATGTAGCTTGCATGCTTAGAATTTGCTTGGTTATTTTCAGATCACTTATAAAACTTTAAATAACAAAACTGCTGCTATGAAGATTTTGCTTAAAATCATCAAAGTAAAGGCTAAAAAAGCAAAACTTTGCATTTATAAGAACACTGTGCTTGTGTTTATGTTTTGAAGATCTACAGCATGAAACACATGCTGTGTTCCTGCCAAGTTTTGAAGCAAACCCTTCCACTTCCACTTAATCTGAAATTATTATATTACTTTTAGATTAATTTATATTTTATTCATATTCACCTATCATCATTTTGATGAAAGATCAAGCATTATATACTGTTATAGGCAGTTGCTGAAAAATAATAAAGAACATTCCATTTATTACCTGATATTGCTTGGGAAGAACACATCTGAATCCTGCAACTTGGTTCAGAGCCATTGCAGAAGCCCCACATATATAAAGGAACTTTTAATGCAATTTTATTTTTTTTTCTTCCTCATGCTTTTGGCTTGGGTTCATAGCTTGCTTATAGGGATTCACAGATTTTTAAGCATCCAAATCTGCAAAATTACATTTCATACATATTGCCCACTATGAAAGTCTGTCCCTCTTCAATCTGGCTTGCTCATCTGTGGCCTGACAGATGGATTCTACCCACAGGCAAAGAAAACCTTATTTTAAAAATAAAAATTAATTAAATCAAATTTAAAAACTCACATCAAGTTGCAGAGAATTTTTATTGAGTAAAATTGTATTAGAGCACGGATCGTACTTTTTAGTAACCATTTTCATCTGCCACCAAAGGTACTTTTTAATCTTTGTTTTCTAGCTTATGTAAGTGTCCTTTTCAAATTTGGTAGAGCACTCAGATTGCAGCAGAATGATGTGTCAGATACGGACTCCTTACAATATCCTGGCTAATAAGATACCTGTTCTTATTTGAAGCAACAGTGTGCTTAGCTGCAAATGTAGATGGTGATTGAAGCAAACCAGTAATTAGAATCCTGTTTCTCTTATTTCCTTGCAGCCAACAGTAGTTGTTGCAACACTGCTTTTGCCAAATGGACATAAAGGGGAGTGTGTTGGGTGCTTGTGGAGCTTTAGAAAACCTTTTGAGTTTTTGATAAAAGAGAGAGATACATCTATTAACTTCCTTCTGCTTCCCCCCACCTTGCTGCCATTGTAAATACCGTATTTATAATATTTACCATATTGCAACTGGGGCAACCATTTGCTACCATAATTTGTGTGTATGAAAATGAAACCTAACACTCTAAAGAAGATAGAAGAAAAACAAAAAGAATCTTGTGCCTCTGCTGGCATGGATGAGTATCTGAGGCCTCAATGCTAGAAACAACCTACCTTCAAATTTCTTGTCCTTTAATTGACACAGAACCATTCATGTAATCCATTTCTTCCTGAAGGGATGTTTGTGGTTGGTTTCTTTTCAAGTGATATGTTCATTTTATCTGTCAAATTTATGGCATAGAGTTGTAAGATATCTTTGTTATTATTTTAGTGTTTGTAAGCTCAAAGTGTTATTTCCCTTTTGTTACTGATAGTAGTAATTTGTGTCTTTTTCATGATTGTTATAGCTAGATGTTCATCATTTTATTGATATATTTTTTAAAAATTGTATTTATTTAAGAGAAAAAGAGAGAGCAAGCATGAATGGGGATGGGGAGTAGGAGGGGCAGAGAGAGAGGAAGAAGCAGACTCCCTGCTGAGCAGGGAGCCTCAAGCCGGGCTCCATCCCGGGACCCTGGGATCATGACCTGAGCTGAAGGCAGATGCTTAACTCACTGTGCCACCCAGGTGCCCCAATTTTATTGGTATTTCAAAGCAGTTTGATATTACTGATCTTTTCTGTGATTTTCTGTTTCAATTTCATTGATTTCTGTTTTTGTCTTTATTACTTCCTTCTTTAGGCCCATATTCTGGCTGATTTTTAATTTGCTCCTTATTTTTCTAGATTCTAGTCAATGTCAATTAGGTCATTTAAGTGTTACTCATCTTTTCTATATCCTTGCGGAATTTCTGAATACTTGATATGTCAATTACAGAATGAATAGTGAAATCTTTCTATTTCTTTTCAGTTCCATCAGTTTATGTTTCATATATTTAGAACCTCTTTTAAAAGTGTATATATCTTCTTGGTATACTGGTCCCTTTATCATTATATAATATCCCTCTTTATGACTGTTAATGTTCTTTGTTCTGAAGTAGACTTTGGTATTGACAGATGCAGTCTAGGTTTCTTCTAGCATATCTTTGATATCATTGTTCACCCTCTAAGTCTTAAAGGCAGACTCTTTGGACAGCATATACTTGGGGCTTCCTTTTTTCATAGTGTCTTCAGTATCTACTTTGAGTCAGTGTTTTTAGGCCAATTTATAATTTATTACAAATACTATTATGGCTAGATTTCTAACATCTTAGCAGCTGTTCTCTTAGCAATGTATCTCTAACTTTCTATTTTCCCTCTTTTTTTCTGCTTGCTTTGAGATTGCATAAATTTTTAAATTATGCCATCATATCTCCACGAATGGCTTAAATATATCTCTTTTAATATATTTTTGGTTGAATTAATACACAGAGTTATTTAATCACAAATAATTTCAAATAGTATTATGCCTTTTCACAGACAGTATAAAAACCTTAAATAGTACACTATTGGGATGCCTGGATGGCTCAGTGGTTAAAGCACCTGCCTTTGGCTAAGGGCGTGATCCGGGTCCAGGGATCTAGTCCCGCGTCAGGCTCCCTGTGAGGAACCTGCTTCTCTCTCTGCCTATGTCTCTGCTTCTCTTTGTGTATCTCATGAATAAATAAATAAAAACTTTTAAAAAAGTAGTACACTATTGATTTCTCCCTCCTGCTGTTTTGGGTATGTACATGTTACTTTTACTAATAATAAAAACTGGTTTTGCTTTAGAATGCCAATTGTCATTTAAAGCAAATAAGGACAATATATTTTATTCATAAATATTTTATTTTTTTAAAGATTTTATTTATTTATGTGATACAGAGAGAAACAGAGAGAGAGCACAAGGAGGTAGAGTGGCAAGCAGGGGAAGAAGGAGAGGAAGAGGAAAACTCCCTGGGGAGCATGGAGCCTGATACGGGGCTCAATCCCAGGACCCTGGGATCATGACCTAAACTGAAGGCAGATGCTTAACCAACTGAGCCACCCAGGTGCCCCTATTCATCAGTATTTTAAATATTTATGGAGGCTTTCATTTCTTTGTGTTGGTATTTTTTTATGTATCATATTCCTTCTGCCTGAAGAAATTCCTTTAACATTTCTTTTTTAATTTTTTTTAAATTCAATTACACTATGGGTGTCTAGGTGACTCAGTGGTTGAGCATCTCTGCCTTTGGCTCAGGAGATGATCCAGAAGTTCTCAGATTGAGTCCCGCATCAGGCTCCCCACCGGAAGCCTGCTTCTCCCTCTGCCTATATCTCTGCTTCTCTCTTTATCTCTCATGAATAAATAAATAAAAATCTTTAGAAAATAAAATAAAAGTAAATAAATAAATTAATTCAATTAGCCAAAATATAGTACATCATTAGTTTCAGATATAGAGTTCAATAATTCATCAGTTGAGCACCCAGTGCTCTACCAGAGACAAGTGGGTTTTCATAGCTTTTGCTTTTCTTAAGGAGTGATTATTTGGTCTTTATTTTTAAGAGATATCCTAACAGTGTATAGAATTTTGAATGGGGGATCCCTGGGTGGCTCAGTGGTTAAGTGCATCTGCCTTCAGCTCAGGGCCTGATCCTGGAGTACCAGGATCGAGTCCTGCATCTGGTTACCTGTGTGGAGACTGCTTCTCCTCTGCCTAGGTCTCTGCCTCTCTCTTTCTGTGTCTCTCATGAAAAATAAATAAAATCTTTAAACTAAAAGAATTTTGGATGGGTATTTTTCTTTTTTCTTTTCTATTAGCACATTAATATTCCATTGTCTTCTGTCTTGTATAGTTTCTCATGAGAAGTGTATTCTAATACGTGTGTGTGTGTGTGTGTGTGTTTGTGTGTGTTGCATGCATGCAAGCATGCACTATGTCTTTTTCTTTTATGGCTTCAAGATTTTTGCAAAACATTTATTTTTTGGCAATTAGACTATGATATGTCTAGGGGCATGTGTGTACATGGACACAAATACACTATATCCTCTGCAATTGTTCTCTAAGGTTCTTGGATATGTAGTTTCAAATATTTTATTATGTTTGGGAAATTTTTGACCATCGTCTCTTCAGTTCTTTTTTCTGTCTTATTCTGTCTCTCATGTCTTTCTGAAATTCATTTGTTATACTATTTGATATTATTCTACATCTCTTAAATGCTTTTAAATTTTTATTTCTGTATTTTTTCTTTTTTGTTTCAATTTGGGTAATTTATATTCACCTGGTTTCAAGTCCACTGCTTCCTTCTCTGTCAAGCCTACTGGTGATACTTGCTATGGGTTCAGTTGTGCCTTTCAAAACAGATATGTTGAACTCTTAATCCCTTATATGTTAGGATATGACATAATTTGAAATGTATCTTTATAGAGGTAATTGAGTTAAAATGAAGTTATTAATCCACTAGGAATGGTATCCTTATGAAAATGGGAAATTTGGACACAAAGACAGATATTCACAGACAAATGTGAAGACACAGAGAAAGCCATGTGAAGAGAGATGATTAGAATGATGCATCTATAAGGAATGCCTGAGATTACCACAAGTTTGGAGGGATTATGTTCCTAATGACACTTTACTTCCATCATGCAAAATCTGAGACAAATTTCTATGCTCTAATCCCACTAGTTTGTGGTACTTTATTACAGAAGCCCTGGGAGCTAATATTATTATAAAACTGATGTTAATCTCTTTGATGGGTTTCTTCATTTCTGTTACAGTATTTTCTTAAAATTTATATTTACTTTATTCTATTAATCATGTATTTCTCATTGTTATACTGAGTTTTCCTATTTGTACTTTGTACATATTAATTTTTCCACCAAATCTCATAATACATGTATCATAGTTACTTAAATTTCAAGTTAAATATTTCCAAAATATATGTAATCTCTCAATCTTGTTCTTTTGGTTGTTTTGCCTCTTGACATTAGAGTTTTGTGGTGTGTGTGTCACATAATTTTAGATTAAATGCTAGCCTTCATAGGTAGAACAATAGAAGTTGAGGTAATCAGTATTCATGACTAGAGATGGGCATATCGTTTTGTTTTCTTTTTCTCCATTATGTGGGATATTGTACCAGCATAGTAAGGAGTTGAGCTGTGTTTGGGTTTTATTATCACTAAAGTTATTTTTAAGGTTACTGTGCCATTGACTTCAAGTTCCTTTAGTAGTGCCCTGAACTTATTTATAATGGAGACTGGATTGCTTGGGAAGCTTTCTTAATTTTTCTCCTCTACCCTCAGCTTTCAGACTTCACTGTGCACCTGCACCTAGGAAGGAGTATTTTTTTCACACTCCTTTCTTTCTTCTGTGGAGGATTTGTGTAGTGTTCTCCGTATGAGGTAAATGGGAGTGGTTTATCTTGTCCTGTTCCACCCTCAATCTTAGATAGTTCCTGTGTTCCTGGATGTCAGGGGTGGGTTGGTCTTTGTTGTTCATTCATCTGCTGCCAATCTCCATGGCAACCAACTCAGCTTGAATTTTGTCAGATATTATGAAGCAGAGGAGTTATTGGCTCTTCCCAAGAAATAGGGGATCTCTAATAATCTTTGTTTAGAACGGTTGACTGCCTTTTCCGTAGGTTAGTGATATTTCATTATTTTATTTTACTCTTCCTTCCACTGTCCCCCAGTGGTGTCTTTGTATTGTTTTTTTAGGGGAAAACACTCTAGGCAGGGCTCTATTCCTTTCTTACAGTGAATGCATCCTTCTTCCACATCTACACCACACAGAGACGCTTTCTCTGATTTCCTATCCTCCCAATGTTTATTATGAACAAACAAACAGTGAAGGTTTATGGAGTAGAACAGGATGAAAGTTCCTGTGAACTCACATTGTGTCTGCAGTTACACAGATTTCTATACTCAAAGGATCCCACTCTCATCCTAGAGGTCTTTATTTAGATTTTTTGGTTGGTAAAGAAATCGTGGTCTTTTCAGATCTTTACCTTTTAGATGGAGATGGAATTCTTTTTCTCTCTGTCTCTCTTATCTCCATTCTATCTATCTATCTATCTATCTATCTATCTATCTATCTATCATCATCATCTATCTATCTATCATCTATCTATCATCTATCTATCTATCTATCTATCTATCTATCTATCATCTATCTATCTATCATCTATCTATCATCTATCTATCTATCTATCTATCTATCTATCTATCTATGCACATATACATGCACACACAAATACATATGGATAATTTAATGGATAAAAAGGGAGAGAGTGTGTAAAGATGAGCATCACATGTTTTATTAGCCCTGATTTATAGATTAGGAAACAGACACAAAGAAAGGAAGTGACTAGCTAAAGCTTACATATCTAGTAACTGAGCCAGGATTTGAACCTATTTTTTCTGACTTCAAAGCTTGTTTTTTTCTAATTTGTTGCACTTTCCTCATGAATTGTCTTTCTCATGAAGTCCTGTTTGTCTTTTTAAACCCAGTCATTCAATGTTATTTCCTAAGTGAAGCCCTCCACCATTCTCTCTCCATCTTAGGTCAGTAATTCTTACTAGAATTCTAAATGAAGTTCTGTTTTAGTAAGTGGCATTTGTCTAGAACCCAGGAATGCTTGCATTTTTCTCTGCGAATTATCCCTTCTTAAGCTACACACCCAAGAAATATCAGAAAAATTACCACTTATTTTTTATCTGGATCAGTGTCTCATGCCCCCAGAACAGAGCTTCTGTCCACAAGCCTAAATCCAATAGCATATATTTATGGGCATACCTAAGAGATACTGCAGGTTCAGTTCTAAACCACTGCAATACAGTGACTATCACAATAAAACAAGCCAAATGAAGTTTTTTGGTTTTCTAATGCACATAAAAGTTATATTTACACTATACTGTTTCAAACATTAATAGTACAAATAAACCTTAAACAATGATACTCAAATTTGTTTAGTTTAAATACTCTATTTAGTGGCATAGAGAGTGAGAATGTATATATTTTTGAGTTCCTGCCAGTCTTTGTGTACTGAGGCTGCCATGACAAAGTATCACAGACTGAGTAGTTTAAACAATAGGAATTTATTTATTCACAGTTCCAGGGGCTGGAAGTCAGAGATAAAGGGGCCATCATGGTTGATTTTTGATGAGGGCTCTCTTCCTGCCTTGGATGTGGTCACCTTCTCAATATGTCCTCACATAGTGGAAAGAAAGAGCCAACTGGCTGATGTTACTTCTTCATAAAGGCACCAATCTTATTAGGAAGACCCTACCCCCCTGACCTCATCTAACCCTAATTACAAGCCAAGGGCTTAATATCAAAATATCATTATTAGCAGTTAGGGCTTCAAAATATGACTTTTTTGGGGGTACACAACCATTCAGTCCATAATACTGCTTAATAATTTAAACAAAACTAGTTAGAATTGATGGAAAGAAGAGTGTCACCACTGAAGTGATATCTGATTTAATTTTAGTGTTACTATTTAGCATTAATACATGCAAAATATATATATACATACACACATTCACACACACACAGACATTATTTATAGAGTAGACCCATCTAGTTATGGAGAAGATTGCAATTATTCATATTGCACACCCATCTTGGGGAATCCATTTTATCACAATGCTGTACTTTTCACTGTTTATATGTAAGACACTGAAAGAACTACCAACTCAACTGAAAGAAGCATCTCAGAACAAAAGTGTCTCTTCTCTCTGCTTTGTTATTTTAGCACTCTTATGTTTTTCATTTACTTTCTTCTATTTTTTTGCTATTTTTTTATTATAGAGCATGTTACTATTTCTACAAAGAAGGACCATATTGGCCAGTAATATTAGCTAAATATTTTAGTGTTCTATTAAGCCATTGAGTTTTATTGGTGAAATAACATTTTGATAAATGTGTTTGTTTTTTTTTTCTTCCCTCTTTCAGCTGTGCTGGTAATTGTGAAAAGGAATTAGGTAAGTAAGCACTAATAACAGTGTTCTTTATCACTTGGTCATTCATACTTTTAGCAAATCCATTTATTTATTTTTTTTAGAAAAAAAGTCTTTGATATTATCAAAGATTATTAAGGGAAAAAGTTAAACTTGAGCTACAAAAAAGAAAAACTTTAGATAGACTATTAAAAGGAAATTGAAAGGAAAGAAGACTGAAAAGCTCAAGCTTGCCTACTCCCTTAAATTATACAAACTTTTCTCATTCAAAGTTCTTGTTATTCCTTTGAAGTTATGTTGTGGGAGATAGAAAAGGAGTAATAAATATTTTCTGACTAAAGAATTTGCAAAGTTCAGAGATAGAAAACAAACCAATTGCTGCTGAAAATCCAAGGGAGATTATATGCTAGGAATAAGGTGAGTCTTATATATTGGAAGTTTTATGGAAAATATAAATATTGAGCTTTTGAAGTTCTGCATTATGTATATTGACTAAATAGAATAGTGTATAAAATTGATGGTATTTAATTTAAAAAAATGTTTACTGTTATTTTGAAGAATCTTGCATCTTGTGTGTTATTAGATATAATTATTAATATTGTATATATAATAATTTTTATATAATATATTTTAATATCTGAAGAATAGTTCCAGGTATTTTTAAAAGGACATACAATATTTTATGTAATTTGGGGAACATTTTTGTTGCATACATCAAATTTCATTACAGCATGGATACTTTTTCCCTTAAATAAC
This sequence comes from Vulpes lagopus, assembly GCF_018345385.1. Lineage (NCBI taxonomy): Eukaryota > Metazoa > Chordata > Mammalia > Carnivora > Canidae > Vulpes > Vulpes lagopus. The sequence continues at coordinate 23,046,817 of NC_054843.1, read as the reverse complement.
AGGAAATTAGTTTAGTATACTTCTATTGGTGCTTTTTTTTTTTTTTTTTTTTTTTTTTCCAAGTAATAGGAAATGGTTTTGTTTGTTCCTAGATAATACAGAAAAGTTTAAGTAAGATTCTATTGGATAATTCTGCCTGTGTCTGAATCTTGATTGTGGACTGAGATTAGTCTTTCAACAGTGATACACTTTAAGGGTGCCTGGGTGGCTCACTTGGTTAAGCTTCTGCCTTTAGCTCAGGGCATGATTCCAGGGTCCTGCTCAGTGTGGTGTCTGCTTCTCCTTCTGCCCCACCCCCTCCATGTGCACAGGCACTCATACCCTTTGTCTCTCTTTCAAATAAGTAAATAAAATCTTTTAAAAATGGAATTTCTGATTTTAAAAATTATACACTTTGACTAGATGCAAATTAAAAAATATGATTCGGTACTTATTTTAAACGTCTTGCAACTTACTAAAAGTTAATACACATTTATAATGTTTCACAGAAGTTAGGGAGGCAAATATTTGATATTTTTTTCTCTAATACCAAATACCAAAATTAAAACTTGATGCTGACTTAGTAAAAAGAAAAGATTTTATGTTAGGAAATTTATTAGGTATATTCATATTATCTAATGGAACCAAAAGACAAAGGGAACATGAAGAGGGAATTCAGTAAATTTATAAGAAAGATGTTAAAAGCCAATTCTATCTCTCTCTCCACATACATCTTTATCACTATTTCCCCCTGGCATGTTTGTGTATGTGTGTCTATCTGAAGATAAACTTTCCTCTTCTTTTTTATGTATATGTTCAGTTCATAACTCAAAATCTTCTGTTAAAAGAACCTCTTAAACTGAGACTAACATCTGTCATTCTGAATTCCAAATCCACATTAGAGAGGATCTGACTGTTTGACTCCTATGATCAACACTGACACTGAGTTTTGTCTACAATAACTACAGCTTCATAATATAAATATAATATTAGATAATATATAACATATAAATATATAATAGAAGCTATATTAAATTTATAAAATATATAATATAAAATGTAGCTTCTAGGAAATCAATCATATAAGTTTGAGATTGATGATGTGTTAAAAAAAAATGATGGTCATTAGGACTAATAAAGACACCCTAAATATCCCTTTCACAGTTAGGGTCTCAGATAAACCCTAAGCTTAATCCTTGGGCCCTTCCCTCTATCTAGTTAATATGATCTTGGTAATCATGTTGGTGATGAGTGAAGTATTTCAAATAAATCTGTACTTGCATTAGGAGACAAGAAGAGCATCATTTCTATAACAAGGATTTGAAGCCAGGCTGGAGGCTCTCAGAAAGAATCTGTTCTCTATCATTTCGTAGTTTGTAGGCTCTGCACATTCCTTGGCTCATGGAAAGTCTTTCCAGACTTTCCTGCCTTCCTCCTGCACTTTAAAACCACCTGTGATTTTATTGGGCTCACCTGGGTAAACCAGAATCATCTCCCCCATCTTGAAATCAACTGATTAGCAACCTTAAATATCCCCTTGCCATGGAACACGATATTCCCAGGTCCCAGGAATAAGGATGTGATTGTCATTAGAGGGCCACTATAATGTCTACCAAGGTAAGTGTTAAGAGTTTGAAAGTATTTTAGAAGTTAGAGTTTATACACTCTTTGCTTTAGGTCAAGATGAGGGACAAAAATATGTATGAATAAGTAAATGACTCTGTTAGGCAGAATAACTGATTGGCTTTCTTCTCAAGATATAGATTTATGACAGACACATTCCTATCCATTAATAAGGAATTAACCATCTGCAACAAAGTCCTTTCAAACACTTGTGTCATTTATAACCATGTGTAATAATTAGAATATTGGAACATACTAAAAGACAGATTGAATGGATAATTAGATGAATTAGATGGCTGTAACAGAAGCAAGGTTAAACATTAATTTTTTTAATTATTGAGGACAAATATATATCTGAAAAATGTAAAAAGTGAGAGTTCAAATGAATTTTTTTATCTAGAAAAGTGGCCATCCTATTAAAATATGAATTTTCAATAACAAGCTTGCTTTCTTGATTCTGAATATGTAAAGGCTTTTTAATTTTGCCATCTGTTCTTAGAACGATTAAGTATAAATTAATTGCAGGCAATAATTTTTAGAATGCACTGAATGCCAGCATATCCTAGTTGTTGTACAGAGAATTTATTTATTTTCTAAAATAATAAAGCAAACTTTTTAAAAGTGAAGCAATGATACAGACTTTGCTACTTATTTATTTATTTATTTATTCATGAGAGACAGAGGCAGAGACACAGGCAGAGGAAGAAGCAGGCTCCATGCAGGGAGCCCCAGGTGGGATTCGATCCCTTGTCTCCAGGATCACACCTTGGGCTGAAGGTGGCGCTAAACCACTGAGCCACCCAGGCTGCCCAGACTTTGCTACTTTAATATAATTTTCATTTCTTTCTTTTCCTTCAAGAATTTTTGGGAAATGTGTCAGCATTCCCTTATCCCTGGCAGTTATTAATAAGTTCTTGCTTAAGTGGGGCCTCACTTATGACTCTTGCCTACTCTGAAATTTGGCACCTATTAGGAATACATGTTAACACTGAAATAATATATTCTAACTCTACTAAAACTGGGAGAAAAGTGGAAAACAATTGTTGCAGTATGAAAATAGAAAACAAAAGTTATTCAAGTTTTGTAGGTGGGAATTTTTAAAGAGATAGAAGTATCTGAAAAGATACTAAAGTATTTCAAATAAAGAAACAAATGCAAGGAAGATATTAATAAAGATAAAAATTATTGAGTAACTATTCACATGACAGGAACTCTTCTAGATGGTTGAGCATAACAAGTGAGGTTCCAGTTCTCATGAAACATAAATTTTAGGGTATCGAAATAGGCAAGAGAATAAATATTAAATAATGTTAAATAATATCTTATTGATAAATGGTATATAAATAATTTTAATGTGATATTATTTTAATAGGCCAAGGAGTTCACATTAGATTGGCTGGTTTAGGAAAGTTGCTCTAGAGGGCTGATAAATCAACTGACCTCTGAATGACAAGAAACAAAGACAGTGATCCTGAAAATCTGGTAACATCCTTTCCATTAAGTTATTTTTCCTCTCATAAAATTTTCCCTCCTTATAAAATTCACAACTGTTTGATTGTAATATTCAATTCATGAATTAATGTCTCATTTCCTTAACATTTCTTTTCTAATGCCTATCTTTTGTTGCTATAGCATTGGACACCTGATTTTCTTAATTTTCATCATTATGAATATTTACTTAATTTTTAATTATAAATTGTCCATATTTTTTAGAATTTTCTCAGAACATATTTTAATCTGATGTGCAATCTACATTTAGTCTTTGATTTTTCACCTCCCAGAACTGATATGGACTTCCCAGTATGGTTCTCCACCATTCTTCAGAGCCTTCTACTAATGCCATTATTTCAAGAGATATCTTTGGGTTATCTTCCTTTCTTGTTTTCTAAGAAGGTGATGTGGTTGCACCTTGTCAGGAGCTCAGTTGAGCTGAACTGCCAGGTGTTAAGTATCTCATTAAGACAGCAAGCCAAAATCAAAGTAATAGTCAAGCCTCTCATCACTTGTTGCAGTAAGATAAAAGGTTCAACAGTATTAGCTGGTCCCTGTTCCATTTTTAACTCCAAGGAACGGTGTGTTGAGGGTCAATTGGATCAGCACAGATACGTGGTGTCATCTGCCTTCCTAGAGACCCCCCCAAACAAAAGGCTCCTATAATATCATGGACCCAGGAAGCAGAGAGAAGACAAGGACAATAGAAAAGGGTAGAGTGAAGTTCTGAATATTGAATTGACTTGGAGAGAAAATGCCTTCACTCTTCTAAGGAGGTTTTTATAGAGGCACTGGGCTGAGAATTTATCTATAAGAACATGGCCAACCTGGGCAGCCAAGTCCCTGGCTGCAGCTCCCTTCAGAGACTACAGTACCCCAGGTACTACATCTGGTGTATGGAGGGCAACTTTCCCTGCGAGGCCTGTTAGATAAAACCTTGGTAATTTTCAATGCCCGGGCCTAAAAATTCACACATAGTTTTTTAACCAGGAGCTCCACTCCTCAGTCCTTATTCATTAAACATCAACTTCCTCTGGCTTTCAATCCCTTGAGAGATTGTGTTGCATATCCTATAAATAAAAAGCAAAAACTCTGATATATCCCCTCTTGGGTTCAAAGACCAGCTCTACCTTTTGTTAGTCAGCATGTGACTCTGGGAAAATCATATATTAAGAGGGTAAAAAGGAAGGGTCTTTTTAGGTATTCCATATTTAGTTTTTAAAATCTTTATTAATTTAAGGAATTAGTTGACATTATTAAAATTAGTTGCAAAGTTAATTGGAGTCTACAACTATTATTCTTTTACTTAGTATTTCATCATGGACTGTAATAAATAATTTTTATTTTGAAATTTGAGCAAGGGATAGTTTTTATGCCTGTGAGTTTGTGACAGGTTTAGAAAGATGTGGGTGAATGATAAGGGATGAATTGGTGAATATGTTACTCCATGAAAAGTGTCCAGAAATCTCTTTTAATGCTAATACTGGGGATCCCTGGGTGGCGCAGCGGTTTGGCGCCTGCCTTTGGCCCAGGGCGCGATCCTGGAGACCCGGGATCGAATCCCACGTCGGGCTCCCGGTGCATGGAGCCTGCTTCTCCCTCTGCCTGTGTCTCTGCCTCTCTCTCTCTCTCTGTGACTATCATAAAATAAAATAAATAAAATAAAATAAATTTAAAAAAAATGCTAATACTGTGGGATTGGAGGAACCTTAAGAAGCAAATGATATCTTAAACAGTTTCTCCATTTGTAGATTCTCTAACCCTGCCTTTTTTTGTTTCACTCCCTCACTTCTGAAACAGGAAGAAGAATAAATATAAAAAATGATGTGAAATACAGCTGACCAACATTTACAGAGTGAGTGTGGATTCTTTGGTTTATTTACTTATATGTGGCAACATAAATTTTTTTTTACATTTTAGTAGACCTTAACCTTTAAAGAATTTATACATAAAATATTCAATTTGATTTCTACATCTATTCTGCCTCATATCCATGGCTCTACCAACTTCATAGGACAAGTAGAATTATTTGTACATTACTGGAAGCCACAGAGAGAAGTAAAATATTTCCAATACCTTTTAAGTAAGCAGCAGCATATTCTTACCAAAGAATTTTCATATTAATTATATCATTTAATCATGTAAAAAAAACTTAGTAAATTATATAGATGTATAAAATCTATAATGGGATTTTTGTGACTAGCTATGATAGCAGCCTAGTTACTAAAAGTGCTATATTAAAAACTTGTGTTTTGAAAATAGTCCAATTATTTTCCATCCATATTGTACCCCAGTGATAAAACCTTACATTGGTAGCTGAAAATAAATGAGACTCAGGGATTTATCTGGAGAAAATATTATGCTTACATGTTTGAACAAAATCTATAGGAAGAAAACAAAAAAGATATTCTAGATTATACGGAAAATATATTGCTGTAAAACGTAATTTCAGATTTTTTATTTATTCCTTCCTATTGAAGAAAGTTTTTTTTTATTAGTGAAAACTATGTATTTTAAAAAATAACTTGGTTTGACAAACGTGTCAAATTGTCACTTAGAGCAGATACTCCCTTAAAATGGGCACTTTCAGTATGTTAACATAATTGCAGACATATATACATATATACATACACAAATCTAGTCTTAACACATGACAATTTCTATTCTATCATTGGTTAATATAAATTCTGACTGAACATATCTCAAACATATAAACTCTACTGATACTCATTTGCGTTATCTACACATGAAATGTGCTTAGCAACTTTAAGCTTAAAGTATATTGAATGCTTTCATAGAACAGTTTCATTTGTTCTAATTCAGGAAGCAAATATGATCACAAACGCAGAAACTGAGGCAAGGTCAGGCACGTCTTATCAGGGTCATTTGAGATTTATTTCGATGATTTTTGAATAATGTTTATTTCATCAATTGCTCTACCAAAAATTGATTTAGAGTGTGTTATAGAATCTAACTGCATTGCTACAGAATAAAAATGAGATAAAAATTTTAAAACATATTAGACCTAAATTGCTGAACTCTGTTGGAAATGAAGTTATTGAAGAAAAATATTATGTATTTAAATAGTATTTTGGGGGTGAAACATTTCATGACATGCTTCAAAATTAGAATAAAAAGTGAAATAGATTTTCTATATTTGGTTTTATCTCAGGGAATTTAATTGTTTAGGCAGGTTAATATTGACAAGAGTATTTAAGAACATCTCAGATTTTTTTTTTAATGACATTCATATACCGAGAGTAAAAATGGTAAAATAGTAGTCTGTCACTTAAACTTTCTTTTTAAACTCTAAAACCACCAGGAAGTAAAGTTGAAAAACTAAAATTTTAAAGCAGGTTAATAATAGGTTACTGGATAGCAAATGTTACATTGTTCTTTATTACATTTATTTGGCTACACCAGTCAATCAAAGACATTTATATAAGGGTGTGATAATGCCACTTTCAATAACATGCTTGACAGGAACAATTTTTACACATTGACATGACATCCAATTTAGGTACTGTCTGAGTTTTCAGGCTTTCACTGGAAGAATTTTGTATTTCATATAACATTCACCACAGTAAATGCTTTAGTTAAAAATCACACCTATGTGTAGTGGGAGTCTTTGCATAGTCTTGTAAGCACTGTAGTTTTGTCACCCATGTTTTTGTGCACATAACAGCCTGATAAAGTGTCACTTAAAAGAGGGGACAACATAATAGACAAGTGGAACATTAACAAGCAAAATGAAGTCTCAGGAGTAGAGTTCTCATATTAGTAAAAAAATTAATCTAAAATAGCCAGAAAAGATGAGTAGTTAAGTCAACTAAAACTATGATATTGCTAGAGAATTCCTTACTAAATAATAGTTTATTATCCTTCATAACTGAACATTGTTTTTTTTTATTTCTTCCTTTAATTCTCCCACTTACAGTTTACCTTTCTTTCTTTACAACTTTAATATTTTTTCTTTCTTAATTTTATTTTTTCTGTATAGAACCATCAACTTTTCCTGTGAAGTGCATCGCATGGATATAGTAGATATACATAAATGCTACTTTTTCAGGGTGATTTTGTTACAACATATTTCACACACTGGGAAACATCCAAACTTGCATATTTAGTTGTGGCTGGGATGATTTTGTATGCTACTAGAAGAAATTATATTTCATCACAAATGATTTAAAATGGAAAATAGAGATCCTACCATGTCCTCTTCTGTGAGTCATGTGCAAAATTCAAGTATCAATTTTATGATTGATTATAAAAGGTTTATTTTACTTTGCATGAAATACATGGTATCTGGGAAAAGAAAAACAAGGACTAAAATTGAACCATTTGACTTAATGTCATACTACAATTACCTGGCAAGGTCTAATGACATTTTTATAATCTATGACGTATCCAAGAGTCATCACTTTTGGAACTGGGAGTGTAATGATGATTTATCGTTTTCCCTTTAATCATCCTTTTTTACCCCAGTTACTTTATAGCACAATGACCTACATTAAATATCAGTATATATTTCTACATTCCTTCCTTCTCAACTGTTTTAAGCTCCAATAATTTCTAAGCAAGATAGTAACTCTGAAAAGCACGGATTACTGAATTATCTACATCTTCCTTGAAAATTCCACATCTTTGTTGTAACCTACATAAACAGAAAGGTGTGGAGTTATATTTTCCCCTCTATATTAAACATGTATAGATTCCAAAGCAGTTTGTGCTGTTTTATGTATATGAATATTTTTATGAACATTTTTTTTAAACAGGAATTCCAGAAAAGGAGTTAAGGATTGTTATTAAAGGTTACTAGTCTTAAATGGAATACTTTATGTATTATGTGTAATATGTTGTCATTTTAAGTGACTATTGAGCAGGATTTGGTATGTAACATGAGGCCCTGGTCAAAACAGAAAGTCTGTATCATAGATTCCAAACAGTCAAGTGGAGCACATTAAGTGAGCCACTTAGATTAGCAAGAATCTTGCAAAGCACTAAGTGTGGAATTTGTGCTAAATATACATTATAGCTTTTTTATATCATGCTTATATATATATATATATATTTGCATCCAAGGTAATTGGATAATAGTTTTTAATTTTTATGTTAGGGGATCCCTTCCTTTGTTTAAAAAGTCTGGTAATTTGGAATTTAATTATTTTACATGGGGAGAGGCAGAAAGAGAAGATTAATTCCCCCTTTAATTCAGGTCATATTTTAAACATTATTTATAATCTGGTTTTGATGGCTAGTTGTTTTGTGTTTAAGAAAGCATTCAGGACATTAAATGAATTCACCACAGTCCCTTTAATATATTTCTTCTTCTTTTTTTTTTCCTCTGATCTTCTGTGAGACCTTCCCCAGTCATTTCCCAAGGGTCCTGATTTGGTGGTCATTCACTTCTCTGAATTGCTATTCAATTTCGATGAGTGTCTTCTAGATGAACTTTGTAGAATGAATTTTTAGAGATAACATTTATTTCTGACTTAATATCTTTATACATTCAATTTGAAAAGTAAAAGAAAAAATAAAAAAGCTCTTTGAATTAGTTTTTAGAAAGGCATGCACTCCTTCATGATTAACATTTTATCCCTCTAGGCCTTTTATATCATGTTTTTAAATCTTAAGGAAGGAGATACAGCTTTGGATGGTGCCAATTTGGGCTGACAAATTGGTAAGGTGATAGCATCCACTTGGAGTGAGCTTTTGTTTAATTTACACGGATTTTATATTCTCATTTTTTAGGTTTAGTTCATATTAAAAATCAATAACGATTTTATCTTTTCTTTTGTGGAGATAAACAAAGACCAACCAAATGAGAACTGGCAAAGGCTATTTTTCAGCACTTGCAATTGCAAGGGAAAAAATCACCATCACTTGTTCTTTGGCGGAAACTCAAAAACAGAAAGCATAGGAAAGCTTTATAATGTAAAAAAGAGGAGGCTTCAAGTATGTTCTGATTGGAGGCTGCTGGCACAGGGAAGTTATGGGTGGGCTATCAGCAAGGCATGCTTTGTCAGGTGTACATACTTTGCTTTCTGTATTTGGTCCTATGTTGGAAATAGGGACAAAAATTAGGGACGATGGGAGTTATTAATCAGGTCCTGGCAATTTTAGGATGATTGTTACGGGGGTTATTGTTTGGCCTTTGGAATGTTTGTTAGAGATAGTGAGTGGTCAGACTTCCTACATTGACTTATGGGTAGTAGTTCAGCTTCCTGTGCTGGTTACTCTAGATAATGTGTTGGTTTCTGGGCTGGTTCTGGGTTGCTATAAGTACAGCTATGAAAATATTTTCTAAAATTTCATAAGTTTTCATATTATGTACTATATTTTATTTATCATATATTACACGAATATTTGTTACCACTTGTACAACTTTCTTCAAGTTTTCCTATTATACAAGACAAGCTTTCTTAAGAATAGAACAAACTGAAAAAATAAAAAGAATAGAACAAACTTATTTTGATTGAGTTTATAAGTGTTGGCTGTAAAAAGATTTCTCTTCACAACAGCTTATTATTTATAAAAGGAATATGATGTTCATTGAAGAACAAACATCTATTTTAGGTTGATTTTATTTTTTAAATAGATTGTATTTATTTGAGAGAGAGAGAGAGAGAGAGAAAGCAGAAAGGGAGAGGGAGAAGGCGAGCCAGAAGCAGACTCCCCACTGAGCAGAGAGCCTGACAGGCACTCCATCGCAGTACCCTGAGATGATGATGACCTGAAGGCAAAAGCTTAACTGCCTGAGCCCACCAGGTACCCCTTTAGGTTGATTTGTCTCTTATTTTTGAGAGTTACTTTTAAAACTTCTCCAAATTCTGGGAGAATAAAATAAGCCCATAAAAATAATTTCTTCCATTTATTGAATTTTTTCTATATACTAAACAATTTGCTATACTTTACATGTTTTTTTATGACACTCTCTAAGAAGTGTAGTTTTGTCTGTTTATTCACATAAGTAAAGTGAAGTTCAGGGAATTTTTAAATTCTAAGAGGCTATGGAGAGAGAATCCAAAATCTAACTCCATTATGTTCACATCCTTGAAGTGATGTAGCTTTGTCTCATCTACAAATTGTTTATTTACAAATTGCATGTTTCCAAAAGTGAAGCTATAAATTAAATACAACATCTAATGTGAGACCAACAGAAGTTACACCAGTCTGGAATTAAGCCTGATTGCTTTCTTATATTACTAAACCACTATTGCCACAACTACTAGCTAATGTAGAATGATTTAACTTTGAAGTGATTGACTTCAACTGTGAAATAATATAGGAAAAATAAAAGTAAGGAAATAAGAAGGGAAGCAGAAACATGGAAGCATATCTAATTTTTGCAAACCCATTCTAGTATTGTAATAGAATTAGCACAGTTTTTAATAGAGAAATATAAGAAACAGCCTAAATATACAATAGAAGAGTAGTTAGATAAAAAGTTATGCATCCATACATTGAGTCATTCTGTATGAATCAAATATAATACATTAATTAGTGATATTTAGTGGGTTTTTAAAATAAGATCTATTAGTATTTTTGACAAATAGGAATAGCAATTTTTAACCTAACCTATATTTATTTATTTATTTATTTATTTATTTATTTATTTATTTTACCTGCATTTTTAAATATTGATTATGAGAGTATTAAAATATTCTGACAATGTCATAACATAATTTTCAATGCCAAATATAAGTAATTTCAATTTTCTCATGAAATATTCTTAATTACATGAATCTTTTTTTTAGCATTGTAATAATTGAGAATGTATAATTGTTTAGAATATACACCCTGAATTGAATCATTGTCTTTTGGCAGAAAGCTACTGTCAGTAGTCCAAGAAATAGTCTGTTGGGCTCTTTGTGGCTTTCATCACTCTCGTATGGCAGATGAGTATTCAAAAAGAACCTCAACCTGTTAGCCTGACAAATGGCATCCATTTCTATACAGAAACATTTTATTTCATCATCAGCACTTTATAGAAAATGCAGTTATTAACATTGCCAATTAAAATGTCATCAAGTTTAATATGATATATTCACATTTGCTTTGTTTGTTTTTACTTTGATCTCAAAAAACATATGGTTATCTTTTTCTTAGATATCCTCATTTAGGACATTGTAAATAACATTGAAAATTTTCCCAGAATCCTTCAGATTCTGTGACAAGGTGCAATTTAACATTCAATATCTGTCACAGGACCCTACCAGTGGAAATATTTTTAATTCTATGTATGCTTTGCACATTTGCTACATTAAAAGAAAGTTTATTATACAACATTCTAGACTAACAAAAAATACAGAGTTATAAAACCTCTCATTTAATATTTCTGATTTCAATTCCAATGTATATGGGTACTTTTTTTAGTTTATTTTTTTACAAAATACCATCAGTTTGGGGACAGAAGGTAGATGTCCTAATATTCAACTCAATTCTCCTTGTAGATAGGTCAGAGTCCATAGGCTTAGAGTTGGATCCATGAGACTGTCCCCAATGCCAGTTGAAGTTCAGGTTGCTACTTGTGCTTCTGAGCAACTGGTTATAAATTAGAGGTTCCCATAACCTCCTCTTTGGGTTTGATTAATTTGCTAGCGTTGCTCACAGAACTCAGAAAAATATTTTATTACTAGATTATCATTATAAAAGGATATAACTCAGGAACAGCCAGATGGAGGAGACCCAGAGGGTAAAGTATATGGGAAGGAGCATGGAGCTTCTAGGCCCTCCATGGGCTTGCCACTCCTCTAGGACATTCACAAGTTTATCAGCAAAGAAACTCTGAATTCTGTTCTTCTGAGTTTTTGTAGAGGCTTGATTAAATAAGTATGATAGATTAAATCATTGGCCACTTGTGTTTAAACTCAATCTCCACCTCCTTTCCCCTCCTAGGGGATCAGGTGGGAGTCTGAAAGTTCCAGCCTTCTCATCACATGGTGGGCTGCAGCTGGCAACCAGCTCTCATCCTTTAGCACTTTGTGAATCACTTCACTGATGTAACAAAAGATATCTTTCTAGTTCTCATAAGAAATTCCAAGAGCTTTAGAATATCACAATATTATCTTAATATTATATTATCACAGTATTATAATATTGATTTCAGTAATATATAACAATGGTTTATAGAATTTGACCAACAGAATCCCAAACTCACCAAATCTTCCAAACTGGATTCAAATTGCAACATGTCAGTAATTAATATTTCTTTGGCTTCTGTTTTCTTTTAAAGTGGATTTATTACTTCAGATTCCAATCTAAAGAAATAAAATACCTGTTATCACACACAAACAAGGCCAAGATTCCCAAGAATATTGTTTTACTTTATTTTCATGAGAACTAGAAGCCTGATTGGGCTCTCCTAACATTTTAAATGTTTGGGAGACATTCCATTTCACATGTTCTCTTCAGAAAATGTTTATCAGAGAGAAGAATACTAAAATTGTAGCATTAGCCACAATGTCTTCTAATTTATTTATGTCGTTATCTCCCATTAGAATGAGTGTCTCAAAGACAGTGTCCATATACTCTACATCTCTTTATTCCCTCTGTCTTAGGGACTTGCACAGAAACTTAAAAGAATTCAATATATATTTACTGAATATCTAGATATACTAGGGATCTGATATTTTTATCTAATTGTGTTGTAGTATAACAGTCCACAGTCAGTTGGCTTTTCTCCTACTGTAAGACCAGCTTTTTGTTCAGTACCCTTACAGTACCTCTTTGCCTATTATTTTAAATTTAAATTTAATTTTAAATTCATGTTGTGTTTTCAATGCTCTTTATATGTGATGACTCCCAAAACTATATTCCCAGCCTACTCATAATACTATGCTGGGAATATGGATATATACACACATACACATAATTGAGTTTTTATAAATATCTCATTGGTTTAGCCAATCATTTTTTATTCAAATATAATTATGGAGTACATGCCTCAAGATAGCAGTCATTGCTCAGAATTAACATGGCTAAAACAAAACAAAGCCTTCAATTCCCCTCACCCACAACAAATCTGTTTTTCTTTTTTAAAAAATCTTCTCTATTTAGGGAAATTATTACACCATTCATACATTTAACACATATAGTTTTTGAGATATTCTCAGGCCCAAATCTATTTTCAGTGGTTCTCATTCTCTCTGGGCCATAATCCTGTTCAAAGCTGTGATGGCTTCTCTAGAAAACTCCAATTCTGGTCTCCAAATGAATACCTCTCCCTCCACTTCTGTTCTGCTCCAATCTTCTTTCCATAAAGCAACCATAATAAAGTTTTTAAAGCATGATTACCAAGTTCCTCATGATGGCCTACAAATTTGGCTCCTGAATCTGACCTGGCCACATATTTATATTTTCTATCTGATATACAATGCCCTAATCATAATGACTTTCTTTCTGTCCCTCAAAAACACAAAGTAGGTTTATCTTCCGAGGCATTTTCTGTTTATTTATTTGTAATTTTTAGGTTTTGTTTGTTTGTTTTCTGATTCAAAAGTGTCTCAAATGATTGCATATCTGACACTTTCTCTTCATTTTACTGCCATCTCAAATATCATTTCATGAGGATGGACTTCTCATGATGCTAGGCAATGGATTCATCTAGTCACTTTCACATTGTGTATGACCATATTACATCCACTTCTTTATTATTATTACTCTGTAAACACACACACACACACACACACACACACACATATATACCACCTCTTAAGTCTCCTGTGTCACAAAGCGAGGCAGGAAAATAACAGTTCCTTCACCTCCCACCCATTACCCTGGCCCCACCTTAGGGGACTAGGGACTTTATAGTGACCTCAAAATTCAGACATGAGCATAAAGGTTGTATAAACGTTATTCTGGTATGATGCTGGAACCCACAAAACAGGTATTAAAACAGACAGTTATTAACAACCAAAAGCCCTCTGGGATTCCACATGATTATATAATTCATGGTGAATAAATGCCAACAAATATGAGCCTAGAAAAAGGGATCAACATGGTGCAAAATAGGAGACAGAGTTGACATCCTCAATTGACTGAGCTGCTAAAAGAGACTTGGGGGAAGAAAATCTTAGATATATTTGTAGTGATAACAAAAAGTATCTAATAAAGGAACAAATTCTAGAACAAAATTTAAATTTCTTATAGACAAGTAAATATTCAAATAATTAAAATGCATGCCTGTTACAACTAAGAACACATGTATCCTTAAAAGCAAGCAGCAGACACCATTGGATCTTGCTCTAGGTGATGCTGAATCACACCATGAGCAATTTCTAATAGAATAAGACTGAATGCAAATATTTTTAAAAAGATTTATTTATTTATTTTAGAGAGAGATTGTGTCTGTGTATGTGTGTGGGGGGGAGGGGGACAGAGGGAGAGCAATTCAAGCAGATTACTCGCTGAGCATGGAGCCCAACATGGCACTCAATCTCAAGAACCTGAGATCATGACCTGATTCAAAATAAAAATTAGATGCTTAACTGACTGAGCCTCCCAGGCACCTCTGAATGCAAATATTTTTTTAAGAAGCACAAAATATGTAAGCAATCAACCTGGATTTTCCATCCTACTAGAATCTATCTTATCTATAGGAGATAGTTATAAATCAGGACATAGCAGATATACAAGCAAAAAATTACTTCCATTACATTAAACTGCAAGTGAAAAGTTTCCAAACAAAATGCTATGCTATGACATTTTATGTTAAATATTATTTTTGCTATTCAGAATTTAGTTCATGTGGAAGGTTTACTTCTAATAGCATTTTGTAATAGAAAAAATAGATCAAAGGCATAAATAAAAAAAAATAAAAGGCATAAATTTCAGTGTTAGACAAAGTGCTAAAATGCTATGAAATAGTGTGTATAAATATGAATAGAGATAGAATATATATAATATATATTATATATCATATATTATATATATATGGAAGGTTTAAATCAAATTAGCAGGTATACTAGCTGATGAAAAAGAAAGCTGAAATCATTTTGAAGGAGAGAGAATGTATGTTTACTTCTATTTTTGCTTACCTTTTTTCTCTCCAGAGACATTTCAGCCAAATAAAAGGGTTAGAATGAAGACTGAGCAAGTTGATGTTTGTTTTAGCTGAAGCAGAGTTCAAGGCACATAGGAGGAGTTAACCAGGGGGTATCTCAATATGAACCTTGCCATTAACTTAAATGAAGTCCAGAACCTTTATCACACTCATAATTCACTTTCATATGGGATATATTTAGTTGTCTTCCTAGAGAAATGATATTGCACCATACAAGATTAATATAGCTTGGGCCCTGGTGGCCATTATGTTGCCACAGGTTTATGGTTTTTCTACGGTATTTTGATTTATGATACCCTTCCTTTTAATAGAGGTTCATTATTTGTACATTAAGGTTGTAACTTACTCCATCATATGGGGACTTCTATTAATCAGGGAGCCTATATAGTTCAGCCTGACAGTACTGTCCTTTTTGACAGTATTGCTCAAGCAGAGCAATTTGTTAAATGTGTACACCTTCAGGGGCTTAAGATTCACTTCAGAAGCTGAAGAAACCTTTTCAACCTGATGCGAAATGACTCTGGAGTGTCATTTTATATGTCACTTAATCTAGGTGATTGACTCTTCAGTTTAACTAACTCAACACTATTTGTTTTGATTTTATAGGTCTTTGCTTTAAAAAAACAAAAACAAAAAGCAAAAATCCGAAACTATGCTCTATCCTGATCTCACCGTATCTCTTCTTGATAAAGTAGTGAAGAGACAAAAAACAGAGTACTCTCTAGGCCTTGGCCTTGGGTTCATAGTGCTGACTCTTTTTTGCATACATGTTTTCATCTGAGAGAGAAGCAGAGATGTGTGATTTTTATCTGAGAAAAAAATGAGAAGCTTAAGATCAGATTCAATATTTATGAGCATTTTAAGTTCTGAAATTCCATACACTTCTAACGTATTGCAGGTTTATGGAAACTGCATTTCTATGTAACATTATATTTTGTTCCAGAAATCCACATTTCGAAAAGATAAATTCTGATGAGGTTTATTTGCTATGGAATATTAATAGTGAAATTTTGGTAAAATAATACCTCTGAGCAAACTCTGCTTAGGGGTTTGAGATTAAGGGAGACTTTATTTGAACTTTGAATTTACATAGCCAATTCAGGGAATAAAATGCTTTATGTCAACATGTGAAGAGTAAAATGATAATAAGATGTCTTGGTTCAAGATATGTATTAACAATGCATAGATTTATAAACCTGCATCCATGCTAGACTAGGTATGGAGATGTTTCAAGAGGCTGGACAGGCAAATATCAATTAAAGTCAGAGCATTTAGAGTAATCACAGCTATGAGGAATTTGAAAATTGCCTTTCCTTTGCCTTGTTAAATTTATAGTTTCCTAATTAAAGTACTTAAAAGTTTAGCATAAGCATGTTATTCAAAAGTCTTGTTTCTATTTTATTCACATTTGAAAAACAGCTTTTGTGTTATTTGGATTCCTTTTCTTTAAAGATAAAAAATGTATCTAGTTAAAAAGTCATTACCACACAATTATTTGTTTATACAGCAATATATTTATATAATTATATTAATAATAGTTCTTCCATTTGCACATTAACTAGATTTAGATAAAGCATATATTTTAATGCTTTGTTTCATATCAAGAAAAACTTTCAATGACTACCAAATATAGAGGAGGGGAAACAGAGAGAGACAAAGACACAGAGAGAGTGAATCAGGGGAGACAAGGCTTAGCAATATACAAATAAGATAAGTGGGGCTCCCCTCTGGAAATGGCAAAGACGTATGCTGTAACAGAGATACTGAGTTAGAATCACTTTGGTGGTACAGCTGAACTGAGATGT
This sequence comes from Vulpes lagopus, assembly GCF_018345385.1. Classification (NCBI taxonomy): domain Eukaryota; kingdom Metazoa; phylum Chordata; class Mammalia; order Carnivora; family Canidae; genus Vulpes; species Vulpes lagopus. Next base: position 23,029,855 of record NC_054843.1, on the reverse strand, counting down.
CCACATGAAGTCTGACTCCTTAAGGGTTCTAAAATTAGTGATTAATGCTATTTTATAAATGACCACAAACTTGATGGCTTAAAGAAAAAAAAAAAAACTCACAGATTTATTGTCTCAGAGTTTCTATAGGACAACATTCCAGGTATAGTTAATTCTGTGTTTCAGAGTCTCCCTGTCTGCAGTACAGTGGTTGGCTGGAGCTGCAGGCTCCTCAGAGGATAGACTAGCCAAGACCCACCTCCATGCTCCCTCAGGGTGTGGGCAGTATTCATGTCCTTGTGGCTGGGGCAGAGAGTGGGGAAGGCTTCATTTTCTCCCACCCGTGATTCCTTGCAATGGAGGCTTCCCCATCATGGCTGCTTATTAGTTCATGGGAGTTTACTTCTTCAAAGCCAGTGGCATAGAAAGGGTCTGAGTTCAGGAAGGGCGCAGTTCCTTTGATTAATTCAGGCCCACAGAGGATAATGGCCCTTTTAATTAACTCAAGATCGATAGATTTTGGCCCGTCATTACATCTGCAGATGCCCTTCATTTTTTAAAGCGGGATATTTCATAATTATAAAGTACTTATTTCATCATGAAGATATGTTTTCTAATTGTGTATATGCTTAATAATAGACCTTTAAATATGCAAATCTAAACCTTATAGAAATTAAAAGAGGAATAGTGATAGATTTCAGAGCACTAAACCTAAAAAAAAGCAGCATGGTTACAAAATACCTGGTACTCTAACACATGCTGATGGGAGTGCAAAATAGTGTAGCCACTTCGAAAAGCATCATCGTTGTGTCCTATGTAAGTAAACAGCATTTTACCAAGCAATCCCACTCCCAGCTATCAAGCCAATAGAAATGACAATTTATGTCTACACAAATATTTTTATATGAGATGTTCATAGCAGCATTATTCGTGATAACCCCAAACTGGCAGAAATGACCTTTAACTGAAAATGGGTAAACAACTCATGACAATATTATCTAATGGAATACGACTAACCAATAAAAAGTAGCAAATTACTTTTATCTACATCAACAGAGATTAATGCAATGTCCATATACTAAGTTAAAGAAGATAACTACAAAAAAAAAAAAAAAAACCGTGCAAACCAAACCAAAACACTGCATCTGTATGATTCCATTTATATGACATTTTGCAGAAGTCAAAACCATAAGTTAAGAATTATATAGTGGTTTCCACTGGCTAGATGTGGAGGGAAGTATGTGGATTGGTTGCGAAGGGCTCAGGAGAATGTTTTATACTATTGGTTGGATGTTTGGGGCTGATGATCCATTATTTCAACTGCAGTGATGGGTGTAAAACTATGTACATATACTGGAATTCACTTAAATGCCCCCTTAAAACAGGCTCATTTTACTCTATGCAAATAGTATACCAATAATTCTGGTATAAAAAAATTAGATAGTCTTGAAGGGCTAAATTTTCACTTTATTTCCCTGGGCCATGATTTTTGGCATATACTTACAGCAGTTGTTGCTTTAAGCATCACTGATATGTTAACCTGTGAGATATAAGAAAAATTGGAGGATAATCCTTTGTCTTTATAAATATCACTACATAATTCATATTAGAAAACTTCATGCATTAGTATTTTTAAATATGATTCTTACTAGGGAATTATAGTTTTTCAATCTTTTTTAATATGAGGCATTTCTGTTTTAATGTTATATTAAACATAGAACACTAAATAAAGATAGTGTTTCTAACACTGGTACAAATTGACATTTTCATAAGCTAACTGAAACATATTGCTTAATATTTGGTTATACTATCTCAAAGCAATCATTTGATTCACCTTTGTTTTATAGATAGAGAAAGAGCAATTAATTCATTTGCACTAGAGCCTGGTATGAGTTCTTAGAGACTGAAAAATTTGTATAAAAATTCAGTCTACATGTTTGCATGATAAGGGCTTGCTCTATAAATTTCAGTTATGTAATGTCTCTATACCTCAGTTTTTTCATATATGTTCCAAATACTTCACTCATATTACAACCTTACTCAAAAATTTTTGTTGCTAGCCATATAAGACTAAACCCCTTAGCTCACAATTTGGAGCAGTGTACAGTTAGACCTCAATCTCATTCTGAACCTGTCAATTCCTCCACTGCCTACTTTAGTAGATCTACTATGTGCCAAACTCATGCTAAAATTTCTCCCACATTTCTTATTCATTCCTACAAGGAACATATCATAATTCCATTTTAAAAATAAGGAAACAGACTCAATGAGTTGATTTGTTCCAATATCACAGAACAAGAGTGTTGTATGGAATAGAGAGTGGCAAAGCAAGTAATGATATATCAGGCTTTTGAGAGCTCAGTATATACTGGAAACTGCTGAATTCAGATCATATTTTCAAAGTACTTCTTAGTAGAGGAAATAGACTTTTAAACAAACACACTGAAATCACAGTTACTCTAATAGAGTGATCCACAGTACATCGTGGTGGTAGAAAGCCTAGAGTATTTAATTCTAATTAAAGGGTAGGGTTAGGAAATATGTTATAGTAGTGGATTTGCTTGCACTAAGTCTTGAAGGATGAACAAGGCTTTAATGGGCACAGAACTGGGCATGCGTGACTCAATAAAAGAAACCACAAAATTTTATGAATTACATAGTTATTTTCTGGAGTGTTTAGCACCCTGGCTCTAAGAGCAGAGAATACGATGTAGAGGGCTAGTAGTGAAGTAGAAGCAGAAATAAAACACCTTGGAGATAGTGGACTAGGTATAGTCACTGGAGAGAAAGGGAGTACAATTTCAACCAATGAAGTCAGTGATTGAAATGGTGGCTAGTACAGAAAATGATTTTGCCCTGGCTAAGTGTGTTGTGCCCAAGATTGCGAATCCGAGATACCACCAAGGAGCTGACACCTCTGCAAACACACGAGGGTTTATTACAAGCTGGAGCTTGGGTCCAAGTGTACCCAACACAGCGGAGCAAGGACTTGGACCCCGAGACCTAGAGGTGTAGCAGCTTTATAGGGGCCAGTGGCCAATGGGATGCAGAAAGTTGCACAGTCATGTTGGTTCACACACAGGTGGCCAATTGAATTACATCTTACCCTATAGTATCCATTTGAGCTGGCCTAGTACTTTGGTCAGAATTGGCGCGCAGTTTTGGCGGGCACAAAGCAGGGTTACATTGTTATGAGCCGATTTCCGATTAGGGTGTGCCCAGTGGCTTGACTAGGGTGGGGCAGCCCCTTAAGCAATAAGCAGGTTATGTGGGCATCATACAGGAGGTGGCAGGTGTAGCACAAAATGGAGTTAGTCCGGCTCTGCTTGTCCAGGGGTAGGGGGATTTTTGTTAAATTTCCTGGGTCCCACAAGTGCTCTTAGAAAACATGCTGACAAGAATGAGGAAGAAAAGTAGTTGTCAGCATGGATCTACACTAAGGAATTTTAGGGTGACACAATTCAGTCTATAAATTGAAGCCCTAACTTCCAATGTGACTAGAGTTGAAGATAGGGCCTTTAAGGAGGTAATTAAAGTTCAATGAGGTCATGAGATGTGGCCCTAATCCAGTAGGATTAGTGCCATCATAAGAAGAGGAATAGATACCAGGAGGGCATGCACACAGAGGAAAGGCCATGTGAGGACACAGAAGGAAGCAGCCATTTGCAAGCCAAGTGGAGAGATCTTACCAGAAACCAGCCCTGCTGACATCTCAGCCTTAGATTTCCAGCCTCCAGAACAGGGAGATAGTAAACATCTGCTGTTTAAGCCAGTCTTTGGTATTCTGTATTGGCAGCCATAGCTGAATAACACACACACATAGTGTGATCGTTGGGTGTTTTTTTTTTTTTTTAATTCCTTTTATATCCTGTAATTCTCTTTATGTAATTTTTAAGATGTACCAATCTGTCTCAAGTTATAATATGTCTTTTACAATGCTGTAAATTTCGTAGGCATCCCAGGTAGGAATAGGGTAAGAGGAAAGGCTAGAGACAATGGCAAAAGGCAAATTCCAGCTGAGTATTTCCCTGTTTTAATGAAGACAAAGTAAAACTCTTAGAACCCCACTTTTTTCTTATTAAGCCAAACTCCATGTAGTAACCCAAGCTGAAAGAGAGTCTGAAGTTCCACCTAAGTTCCATGAAGGCAGAGCGTTTCACTTTGCCTTTGTTGTGTCCTAATGCCTAGGACCATGTCTGGCAGGGAGTAGGCATTCAATAAATAAATATATATGGATAAATGAATAAATTATGTGTCTTGCCTCCTGAACCAAAAAGAAAACAAGCCTCCTGATGGGCAAGAACGAGGAAGAATGAAATGTATATATATCATTAGCAGCAGGCCACATACATTTCCTTACCTCCCTTTCATGTTAAACAGTGTTATATATAACATTTCTGGTCATCCTGTATGCCTAGGTATTTGTGGTAGAAGGTAATGAGAAGCCAGCCTGCTTCCAGTCTCTCCCTCATTTTATGGAAGATAAAATCAAGGTCTACAGAAATGATTTGTTCACAGAAACACAACTAGCTAATGACAGTCCTGGGAGAGGACTCACACTAGGGTGTGCAGACTCCATATCATCCTGTGAAGAATAGGAAAAATGTGTATATCACTCTAATCCAAATAGCAGTATACCTCTCATTTCTTCTCGTCTACTTAACTGGAAAATTGAATTTCCTTATCTTTAGCTTGCCAAGTGTCCTTCATTCCCTCCCTAGAGTTCCAGTGCATTGGCGTTGTAGTCAGGTGAGAATTATGCTTTGCATTTGCAACCATTTTGGGCTATGTGATAGAGATCTTTTGTTGTTGTTGTTGTTATTTTGTTTTTTTTTCCTTTTGTGTGTGTTTTTTGTTTTGTTGTGTTTTGTTTTTGTTGTTTTTCCCTATAGCTCTTGCCATATCAGTGTTTAGCTATCAGCACCATTAAGGAAACCTGAGAGGGATTGTTGAGAATTATTTGCTGATTTTCATTTGGTCTTCTGAGCTCTGGTACTTTTTATATATCTGATTTATATCTGTGATTTCTATACGTTATCCTGTGGGAAATTCACTAACTAGATTTAAGATACTGTTATTACTTATGTCAAGCCTGGTGAAAAGATCTGCTGGGTGACAACCAGAAGGCAGTTTCTAATTACAGTTTAGATTGTAGCAGAAGCTTCAGTTACAATTAGTGGAAAACATTTGATTTTGAAAAATACTGAACAACTGAATAGAACTTCCTATTCCTAGGTGATTAACCAACATAATGTGAACTTACTTACACAGTCATTTTATTTCACAACTGACAGTTTAGCAGGAGTATGTAAATGGATGTTTAAAACCTCCCTCCAAAGAGACAGATATCTTAATATGATACTTTTGAGATATTCGGTAGCTTCTTTATTGAAGGCAGGAAAACTTAAGTAAACTTTCCCGCCTGTTTTCCTTGTTAGATCTCCCATTGGTTCATACAAATTTGGGTGAACAAGATTCACGTGATTTATTATCCCCATTCCCCCCACATTCCACTTGGTACAATACCATCAATGAGTCCAGTGTTTAATACTAAATAGGATACGATATTGAAGAGCCATTTGGTATTATTCCAACAGGATGCTGTAATCTGAGAATTTGATACACTGAAGTGTAGCAAAGGTAGGGCTTAAGCTACCATTCTAATCATTTCAAGTGGCTGCTAAACCCAAGGCTAATATGGCTTTTTCCCTTTAAATAGTGTTCATTAAGATAAGTGAATAGCTTTTAGAGCACTTCCCATAGAAGTACATTACTATGTAGCCATCATAGAGAAGACACTCCATATATGTAGCACTCTATTAAGAGTAGCAAAGGAAGGAAAAGACTGAAGCAAAGTTTATTATATATATATATTATGTTTTCATGTATACACACATATATACACATGCATAGATACATTTAATTTTCCTCTGTATTTCCTACAAAGGTTATCCAGTGGTTCAGAGATTACAGCACCTGGCAGTGATATAGGAGGAATTCAACTTCAGTGAGGTGGGAATGAATAAGTAATATTATGCCAGGAATTAGGAGCTGGACTCCTGATGTTTTTTAGATATTATTTATTTATTTATGAGAGAGGCAAAGACATAGGCAGAGGGAGAAGCAAGCTCCCTGTGGAGATCCTGATGTGGGACTCAATCCCAGGACCCTGGGATCATGACCCGTGCCAAAGGCAGATGCTCAACCACTGAGCCACCAGGTGCCCTCTCCTGATTTAATAAGGAAAGTCAGCCTTTATAAAAGTGGAAATTGGGTGTAAGGAGGAAATATGTACCATTTCTTCAGGAAATATGAAATCATGTTCTCTTTTATGTTTCTTTCAAAATTCAAAGAAAAATATCATTGGAGGGGTTAGTGAATATAATATTCTTCATTATAGACCATAATCATAATAGATCACATATTCCTTGTCTATTCCTAATTCCAAAAGCCTAATGCAAATAAGTGTTTATGTCTCTGATTATTAACTTTTCTTCACAGGGACAACCTGTCATCTCCTCATGACCAACCTTCTCAAGTAGCATACCCCACATTGGCTCAGTTTTCCTGTCTTAAAGCAAAACTCAAATATTGTTTCAAGATTTTATAGAAGTGATATTTAGGAGAAGTCTTGAGATTATGATGTTTATATATTTAAACAATGTGAGTGCTTTAAATTCATGTCTTAAATGCTTTGAGCTACAATAAGCCTTGACATCCTGTGTGTTACAGGCATGCATGCCTGTTTGTGTGTGTGTGCGTATGCTCAAGTGAGTGTGGATATTAAACAGTGCTGAAACTAAAAGCTGAAAGATTGAAAGCTCCATAATAAAGTATACAGTAAACACCTATCTGACAGCATTAAAGAAAATATGATCTGGAATCTATGTGAATATGCATCACTAAGAAAAACTAAGCTTCTGTTTTTGTTCTAATATCAATAAATCACTATCATTATATTTATTAAAATCTGTGCATTATTTTATGTACAGATTTGCTCATAAACAGTAAAAAACTAGAATATAACAGGATGTGATTTACCAGTATTTAAAAAAGCAATAGCAATCCTGCATATTTACGGAAAAATAGTCCTAAATCTTAAAACTTTGTAAGAGTATATATTCAAGGATGTATATGTGTAGGAGGAAGCATTATTATTTTAAGGTATATAAATTTTATTAGATGATATTTTTGAATGATGACTCTCAGAAGAATTATTTTGTTTTAAAATTTTATCAGTGAATTTTCAACACACACATTTTCTTAAAAGCACAAGAAAATAAGTGCTATTAAAATCCCTATTGTATTTCCACATGAAGGTAAAAGAAATAATAGCAATAAACTTCACATTTTAGAAGTTAGTGGCCTATAGACTTGCAGAGCCAAAGAGACCAATTAAGTAGATTTCACTATCACTTCCCCTGCTTCTATCAGTTCTGTTTCCAAGCAGGGATAGAGAAATTTTAAACTGTTAATATTTATAGATCTCCAGGAAAGACTGTCTTCTATAAGTTTGTGTCATGTGCTTATAATATCCAGGAGTGAAGAGAAGAAGCAATAGGTACTGGAAGGACTAAAGTAGCTGATTATTTTGCTAGAGCTGCCATAACAAGATACCAAAAACTGGGTGACTTAAACAACAGGCATTATTTCGTCATAGTCTGGAGATTGGAAGTCCACAATCAAGGTATTGGCAGAATTATTTGTTCTGAGACCTCTGTCCTTGACTTACCGGTGGGCATCTTCTCTCTGTCTTCACCTGGTCTTCCCCCTATGTATGTCTGTGTCCTGTCGAAACCAGTTATATTGGAATAAGACCCATCCTAATGATCTCATTTGACCTTAATTACCTACTTAGAGACCGTATGTCCAAGTAAAGTCACATTCTGACATAGTGGAAGTTAGGGCTTCATCATATGAATTTGTGGGAGACACAATTCAGCCTTTTTAGGGAAGAGCTGTCAGGTGCAACTTGGCCAAGAAACCTCACAGAACAGAAAGGCTTATGTAGATTTATCAGTGTTCTGTGGTTGTAAATAATTCCTGTGACTTCAAACATCTTTGGCAAAGCTCACAAAAACACAAAATGCTTGGTAGGATGATATTTCTTATTAGAGATTAAAATAATTTTATATTTAAGTTGATATGTCACTTAAAATGAGCCAGCTTCTGAGTTTGCAGGAATAGTTGATGTTGGAGTTAAAACATGATTTTGGTAAAAAAACTGTGAGTTTCATGGTTTACTGACATAATGGTAGAAAGTCTGCCATTGTGCTTTTGTTGTCATTAATTCTTTCTCTCTTTATTTACATTTTAGTCCCAATAATTTCATCCCTAAAAAATGGCTGTTAACTCTGTATACACTCTCCCTCAATATTAAAATAATAAACTTAGTAGAAATTTTATCTTTAAAACTATATTACTGAAAAACCTATATATTACTGTTTAAAATATTAAAAATACTTTCACAATATTTTAATCAGGACAATATGCATTTATTTAAGTAATGTAATAGGGCTTATTATATAGCAGGTAGTATGCAGATACAGAAGAGTTATACTCCACATTCAAAAGGAAGACTAGGGCAGCCCAGGTGACTCAGTGGTTTAGCGCTGCCTTCAGCCCCGGGCATGATCCTGGAGACCCGGGATTGAGTCCCATGTCGTGTTCCCTGCATGGAACCTGCTTCTCCCTCTGCCTGTCTCCTCTCTGTCTCTCTCCCTGCCCCCTCTCTCTGTCTCTCATGAATAAATAAATTTTAAAAATCTTTAAAAAAAAGGAGGGCTAAAACAAACTTATTATTTATCACCAATATTTTAATTATCAAATATTGGCTAATATGACCACATTTAGTGCATAGTTTGATAGGATAACTGAATTAATAAAGTCACATGAAGTGAAATAAATTCCTGAAGAACTCCACTTTTTAACAGAAATATTATCATTCATTCAGGAGTAGTCTGGAGACATTCACATTCACTATGTTGATATGTAGAGAGTAAAAAGAATTACTGGCCTTTGTGGATAACACTAGGGTCATACTGATGTCCTTCTGATAACCTGAATTCACTGAATTATGGCCCATTATTCATTTAATTCTTATTTCATATAGTATTATATCTTAATTATAATGACTTGAGATAGGCATATATTTTAGTATATTATATGTAATTAAGAATGAAGATATTAATATTTATTAAGATAGCTACAAAATCTTGGTGATTTCTCAACTAATTATGCCATAGGCAAATTTGACTTCTGTATCAACGACTGCTGACTGCACCATGGGGTGATGAGAAGTTTGAGGGTATGAAAATGATGAGAGTATTTTCTACTCATTAAACTGCATGTTGTAAAACTGTTTTCCATGGTTCTCTCACATTGACTGCTGAAGGATAAAATAATGTAAAATTTCACTAGATGAGTTATAAATTTTGCACTTGTTCATTTTAAATGGACATTAGAATGAATATAATGTATTTTATCTTGTATAGCTTAAAAATGCTAACTTTCCTTCATTCTTGGCAATGAAATGCAGAAGGAAGTGAATGCAATCAAGAGTAAATTTTTCCTAAGAATCACTATTAAATCTGAAATGGCTGGAATTTAATAAAGAAGCCATGAGACTATTTTGTGGATTGTATATAAAGAGAAATTCCTGTCATATTTAAAGAAGAATACTGAATTCTTTTTTAAAAAGAGATTTAAATAAAACAAACAATTTAAAAACTTTAACTAGAATGACACTAAATTTATGACTATATTCACAGCACTGCAACTCGTGTTTCATTCACAGATTGTAAATTTAATACTATGATTAGAAACTTGGCTGAGGTGTATTTAATTTCACTGTTATACTAATTTATACTATTAGACACACACATGGCAGAAGTATCTGTTTTTTAAAGCAGGATATACCCAAGGTGATTAGAGGTTTTAGAAATTGTCATTGGAATCCCCTTCCCCTGAGGAATTGAAGAATAGTAAGGTACAACATCGTTGTTAGAATAGTTTGAACTTAAAAAAAAAAAAAAAAAGAATAGTTTGAAGTTGAATAAATAATATCTGGACTGACTCTTCTGATTTGAACAACTAAAAAAACCAGAAAAAATATGTGAAACTAAGATTTTTTTTCCAATGTCGGATGATAAGCAGTGTAGATAGAGTACAGTAATCCCTGAGATTAGGAGATGAAACAAGGCAAGTCCTGTGAGTATCCCAATTTTCTTTCTAGAAAAAGTTTACAGGCCTTAGCTAATGGAGGGGAGACATAGATACCAAAATTCTTGCTGAATTGGGAAGACAGGGATCCTTTAAAAGGTAATATACTGTTTAAAGCAAAATTAACAATATATTGTGGAGATTAAAAAAATATGTAGGATTAATGGGAGGATAAATGTGGAACGAGCATAAGACATGTGGAGGGATGTTGTAATGTTTAAAATATACATGAAATGGTATAATAATATTTGAAAGTGGAGCAGTCCCTTGGGACATTCAGTGGTATTGCTAACTTACCCAAAGCAGAGTTAAACTGGAATCATAAACAGTACTACAATTAATCTAAAAAACAGCAGGACTAGAGGAAAAATGGCAGAACAAAGAGATGGGGAACTATAAATCAAATAAAGTTTGATTTACTCCTGAATAAATCAGATTAAAGATAAACTATCTAAGTCTGCATTGCCCTGTTTATAGCCAGTAGCCATTTGTAACTACAGAGCACTTGAACATTGCCTCATCCAAACTGAAATATGGTGTTAAGTATAAAATCTACATTGAATTTTGAAGATTTACTACTGGAAACAGAATGAGAATTACCTTGTTAATAATAAATTTAATATTGATTACATGCTTAAATGATAGTATTTGAGTATATTGGATTAAATCAAATATATTATTAAGTTAATTTCACCTATTTTTACTTTTTTAAAATGTGATACTAAAATTTTTTGAAATTACATATGGAGCTTACATTAAATTCCTATTAGACAAAGCTAAGCTAAACACTCAAATCGAAAAGATCATATGTGTTAGACCTATACACTGAAGACTATAAACATTGTTGAAAGACATTAAAGGAGATGTAATTAACAGAAAGAGATGTTGTGCTAATGGGTCAGAAGACTCAATAGAGCTAACCTCACAAATCTCCCAAATTGGATCTATAGATACAAGGCAATTCCTATGAATATCCTAGCAGATCATTTTGTAGAATTTGACAAATACATTCTACAGTATATATAAAAAGGACCAAAGCAGTTTGAAAAATAATTTTGAATAAATAAATATTTGGATTACTATCTTTTACTGGTTTCAAGTTCTGATAGAATTTTATACATTAGTTTTGCTTTGTGTAACTATTTGTAAATGCTGAGGAAAAAATGAAGGGTAGCAAACAGAATTGACATAGCTAAAGAATTAAGTAAACCAAGATAAGAAACAACACCTTTCGATTCTGAATTATTTTAGTTTATGGAAATACATCATGAAAGAATTAGTATTTTAAAACTCAGCTGATTTTATTTTATGCTTAATAATATTATACATTGATACTTTATAAAAAGTGATCATTAAAAGTCACCCAAAATGTTACTCTTTTCCATTTGTTTTCCTACTACAGAGAAGTATATCACTGACATAAATAACTCTTATATTACATAGGTCTCTATTAAGGAGAAAATGTTTTTCTGTCTGAACATCCCTTTGTTACGTATTCATTATTTGAGTATAACAGAGAAAGGGAATTATAGACTTCATGAGAGCCATATGAATGGTTTTGTTCTAGATCTCATTCTCTTCCTATTCTGGAGCTACCTCTTGACATAAACAAGGCACTTATAATTGTTTTTTAACTATGAGTGAGTGAATCAAGGCCTTCTTTTTATAAAATCACTATTAAATAGTCCACAAGAAACATTATGTCTCCAAAAAAAATATCAGAGATATCTTGTTAAAGGGAAAGTTAACAAAGGACAAGTTGCCTTAATACATAGATCTCATTTTATTAAGTGATACTACTACAAAAAGTCCCATTTTTCACCCATGTGTAACAATTTCCTTTGAAAAGTCACTTTATAAATCCTCTCATCAAAAATTGAAGTCTGGGAGCACCTGGGTGACTCATTTGGTTAAGCATCTGCCTTCTGCTCAGGTCATGATCCCAGGGACTGGGATTAAGCATCTGGCTCCCCGCTCAGCAGGGAGTCTGCTTCTCTCTCCCTCCTTCCATTCTTTCTCTCTCTCCCAAATAAATAAATAAAATCCTTAAAAATTGTTTTTTTAGAAAGAAGTCTGTTACCTCATCCTTTGACTACAGACTTGCATTGGGTTTTCCTCTGGCCAACAGACGGACAAGGAAGGGATAGGATGCTAGTTGTAAGCTCTGGCAGCTGAGACCGTACATGTTCCATGCTACCAGAACCCTGAAACCAGGCAGTTAACAAGCTGGGCTAGCCTGCTTCAGGTTAAGTGACCATGTGGAATAGACTGAGTCTTCCCAGCTATAGCCTTCTGAGACAGTCAACTCCCAGTTGATTGACAACTGACCACTGACCCCCATAAATCCAGTCAAAATCAGTCTTACTCACTCATCAGCACGATTTCCAGTCTACACTAGGCTTATCACAGTTTATAAAGGGTTATTGCTTTATGTCACTGGGATTTGCAAAACCCAAAATACCAAGAATGATAATACCAAGAGTGATAGTCACAAAGAAATATATCTTGAACGAACACAATAAACCTAAATTTAATTAGTCCCAGTTATATTCTCGTTTCAAAGTGGTATCTCCTTAGAATGAACACCAATTCAAACACCAAAACAATTAAAAGCAAGCAAATGTTTAATATATATTTTGAGCAATGTAAGGGAGGAGGTTAGTACATTATTAATATTTAGTACAGCATTTTAAGTACCATGGAAATTAATCAAAATTTATTTTCTTTCTCAATACTTTTCACTTCTTCCTTTTCCCACATTTTGCTTCTCGTATATCCACAATCTCTTTCAAAAAAAGCAGTCTAAAAAGCTGACTAAAATTTTTGAACAACAAATATATACTGTTGCCAATCAGCTACCCTTGAACAGAAAACAACTCCATTTCTTTGGTCCTCAAGAAAACTTCACAAAAGCCGTACCATATCTTTTTGAAATATGTATTTAAATAATCCTTCCTTTTATAAAGAGACAAGGAAATGGGCACAGGGATTATTTTATATTGGAACTGTTGGTGAGTTTTAGTGTTGCTACTGATATTACTGATTGCTTTAGATTTAAAAAAACGAGACTTGAAAAATCTTATAAAGCAATAAAAGTTTTCTTAATATCCTTTGCCAAAATAATTTCCTGGGACTTCTTTTTTTTAAACACACATATATTTTTGAACATTTCTATTTAAGATACATTTTTTGTGTGGCCATAACTGCCCACAATTGTGGAATATGTCAGATTTTACTTTAACTGACACTGGGGAGTAGTTATTAACTTTTCCAGTGGTTAACAAGTTTAACCTAATATATCCTTAATGCTGAGTGCAAAGATTTGGAGGATGATTATGAAAGTAAACACACACACATGCACACACATAAAGCTTCAATTTACCAACTGTATAAAAAATACAAGCTATTCAATTTACAGATTGTCTTGGTTCATAAAAACACTGAGATGAAATCGGGAATCATTTGAAAAAAAGTCATTAATTTTATGAACTGCTGTGCTTACAAATAGTTCATGAGCTTTAGGAGTTCAACTTTTAGGTTCAAAAACATGGCTTTTTGCAAAATATATTGATAAAAGATGCATTTTAAAAAAGGAGAGATGAGAATGCTGGAAAGGACTAGTACCAGAGCCATGTAAGAGCCAGCTAGAATATTTCTGAGAAAAATCTCACACCTAAGAAGATAGGAAATTTTTCTAACATTTTTGTCTTATTGAAAATGTCCTGTTGCAATTATTGGCTCATGTCCTTTCAATGATGTGTTTTCCTTGTCACAACAGTGAAAGGAAAACAAACTTATCTAAAGTATTTGTGACTATTATGCTCAAAGTATCAATAATTTCATTAAAAATTTCAATTTTATCTTTCTGAAATATCTTTAATACTAGATTCTTATCTCTATGTAACGTATAATGAACACATGTGTAATTGAGGATGCAAGAATGAAAATCGATTTGATCTATGTTAGGTTAAAAAACCTTATTTACATAAATTTATAAATAATAATTTTACAAAAATTTCCTCTGCTAAAGTTTTGAAATACTTTTTGGAATACCATTAAAGAAGAGCATTGTCTTTCTGCCCATGGACGCTGCCGAGTAAGCATCATTAAGGTCTCCCCTCCCACTGCCGTCAGGTCTAAGTCAGAGTCTCCCAAAGAGCCTGAGCAGCTGCGGAAGCTCTTCATCAAAGGTTTGAGCTTCGAAACAACCGATGAGAGTCTGAGGAGCCATTCTGAGCACTGGGGGATGCTTACGGACTGTGTAGTAATGAGAGACCCCAACACCAAGCGCTCCAGAGGCTCTGGGTTTGTCAGGTGCCACCGTGGAGGAGGTGGACGCGGCCATGAACTCAAGGCCACACAAGGTGGATGGAAGAGTCGTGGAACCAGAGGGCTGTCTCCCGAGAAGATTCTCAAAGCCCTGGTGCTCACTTAACTGTGAAAAGGATTTTTGTTGGTGGCATTAAAGAAGACCCTGAAGAACATCATATAAGAGACTATTTTGAACAGTATGGGAAAATTGAAGTGATGGAGAGCATGACTGACTGAGGCAGTGGCAAAAGAGAGGTTTTGCTTTTGTGACCTTTGAGGACCATGACTCTGTAGACAAGATTGTCATTCAAAAATACCATCCTGTGAATGGCCACAACTGTGAAGTAAGGGAAGCCCTATCGAAGCAAGAGACTGCTGCTAGTGCTTGTCCAGCCAAAGAGGCCGAAGTGGTTCTGGAAACTTTGATGGTGGTTGTGGAGGTGGTTTTGGTGGGAATGACAACTTTGGTCGTGGAGGGAACTTCAGTGGTTGAGGTGGCTTCAGTGGCAATCGAGGTGGTGGTGGATACAGTGGCAGTGGCGATGGCTATAATGGATTTGGTAATGATGGAAGCAACTTTGGAGGTGGCGGTAACTATAACGATTTTGGCAATTACAACAATCAACCCTCAAATTTTGGACCCATGAAAGGAGGAAATTTTGGAGGCAGAAGCTCTGGCCCCTATGGTGGTGGAGGCCAATACTTTGCCAAAGCACGAAACCAAGGTGGCTACGGTGGTTCCAGCAGCAGCAGCTATGGCAGTAGCAGAAGGTTTTAATTACTGCCAGGAAACAAAGCTTAGCAAGAGAGGAGAGCCAGAGAAGTGACAGGAGCTACAGGTTACAACAGGTTTGTGAACTCAGCCAAGCACAGTGGTGGCAGGGCCTAGCTGCTACAAAGAAGACATGTTTTAGACAATACTCATGTGTATGGGCAAAAAACTTGAGGACTGTATTTGTGACTAATTGTGTAACAGGTTATTTTAGTCTCTGTTTTGCGGAAAGTGTAAAGCATTCCAACAAAGGGTTTTAATGTAGTTTTTTTTTTTTTTTTTGCACCCATGCTGTTGATTGTTAAATGTAATAGTCTGATCATGACACTGAATAAATGTGTCTTTTTAAAGATGTGCTGTGTAAAGTTAGTCTACTCTGAAGCCATCTTGGTAAACTACCCCAACAGTGTGAAGTTAGAATTCCTTCAGGGTGATGCCAGGTTCCATTCGAAATTTATTTGCAACCTGCGTGGGCACAGAAGCCATTGTCTCCACAAACCTTGGCGTGGTTGAACTGACAGTTAATGTGTTGTGATCTGGAGTTCATTTATTTGGTTATTATGATTGTTGGTACATCCTATGCAATATATCTGAATTGAATTATGGTATCAGATAAAATTATAGATGGTATTAAAGCTTGTGTATCGTCCATTATCATGTGTAATCAATAAACGATTTAATATTCTCTTGAAAAAAATAAAGAAGAGGATTGTATGCTCTGACAAAATCAGTTCTGAAGATATAAGTAATAATTATAATAAAAACAGTAATAGCTAAAATATTGTAGCTTACTACATTCCCTTTATTTATATTAAATGTTTTAGTTGTCATGGCAGGATAAAAAGGTAGATACTGAATTATCCCCATTTTCAGATAGGGAGATGTAGACACAACTAGGAATCAAGAAACAAAGAAAAAAAAAAAACTATATTAAACATAATAATCTTACCCTTAGGTTAATGCTTTTGTTTCAGGTGTAGCACATTGTTTTTCTTCCTCTAATGATTCTTTAACCTCCCTGATCCTCTGTTTATCAACCATAAAATGGAAATAGGAAAACAGTCTACCATATGGGCTTACTGTAAAAATGGAATGAAGTATCAAATTGGTCAGCACATTATTTTAACATTCAAAAAAAATAAAAGTTCTTATTTGTATTAGTAGTATTGTATCATTTTTGATGTAGGACTTCCTTTTGATCATGGAACTTTAAAAAAAATTAAATAATCAAATTTTCCATGTTTTCTTAATTTGCAGGAAGCTCAAAGGGAAGATATATTTCACTTTTTAAAAAATCATCATTTGTTTTATTATTTAAATAATCATAATGGTTATGATAATGTTTAATAGTAAGGCAAGATTCATATAAAGAGTTATTACTTATATAAATAAAGGCCTATTTATATAAATCTTGCCTTGATATAATATACCTTAAATGCGTCTTGTTTTTAATATAAATTCAATTAGCCATCATTAGCTTCAGATGTAGTGTTCAATAACTTATCAGTTGTTTATAGCACCCAGTGCTCACCACATCATGTGCCCTCCTTAACACCTATCACCTAATTACCCCATCCTCTTATCCACCAGCTCTGACATCTTACTTATATCTATATGAAATAATCTGTGGCAGACAGTATTACCTCTGGTTCTTTCTTTTGTTGTGAATTCCTCCTTCTAGTTATTTTGTCCAGAGAAGAATGGCTGAATGAGTGAACAACATCAGAAATATCAACCACAACCCATGTGAAATATAAACTAGACAGATCTGAAGAGGTCAGAAACAACGGGAGGTGGAGGTGTGAGAGAGAGAGAGAGAGAGAGAGAGAGAGAGATGACTGTCAAAATTAAAGACCCAATTGTAGTGGGTTCAAAACAACAACAACAAAAAAACAAACCCAGGAGTTTGTTTTCATTCTCACTCAAATCAAGAAAAGAGAGATTATCAATGGCTAGAAAAGCCACTCTATCCTGTCATGATGATACAAGCTTCTTCATTGTGTGTTTCATCATTGTTAGTCTGTATCTTCTCACTAGGGTAAAGAATATATAATGGAGTAGCTGACTTCTGTCCTGAAGTCAAGTGGCTGTGCATCCAGAAGGGAGAGGGAAAGGATCAAGGGGCAAAGGCACATTACTATGATCTGATTTCCTGTAAATTACTTCAATACATTTTCCCCCCTATTTTCCAGTAATTATCTGCAGTAGATAAGGAGTTTGAAACATGAAATACTTTTGCTAAATACATTGATACCTCATATAAATTCCTGGTTTTGTTACTAACAACAACAAAAATCAAAAATGAATAGTGATTAAGCCACTAGATGTTTTGTCAAAGTAAAGAAGAAATGACAGAGCATCTTTGCACAGAAGCAAAATCTGTGCAGTACAGACAGGTACAGACAGGTACAAAAAGACATGAAACTAAAAAAAAAAAAAAAAAGACAAGAAACTGTTTTCAGGAAAAATCTGTAAAAATTGCAAGAGATAAACTCATATTATGCTGCTTTAATTTATTCCTTTGGTGAATGTAGCAACTTGTGGCATGTAGGAACTTAAGAAAGAAATGACATTGTGTATCTGTGTATCTGTGAGTAAAGGTGGCCAAGTAAGTAATAATGCTATTTCGAGATTAAGTAGCTAGCTAAAAATTTCATTTTGTATGTTCTGGGACATATCTGAAACTTTATGAGTTATGGATTTATTCAACTTTATAATAGGACTTTTTCATTATAAATGGAGCCATATTATAGAGCATATGCTGATGGTTGAGATACCCTGTGCCCTTTTGTCCATACATTCTGATTAACTAGTACTTGTAATGATATGGTACAACAAGTTGTGACAGAATAATGTTCTAGCACTTTTAGAATTCATCTCATTTTAAATTGTCTTGTCAACCAATGACTTGCTGTTCTTAACAGATTTGAAATTTGAAAAAATAGTCTCCTTATGAAGGAATTTTTTTTTTTTTTTGGTAAATTTCAGGTAGATTCTTTGTTTCAGGAGTATTCTCATCATACAACTTTTGAAAAAAACATTGTGTAGTCTTTAAACTTTATGACAATAGATCTATCCATTGATCTATGAGCAGGCAATAATGGTTACTCTGTTGTTATAGTAAATGTTATAATTATGACTGATATATTATTTAAGAACTATTACAGTTGTTACCGGAAGAATAAAGTTATACTTCCTGTCCTCCTAGAAAGAAAATGAGTATAAGAATGGCTAGGTGTTTTCTCTATTTACCACTCATTTAGTTATCTAGTTTGTAACTCTAACGTTCTCAGTGATCTTGTACGCTGTGGATATAAGTTAGGTTGAGGGCTTGAGTGACTGGATGAATTCCTGGAGGGAGAAGTTTGTAACTTGGGCTGAGATAATCCTTTTTGGGTAGGAAGTGGGTTCTCCACAGTCAAATAGATACATAGTTGATTTTAAATGTAGGATATGCTGTCGTGGAGAAGCATAAGTCCAAAAAGGGGAGTGAAGTGAGGAACTAGGAATGGCTTTTATAGAGAATCTCTTCTCCTTACCCATTTTTTTTCTGAATAATTTCCTTTGTACTCTATATTTAAAAATCTTATTTCACATTGTTTAACAGATTTTTCCCTTCTTCAGAGTAATCAATTTTTACTTAATCAGAAATTCAACAAAACTTGATACAATCTTCTAATAATGGTATAAGAGGAAAAACTAAAAGAGAAGTACGACTTGCTTTCTGTTCATTGGCCACCCTTGGGGAAAGAGCAATATCTTATTATGTAGTGTATCCAGAAGTTAAAGAGGAGCTGTGAAGGTGGTGAGAAGCCTGCATGGGAATAAGAGGAACCCTTGAGGCTGAGGCAGCTTCAAAGTGGACAATTCAAGGACAGTGGATAAACCAACTTCTTTCCCCAGATTGGTTTTAAAAGAATGGAGTGAGTTCACACACCTGGAGTCAGTGTTACAGGGTACAGTGTCAGTCAGTATCCATCATTCCATTCAGCATTTGTTTAAAAAATTGAAATTAAAGGTTAACTTTATACCAGGCAATGGGACAAATACTAGGGGTAGAGAGAAAGATACAGGATTAAGACCCCAATTTAACAGAGCACATATGCTACTGGGAAACTAAACTAAAAAGGTAACTTTTATGACCATGTATGATATGTACCCTTTGATCAAAGAGCATTAGATGAAATTCTCCAATAAGAGTATAGAAATCAAAGCATTGATATTGGCTGAGTTAGAACAAAGAAAGCTGCATGAGATGGGTTTTGGTAAATGAGCTGAGAATTACTAGATGAAAGATGGAAGGAAGGGCATTACAACCACAGGGAACAAAGTATACAAAGGGACTGGCCACCAGAGCACACATTTTGCATAAAGAAATTAAATGAGATTGGCATGGTTGAGAGAGATGATGAAACACAGACAGTATCAACATGCGATGATGAAGAGACTAGGGAGGAATAATTTGTGAATCATCTGGAATTCCAGAGCAAGGAGCCCAAACTTGAGTCCAAATATTATGGACAAAGTGGAAAGATTTTAGTGGAGAGCCATATTCACTTTACAAAGAGGATCAGTTTAGGAGAAATGGGCTATGCATTAGAGGTCCAAAGGGACTGTGTCTGAGAAACACAGTGGATACCCAATAAAACGCATTCAAGGGAATATGCATACAAGGTAAAATCATCTTGTCCAGAATGCTATTCTTCCTCATTTCCCTTCCATGTGAAGGAAAAATGCAATAATACCAGTGGCTAGCACACGAGTAACCAGTACGTGTTTGTAAAGATATTCCACTGTAGGTTTCCTTACTTCTTTGACATATTTCCGTTGGGTAGTCATCCATGTCTGATGATCTGTCCTTTTTGAATTATCCTCGCTTATTTTTCAACTCCTTTAGACAATTGTCAGATAATTAAGTTTTCCCCCTCTTTTCACTTATTTCACCAATAATAATAATAAAAATCTTCCTTTCTTTTCTAAAAGCATGTACCTTAACCTTCAGTACCCCTTGAATTTCTTCATCTTATGAGACCTATAAAAAAATCCTGTTCTTTTAGCCTGTTTAAATCCACTTTCTGGAAGCAGAGCTGTGGTATTGCCTAACCCCCACCCCCATTCTGCTTTTGAATTTTCAGCTCTATTAGTTCCTGGTAAGTTTTGTACCGATTACATCATGCGGTTCTCCTGGGTGCACAAGAATCAAATAAAGAAGCTCAGCCACCCATGTCAATTCCCGTGCTTTTTACAACAGAGAATCTTTCCTAATTAGCAGTTGTCGAGTTGGTTCAATTCCCTTGTCACCACCATGTTCTGTACCTTGACTACCAAAAAGCTGTTCCTAGATGAGTGTCCGATTACTTCCTTTAACTCTTGCTATATAATAAATAATTAATAGTTTCCTTTAATCTGATCAATATTGTCAATTGATGTCTAATTATTTATATGCTTTTTATTTTTTTTTTACCTGAAGGCTGATATATAGCAAACCAGGCTTTAGTTTATGTGTTTTTGAATATATACTTTCTAAGAGTAAGTAGGTAATATTTTTGAAAGAAAAATGTTCTGTGCTTTTCCTGCCTTCCCTACCTCCCCTATATAATCACATATTTATTGTCTCTCTGGCTAGCCAGAGATAGATATTGCATTGGAAGTACATTTTTTGCCAGAAAGGCTCTGTTGTGAGCAAGGATGCTGTTTACCACTTCAAATTTCACACTTTGGAAAAGGTCACTGCTCAGAGTGATCCAGGACCAACACTTTTTGTTTGTGATGAATCAAGAGCATAAATAAGCATGGCCAGGCAGCCAGCTCCTCTGGTTTATACTCTTTCAGGTCCTTCCTGGTGTGTGTGTTCAGTTGAGAATTGATGGACACAACTTGTGTGTCTCTGTGACTAAGGCATTGTTGTTGGGGAGAGGACCATCCAGAGCCAGAGTGAGAATATGGCATTGAGATAACATGATTTATAATAAGTATAGAAATTTGTTCTTTGTCCCATTTTCTGACATAAAGCTCCCCAAACCCTTGGAATTTCCTAAATGATAAGAACAATAAAGGTGTCTTTTATTATGTTAAGGAGGTGAGTTTTAGAAAGCACCTAGGTAACCTAAGGATGGACACTGGTTGCCAGGGGAGCCAGCCTTATGATTAAAGGGTTGAATGTTTTAGGCTTACCCCCTCACCTGGGAAATGGAGATGGGCTGGAGGTTAAGTCAATTGCAATGGCCAGTGATTTGATCAATCATGCCTCTCTACTTGCAACCGTCATAAAAACCCAAAATGACTAGGTTCAGAGAGCTTTCAGGTTGGTAAATGGGTAGAAATTTGGGGAAAATGTTGCACTTGGAGAGGACAGAGGACATGGAGCTCTGTGCCTCTTCTCTATACCTTGCCCCACGTATCTCTCTCATCTGAGAGTACCTGAATTATATTCTTTTATACTAAATTGGTGATCTAGTAAGTAAAATGTTTCTCTGAGTTCTGTGAGCTGGTCTAGCAAGTTAATTGAACCAAAGGAGGGAGTCTTTGGAACCTCCAGTCTATAGCCAGTTGGTCAAAAGCACAGGTGACAACCCAGACTTGGGATTGTTATTTGAAGTGTGGAGGGGAGGGTGGTGGGGATGGGGGGTATCAGTTCTGTGGGACTGAGTCCTTAACCTGTGGAATCTAATGCTTCTTCCAAATCCATAGTGCCAGAATTAGGTTGAATTGTGGAACACCCAGTACTAGAGATTTAGGTCTGTGGGAGTTTCCGTATCCTCACATTGACACTGTTCAACTTTATCAGAGTCCTGTGTCCCCCAAAACCGCAACAGTCAAGAAATTCCCCAACCTTTCTGTGTTCTTGAAATGGCTAACTGCAAAGAATCATTCTTCCCATTATGACTTAGATAAGACCCACTGGTAAACCCCTGCTTTACCTATGACAAGGCCAGAAGAAAAGTCTCCAAATTCTCATTTGTCTCCTGCATGCTGAAGTGAACTGTTCATACCCACTGAGCAATCTGGACAAAATGCCTGCTAACTTGACCAAATGTTACTCATTGTGCTAATGAACAAAAGCTCTTTTATAGCCTCTCCTGGGAACTAACTGCCTGACCTCAGGGGAACATCTGTCCCTCCTAATGCACTGTCCTGTCGCATTGCCACCCATCCTATTTCCCCACACCTGGTTATTCCTAGCTTTGTTTACTCCTCTCTGCAGAAAAAAAAAAAAAAAAAAAAAAAAAAAGCTTTTTTCTGGTGCCATTGGATACACTTGCAAATCTGATAGATTTGCTATATGGCAATAATCCCCCAGCCCTATTACAAGAGTTTCCCTGCCTCATCACAATAACCTTTCTCCCTTTACTTCAATATACATATTTTTAAATAAGTTTGTCCTCACTGAACTCTGGATTTGTTTTTATTTGACAGCATATACCCAAGGAATAGCCTAGGGTATAAGGTGAGAGGCCTCCCGAAAGCCTCAAAGTCATATAAACCTTTTCCTCATATCTCTCATGCCTACTGTGAGAGCAGCAAGGAGAAGATGGAGAACCCTTAAAACTGAATTATCTTGGAGATGCTGACTGTAACCTCAAGATCCTGTTTAAATGGATCAGACTAAGTTTTTAATTGATTTTTGCTAAACTTGTATTCCCCATTATTCTTTCTATACCCAGAAGATTGTTCTGAGAATAGTGCAAATAAAAGAGACATTTTAGGGAATTAAGTAAAATACATATTTTCTGCATATCAGAGTTTATGAGTAAGTTTGTGAACTAGCTACACGTACAAATCTTTTTGAGAACTAGGTTTTTTTTTTTTTTCCTTCTCCGCTTCTATTTCTTAATTTTTTTTTTTAATTTTTTATTTATTTATGATAGTCACACAGAGAGAGAGAGAGGCAGAGACACAGGCGGAGGGAGAAGCAGGCTCCATGCACCGGGAGCCTGATGTGGGATTCGATCCCGGGTCTCCAGGATCGCGCCCTGGGCCAAAGGCAGGCGCCAAACCGCTGCGCCACCCAGGGATCCCTCCGCTTCTATTTCTTATTTTGCAACTCTTTTCGTGGAAACTTCAAGGTAACATTTTATGTGTTTTACTTACTATATTGATTTGTTTTTAAACATTTTCTTTTGATGAGTTTAAATGTCTTCTGCTGAGACAGTTGCTTATCACCAGAAAAATGGGAAACAATCATGCCCCATGTGAAAATAATTTTGTTCATTTAAGGAAGAAGAGATAAAGTAGCATGGTACATGCTACTGTATTTAGCACCTTTCTCTTAAGATCTTGTACTCTACTCTTAATATAATCCAGCCATATCACTTTTATGTATGTAATTTATCTTTGTGTATCAAATTAATTTTTTTGGTCTAGTTTCTTTTAGCAATGAGGCTGCTATATACCTCCATCCTAAAATTATTTCTAACTCTAAATATTTTTACACAAATAAGAATCTGGGAAATTTTTAAGTTCTCTAATTGGAAGATTTTTAGGACCATATGTTACATTCCCTAGAATTTCCTAGAAATTGTAGAATGCCATTTTCCAAAAACATAAAAAAAGCGTAAGCTGATTGTATAATATATTCACAGCACTATTTACTCAACTAAGTTCTTTCAAAACCCTTGTAAATTGTCCTTGGTCTACAGAAGCACTATTCATGATTATTTATGAATATTATTTATAAAATGAAATTCAATGACAATGCTAAACAACCTACTTCACAGTAGGTTAAACTCTACAGAGAGAATATATATTTAAAAAAACAATCCTGACAGGCATACATTATACAGGTACAGATGTCAGGCAAGAGATAATTCATGCTGATAATTATTTTAAAAGAGCAGGAAATAGAATATTATTGTTACAAAAATTTGTCAGAAGAATCTTGACTTTTAATAGATTACATAGAAATATGAAATGACTGAGGATAGAACATTTAAAATCTTCAGAGGCAGAAGAAACTAAGTGGGTGGTCAAAGAAAAGTCAGAGTCCGATTGTTGAGGCTGGAAGAAGTCCTGTTGAGACAAGGACATATTGTAGACAAAGTCTTTCCTCAGGAAGCACTTGAAAATGTGTATGTGGGGTATAAAAATGACCATGAAGAGTCAAAGAGAATGATAGTAGAAGATATGTTCTCAACAGCAAGATGAAATAGGGAATATCTGTACAAAGTAGAAAGTATACAATGTATATGCCCACTAAACTGCAGATTTCCCTCTGTCAGATGTGGCTACATTTGTCAATTAATTTGAGGCAATAGAAAGTTTGAAACAAAACAAAACAAAAACCTCTTCCACCTGCAGCCCACTCTTACTGAGGGGATGTATAAAATTACCACAGAGCCCAAACAGTACAGCTCGAGCTCTGATCTTTTCTGAAGATGATTTCTCTTTTCTACTTATTAATCTTTCTTAGAAATATTCACCTGGAGAGGAAAAATGCTTTTTCTTCTATCACAAAAGAAACAAGCCTTTGAAATCCCATCTTTGTTCTTCACAATGTGGACTTGTATAACTTACAAAGAATTCTCTCTGAAGTCCATAAACAAAAGAATGTCTTGCTGTATACAAGTTATCTGTTTAAGAGAGCTTTCTTCTCCTCCTCTGTCCTGATTTGAAGTGTTTCAACGTGCTGCAAAACTAAGATCTAATCATTGCAACAATTGACTGAGGATTCCCACTGAGATTTTAGGAAAGGAAACAAGCAACACGCAATGTTACCCTGATAGGCCCCAAACACACTTTGGAAATTGTTTAAAGATTATTTGCTTATACTTTTTCTTTAAAAATACCAAAGAAATCAGGCTTTCAAGGGATGATATGGAGCATTGTCAGAGCTAATTTGTTTATAAGTATTTGTAGATAAAATATTTTTAAATGATGTAGAACCTGCATATTATTCCAGATAGTTGAATTGCACTAAATGAACTAGCAACACTGATAAAAAGTGTCTCTGTATGAAAGTTTTGCAATTTTTCTTTTCCTAATAGTGGAAACAAATTTTGACTTGTGAGAAACATATACTTTTACTGTTATCATATGGTAAAATTCCAGCATGCCCTAATTTTAAGTATATTGTCCTTGACTTGAGAATTTAACTTTGTGGCTCTTGGGAGATACCCTTCAATTATAAATACTTCTTCCTTTGCCTGCCATTCTTAATCAGAATCACTAATGTCCTAGGAAAATCAATCTCTCTCTCTTTCAACGAAGTGCGGGGAAAATAATCTTCCAGAAATAGATGGAGTCTTTAGAAGATGTGAACACAAAGTGTTAAATGAGGAAATAACCCATTCTAAAATGTTACCTGCATTTTGGACCACTACTGTAAAACCACAGCAGGATAGAGAAGTAGTAAGGGAGATGCTGTGTTGATTATGGCAGCATAAGTTCTGTTCCCAATACCTTCTGCTCTTTTGGGGTAATAACTTCATGCAGAGTAGAACATTCATTGGGGAGGAGTTTGAGACATCCAGGTCTTAGATATGCATTAAAAGCCACATTGTTGTGTGGCTGGGTGGCTCAGCTTGGTAAATATCTGCTTTCAGCTCAGGTCATTATCTCAGGGTCCTGGGATGGACCCCCCAAGTTAGGATTCCTGCTCCATGGGAAGTCTACTTTTCCCTCTCCCTCTCTCTCCTGCTCATGCTCTCTCTCTCTCCTTCTCTCTCTCATGCACACACATGCATTCTCTCTCTCCCAAATAAGTAAAATCTTTTTTTATTTTTTATTTATTTTTTAAAGATTTATTTATTTACTTATTTATGATAGACAGAGAGAGAGAGAGA
Organism: Vulpes lagopus; assembly: GCF_018345385.1. Classification (NCBI taxonomy): domain Eukaryota; kingdom Metazoa; phylum Chordata; class Mammalia; order Carnivora; family Canidae; genus Vulpes; species Vulpes lagopus. The sequence goes on along the minus strand of NC_054843.1, from coordinate 23,003,791 downwards.
GAGAGGCAGAGGGAGAAGCAGGCTCCATGCCGGGAGCCAGACGTGGGACTCAATCCCGGGACTCCAGGATCGCGCCCTGGGCCAAAGGCAGGTGCTAAACCTCTGAGCCACCCAGGGATCCCCTGAGCCACCCAGGGATCTTTTAAAAGGCACATTACCTTGCTTTTTCTCTCTAGAATATAGTTTTTCACTTTTGTAAAATGAAGAATTGGATTAGATGATATGACCGTTTTGTTTTTATCTCTGTAACTGTCATTTAATAGAGAAATTAGGAAACAGTGTAGATGAATGAGGATAGAGTAACAAGAATTCCTCACAAGAAGTCTAGGCTCCAGATAAATGTATAAATACTTAATGAACATAGGAAATTTTCTATGAATATGTTGCATAATATAACACATAAGATTAACCATTACATACTTGGTCTTCTTTATTTTAATCCCATTACTACTAGCCTAAAATCTGTTTTAAAAATTCTTAATGTGACCTATTGTGACTTTATAAACTCTTGACTTTCACAATGGTTACAGGAGAGAATATTTCAGCTTATTTTCTCAATATAGTTGGGAAATTATATACTTCACTAAAGTAAAAATTTTAAAAAGATATGATGCATTAATTGTTTCAAAAGAGCCCTGATGAAAATATAAAGTTCTGTAAGATGCATATTTAAAGATTTACTTATAAATGGTGCTTTCCATATTCTTGGTTTTTGGTAGGCAAATTCTTAAATGTATTTAATAATATCCCACCATCACTTTTTTAGATAGTTTAAGGTTTCTTTTAAATCAGTTCAACATAAAAGTTAAATGAAAAATAAATTTCAGTGTGTTTTTAAAAAGGATAATATGGAATTGTCAAAGAGTAAGAATTCCTATCCCCTTCAAAGGTCCCTCTAGCTTGACTAAAAATCAAATTGACATGAGAGCAGAAATAGAAAATCACATTTAATTGTATACATATGGGGAATCCAAACAGACATAGAAATTCCAAAGACAGGCAAAGTGAGCTATATATGTCATTCTAAACTAAGGAGAAAGAAGGTAAGGGGCCTAAGACTTCAAAGGGAATGAATGCAATTCACAGGAAGATGAAAAAGAGTAAATGACTTTCTACTCATACCTGGTCCATATCATAATATAGTTATTTTTGGTGATAGCTCTCCTCCCGGAGAAGGTTCTCTAAATTCTTTTTAGGCAGTTGAGGATGGAGGTGAATAGCTTTCCCTGAATCTGTTGAGTTATGATTAGTTTTTAACTCAAAATAATCTTCATGCTAAACTGACCCATGTCAGGGACCAGTGTCCTGTCCTTGGCCACTACAGAGTAAATACAATGAATTATGAGTAAAGGAGTGGCATTTTGGGAATGGCCGAGTGAGTAATGCAGTGAACCCTTCCCCCAATAAAAATCACCTTTTAACTAGAGAAAATTATAAAAGAACAGTAACAGCAGCAAAATACCAATCATTTAAAGTCTCTGGAAATTGTCTGAAAGGCATAAAGCAGATGGGAAAAAAAATCTATTAAATCTTAACAAAAAATAGCAGAAGGCTATGACATTTGAGCCAAGACTTACTGTGTTTCCCTACTTCCAGCCCAATGTATAGAAACTTCTCTTGGTGCTCCACCTGCAGAAGAAGGTACAGCTATAAAGATGGGACTTTTTACTCCGGCTCCTTTTGAGGGCTATGGGTTCACCTCAGGAGAGATAGGTAGCTGGCATTTCTCATCATCTATTAGTCCTATTATGTAGAGCTCCATTCAAAACAGACATAGCTGAGAAGATTGAGGCTGGTTAACCCTACTCAGGTTCCATTTGTAGCATGCAAACTCCATTCCAGATACGATAGACCAAAACTACTGGGCATAATTGCCTCATCTCCAGTTTGCTTATAGGGCAGAGTTTCCATGCAGGGAGGGGCAAGCCAAGAAGCCCAGGGACTACCAAGTACCTCCAGTGCCAGCTTATAGAGCACATAGGTTATTCTAAGAGAAGCGGGCCTTTGGGTTACCTCCAGCTTCTGTGCAGACCTGCAAAGATTCTGATTATGGGTAGAGGCAGGCCATAATGACTTAGAGCTCTGCAACTCTGCCTGAAGAGACTGATTTTAATTGGAAGAGATCTCAAAGAATTCCATGTCTAACGTTGTTGCCAAAAACCATGAGGACCTTAAAGGGAAGCAATTAAGAACACAGTGATAGCATGATACTAGTAGCATCGAGGGACATGGCAGAGAAACCAGAAATTTAACACAGAGAACCAGGAGAAAAGGTAGCTTTGAAGAGCTCTCTTTGGAGTAACAGTCAACCATGAGTTCAGGAATATTGTGTGTATGTTAGGTGGCACCCGCTTGGAACAATCAGAACTGGTTTGAAAACATTCCCAAACCACAGAAAAATTCATCAATAAAAGTCAGAATCCTCACTGGCAGAAAGACCTTAAGTATAATTCTGCCAAAACATTGGCTGAACGATAAGCTACTTGGACTCAGAGGCACATCTTAAGGAAGACAGGCTTAAAAATAAAATCACACACATTACTGCCAGAATGGAAGACTCTGTGCATGCCTTAAGCTGTGCCCTCTTAGGAAGAGTCAGAGAGGAAAAACCTAAACTATTAGTTGCTAGATGAGCATGGGACAAAATCATAAACTCCTTAAACTGTGATAGGACCCTCTATGCCAGGCATATATCTTACAGTAAAAACAGCAAAGGATACAAGTCTAACTGACTAAGGATATTTAAGCACAATCTTTGATCAAAAAAGTGGCTTAGGGATCCCTGGGTGGCGCAGCGGTTTGGCGCCTGCCTTTGGCCCAGGGCGCGATCCTGGAGACCTGGGATCGAATCCCACGTCGGGCTCTCGGTGCATGGAGCCTGCTTCTCCCTCTGCCTGTGTCTCTGCCTCTCTCTCTCTCTCTCTCTCTCTCTCTCTGTGACTATCATAAATAAATAAAAATTTAAAAAAAAAAAAAAAGTGGCTTAACTGACTTAGGGGTAATAACTAGTTACAGAAAGACCAAAAGACCAAAAAATGAAATAAAGAACAAAAATTAACAAGAGCCATTATAGGCTGCACACTAAGGGGAAAGACTCCACAGACAGAGTTCAGCCAAGTTACTAAAAAAACACATGACCGAGGAAACACTAACAACAAAATATCATCCCCCACAAGTGGACAGCTTTTAATAAAAAACTGAGACAAAGAAATAAAAAAGCATGACTCATAAATAGAAAGAAGAAAAATATATGGGGCGTAAAAAGTGCTTTTGAAGAAGCCCCAGTGTTGGACAAGTTGGACAAAGAATTCAAAGCAGCCACTATAAAGGTGTTCACAGAACTAAAGGTAAATATACCTAAAGATTACTTCGTGAAAGAATACCAAGAAAGTGGTATTGTAAATAAGAATCAAATTAAAATCTGGAGTTGAAAATTACACTAGAATAAAAACATGCTAGACGGGCTCAACAGTAAATTTCAGCCGGCAGGAAAAAGAATTTCCAACATTGAGATAGATTAATAAAGATTATATAATATGACAAGGAAGAACAAAGAATGAAAATGAACAGAGCCTCAGAGAAATATGAAACACCATTAAGCACAGCAACACATGAAGAATGAAAATACCAGGTTTGGACAGTAAAGGTCATGAAAAATATTCAAAGACATGACGGCTGAAAAATTTCTGAAATCTGAAAAAATATCAATCTACAAATCCAAAGATCTCAATGTACTTCAAGTATGATTAATTCAAAGAGATCTACACATCATAGTTGAATTATTGAAAATGAAAGAGAAAATCTTGAGAGCAAGAAGAGAAAATGACTTACCACAAGGAAACCCTGGAATGATTGATCGATAAGAAGGAGTGACTCCACAGGCAGTGGAATGGCATTCAAAGTGCTAAAGAAGAGATAAAAAAGCATCTATACCAAAAATCTAAATAACTAGCAAGACTATCTTTCAAAAGGTGAAATAAAAATATTCCTATATAAATAACAACTTAAAGCCTCTGTTTCTAGCAGACTTTCCTTTTTTTCTTGACATATTTAGAAAACAACTGCATTAAAAATGTATATGATTGTATTGTTGTATACCATTTCAAAACATAATTTATTTGACAGAGTACAGAAGGGGCAAGTGACAAGTTTTTATAGAAATGGAATGACATTAGGTGAGAACTCAAATGCATACAAAGAAACGGAAAATAAAGATAAATAAAAATACTAGTATAATAAATGCTATAAATATGTAGTGTTCTTTTTTTCTTCTCCTTCTTTAAGATACATATGATTATATACAATGGAAGTTAAACACCACATTCCACAATAACCAATGACTCGAATAATAAGTTATAAGGAAAATGGCAATTTTAGATAAATAAAACTAACCCACAACATACCAAATCTGTGAGTTTCAGCTGAAAAATGTCAAGAGGGAAACCTACAGCTGCTAACACTTTCCTAAAAAATGAAGATAGATGTCAAATCAATAGGCAAATATTTCACTTTAATAGGAAATCAGAAGAGGAGACCAAACTCAAAGCAAGCAAGAAGAGAATAATAAACATCATGGAAATAAGTCAAATACAGAATAGAAAAATAATAGTGAAATTCAATGAAATCAAAAGTCATTTTTGGAAAAGATCAGCACATTTAATAAAACTTTATATATGATGACCAGGAAAGAAAAAGACTCAAATTACTTAAATCAGTGATGGAAAGTGGCATATAACTATAGACCTTATAGAAATGGAAGATTGTAAGAATATTACATGGCAAGAAGTGAGATAACTTAGAAGACATTAACAAAGTCCTAGAATAACACAAACTATTAAACGTATTCCAGAAGAATTCTAAAAATTATGAATAGACCATAAAATAAAATGATTGAATTAGTAATTTTTAAATTTCTCACAAAGAAAAGCTTGCATCCAATGGTTTCCCTAGTGATTTCCACCTAGTATTTATAGAATAATTAATACTAATCCTTCATAAATGTGCCAAAAAATATAAGATGAAACAGTTCCTAACATATTCTTTGAGGCCAATCTTATCCTGAAACCAATACTAGACAAGGACATCAGAAGATCAATATTCCTTATGAGATAAAAATCCTCAACAAAGTATAAGTTAAATCCAGAAAAAAATATAAAAAAGATTATACAATTTGAACAAGTGAGATTTATCCTTGGAATACAAGGTTGGTTTAACATTTAAAAATCAAATGATGTGCTATATGATATTAATAGAATAAAGGACAGTAATCTCAATAGAATCAGAAAAATCAATTTACAAATCCAATGATTTTCATAATAAAATCACTGAACATTTTAGGAATAATAAGGAACTTTGATAAAGTCATTTATGAAATTCCACAGTTAAATAATCTTTATTGGTTAAAATTTGAATGATTTTCCTTTAAGAACATGAATGAGACATATCTACCCCTATGATTATAAGTGACATGATCTTGCATATACAAATTTTTAAAGGATTCATTTAAAAAATATTAGAACTAACATGAGTTTGGCAAGTTTTTAGGATACAAGAGCAATCTACAAAATTTAATTGTATTTCCATATAGCTGTACTGAGCAATCTAGAAGTGAAATTAAACAATTTTATTGTAAAAATAAGATGATGTGAATTAATCGGAGGGCATCCAATATTTGTGGATCAGGAGACTTAATAGATTTAATATGGCAGTATTTTCTAAAACGATCTACAGGGGCACCTGGGTAGCTCAGTTGGTTAAGCATCCAACTCTTGGTTTCAATTCAGGTCATGATGCCATGGGTAGTGAGACTGAGCCTCACATCAGGCTCCCAGTTCAGCAGGGAGCCTGCTTGAAGATTCTCTCCCCCTGCCCCTCCCCTCATTCGAGTGCTCTCTCATGCTCTGTCTCTCACTCTCTGGCTATCTTGTAAATAAATAAATAAATAAATAAATAAATAAATAAATAAATATTTAACTAAAAACCTCCGCAAAATCCAAAAATGATCTACATATTCGACACAGTTCCAATTAAAACCTAAGCTAGATTTGTGTGTATGTGTGTGTGTGTGTGTGTAAAAATTGACAGGCTGAACCTAGAATGCATATGAAAATGCAGAAGACTCAAACAATCTTGAAAGAAAAAGAACAAATTTGGAGGATTTTTTAAGTACATAGCTACAGTAATCAAGACAGTGTATACTGGCATGTTAATAAATGTATAAATACTCAAGGGAAATAAAACATGTCCCCCTCAAAAACCAAAATTTGTATACAAAAGGTCATAAGAGCATTATTAATAATAATCAAAAAGTGGAAAATAAATACATATCATCTACTGATGAATGGATAAGCAAATATTGATGATAGATAGATAATTATTAAATATTGTTAAAAAGGAATTAACTACTATTACATGCTACAACATGGATAAAACTTGAGAACTTTATAAGAAAAAGAAGCCACTCACAAAAGACCATATATTATACGATTCCATTTATATAAATGTCCAGAATAGCCAAGTCTATAGACAGAATACAGAATTGTTGTCTAGGATGTGTAGGGGGTACAGAGGGAGAGGGAGCACTTACTAATAGATCTAAGATTTTTTGTTGGATTGATTTAATGTTCTAAATTTAAATTGTGGTCAAGGTTACACACCTCTTTGAACATATTAAAAACCATTGTATTGTATACTATAGGGGGTGAATTTTATGACATGTGAACTACATCTCAGTAAGGATGTTTAAAACTTATGATTAAGAAAAGTAATTTGAAGTGAATAACTCAAGAAAAAACGTGTACTACATATAAAAATAGGATATCTTGAGGCACCTAGGTGGCTCTGTCAGTTGAGCGTCCAACTTTTGATTTCAGCTCAGATCATGATTTCAGGAACATGAGATGGGTCCTGCATTGGGCTCCATGCTGAGCATGAAGCCTACTTAAGATTCTCTCTCACCCTTCCCTCTGCCCCTCCCCCAGCATGCAGGTGCACGCACTCTCTCTCTCTCTCTCTCTGTCTCAAAAAAAAAAAAAAGGATATAGGATATTTTATTAAATTCCCACCGAAGAAACTGAGAAGTAATTAATATAGCTTTTGATATCACTGTAAAAATGAGCACATACACATACTAATGAAAAGAATATGAATATTTTTAATAAAGATGACATAAAGGAGAAATAATTTTAGGTAATGACCCAGAAGATGACAAAGAGACAGAGTGAGAAATAATAATGAAGTAGATCAAATCAGAAAACAATATTCCTCCTATATTTTGCTATATTTGTGGTCCAGCCAAATAATTCTTTTGATTATTCTCTTTTATGTGAAGAGAAAACAGAAGTTACATATGGGTGGATGCATCAAGTGCACCTGTAGAATCACTGGCTCTGAGCATGAGAAAAGACATTTGATGATATTACTTCCACTTTAAACATCTGTAATGAGGCTAACCAATATCCAAAGTCAGTGTACTGCCCTGGAAGAAAGCATATATTTATAACTCCCAACACAGTTTTGCTTTGTTTTTGTTTTGCGTGGCTTTAGGAATATCACAGAGGTCTCTGAAACAAAATCTTGGGCCCCCAGGGACCTGTGAAACCCACCTTTAGAACCTCTGCTATATATACTGGCAAGGCAGGAAAACCTAACAATTCAGAAACATAGAAGGGTTGTACTTCGTAATTTCAGTTTGGCGAGGCTAAAGAGATTTTTTGAGGTATTGGTGTCTACAAGTAACTGACCACATGAAGTAAATGGATGAAGAGAACTCCGTGGACATTGTAAACAAATGCATTGGACAGTGGCCATGGACTGGGAGCTGCAAAGAAGCAGAATAGAAAGAACAGTCAGCCTAACCTAGTTCCTACTGAATGTTGCCTAATAGTTGTTCATCATAGTTGTTAATTTGTTTAAGTTCTCCAGAAAAAGTGGGAAAATAATATCTATACCATATTTTTGCTATGAGACTACATGAAATTAGTTATGCATAGAAGGCATTACAGTGCCTGATGCTTAATAGGTACATATTTTTTGTTTGTTTGTTTGTTTGGGAAAAAAGTCTTGATATTGAAGAATAGAAGCGTGATTACAAAGGCTTGGGGTCCAGCCATAAAATTTCAGAGCAGAGTTAGAGCCTCATTCTTCAGATTAGAAAAAAGAAGAAAACAATCACGAATAGAGAATTTCAGTGGTATTGACAGCAAGACTGTCTTTATTAGGACTGATCTGAAACAATGGCTCCTTTCATGTGTCACCAGAGGTGAGGATTTGGATTTTCCTGAAAGTGGAGCTGAGCCCACAAGGGAGGGTACTTTTAACCCCATATCCACCAAGAGCTGGGCTTCACCCCAATTGAAAACCATGAAGCTCCTGATCACCACTGATAGATCAGTGTGGCTTCCCCAGTCAAGGATAAGAATGGATCTATTAGCTGGAGCTTGTGACTCTGAGGACACCAGACTTGTTTCTTTGTGCTGTATTTACCTTAATATTGGACATACACAGGGATTTGGAAAGAGTTCTGAGAAGAGCAGAAATAATTAATGGAATGAACTCACTGAGTTATGAAGAAAGATTGCAGGAACTGAAAATGCATTGTTTAGTTAAGCATCAGTTGTCTAAAGATATGTTAATAGTCTCCAAGTACTTGAAAGGTGAAAATAATATGCTGTCCTTCATATGCAAATTTAAAACTATGGCCCATCAGTAAAACTTGTGCTATTTTTTTTTTTTTTTCCTCAGTGGTGAGAATACCTTTTAAGGATTTTAAACTCTCTTGCACTCAGTCTCTCTTATAATCGGCAGAATTTATGAAATGGGTCAGGATTAATGATATGCTTATAAATGGGGAAAAAAGTCTAAACTATCGAATACAGACGAATCTTTGATCTTATATTATTGAAAGGTTTTCTTTCTCACACCAGCTACTTCTTTGATACCAAGAGGGTATCCTAACAATTCGATTCAATTTTGACATTGTTTACCTGGAAATCAGATCCCACAGGTTAAAGGGGTTCAATCCCACAAGACTGCCCTCCTTCATCAGATACCAAACACAAGTTCCAAGCCTTGCAAACACCTCACCAACAGGCTATAAATTTGGAGGTTCCCATAACCCCCTCCCAGATTTAATATTTGCTAGAATGGTTCATCGAACTCAGGAAAACACTTTGCTTACATTTGATGGTTTTCTGAATAAAGGCTACAACTCAGGAATAGCCAAAATGGAAGAGAGGGTTGGTGGCAAGGATCTTCCCTGCACGCTTTGGGCATGCTACCATCCCAACACCGCCATGTGTTCATCAGCCTAGGAGCTCTCCAAACCCTGTTGCTTAAGGGTTGGTATACAGATGTAACTGCCCACTGATGATTACGTCAATTTCCAGTCCCTTTCCTCCTCAAAGGGAAATAGGAAATGAAGCTAAAATTTCCAAGCTTTTAATAGTGTGTTTTTTTTTTTTTTCTGGTGATGAGCCTCATCCTAAATGGGCTGTCTAAGGGCCTGCTCACCAAAAGTTGCCTCTTGAGAACAATAGACTATCATTCATATCACTAAGGAAATTTCAAGGTTTTTTAGGAACTCTAGGAACCAGGAATGAGGATAAAGACCAAGTGTCTTTCTAGGACACCACAAACATACCACCCTTATTGAATTAGCTTATTACCAGCAGAGTGAAATTCTTGGCTACCAATTAATGCACTTACCACCCCCCCACACACACCTGTAGAGATATTGTCACAGCTCCTAACCAATTATTCACAATTGCCCATTTCTTACCCTCTCCGTTGTCTTGACCAAACCTTATTCCAGCTTCTCTCTTCCCCAAAGGTCACTGAACTATGACTTGTCCTCAGCCCTAGGCAAGAATGGAGATGCAGAGCAGGTCCTTTTAGCAGCTGATCCCCAAGTCAGGTGATTCTGCTGACACATTTCCTATTAGATGGCACCTGTGTATGCTCTTTTATTCATTCCCCCTTGCTTGTCCAACTTACTTAAAAGTTTCTGCTAAGCTCTGCTTCTCTCTATAATAGAAAAGTCTTTTTCAGTCTTATTTTGATATACTTGCAGATTTCCGAGCTCTGAACATTGTCCCTATTTTATTAGTCTTTTCAAATAAAGTCTCTTCTTATCTAAGCCTGGAATCACTTTTATTGAGGCAAAATGTTAATACTGCTACAGTTATATTAGATGGCAATATCAGCATCAAATCTACTAAGACAAAATAAAATTAAGAATTAAACAATTCTATCACAAACTTGGGCAATACAAAATAGATAATCTGGATAATTTTGTGAGTTTATGAAAGTTTTTTTTTTTAAAGGTACTTTTCATAAATTGATTTTCAAAGTGAAAGAAAGATAAAAACACATCATTTGAAAATTAACATTTGGCTACATACCCAGGAAAATTTTCTTAAAATTATTGTGCTATTTGAGCAAGTACCTAATTTCTTTTTTCTTCCAATAGAAGCTATCTGGAATCAATATATCCCATGCTTCAAGGTTTATGTAAGAGAGCTGTAGATTAAGGAAGGCCAGTGATTCTCCTCTTTAAAATAATAATTCTAGATGTTACCTCAGCGAGCCATCAAAAGGAAAGTTACTTATTTCATAAAAGATGAGCTTTTTTCACTAAAACAATATGGTGACTGAGAATGTTGACTTTTACATGGATTTTGGCTGTGTAAATGGATGTACTACTTCATGTGAGTTAATAGTCCTGTGCTTACCAAATTGACATTAGTAATTAATTAATGTTAGCAAATTGATTACTTGGAAATTAAATATGTCAACTTAAAAATATATTTATATTTAATATTTATGTTTTAATATAAACACATTTTTCTGATACAGTTTATTTAATGGCAACAGGACATTTTAGACAAGTCATGAAAATGCAGACAATGAAAAAACACTTCTATTGTTTTGTTTGTATTAGTCTTTTCTTTAAAATCATTTTATCTAAGCAAAAAGTTTCTACTAGGAAATCTAAATGTTACTTTCCGATTTGGTTAAGTCATTATGTATTACTTCTACCAAACCAATAATCTCATAATAATAGTAAAACTAGCATACTCATTGCAAATGGACAAATAATTAAAAAGATATTGTGCTCATTCACGTGTCTTTGATTCTGTTGTATAGCTAAATAGGAAGCATGAACAAAGAACAGAGAAAAAAATGTTATAAAGTTTTTAAATGATCAGTTAGTAAATTTTAAGTATAAAACAAATAAACCAAAAATCAACCTAATTGCATGAATATTTGTCAAATAACAAGGTTAGTAATTTTCTCACTCTTCCTAGATGGACTGTATGTCATGTGGAACTCTTTGAGGTCATTTATATTCATGACCTCACCACTGGTAATAATTCATGTATTATTGTTAAATCAAATATTTTATTTTGAAATTATGTCCAGAAACAAGTTTAAGGAGTAATATTTGTCTTGTGGTTTCTTTTCTTGTTTTTCAAAAGAACACAGACATTAAATTAGTAAAAAAAAAAAAAAAAAAAATAAAATCAGAGCCTCTTAATGAAAATTGTATTCAAAGTTAAACTATTCAGATTTATTAGTGATTCTGTGAGTTGTTTATAAAAATCATACACTGTGGTTTGACCCTCATTCTAAATTTCTTAGTTTAGCAATAGGAGCTTCTTTTCTGAATTTGAAAGGATGCCTCTGTAAATATCTCTGTTTTTATCAATTGTAAAATATGTAAAGAAAAGTGAAAGAACTTGGTTGTAGATACTGACTTATTACATCGACACTTTTTAGTTTTATTTTTAAAATTTATTTATTTGAGAAAAAGAGAAAGAGAATATGAGCAGGGTTAGGGAGGGGCAGAGACACAGGGAGAAGCAGACTCTCTGCCGAACAGGGAGCATGGCACAGATCTTAAACCCAGGACCCTGAGATCATGTCCTGAGCCAAAGGCAGTTTCTCAGCCAACTGAGCCACCCAGGCACCCTAGACACTGGCACTTTTAAACTAAACTAAATGATACTTCTTTAGCTCAGTTAATTCACTAAGAGTTATTGAGAGTTATATATATCAATCAGTTACCCCAAATTAATTCAAAGAGTTTTACAGATGGAAAAGGTATCATCTACTCTCTTACTTTGTCATAATATTGCGATTAGCAATGAAATAGGAATTGCTCTTATGTAGAAGTTAGATCCTTGGTACTCAAAGATAATCTACAAACAATAATATCAGCAAAAGCTGGAAAATTATTAAAATGAAGAATTTCATATTAAAACATTAAAAATACTCCTTTCAAGAACTACAAAATTGGGGGATCCCTGGGTGGCGCAGCGGTTTGGCGCCTGCCTTCGGCCCAGGGCGCGATCCTGGAGACCTGGGATCGAATCCCACATCAGGCTCCCGGTGCATGGAGCCTGCTTCTCCCTCTGCCTGTGTCTCTGCCTCTCTCTCTCTCTCTCTCTCTGTGACTATCATAAATAAATAAAAAATTAAAAAAAAAAAAAGAACTACAAAATTGGAATCTGCATTTTAACTAGATCCTCAAGTCTTTTGTATATACATTGAAATTTGAAAACACTAGGTTATGTCACCTTCATAAGAGAAGCTTTAAAAGGAATCCTCTTATCACATATGGAAATGAAAAGAATGTGCTTTAAAGCCCTTCCCAAGCCTAAGACTGCATGGGACTCTCTGATAGGATAAAAGAAAGAAATCTTAAGTTTGCATCTAATTTGTTTGTCCCTTATCCAATCATTTCTCTTATTTGAAGGAAAAGTTATTTAACTCACTTGTTTCTCTTTGTTGATACCTTGTCTAAGGAAATCAAATTAAAAATTGTAAAAGGAAAAAAAAATTGTAAAAGGATTTTTTTTTCTGTCTTTTCCAAAGTGTAGATCAAATCTTTGGCCTCGGCAACAGAAAACATTTAAATAACAGATAGTTTGGCCAGATAGACTTTGCCTTTATTTTTTTTTTTTTTAATTTTTATTTATTTATGATAGTCACAGAGAGAGAGAGAGAGAGAGGCAGAGACACAGGCAGAGGAAGAAGCAGGCTCCATGCACCGGGAGCCCGACGTGGGATTCGATCCCAGGTCTCCAGGATCGCGCCCTGGGCCAAAGGCAGGCGCCAAACCGCTGCGCCACCCAGGGATCCCTAGACTTTGCCTTTAATGTCAAAAAACATCAATCAGCAATTTCTCCAATGTGTAGTGAATTTCAAAATTCAGTGAACTTTTGTTAACATTGGTTCATGGTGAGCTCATACTTCTTCCTGTTTCTTCATTCTCAATGCTATTATCCTGCTTCAAACTATAATCATTTATCATCTGAATTTCTACAATACTTCCTGTCTAGTTTCTGAATTTTTGCATTTGTTCCCTCTAATCCATTTTTTTTTAAATGTTGTAGCCATAGTATAATACCTGAAGTAGAACACTGATTGTAACCACTTTGATTCATATTCTTTCAGTGTTTTCATTTTTAGGAAAAGCTCAAACTTTTTGATATTCCTATTGTCATATCCTTGCTCTACTTTTGCCTCCTTTCTGCATCCATCTCCTGTACTCCATATTCAAGGGATATTGAGTTCTTGTCACTTCCCCAAGTATACCTTCTCATTTTGGTTTCAGATATTTAATGATTTCCTTTCCTTAATCTATGTATAGCATATAGTTTCATTTTTTCTCATCCTAACTGCCACCTCAGTTGGGAAGCCAGCCCACCCTAATTCCCTGCAAATGCTTCTCCTTTGGATGCCCATAGCACCCTGCACTTCTTTACCTTTGTACATTATTTTCTAATATTAAATCGTCCAATTACTGACATTTTCTGAAAGCATTAATTTAACTCCTTATGGGAGACTACCTCTTAGAAAAGAAACTTTTGTTAAAAATTGGTTTGCTGGGACACCTGGGTGGCTCAGAGGTTGAGTGCCTGCCCTCAGCTCAGGGCGTGATCCTGGAGTCCCGGGATCGAGTCCCACATCGGGCTCCCTGCATGGTGCTTGCTTTCTCTCTGTCTGTGTCTCTGCCTCTCTCTCTTTCTGTGTCTCTCATGAATAAATAAATAAAATATTTTAAAAAAGATTGGTTTGCTTTAAGTGATTATAAGACAAGAAAAGTAGAAATCAGATAAACTACTTTGACAAGAAATGTGTTGAGTGTGTTGAATAAGAAATGAGTAGGAATTTGGTGTCTGAATTAAATTCCAAAGGAGCAGACAATACAAAAATGAAAGTAGTATAAAAATCATTGTCTGGAGCTAGACTTAATGAGGAAATTTGATTTAGGAGAAAGGTTTGATTTGTAGAGTGACCAAATAATTTACTTGGAAGAATTCCTAATAAAGAATGAAGTTTTGCTAACTAACTATAGTAATAAAATTTTAAATATGCACTTGTAAGTTATACAGTGCAGAAGACTTTTGTTGTTTGCAAGCTTCTAACGTATATTGCATCCACTGAAGAGAGCTGTATTTCACAATTGGATCAGCAAGAGGCTGAGGGGAAACAGTTGTAAAAGGGAGATGCATGACTTGGCAGAAAGAACTTGGAAGTATAAATGAGGACTGGAATTTAAGGCAGAGGCAATTCATGTAGTACCTGGAAAAAGGTATTGAGATCTGTGTAGGACTTTTCTTAGGAAACACAAATAAATGTCATTAAATCTTGTAAGACCATGTAACCCTCAGCTGATATCTGATTCAATCATAGCCCTATTCTGCAATAAGTTTTTTAGTTGTAACTTAAGTAGACATTTTGTATTTGTCTTGGGCTCTGGAAGCTCTACAATAAATACTATGAAATAAATAAATGAGTGGATTTACATTAAAAGGGAATTCAACTTTAAAGGAATGCTTTAAAAAAGAAAAAAAAAAAAATAAAGGAATGCTTTATCCCCAAACCCTATCATTCCTAAGATTGGTGACATCAAATTTCCTTCCAGCTCAAAAAAAATCTCAAAATATTTGTCCATGGAAAATAAAAATATTTATTTTACTTAGAAGGAAAAGTATCTAAGCTATCTAATAGGTTTATTTTTGTTCTTGTATTGCTGATATTATATGTGTCAATTACCTAAAAGGTAGATAAGAACATTAGAATTTAAGCTCCCACAAGGAAAGGATTTTGTAGCTTCCTTACTTCTACATCCCATTCACCCAGGGGAATGCTAGGCAAAGCATAGTGATTCAGTAAAGTTATTGTGAATGAGTGAAAGACTTCCTAACTCAACAAATTATTCATAACCACTAGGAGGAATGTGAAAAAAAAAATTGAGAAAACTCCATAAAAGAGCTGGGAATGTTTCAGATAAAAGAAAAATAGTAGGGATCCCTGGGTGGCTTTTGACTCAGGTGTGATCCTGGGGTCTGGGGATCAAGTCCAATATCAGGCTCCCTGCATGGAGCCTGCTTCTTCCTCTGCCTATGTCTCTGCCTCTCTCTCTGTGTCTCTCGTGAATAAATAAATAAAATCTTTAAAAATATATACTGAAAGAGTTAGGAGGAGAGTACCAACAATCTATATTGTGTTAAGTGGGAGTAGGACCAGCTACATAGTTTGTAGGGTCCAGTGTAAAATGTAAATGCAAGCCCTCTTTTCAAAAATTATTAGAAGTTTCAAGACCTCAACTGCAGAGTATTAAACCAGGTATGGGGCCCTTGTACATGTAAGCCTATGCCACAGGTCCTGCTTGGGAGTGATGCTAATTGTAATAAGATGTGCTAAAATGGCAATCTGTGCTCCTGTGAGCAAATGTGTTTTGACACAGAGCTATTTACATAAGAACCTAGTTGAATAATAGCTTAATATTATTATATTTTATCTTTGCATTAACTCCTTTTAATACTGAATTCAACTGTATCTTTCCTTTTTAGAAATGGGAAAATTGGGGCACCTGGGTAGCTCAGTCAGTTAAGCATTCTGCTCTTGGTTTCGGTTCAGGTGATGATCTCAGGGTCATGAGATCAAGCCCTGTGTCAGGCTCCAAGTTCAGTGCAGAGTCTGTTTGTGCCTCTCTCTCCCCATCTGCCCCTTCCCACTTACTTGCTCATGCTCTCTCTCTCTCTCTCTAATAAATAAATACAATCTTGAAAAAAAGAGAAATGGGAAAATTGGAGACACAATTAGATACTATTAGAAAATAATTTATCTCCTGATTGAGGTTTTCTCAACCAAAACAATGAAGGAAAGATAATTAACATTTATTAACCAATTAGTATGTGCTAGATGTTGCAGTTATACAGACTCATTAATCCCAAGGTAAAATCTTTGTTATTATCATAGATTCATGTGTAATTAATGAAACAATTAATAAAATTAAGTAACTTGTCAAAAGATCACACTCTCAGTGGGTAACTAATTAAGAATCAACATCCATATTTGTTTTAACGTGAGAAAGGAGTAGCTTCTCTGATCGTTCGTCTAACAGATCATGCATGCTAGCCATCTCTTCTTTTCCTAATATCTTTTCTCCCTTGTGATATACAATTATTGATTTATTGACTTATTGATTTTGTATGATCCCCTCACCTCACTCACTCTCTCAACTTTCTATTAATACAGACCCTGTGATGACTTAAATTCATATGTGGGACCTTCAATTATGCTTTTTTTTTTTAAGTTTTTATTTATTTATGATAGTCACACAGAGAGAGAGAGTGAGAGGCAGAGACACAGGCTGAGAGAGAAGCAGGCTCCATGCACCGGGTTATGCTTTATACATACATTTCATTTTACTGAGCTCTGTGCTGACATACTGAGATGTGTTAAATTGTATTTTGATACCTGTTCTGTTAGTGTATCCTCTATCCTCAGCTAGAAGAATAGAATGATTGTCAGGGTAGTGTTTATATACTTTTGAGT
This sequence comes from Vulpes lagopus, assembly GCF_018345385.1. Lineage (NCBI taxonomy): Eukaryota > Metazoa > Chordata > Mammalia > Carnivora > Canidae > Vulpes > Vulpes lagopus. Next base: position 22,986,940 of record NC_054843.1, on the reverse strand, counting down.
CTTTAAAGGTCATAGCATTTGACCTCATTCTTCACTTCCAAAATCTTAGAGATACAGTAGACATAAACTGCTGAAGTGGGCATGGATCAAAAATCAGGATCTAAAAGTTAATGGTAATGGTAATGTTAATGGTAATGGTAATGTCTGGAAAGTCACTTAACCCCTCTATATTTGTTGTCACATCTATAAAGCAAGTAGTACCGATTTTACAGTTTTGTTTTCAGGATGAAATGAGGTAATGAACACATAATGTCTAACTGAAAAATCCACTCTCCTTGACACAAACAACAATAATAGTAATTAGGAAAATATTGGTCAGGATTCTCTAGAGAAACAAAGAGAGAGGGAGGGCAGGGGGAGGAAGAGAGATAAGAGATTTATTACAGGAATTAGTTCATGTGGTTACAGAAGCTGAGAAGTCCCACAGTCTTTTCTACGAAAATTGGAAAATTAGAAAAGCTGGTGGTGTTACTCAGTCCCAGGCCTAAGCCTGAGAACCAAGGGAGCCACTGGCATCAGTCCTGGGGTCTGAAGGCATGAGAACCAGAGAAGCTGATATCTGAAAGCAGGAGAAGGTGGATGGACATTCCATCTCCAAAAGAAAGAGAATACACTTTCTGTCATTTTTGTTGTGATCTTGCTCTCAATGGCTTGGATAATGCCTGACCACACTGGGGCTCATGAGTCTCCTTACCCAAGGAGACTGAATCAAATGCTAACCTCTTACAGAGACACCCTTACAGACATACCCAGAAATACCCTTACCAGCTAACTGGGCATCCCTTAACCAGGTCAAATTGACACATAAAATTAATCATCACAAGTTCAAACATGTATTTTTAGGGAAAAAAAAAAAACTAATTAAAAACATGTTTGAAAAGAAGCATTAGAAAAAGTATTTTTTTCAAAATAGCTTTGAGAATCCTGATAAAAAGGGAGTAAGAGAAGCACACTGCATTTCAGAATTTGAACTGCCTGATTAGAGTAGTTAATTACATTACAAAAGCTGGGCCTTTTCAACTAGAAATGATTTCTGGAAGAATTTTATCAACTTGACATTCATAAAAGCTATTTTTGATAATATATGACAAAATTTGGCAAATATTCTAGTTTCTCATATCTCTGTAAAAGCTAAAAATGAAATATTAACCATCACTCAATGAGGGTGTTTCTATGGAGACTAACATAAATAATGTATATAAACTGCTTTCTAATAATATAGCTTAGTTGAGATGAGAGCTAGAACTTCAAAGGCTTAAAGAAATAGAATGCTTACAATCTTAAATATGTCAAGCAAGCATTAGTAAACACAAGGTCACAATTAATTCATAGCTCAATTCTTCCCAAGATCTTGAAATGTCAGTATTCTATCTCAGAGTAAAAGCTAACTCGTGTTTTATAGAAGATATGTAGGTAGTTGTTATTGATACACTGTTTTGAAAATGTGGGACTTGAATTCTCCTTCAGACAGATGGGTAGTTCATTTTTACAGGGACATAGGACACCAGAGTACATGTGGTTAGACAACATACATTATTTTTTCCCTCAAAAAAGAGTTTTAGTTTTAGTTAAGTACTTTGACATGTGTAATTTGAGATCCAAAGATCAGCCCCATAAAGCTTAGAACAGACCATCTGGAACTAAAAATATTTAAGAACAGGTGTTATAAATTGGCCATTATGTCCATACAGGAGCAAGATGGTAGTACAAAATCTGCTTTCAAGTAGAAGTACATCTTGATGGATATTTCAGAATAAATTATCTGCAAAATGTACTCTTAAGTGTCTAAATGAGTTTGTCAGGTTACACGACTTAAGAACATCTACTTACCTTTTGGCAAATGTCAAATTAACTTTTCATTTTCAAATATTTTTTTGCTTGACTGATCTTTTCACAATAAATACTTAAAGGAGTTTTTTTTTTAGGCGATCCTTTATAAAATAATTTATAAGAATTTATGAAATAAAAATATCCCTATTAGGCAATAATGCATGTGTCTTCTCACTATTGTGATAGTTTATATCTAACAGTCCTTTTTAGCAAGCATCTTTACTTTATATACCTACTTAACCTTCTTCAAAGAAAAAAATACATATAATCTTTTCTTTTGGAAATTTCCTTTCATTTAATGTAAGAGGGGTCTTTGGTTGGCAGCACTGTTTTATTTCCCCCACAATATCATTGTCCATATTCATGCAAAAAGCCAGTAAAACTAGTTGCAGCTCATATCCAGTAAGAAATGAGAAAAAGAAACCCTGGAGTTTTTTGGGGTTTTTTTGTTTATTTTTAATCCTGTGATATGATTGCCCTAACACCTCCTAAATTTATGTTTTGCCAAAGCTTAATTATAAGCTGGATGTTTCATTCTGAGCACTGTGTTTATATGTCTAGTTTCATATCTATATACTGATGTACTCTCTCCCAGCCACTGCTCCTTCTCCCCTCCCGCCAGACCCACTCCTGGTACTCTGGATTCTAGGAAGAATGAACTGCTTACATTCAAATCTTTAAACTGGCAATGCTCTGTTTCTCTTCTGAGCCCTGTACTTGCTGAACTCCCATTGCTCTCTTCAATCTATCTCCACTCACCTCCTTTCCTTCACCTGATAGACCTCATGTTCTCTCCTCTAGTAAGTTGTCCAATAGTATCCTTTACTGCATTGTTTCCTTCTCTGTGTGTGCTTCCGGTATGCAGCCTGGACCACTGTAAATCACAATATATCACCACAGTGTATTGAGATTTCCAGTTTCCTTGTCAGTTCACTGTTATTTAAAGTCAGGACCAGAAGTATTGAATTATTTTATGTTAGATTATACGCACACAGGTGTGTGTGTGTGTGTGTGTGTGTGTGTGTTTATATAATCTTAATGTAGTTTATATTTAATATGAAGAGGTAGTATTTTCCTTGAGTCCTGAAAAAAGTGTTCCTGGTTTTTTTAAAAAAAGGTTAAAAATAAATAAACCTCAAAATAGTAGATTAGTCAGAAGTTTGTCTGAAAACATTTATGAACTGTAAAAAAAGTGATACATATATATTCAAAACCACAGTATGCACAGGATATAGGCATATATTACCATTCCTTTATGTTCTTGCTTTGTAGAATCAGCCCTGCTATTGAATTCTGGAAATAGGGGCACCTGGGTGGCTCAGATGGTTAAGCATCAGCCTTCAGCTCAGGTTGTGATCCCAGGGTCCTGGGATTGAGTCCCATATTGGGTTCCTGGCTCAGTGGGGAGTCTGCTTCTCTCTCTGCCTCTCCTCATGTTTCTGCTGTCTCCATCTCTGTCTCACTAAAATGAATGAATAAAAATATCTTTAAAAAAGAAATCTGGAAATGATATGTATTAACATTATATGAGTCCAAGTAGAGAAGGAACATGGCAGATTGAGGAAGTTATATATTCACTATAAATGTGGTGTCCTATATTAGAATTCTGACATCTAACAAGCTGCCTGGTTAATCTTGAGGTGCTTGAATTATCTGATCACTGGTTTCCTCAGTGCTACATTTTGGGAAAGTGGATTTTTAAAGTTCCTTCTAGCTTTCAAAATCCTAAAATTACTGTCTGTAATGGGTTGAATTATATTTCCCTAAAATTTATATATTGAAGCCCTAATCCCCAGTATTTCAGATTGTGACAGCATTTGGAGATGGGGGTCTTTAAAGAGGTGATTGAGTTAGAGGGATGCTTTAGGGTATCCCTGATCCAATCTGATTGGTCCCCTTCTAAGAAAAGGGAATTAGAGCACATAAACAGGTACCAGGGATATACACATACATACAGAGGAAAGACCATATGAGGACACAGCAAGAAGATATCCATCTACAAATCAAGGAGCTATAGAGGCCACTTTTAGGCAAACAGACTTGGGTGATGCAATGTAGAAAGGGCCCACAGTGATCACCTGGCTAATTACAGACAGGGCCATCAGGCAACCCACCTCAAAATGTCCCTAGGCCCTAACCAACCAACGGGCTACTTACAATTGGGGAAAGTTACCAAAAAGGGAGAAATCCAAAAAACACACTGTTTTTCAGAGTGGCTGTACCAGTTCACATTCCCACCAACAGAGCAAGAGGGTTCCCCTTTCTCCACATCCTCTCCAACATTTGTTGTTTCCTGCCTTGTTAATTTTCCCCATTCTCACTGGTGTAAGGTGGTATCTCATTGTGGTTTTGATTTGTATTTCCCTGATGGCAAGTGATGCAGAGCATTTTCTCACATGCTTGTTGGCCATGTCTATGTCTTCCTCTGTGGGATTTCTGTTCAGGTATTTTGCCCATGTTATGATTGGATTGTTTGTTTCTTGGGTGTTGAGTTTAATAAGTTCTTTATAGATCTTGGAAACTAGCCCTTTATCTGATATGTCATTTGCAAGTATCTTCTCCCATTCTGTAGGTTGTCTTTTAGTTTTGTTGACTGTATCCTTTTCTGTGCAAAAGCTTCTTATCTTGATTAAGTCTCAATAGTTCATTTTCGCTTTTGTTTCCCTTGCCTTCATAGATGTCTCTTGCAAGATGTTACTGTGGCCAAGTTCAAAAACGGTGTTGCCTGTGTTCTCCTCTAGCATTTTGATGGATTCTTGTCTCAAATTTAGATCTTTTACCCATTTTGAGTTTATCTTTGTGCATGGTGTAAGAGAATGATCTAGTTTCATTCTTCTGCATGTGACTGTCCAATTTTCCCCGCACCATTCGTTGAAGAGACTGTCCTTTTTCCAGTGGATAGTCTTCCCACTTTGTTGAATATTAGTTGACCTTAGAGTTGATGGCCCATTTCTGGGTTCTCTGTTCTGTTCCATTGATCTATGTGTATGTTTTTGTGCCAGTACCACACTGTCTTGATCACAGATCTGTAGTACAACTTGAAATCAGGCATTGTGATGCCCCCAACTCTGGTTTTCTTTTTCAATATTCACCTGGATATTTGGGGTCTTTTCTGATTCCACACCAATCTTAAGATGATTTGTTCCAACTCTCAGAAGAAAGTCCATGGTATTTTGATAGAGACTGCATTGAATGTGTAAATTGCCCTGGGTAGCATAGACATTTTCACAATATTAATTTTTCCAATCCATGAGCATGGAATGTTTTTCCATCTCTTTTTGTCTTCCACAATTTCTTTCAGAATTGTTCTGTAGTTTTTAGGGTATAGATCCTTTACCTCTTCGGTTAGGTTTATTCCTAGATATCTTATGCTTTTGGGTGCAATTGTAAATGGGATTGACTCCTTAATTTCTCTTTCTTCAGTCCCATTGTTAGTGTATAGAAATGCCACTGATTTCTGGGCATTGATTTTGTATCCTACCACATTGCCAAATTGCTTTATGAGTTCTGGCAATACAGTATCATGTCATCTGCAAAGAGGGAGAGTTTGACTTCTTCTTTGCCAATTTGAATGCCTTTTATTTCTTTTTGTTGTCTGATTGCTGAGGCTAGGACTTCTAGGCCTATGTTGAATAGCAGTGGTGAGAGTGGACATCCCTGTCTTGTTCCTGATCTTAGCGGAAAATCTCCCAGTGTTTCCCCATTGAGAATGATATTTGCCGTGGGCTTTTCGTAGATGGCTTTTAAGATGCTGAGGAATGTCCCTCTATCCCTACACCTGAAGAGTTTTGATCAGGAATCCATGCCGTATTTTGTCAGATGCTTTCTCTGCATCTATTGAGAGGATCATATGGTTCTTGTTTTTTTCTCTTGTTAATATGATCTATCACATTGATTGCTTGATGAGTGTTGAACCAGCCTTGCCTTCCCAGGATAAATCCCACTTGGTCATGGTGAATAATCTTCGTAATGTACTGTTGGATCCTACAGGCTAGCATCTTGTTGAGAATTTTTGCATCTGTGTTCTTGAGGGATATTGGTCTATAATTCTCCTTTTTGGTGAGGTCTTTGTCTGGTTCTGGAATTAAGGTGATGCTGGCCTCATAAAATAAGTTTGGAAGTATTCCATCTTTTTCTATCTTTCAGAACAGCTTTAGTAGAATAGGTATTATTTCTTCTTTAAAGTTTGATAGAATTCCCCTGGGAAGCCATCTGTCCCTGGACTTTTGTGTCTTGGAAGGTTTTGGGTGACTGTTTCAATTTCCTCCCTGGTTATTGGCCTGTTCAGGTTTTCTATTTCTTTCTGTTCCAGTTTTGTTTTTCTGTGGTTTTCCAGAAATGCATCTGTTTCTTCTAGATTTTCTGATTTATTGGCATATAGCTGCTGATAATAAGTTTTTAAAATTGTTTGTATTGCCTCAGTATTGGTTCTGATCTCTCCTCTTTCATTTGTGATTTTATTAATATGAGTCTTTTCTCTGGCTAATGATGTATCTATCTTATTAATTCTTTCAAAGAACCGACTCCTGGTTTTGTTGATCCGTTCAACAGTTCTTCTGGTCTTTATTTCATTGAGTTCTGCTCGGATCTTTATTATCTCTCATCTGCCTGGTCTAGATTTTATTTGCTGTCCTTTCTCCAGTTACTTTAGGTGCAAGGTTAGCATGCATATTTGAGTTTTTTCCACTTTTTTGAGGGAGGCTTGTATTGCAAGGTATTTCCCTCTGATGACCACTTTTGCTGTGTCCCAAATATTTTAAATGGTTGTTCATTTTCATTAGTTCCCATGAATCTTTTTAATTCTTCTCTAATCCTGGTTGACCCATTCATCTTTTAGTAGGATGCTTTTTAACCTCCAAATTTCTTCTTGTGATTGAGTTCTAGTTTCAAGCATTGTGGTCTGAAAATATGCAGGAGACAATCCTCATCTTTTGGTATTGATTGAGACCTGATATGTGACCCAGTATGTGGTCTATTATGGAGAAATTTCCATGTGCACTTGAGAAGAATGTGTATTCAGTTGTGTTTGGATGGAATGTACTGTATCTGTGAAATCCATCTGGTCCAGTGTATCATTTAAGGCCCTTGTTTCTTTGGTGATGTTGTGCTTAGAATATCTGTCATTTGCAGCAAGTGACATGTTGAAGTCTCCTATTATTAGTGTATTGTTATCTAAGTATGTCTTACCTTTGGTTATTAATTCATTGATACACTTGGCAGCTCCCACATTAAGGGCATGTATATTCATGATTGTTAGGTATTCTTGTTGGATAGATCCTTTAAGTATAATATCATGTCCCTCTTCATCTCTTCCTACAGTCTTTGGTATAAACTTTAATTTATCTTATATAAGGATTGCTACCCCTGCTTTCTTTTGAGGACCATTTGAATGGTAAATTTTTCTCTACCCCTTCATTTTCAGGCTGTAGGTGTCCTTAGGTCTAAAATGAGTCTCTTGTAGATAGAAAATAGATGGGTTTTGCTTTTTTATCCAGTCTGAAACCCTGCGCTGCGCCTTTTGATGGGATCATTTAGCCCATTCATGTTCAGAGCAACTATTGAAAAATATGAATTTAGTGTCATCCTAATACCTATTCCATCCCTGTTTTTGTGGATTGTTTCTTTGGGCTTCTTCTTTCTTTACAGGGTCCCCCTTAGTATTTCTTGCAGAGCTGGTTTGGTGGTCACATACTCTCAGTTTCTGCTTATCCTGGAAGCTCTTTATCTCTCCTTGTATTCTGAATGGGAGCCTTGCTGGATAAAGTATTCTTGGCTGCATGTTCTTCTCATTTAGGACCCTGAATATATCATGTCAGCCTTTTCTGGCCTGCCAGGTCTCTGTGGAGAGGTCTACTGTTAATCTGATATTTTTCCCCATATAAATTAAGAATCTCTTGTCTCTCATTGCTTTAAGGTTTTTCTCTTTATCTTTGGAATTTGCAAGTTTCACTATTAAATGTCAAGTGTTGAACAGTTTTTATTGATTTTTTGAGGAGTTACTCTCTATCTCTTGGATCTGAAGGCCTGTTTTCCTTCCTAGATTTGGGAAGTTCTCAGCTATGATTAGTTCAAATATACTTTGTGGTGTTCTCTCCCTCTCAGCTTCTTCTGGAATCCCAATTATACATAAATTCTTCCTTCTCAGGCTATCATTTTTTCCCTAAGCTTTTCTTCATGGTCTCTTAATTGTTTTTCTCTTTTTTCCTCAGCTTCCTTCCTTACCATCAACTCCTCTTCTATATCCCTCACTCTCTCCTCCACCTCATTAACCCTAGCAGTTAGGACATGCAGTTTGGATTGCATCTCATTTAATTAATTTTTAAACTTTTGCCTGATTAGATCTCAATTCTGCAATAACAAAGCCTGTAGAGTCCTTTATGCTTTTTTGCAGAGCCACCAGTAGCTTTATAATTATGCTTCTGAATTGACTTTCTGACAAACTATTGAAATCCAAATTCTGTAACTCTGTGGCAAAGAAGTACTGTTTTTGTTTCTTTCTTTTGTGGTAAATTCTGTCCTTCTGGTGGTAAAATATTGTAGTTAAGGTGGGAAAAGTGAAAAAATATTGGAAATTTCTAGTCTGATATAAAAACGAGTCATAATGGAAACAGAGAAAAAAGGGGGGGATCCTCTAGTTCTATATATTATTTTCCCTCGATTTTCTGTCAGTCCTAGAGCTTTCCAGCACTGCTTGGTTGAGAACTTGCTCTTCCCATGTTCTTCCAGGTGGTCTTTTGGGGTAGGGTCTGCTGTGCTGAGGCTCAGGTATGTGTACCTGGGGGAGATGCCTGCCCGCCCCTGGGTGCCGGGCTCAGTGGGAGCTGTTTACCCCGTGAGCCCCCTGTTCCCTGGTTGCCCTGCCTCTCCCAGGCACATAGTGACACAAGGAGGCACAACAACACTGGTGGTGGCCAGGTCTCCAGCTCTGGAGTCAGCTCCCCACAGTAACTACTGCAGTCTCCCAGTCCGCACTGGCCTAGGTGCTCCTGGAGCAAGGGGCACTGATCTGCATAGCTTGGGGGCGCCCAGTGGCAAGAGCCTCCTCACTGTCCTGTGCTCTCCCTGCCTCCACCCTTCCTGCTAGGAGTGCAGGATCGTGGGCTGTGTCCACTCAGTGCCCTGGGATCTGGGGCCTATGCTGCTGGAATCATGTTCCCAGGGGTGCCTCTCCCTCAGGCAAAGGGGCACCACATCTCCATACTGAGCGGGCCTCCCTAACCGACTGGCTTCCCCCAGATGCCCAGGAGTGCTGCAGCGCTCCAGCTCTTTACCGAGATCTGCTGACTGTTTGCAGTGAGCTTTCCCCAGGCATCCCTCCTCTTATAGTGACTCTGGGAATCTTGAGGCTTCACTGCCCCTCATGAGATTTTGCCTGATTTCCCTGCTAAGCACTTTTCCATCAGGGAAAACTCCGGCATGGATTTTTAAAGTTCTGACTTCTCTAGGGCTGGTCTTTCCTGTCCTGGAGGCTCTTGCCACTCTGTTTTAGCCTGGCTCTTCAAGGAGCCCTTCTCCTACTTTATTCTTATCTATTTATTTATTTTTATTTTTATTTTCCACCTTTCTACCTTGTTAGAAGTGAAAACTTTTCTCTGTGTAGCATTCCAACTATTCCCTCTTTATATCTCAGGTTGAATTTGTGGTGTTCAGGATGTTTTGAAAGTTATCTAGGTAGTTTGTGGGACCAGGTGAGTTGAGGGCCTCTGCCATCTTGCCCCTTCCCCTCTAAGATTTTATTTATTTAAGAGAGAGAGAATGAGTGAGAGAGAGAGCGAGTACACAAGCAGGGGAAGGAAAGGCAGAGGGAGAAGCAGACTCCCTGCTGAGCCAAAGGCAGGTGGTTAGCTGACTGAGTCACCCAGATGTCTCAGGAAACTGAATTTTTTTTCAACAATTCAAATTAGGAAAAAATAAATTCTCCCCTAGAAATGCAGTCCAGAGCACACCGTTTAGTTCCCTGAGACCTGTCAGACTTCTGACTTACAGAGCTGTACAATAAAAATTTGTATTGTCGAAAGCTGTTTATGGTATACTTGTTACAGCAACAATGCGAAACCCACAAAATGTCTTGTTTCATCCAAAGTATTCAGAACGGGATTTCAGTGTGTTTATTATGTGGGCATGCCCTGGAAGCTACAGGCTTCCTGTAGTTTTTCCCTTGTCCAAGTATAAAACTCAACTGGCATCTTTTACAAACTGCCTCATGTACTTGTCACCCAGCCTTTCATCCACGAATAGGCTATAATTCACCATTATCTTGTTGACAAGGCTATGATTCGTTTCACACATCATTGTTCATTAAAATAATATGTACCAGTGCCTTAGTTCCAACCCACTTCAAAGTCCAACTGCTAACAAATTTATGGTCAATTAATTTTAGTGGGTGAAGAGCAGTAGAAGGCTATACATGCTTTTCACCTTTGTAATTCTTTTATGAAATTTAGAAACTGTACGCCAGTTACAATATAATGTTTTAAAAACTATTCCCTAAAATTTACTCCTAGCAGTATTTAGTCGTACATGAAAATGGAAAAGCATTTAATTGTTTTTAAGAATTAAAAATGTTGCCTTTCAACTCATTTCAAAATTATAATTACTTCATTCTTTTTACTTTAGTATTTAATTCCAAATACAAAGTACCTGTAATGCATGTTGACCTAATTCCTGCTTTCAATAATTTTCCAAATACTTTTTCTGTATTTGGGAGGAAGGATTTCCTGAATCCTATGTAAGAAATGTTGCTGTTACTTATAAAGTCACTGTGTTGCTTATCTACTGTTATCCAGAAATATTGCTCATACTTTTATTTGATGAAAGAATATATAATATTTCTATGGTTCTGATTAGTTTGCTGGCCCTCTTTCTGTTTAAGTTAAAGCAGAACAAGAGCATTATTGATCCGTGCTAAGAGGTGGAGCCGCTATTCATGCAGCCCAGGTTCCAGTGCTATGAAATTCTGCACTTGAAATGCAGTGCTCACTAACTGTTTAACAGTGTTCTCCAGGGGAATTTTAACTACCTCGACAGCTGGTGGTGACAAATATAGCTAAAAATAGACCCAAAAGATTTCCTGGTTGCTGGGAGGTCAATTACATTGTCTAAACCAGAGAATTCAACAAGAAGAAATTATTCTAAATGTATGTTTCACAACTATACAAGAATTGCTTGAAAGTGGGAAAGAATCAAAGAAATGAGATCATAGGTACAAAGGATTTTAAATTCCATGGGTTTATGAAGGACTATAAAGCCATGTATTACATTGAAGGAGATGCCTTTGGGAGAATAAAAAAAAAAAAATAGGCAAAAGAGACTAGGGTGGAAGTATTCACTATAGTTTGAATAAAAGGTGTGGTATCACAAGATATCAGCATATCAAAAAGATTTGGAAGAATTTTCATTTAAAAGTAAAAACACAAAGTTGAAATGAATGGCAGAAATTTGCAACTAAAAGGAACAGTGTCCCAGAATGAACTATTAAATCCTAGCAGGTGTCCATCTGTCCTCAAGAAGTTTCAACTTCCAAAGTACACAAAGGCTTTTGAAGAAAAACAATTTTTTTTTTTTACTTAGAATTTCACCCTACTCCTAGTCTCTTAATATATAAACTATCTAATAAAAATCAGGTTTTTACTTTAGCATGACTTATCCCATGTTTTTCACTTTTTGGAGAGAAGCACAATATTGGTCTTTAGAGACTCAGTGGCTTTTCAGTTATAAAATATTTCCTAATATCTATAAATATGAAAGATGTAACAGACGTGTACATAGGAGAACACATTATTTCAATAGAATAACAGACTCGTATGTGTATTTATATACATGTGTGTGCATGTGTACTATGGTGCTGGACAGAACAAATCCTGCAAGCACCATCCATGTCACATATGATAGTAATCACTATTAAATACACAATTACTCGGATATGAGTCATTTGGTATAAAGCAGCATGAACTAGGACTTATTTTGACTCATCAAAAGGCATAAAATTTCTTCCCCTTACACTTTTGTACCAATCATAAGCTAAACTTCAACAATTTTGACTAAAATATTAATTAATGTCATAGAAGAATATATCTTATCCTACTTTACTTTTTCACTTAAATCAGTCATTTTAATTTGTAGAGATACTGTATTTTAGACTCTGGAGCCCCACTGCCTGGAGTAGAATAACACTGGGGCTCTTTCTTTGGGCTAATCTTCTGGCAATCACTTACCCTCTCTTTCTTTAGTTTTCTTGTGTATATAAAGGGAACTGTTTGGACATTAAATGAGTTGATCTGAAAAGCAAGGAGAACAATACATTATTTAAGAGTTAGCTTGTGTTATTAGAACATAAATTAGTCCATTAAGAGTAGATTTTTTTTTTCTTGAGGGAGAGAGAGAGTCTTGTGGATGAGCTTGAGGGGAGGGGCAGAGGAAGAGGGAGAAAGAGAAGTTGGTATGTGTAGGAGGATGGTATTCATTCCTATGACCCTGAGATGGTGACCCAAGCCGTCATCAGGATTTGGACACTTAATCAACTGAGCCACCCAGGTGCCCCTCAGATTACTATATATTTTTTTTAATGTGGGAGAGGAAGTTACAGATCAGCAAATGATAGGCCCATGAGCTGCTTTCCCTGGTAGGATAAAGAATTCACAAAGAGACACTTGAAATAGACACTACTTTGTAGGTTAGGTACCACTAACTTTGTCTAAAGTTGAGATAATCTAGACTGTAAAATGCTATCACATGCTCCATAATATTCCAAGATAGTCTCCCAAATGTTGGCTAAGACTGAATTCATGATGGATTTCCCTGGGCAGCAATTCACATGTACATTAGTATGAATAATAAATATATAATCCTAGTTCTGTTTAGGTTTTATTTGATTGCAAAAAGAAACTTGCTATTTCAAGAAAGAGAGAATAGAATTTGCTCAAGGATACATTTGGGACAAGAATGGAGACAGACAATTATAGGAAAGTCAAGAATAGAAATCATAGGAATGGAAAGTTTCAAGGAGACTGAAAATTGATGCTCTATGTCTAAAGTAGTTCCAAGGATCTCAGAAACAATCCTTAGTGGACATTCATAAAGACTCAAAATGCCATCCAAACTCAGGCACTCTGCTCTAGCTTTCTTTTGAATTAAAATTGTTATCCCCCTGCTAAGGAGATGTAAGAGTTGAAAGAATCTGACTTAAATAATAACAATCAGCTCTGAATAAATAGGCCACCTTAGAGATTATTGTACTACTTGGATTGTCTTTCAAGACATTTTTTTAAAGATTTTATTTATATCATAGAGAGAGCACAAGCAGGGGAAGCAGCAGGGGTGTAGGAGAAGCAGAGTCCTTGCTGAGCAAGGAGCCCAATGTGGGGCTCAATCCCAGGACCCTGGGATTATGAGCCAAGCCAAAGGCACAGATTGAGCCATCCAGGTGCCCCTTGGATTATCTTTCTACAAACTTTGTCAGATGAGATTTTGTGGCAAGAACTTGGTCACCCAAGACTGAATCCTCCAGAAGACTTTGGGCAATTTCTTTTTAAAATAATTGTGCATAGCAAATATGATTTTGTTATTTTAAAAATTATTAGCCTTTTTTTGAACTGTATACACAAAATATATTAGCCATCACTAGTTTTAAGTATATGATTCCATTTCACACTCATCTAAATAGTTTTATAACTATCAACACAATCAAATCCTAATAAAAAAAGGTATTCTATTGACCATAAAATGTTACCTTGTGCCCTTTTGTGGACATATCACCCTCAGCTCCTAGCAACCACTGATCTGTTATCACTATAGTTTTTCCTTCTCTAGAATTTAATATTTATTCTGTTTTGTCAGAGAAAAAGAAAATTAAGACCTTCATCTGTTTTATTTTTAGTTATGTGAGTCATCCTAAGACTTTTATATTCAATGAAAATGTTATCTATATCCTATAGACATCAATGTATTTACTAAAAGCTATTGTTTTGAGAAGCTTAAAAATTGTGAAAATCACATTAGGGTAGGAAAATATGGTTGTGTTTTTGGATGTGAATATTACTAATTTTAAAAAAGTGTTATTTCATGATTATCAAAGAATAAAATTATTCTCAGAGTATATTTTCCTCAAAATGAGATATAGAATAATATCTCAAATACCTGGGTTGTTATATTCCTCTTGAACTATCTAAACATCTTTTACTATGTTGATAGTAGAATACTTGACAAATTTCTTGATTTAATACAAAAGTATTTTATCTCAGAATATCATGGAAACATAAAGATAAATGCTTTTCTAGACTGTTTTTAACCCTTGGCAAAATGTCTGATTATATAGAGTAAAAGTGTGGGGTAATAATGAAAATCAATCCCCAGGACTTTTTACGGTGAAGCAGAGGAACTTCACCCTAGAAACAAGAGTAGGTTAAAACAAAACAAAACAAAACAAAAAAGAAGAAGAAAGAAAGAAAGAAAGAAAGAAAGAAAGAAAGAAAGAAGGAAAGAAAGAAAGAAAGAAAAAGGCAGAAATAAGGTTTGAAAGCTTTTACTAAATTGAGTATATCTCAAAAACTAAGCTTTTATTTGGCATTAGATGAGCAAGTATAATAAAAGAGAAATTTATGAAAAAATTGTTTATGTGCTTAATAGAATATTCTTAGGAATAAGATAGCAAAATTAAACATTAAGTATAGGTAATATTTATCAAGTTCTTTTTTTCAAGTACTTTTTAAAGCACTTTCCAGATATTAACATATTTGACCTTTATGCTAAGACATAGATATCGGTAATAACCTCAACTGACAAAAGGTGAAAATGAGATACACATAATTTAAACAAATTGTCCATGATCAGAAAATTAATGAGTTGGACATCCAGTGTTCAAACCTAGAACCCTCTTAACAATTGAGAAATATATGAGAAATCTTTTTTTAAGAATTTATTTATTTATTTATTTATTTATTTATTTTTCTTTTTAAAAAAATTTTATTTATTCATGAGAGACACAGAGCACGAGAGAGACAGGCAGAAACACAGGCAGAGGCAGAAGCAGGCTTCATGCAGGGAGCCTGATGTGGGACTCAATCCCAGGACTCCAGGATCATGCCCTGGGCTGAAGGCAGGCGCTAAACCAGTGAGCCACCCAGGGATCCCCGAGAAATCTTAATTATAACTTAGACTATCCAAGATAAGAGGTTATTTATACCAGAAATAGGGGACAAGGTTTCCTTTGATCCTTATGTTCCATATATATTTCTAAATTTATTAAAATAAGGAAGACATTTGTTCTTGCCTCAAATCCCCTTTTCCTTTTATATCTCAGAATAAATTATAACTATAAGACATATATCCTCTCTAGAAAAGGAGAGGCTCATATATAAAATACTTTGAAATCATTAACTTTTTTGAAAGACATTTAGAGAATCTCTCCAGAACTCTCCTGTGGGCATAATGGAGAAACTTAGATTTGTATTTCCTGGAAAATGTTAACAGGGATTACTGATTTACACATAGATGATTTAGTGGACTGAGATTTCTACTGTAGCCAAGGAAATAATTTGTTGAGCATTAAAATGGCAATTCCCACAATGTGTGTCAAATTGCCCCACCAAAGTAAATCCTAAATGAGAAGAGAGTGAAACTATTCTTCTGAATGGCTGTGACTATCCTCTAATGGAATATACTTCAATCTGGTCCCCTTTAACAAGAAGTTTTATTGATAAGTGCAGAATATGTGAGTGCCTGCAATATATTTCAAGATATGTTTGAGATTACTAATTATTTAAAATGATCATTTTGGGGATGTCAATTTTATTCTACTTTATGGGACCTCTATACCTTTCTACTATAATCATACCATTACCCTTTCAGAAATTGAGTATATTCACATTGAAGAAGTAGGGGCTTAGTAAAAATATCAATACATGGCTTTCTGTTATATATATATATATATATATATATATATATATATATATATATCTTAATTGTAAGAGATAATAAATGACCTATATGCAAAACCAGCACTCTTGATTATTAAGCATCTATGTAGATGGTTTACATTTGATATACTATTTTAAATAACTTTTTTGGATATAATCTAGCAACAGTAAGCTGTGTGTCCATTTAAAGTCTACAAGTAGATGAATTCTAAAAGATGTATGAATTTGTGCAGTCACAATCACATTTAATATATAAAATATTTCAATCATTTCTGTTTCCTCATTCATGCCCTCTTTCCTAATTCCTCATCCCTCAATTATTGGTATACTGTTTTGTGACTAGATTTTTTTCTCTCAGAATAATTATTTTGAGATTCATCCATTATATTGTTTATATCATTAATGTATTGATTTTTATTGCTGAGTAGTATTCCATTGAATGGATACGTCACATTTGCTTCTTCCTTTTTTTGATGACTATGTGAACTCTTGCCAATTTTGGCTATTATAAATAAAAGTGCATGAGATTTTACATGAACTTGCCATTTGCCTTCAGTAAGTTTTGAAGATTGGAGTTGCTGAATTACATAGTAAGTTTATATTCATTTTTAGGAAACTACCAGATTATTTTTCAAATAAATTGTACCATTTTAGATTACCACCAAGAAGTATGAGGGTTTCATTTGTTGTATAGCCTCACCAACACTTGTGACATTATTTTATTTTATTTTTTAGTATTATCTAGTTTTTATCATTGTTATCTATGGTAGGATTCAGCATGTCATACCTCCAATATCACTGGAAATAGTTCTCCTATTATGACATGTATATATGTTCAAAAAATCAACTATATAATGTAAAAACAAGGAGACCTGGCTTGAGAGAAGTATAGCAGGAAAGACCTTAAGAGCTATTGTTCTTGTATCTAGGCCCTGTAAAACAAAACAGAAAAATAATAATACTAATAGAAACTAAGGACTGAAAATAATTATTTGTGAGGAAGTAAGATAGTTCCATTATGGCTGTTATGAAAATTAATAAAGGGAAACCTCACTAAAATGGAGTTGAATGGCCAGAATGGGGAATTCTCAGGCCCTATACTCCTCATCAGTTAAAGATCCTAACAGGAAGGAAGTGGTACTTTGCAAGTCAATATTACTTGACTACCCCAGCAAGAGGAAGAAAGGTTTCCTTCTCCAGCAATAGCCCAGCCAATGAGAGACTGTCACAACTC
Source organism: Vulpes lagopus (assembly GCF_018345385.1). NCBI lineage: Eukaryota > Metazoa > Chordata > Mammalia > Carnivora > Canidae > Vulpes > Vulpes lagopus. The sequence continues at coordinate 22,969,963 of NC_054843.1, read as the reverse complement.
AGCCAATGAAAAGCCACTATACTTTGAACCTCCAGTTTACTTCAAAGGACTTTTGTTTATAACACCACTCCCAAATCCTTTCCTTTCCTCTGTAAAAGAGCTTTCCTATTTGTGCTTCAGATTTGCCTATGGTTTTGCCTTAACTTGCATGTCCTGAATTGTAATTCTCAAATCCTTATTTGCTGGTAAAATAACTGACAGTTTTATTTTTAGGGTTAACCCTGTTGATACGAAATTTTATTCAGTTTTCAGTACTATGATGTGAAGTTATTTACTTTATGAATGTATTTTAATTAAAATAATGTAGAATATTCACAATAGTCTGGTCTCTAGAGCAAATAATCCCAGAAATAGAAAGGTGAATGAATCTGCATGAATAATTTGTCAAAAATGTTGTAAAAGAATTTAAGGGGCAGCTCGGTGACTCAGCAGTTTAGCACCTTCAGCCCAGGGTGTGATCCTAGAGACTCAGGATCGAGTCCCATGTCAGGCTCCATGCATGGAGCCTGCTTCTCCCTCTGCCTGTGTCTCTGCCTCTCTCTCTCTCTGTGTATCTCATTAATAAATAAATAAAATCTTTAAAAAAAGAAAAAAGAATTTAGGGGTGGAAGGATATGGGAAAAGACTTTAAATGAGACCAAGTGATCTCCAATGTCTTTTCCATATCCTTCCTTCAATTAGTTTTTAAAATCTATTTTATAGCCTATTAGAAATAATACACACAAAGAGAAAAAAAAAACAGGTTTATAAGAAAACACACTATATAGTTATATTGGATTTTAAAATATTTAGGAATAATTAGCATCTTATAAATTATATAAAGAGTACTATTGTCTTCTAAAACAAATTCAGTACCATACCTTTAAAAATTAGTGAAAAAAATATTCCTTTTCTTCTTTTTGTTGAAGTAAGGATGCTCTCCCCATTGCCATGAACCACATGACATATAATATGAAAGGGGGTGCTAAATATGATTAAAAGTAGAGGTAGGGGAGAGTATCAGCAAAAGAGAGTAGGTAGCATAAAGTGCTATATTAATATCCACAGTGAAATGTCATTAAGTCATCATTCTTTTTGCCACATTGATCTATAGATTAACTCATCTGAAAGAATGAATTGATTTATAGCTACATCATATTTTTGGTTTAAAGGCAAAAATGTAAAAAGGGTAATTAATTTCCAATTAGCATTATATTTTACCATGTTGGAAGTTATTGAATAAAAAAAAATCACAAATGAGTGAATATCAAAAAGAAATGCTGTATAATTGCCACTTATGAAAGGGAAAAATGAAAGATCACCTCTTTCTGTTTATATTATTTATTACCACTTTAAAATTCTGTTAACATAGGGGCACCTGGGTGGCTCAGTGGTTGAGCCTCTGCCTTTGGCTCAGGTTGTGATTCCTGGGTCCCGGGACTGAGTCTCCCATTAAGTTCCCTGCAGGGGGACTGCTTCTCCCTCTGTCTATGTCTCTGCCTCTCTCTCTGTGTGTCTCTCATGAATAAATAAATAAAATCATCTTTTAAATAAATAAAATCTTTTAAAAGATAAATTCTGTTAACATAGTCTTAGAAGGGGCAGCTACAACTAGACAGCAAGAGGTTTAGTTTAATTTTATATTGGCACAGGTTTTAGTTGATATTCAGTTTAGACTTCATAGTTATAACAAGTAGCTGGGTGTAATTATTTGTTTAGAGAAATTTGCTACAACGGAGTTCCCTATTTTGGTAGTATTTTGCTTTGCTTTTAGGAAATGCTCTAGGATTGTCTCCTTCCACCAGATTTCTTACTGGTATGTTATGAATGATTAAAGAAAATCTAAAGGGTGCCTGGGTGGCTCAGTCAGTTGAGCATCTAGCTTTTGATTTTGGCTCAGGTCATGATCTCAGGGTCATGAGATTGAGCTCTGAGTCAAGCTCAGTGTGGAGCCAGCTTCAGATTCTCTCTCTCCTTCTCCCTCTCCCCCTCCCTTCCTTCCTCTCCCCCTCCCTTTCTTCCTCTCAAAATCAAAACAAAACAATAACAAAAAAACTAAATATGCCTTTTAAAAAATGCCTTAAAATAAAAACAAAACACAGAAATTTAACTCTGTAGCATCTCAAATACTGCATCTAAGTATGTTTGTATGTATCTATTGTTTCAGAATATTATACTGGCATTTATAAATATCAAATATATTCAGACACATTTCAGTCAAAATTGTGTTCCTGGTAGGGGAGACATTAGAAAAAGGGTAAGTGGAAATTGATGACCATCTCTCTTCTTCAGCAGCTCAGGAAAACAGCTGAGACCCTGCCTGAAGGGCAAGCGTTCCACCTGCCTAGCCTGAAATAAGCTAATTGCTTACCTGTCAATTCATCCTTCTGTTCCGTTTCACTCATAGATGGCTTTAAACAATGTGAAATTCTTTATCTCTCTGAATGCAAAGGGGAGGGCAGGACCTGAAGAAACCAGTGGTCTTATATGCTGTTTACCATTTCACATTTTTAAATACAGAGTGCTGTCAAAGCAAGGATCAGCTCTTTCTGTGTGCTATTTAAGAGAGGAGCTTTCTCTAATGTCTTAGCCACTGCTGGTGTTGTATTTGAAGTTCATAAACAGGATTAATTTAGCTAAGTACACTCATTTAAAACTTAGATAATTTTATGGATTCTCCGTAGCCCTCTCATTGTGTAGAGTCTCTAAAATACAATCCCAACACCTTGAACTCTAATTATGGATAATCAAGTTTAAGATTGGTATTTTCTCTTTGGAGGGAGCTGGGAAAGTCTTATTTCTTTTTAGAATGTAGCTTTGTGTCTGCATAGATTACATAAGAGATCCTTAGGAAAATGATACAATTTAAAATACAAATTAAGGGGGGTGCCTGGGTGTCTCAGTGGTTGAGGGTCTGCCTTTGGCTCAGGGCGTGATCCTGGGGTCTTGGGATGGAGTCCTGCATGGAGCCTGCTTCTTCCTCTGCCTGTGTCTCTGCCTCTCTCTCTCTCTGTGTCTCTCATGAATAAATGAATAAAAGCTTTAAAAAAATACAAATGAAGGGGAAAAATTTTCCTGAATATTTGGAAGGCCCCAAATTCCCTCATTTTAACTCATTCAGTTAGTGATTAGCCACTACTCTGCTTCTTTAACCCTCTTGTTAGGATCCACAGATTCTGGAAGTATATGCAGCTCTGTAGTACCATTTATCATCTGGCTGTCCTGGCTTCTTCAGCAATATAGGGTCCTCTGCAGTGGTTTTGAAAGCTGAAACTTAAAAATTGGGCAAAAAATTCTGTTGAGCACAAACTGTAAAAAAAAAAAAAAATAAATCCTTACTGTTAGTTGTCCTGAGGCATATGGAGACAAATCAACTCAGTGACCCCTCATGAAATTTACAGTACAGAGGGGAGCTATACCTGTACAAAGCACACCTGTATTTAAAGTTTGTATCCTCCATACTTGCTGTTTGGAAAATGATTTGAAGAGAAAAACACATATTATCATTCTATATAACATAAGTGCTTGGAAATACAATGGTACTTTGCTAGTGCTGTTGGGAGAGGTTCTGAACAGAAAAAGCTCCAGGAATGCCAGTTATTCTGAGACAATGAAACTTTCTAAATAACAAGTATGATAGAAATGATATTCCCTGAGTCCTGTGTACATAGAGCAGAAAAGGTAGATTTTTGTTTCCTACCTGAGAAATGTTGAAAATATTCACCGATAGCACAGTAGGTGTTTGTAGCAGACTAACATGTGTTAAGATTATGGGTCCAGGCAAAGGCATAGGCAGCAAAGTGACGGTGAAGAGAGGAATCCAAGTTTAGCAGAAACCGAGCCAATTTAGACAAGCCAAATTTTGTTTAACAAGATCCCGGTTCCTTTTGTGGCCATACATATTTTTCATAAAGTTGTAATTCTTGCATAAGAGGAATAGTATGGAAACTTCAAAACAAAACAAAAGGACAGTAGGCACTCAGGAGAGGATTGAGGGCAGAGATTAGAGGTTGAAAAGTCTTCTTGGAGAGATTATACTTTAAGCATACATTTAGGAATTTGTCCTTGTCAATTAGGGCTGCATTAACAAAGTACCATATGCTACGTGGTTATAACAACAGAATTTATTTTTCTCACAGCTCTGGAGCCTAGAAATTCAAGATTAGGGTACCAGAAAGGCCTAGTTCTGATAAGAGCCCTCTTCTAGATTGCAAACAACTGTCTTCTCTTTATATCCTCACATGGGAGAAAAAGAGGGAGAGAGACATCACTGGGTTATCTTCTGTAGAGGAACTAATCTCATTCAGAGGACTCTACCCTCAATATCTAATCACTTCCCAAAGGCCTCACCTCCAAATACCATCATCTCCTTAGAGGTTACAATTTCAGCATTTGAATTTTTCAGGGACAAAACAATTCAGTCTCTCTCTCTCTCTCTCTCTCTCTCTCTCTCTCTCTCTCTCTCTATATATATATATATATATATATATATATATATGTCAGGAGGGTAGAGCTTTGAAAACTTTTTGGAGAAATAAAAGAAAGTTTTCAGTAGTATTTTCAAGAAAGTAGGCATAATTTGATGCAAATAAAATATGGACACAAGAAGAAAATAATTTCCTTATAAATATTTTAAATAGTTTTGTGGTCTATAAAGTAGCACAAGTTATCAAAACATGTAAAAATACTTGTTGGATACTTCGGGTTTTTTTTTTTTAAGATTTTATTTATTTATTTGAGAGAGAGACAGAGATAGCAGATAGCAAGAGAGATCACAAGCAAGGAGGAAAAGGAGAAGCAGACTCCCTGCTGAGCAGGGAGCCTGATGCTGGCTCTGTCCCAGGACCCTGGGATCATGACCTGAGCAGAAGGCAGATGCTTAACCAACTGACCCACCCAGGCACCCCAATACTTGTTGGATGCTTTGAAGAGCAGTTTCTTCATATGTGTTTAGGCAGGCAAATTTTTTCCCATTGTCACTAACTCAGATAATAGAAAATCAATCTGGGGTCAACTTGCTCTTTTTTTTAAAGATTTAATTTATTTATTAGAGAGAGAGCATGACAGAGAGAGAGAGAGAGAGAGAGAGCACATGAGCAGGGGGAGGAGCAAAGGGAGAAGCAGACCCCGTGCTGAGCAGGGAACCTGACCTGGGGGTTGATCTCAGGACCCTGGGATAATGACCTGAGCCTTAGGCAGATGCTTAACCAACTGAGCCACCCAGGCACCCCTGGGCCCAACTTGTAATCCTCCCCCCACTTTTTTCTTTAGCAATTATGTATTTGCCATAAGAGAGCTCAGAATGTAATGGATATATGAATTTTGAGAAAGGATTTGAAGTGGAGAAGAGTAGCCCAGCAAGAAAACAAAACAAAACAAAGATGATTATTACCTACTACAGATAAAATGAAGAAAGCATCAGTAAGTATGTTATAGAATGCAGCGTGTTTAGGGCAAGGCAATGGAAGAACATAAAAGTTTTTATGAAGAACATCAGGGAGGATTTATCCACTTAAATTAATAGCAAAGTGATTACCTGGTGAAAATGATATTTAAAGTGAAGAGAAGGTGACTTTTTCAAATATGTCAAAAGCTCTGGAAAAAATTAATAAATTGACTCTTATCTGAGCAGTCAGTGAATCTTTCAACAAGAGGTTTAAAATCAAGAGACCATTCAGGACTAAGCTGTCAGTTAAATGGCAAATGTCTGTTAGAGAAAGAGGCGGGAAGTGATTACGGTAATTGACTCAGCATTGTCCTTAAAGGTGCTCTTGACAGTTTCCAGAATGACTCAACAGGTAAACGGGAAGTTATAAAATGTTACATAGCTCCCTCCTTGAGAGAGGGGAAAAAGGAAAACTGGCAAAAATGATAAGTGAAAAAACTGTTCACATTCACAGGGAAAATTAACCTGTTTGGCGTTTCACTTATATGATGAGTTAGCAGCAATGAAGCTACAATAAATCAGATGTGGGTGCCGGGGAGAGATTATAGATGAAACATTCATTGAGGTTACCCACGATGTTCAAATGTGTGATATATACTCTTTAGGTTTAAGTGACCTTGAAAGTTTATACTTAAATAGAAAATCAATTGTTCGTAAGTAATGGATTCATAGAACAGTGAGGATGGCACAGTGCTTTGAATATAAGCAGTTGCTTTCAGAGATGCTGGTCAGTGGCCATTGCCTTTTTATTTCCCAGCACAGACCTGTGTTCCTTCAGTATCCCCCCATCACCACGTTGTACTGGGAGCCTTCGTTCCTAAGAACTTCTAACTTTAAAGAAATGCAAGACTTTAAAGATCATAAAATAAATGAGAAATTAAGAAGGGTTTTGGATTCTGGGGAAATGCTATACATTTCAATATGGTAATAACCTTATGTAGTAACCTCCCTCAAAATAAAAGAGAGAGCTTCGGAAAAGGCTTGAGAATACCTTAGTACTATTGGAATGGAGCATCAGTGAGTTCATGACCACCAAATCTTATTTTCTTCCTCCACACGCTTGAGCTATGTAACGCTGTGGTCAATTTCTTTCTTCTTAAAACTCTTTATTTTATTCTCTATCTCCCATTTTTTTATTCTGCTATTTGCCAGATTTTTGTTATTTGCTCTTTCTTAAAACGTGACTCCTAAATGGATTTCATATGATTTCTTTTAAATATTCTACTGATGTACTTTAAAAATTCATTTCGGGAGTGACAACCCTCAAATTGTCCTTTCCAGTTCAGATACTCTGCTCCTGATCTAGATGTCAGCTTTCGACTCCATCTCAGTACAGTGCCTGCTCTTGGCAGCCTATCAAACAAGAATATTTATCTTCCCCTCTTTGATAATATCACCAACTCCTGAGTCTGCCACCATTTTCTACTAAAAACATTACCACAATTTCTTTTTTGTTCTTTCTCTTTTATCTCTCATCATACATTGTCACACATATATATTTTCTAACTTCAATTATTCTGGCAATGGAACATTCACTCAGTTTTTTGTGGTATCTTCTTAACCCCTCTCCCTTTCTCAAATTTCACATGCCCAAATCCATTCTTTAACTGACACTAGACTGCTTTTTGTCTTAATCCAATGATCTGTTTATCATCTACCATTCAAATGCCTTTGCATCCAACCTGACAGCCTATAGGCGACATGTCTAACTTTTATTTTATTGTATTTGAGACATTTCACATTGTATCTCCAACTTTGCTTTCCAGACCGAATATCCTTAAACCTAATCCAAACCAAGTAGAATGCTTTGATGTTTTCTGACAGTGTCCTTCCCATGTCCAGACTGTTCCATCCTGGAATAGACTCCTGCAACCAGTTTTGCCTCCAACTTAGAGCCTGCCTCAAGAATCGTTATGCATAAGCTTTCATTGGTCTTTCAACCCAAAAGTAATTGCTTCCTCTTCACTGCTCCAAGTACAAAATATTTAAACTTGTTTAACAACATTTATCATATCTGCTTTGTATTAAGGCAAACCATGCAGTAAAGCCTAAATCCATGTGATCAAACAAACACAGGGGCAAACCTGTAATCTGACAAGTCAGAGAGAGTGACTTGATGCAACAAGGGTGACTCTCCAGAGGTGTATCTTTTGTAAAGTTTAGCTTCTCATGGAATGATTTTGAGAAAGGTCCAAGGAAACGATGAGTTTGAGGTCTTTTTTCTAAGAGAGTTTAGAAGTGGAGATTAATTAGTCATTGAGTGCTCTCCTAAAGTGAAGATGACTTAGTAATTGGGCATCTCTAATTATAAATGTAAGCAGCAAAGAGAGGCTGGGTTGTGACTGGTAAGAAACAGTTACTCTCCAAAAAGAGATCATTAATGAATTTTACAGCTTCTCTATGACTGGGGAGATACGGTGTTTCCTGTTAATTTAGTAGCTGTCGTTTTGTGTTTGCTCACACCCTCTCCCCCAGGCTGATTAATGAGAGGGGTCTTTTGCCTGTTTCAGTTCAAACCAGCTTTTACTTTCTTAACACAGTATTTAATATTGTCTCATGTATATACTGTTTTCTCTACTACTTGAGAAGACAGACATTAGATTTCAGGAAAAAAATATAACTGATTGTTAAAAAACAGTTTCAGAATCACATGGGTTCCAGTACTAGTTCCTCTACTTTGTAGCTTTTGTATAATTTTATCTGCTTGGGCTGTTTTCTCAGTAATAAGATGGGAATAATAGTGTAATATCTCATAGGCTTGTAATGAATAATGAAGTAATAATTCTTATAAATTGTGTTGCATAGTGATTGGCCTTCACCAGTGCTCAAAAAAGTGTTACATTATATTTCATTATTCCTATTCAGTAGTGCCAAGATCTATACATAACAGATTTCTATAATCACAGAAAAATAAAATTAAGAGAAAAATACACCTTATTATCAAAACTTGAAGACAGCTACTTTTTTTATTGTTATATAGTTACATACCTATATCTATATAAAATCAGAAATCATCATATGATCTCATTCAGACTCTAAGAAATAAAACAGAGATCATAGGGGAAGAGAGAGAAAAAAATTAAGCAAATCGAAATCAGAGAGAGAGAGACAAACCATAAGAAATTCTTAATCATAGGAAACAAACTGAAGGTTGGTGGAGGGGAGAGGGGAAGGCGGACAGGGTAATTGGGTGATGGACATTAAGGAGAGCATGTGATGTAATGAGAACTGGGTATTATATAAGATCGATAAATCACTGACCTCCACCACTGAAACCAATAATACATTATACGGTAATTAAAAAAGAAGTGTCTTACTTGTAAACAATACACTTTGTCTAATTTATTAATTCTGTTATGGCAGGACATATCCTAGGAGATGAGATTTAGTCCTGTCTTGCATTCTTGTATCAACAAGGAAATATATATATAAAATTGCAAACACCTTCCCACCTATCACTGTTTGGGTATTTCAACAAAGCAGTTAATTTATGCTGGAAGATTAAAGTTCATATATTTATTAACATGAAAACTGGAAAAGGCACAGGAAACTGAAAATAAACAGAATCAAACCAATTTGAAAAATAGGCAGGGACGCCTGGGTGGCTCAGCAGTTGAGGGCCTGCCTGCCTTTGGCCCAGGGCGTGATCCTGGGGTCCCAGGATCGAGTCCCACATCAGGCTCCCTGCATGGAGCCTGCTTCTCCCTCTGCCTATGTCTTTGCCTCTCTCTATCTCTGTGTCTCTCATGAAGAAATAAATACAATCTTAAAAAAAAAAAAAAGAAAAGAAAAGAAAGAAAAATAGGCAAAACTATCCTTACTAGACACCATTTTGGTGTTATGTTGAAATTGTTTTGTATTTTTATTTTTTAAAATATTTTATTTATTTGAGAGAGAGAGACAGAAAGAGAGAGAGAGAGTGCAGGAGAGAGCACGAGCAGGGGGAGGGGAGACAGAGACGGAGAAGCAGACTCTCCTCTGAACAGGAAGCCTAACACCGGGCTTGATCCCAAGAACCTCTGGGATCATGAACTGAGTCAAAAGCAGATGTCTAACCTACTGAGCCACCAGGTGGCCCCACATTTTGTTTTTTTAAGTGAAGCAGTACTTCAGATCAAAAGTTTGAATATCTATAACCATGATTACTTATTTTTATCAAATCCAAGACATCATTTTTTTAGAGGATACACCACTATTTTATATTCTCTCCTAGACACACATAAGAAACCCCTACAAATGATTTGTAGGATACCAATTATTTCAAGATACATCTTGATTTCAGAGATGTTATGATATGGAAACTATGTGCCTCTTAGAGTTGATGAAATATGGCAATAGCAGAGTGAACATGGGTAAATGACTTCATCTAAATAAAACTAAGTTTCTTTATTCTAAAGAATAGCAATAAAACACCCATGTAACTATTTTGATGATTAAATTATACAGCGTATATAAAGCTCTTAAAACATTGCATGACACATGTTAAACTTATTAGCGGGAATAAAAGGCTAACCCTATTACATTTTTATAAGCATTTTATAATGTAGTAAATTAAAAGAAACAAGGAACCCTATTTTTATTTCACAGTGACAGTTTTCCTGGGAGGCATTAGCAAATAGCTTGTGATAATCTCCATGTTACCTAGTGGTTCTCTAAGTCTAGTTTCATCAATCAGGGAGAAAGAGAATATATGGGAGAGGTCACAGTCCTGTAAACCCAGGCCCCCAAGTGGCACACTGCCATTCACTATCATGAGGAAAATTGACCCCCTATGCTATGCCTACCCGTAAAGTAGGCTAAGAAATGAATTCTCTAATTAGAAGGCTTCTTGCTTAGAACCACCTCTTCCTAGGTAAGAACAGGAGAATGGAGTTCATGGAAATCTCAAAACTTCTGTCATTGTACATGGTCAACAAATACCAGCTATTATTTTTATCTAAAAGAGAAAAGGTGGGACACCTGAGTGGCTCAGCAGTTGAGTGTTTGCCTTCGGCTCAGGGCAGGATCCTGGAGTCTTGGGATCGAGTCCCACATCGGGCTCCCTGCGAGGATCCTGTTTCTCCCTCTGCCTGTGTCTCTGCCTCTCTCTCTCTCTCTCTGCGTCTCTCATGAATAAATAAATAAAATCTTAAAAAAAAAAAAAAGAGAAAAGGTGTACTAAAAAGGAAAAGCTACATTAACATAATACAATTACAAAGCAGGAAGGATTATTTTTCTTCAACATAAAAAAAAATCAAAGGTTTATTTACCTGGGACCCTTTAAGTATAATGTGTTCTCTGTATTTCCTCACTACTTCTATAGCTTATTGAAGGCAGAGTCACAGTTGGATCTTACTTTTCACTACTTGGTGATAAGGACAAGGCATTCATTGGTCACTTTCAGAGCCATCTAGAAACAGGAAGCTATACTTCTTAAATGTTCCATATATTATTTGGAACTGAATTTTAAAAATTAGTTATATTTTGTTGTGGTTAAAATGCAGTATTATATAAAAATACTATGATCACAGTGATACAGCAATAATAGAATCATGTTGTGCTATTGTTAAGTCAAAGAATATTATTTTAGCAAAAACATCTACTATACATAGAAGATGGTTTTGTCTTTCAGACTTCACAGAAAATATGGAGCAGCTATTTCACCATATTCCTATAAAATAATCTTTGAAATACTACAGAATTCCTTCCTTGGAATGCATGAGATTATCAGGAAAGCATCTTTATTTGTTTCTCTCTGTTTAGGTTTACATTTTTATTAATCTGTGGTACCTAACACTTAATTGGACCCATGCCTTACCATTGCTCTGACCTCTGTTCTCACAATCAATCCTAAGTAGTTATTTTTCTCTATATCACTAGTTCCAACTCTCAAACAGGCCTTTCTTTTTTCTTTCTTTTTTTTTTAATAAAGATCGTCAACCATAAAAAATTGTTTTGAATAAAGCAGGTTATAAAAACAAATACATAAAAAGTAAAATACTATTGGCCATTAAAAAGACGTATTAAATATATCATATCTCTTAAGAAAGAAAAAAAATTATTGGTAATTCTCAGTTTTTATTACTTTTTCTAAAAATGAAAGACATTAAACATATTCTGAATTCCCTAATGCAGCATGTGAGACCATAACTCTAATGATAGAACCAAGTTACAAAAACATTCTCTACACTAAGCAATGTGTTTAAAATGTATCTCATTTCTCATAGCTCATTAGCTCACTGAATGAATTTGTCTGAATCATGAAGGCAAAATGGGTTTAAATTCCTAGGGCACATCTTTTCTTCTACTCATGTAATTTATACCTTCATCACTTGCTCTCAAAGCAAAGATCCCTTTCACTAATGACAGTATTTTGAAGAATTGCTAAAGTAAGATATAATGAGGACATACTGAGAGAGTCAGTTAAAGAAATATAGAAGGAGAATAAGAAATTGCATACTGAGAAAAAGAGTTACACAAACACTTAACCCAAGCACTCTCTCTAGGCTTTGTGGTTTTGCTACTTTATTCCTGAAAAATAATGTGACTAGATAAAGAATCACACCAGGGTTAAGTTCATCTTTCAGAGAGGGAACATCCATCCATGTTTCTATGGTTTAGAATCACAAAAGTATTTTTTATATGGTTTCATTAGACTGCTGTGTGTAGAATCAATTTACAGCAGGAACCAAAGATCAGGGAGTTGAAATGATTCTTTAAGAATGATTTCTATAATATGTAGCTTGGGGAGGTGGCTATTAATGATAAAAAGAAATGGAGAGCAATCTCAGAACAAATATACAAAGATACAGGTTTTTCTAAATAGACTTCTTAATGCTAAAAATTATATTAATCTGGCTATCTCCCTCTCTTGAAATGCATATATATGTGTGAAAGTATGATTATATGTAAATTATTCCAATGTGTGTATACATATATAATGAATTCTGTATAATTTCATATATTTGTATATGCATATAAATTATGTGTGTGATTACAGGAGAAAATGTTTTATAAATGAAACTTTAAAAATTGAATTTGCTTAATGTCAAATCAGAATAAAATCAACATATGGCTGAGCTATAATGGTTATCATAGAAATGGAAGGGTTATTCAAAATAAAACATTTTAAGAAATCAAAAAATCAAGGCCGTTCACTGAGAGCTCCAAAATACATCAAAATAGCAAAAACTTGATTTCTAAATGAGGAACTATTGACTACACTGACTCTTAATCTTGAGGGATTTGACAAACCTCATTTGGAATATCAATATGTAGGATGATTGTATATGCAGTTAAGCCACAGCTAAAGAATGAACAAATAATAAACCAGAAGATTGCCTTGAAGAACAGGTCACATAAGTGATTTCATTTCTGTTGAACAAAACAGTATTTTTCACACAATAAATCTGAAGGTAACAAGACAAATTCCGTTTTTTTCCCCCCTAAATGGGATTGGAAAACTGCCTTAGTAGAAAGATTACATTCAAATATTTATCACATTGTTATGTTAATCTGTGGGAAGATGTGCACTAAACTTATATTCCATGATGCTTTAATTCATTTCAAACCAGTCGAGTTGCTAAACAATTTTTCCCATAAATTTTTTTCATGAGACCTTTTATCATTAACTTATCATTAAATATTATTTTTGCTTAAGTGAGTGATTTATGAGATTAAACTCATCCACATAAATTTCAAACAGTACATTTTTAAGAGTAACAAAATATACATATTAAATATTAGTACTTTTGGGGTTTTTTTTATTAGAATCTATGTGACTTTATAATTGCTGGAACAGTGTGCTTATTGAGAAACACTACTTTTCATAAGCTTTCGTCAAGGAAAAAGATTTTTTTTTAACTTTGTTATCTTTTTTTAAAAAAGATTTTATTATTTATTCATGAGACACACACACACACACACACACACACACAGAGGCAGAGACACAGGCAGAGGGAGAAGCAGGCTCCATGCAGGGAGCCTGATGTGGGACTCGAACCCGGGGTCTCCAGGATCAGGCCCTGGGCTGAAGGCGGTGCTAAACCGCTGAGCCACCTGGGCTGCCCCTTGTCAAGGAATATTTTTATTTCCTCCTATTTTCAACCAAGACTCCCTCCATACTCATGAAATTAACCTAAAATTGAAAAGTCAGTTTTCTTAGAGTGATTTTATAATTGAGCTTACCCTGCAACTGGCAATTAAACTCAGAATCTGAGAAGGGATTAAAGTCACAATGAATCTTTTAATTTCCTTGCTGCTTAATTTCCTGTTTGTCTTTGTTTTGCATTTTTATTTCCTTTGATAAAATTAATTATATTTGTGTATGGTTGGACATTTTTAGTCTGTTGGACTAATCATAAACGTTAAGGTGTGAGTAAATGAGCACCTTTTACTATACCATATTTTCATTAAAAAAATCTACTTAACCTTTAATAGTAAAGTTTAGACCATTGTTTTTAATCAATGCAGAAGAGTTAGATTGCCAGTCAAGCTGGAATTCATCTGCTCTAAACTAATAGCAAATATTTTGAAAGAAATCCTGAAAAACTCTAAGTATTTTGCAATTAAGTGTACATCTATACTTATGGTATACTGTACATGATTTATTGGCTTACAAGTGCCAACATTTTTCCATTGGCCGGAGAAGACTAAACAGTTGAATGAGTTATCTCTGAAATAGACTTGATGTCATTTTGAATATATGATAACTTTTTGAAATAAATGATGGACTGTGATGGCTTCAAGAAAACTATAATCACTGGTTAGGTACTTTCTTTACACTACTTATTTGTAAATAATTTCTTAATACAGTTAAAGAACATATAGGGACTTTTAATACTGATTATTTGGTATATTTTACTTTTTCAAACAAGCCTTATTTTTATTTAAATGCTTTTCAATTGCCCTTCTGTGTCTCAATTATTATGTGGTATCCATTATGATTTACCCTATAAAATCATTTAAACTAAAGCATCAATATCGTGATAATTATACATATATATGTGTGTATATATATATATATATATATACACATATATATAAATTATAAGGAACACAAGGTCCGAAATTTTTTGAACTTTTGTTGGAAATATTTTGGTGGGAACATATGGTAAAAATTACTCAAGTATAAGAGACTGGCTTTTTAAAATTTATGTTAACATCTATCAACTTTAGTAGAAAACCTACTTATTTTATCATGGATAATTTCAAGTAAATCTTATAATCTTCAAAAAAACCCAGAGTACCATTTCCAAAATTATTTTATATGACTGGCATTTTTAAAAATTTAATTATATTTAGAAGGTTTTCTTGCAGAAAAGCAGGTCAATCTATTCAGTTTTATCTTGGCATCCCAAATGTTACATATTCATAATCATAGGAAGGGGGATAAGGAATGTAAAACTTAATTTATACATTCTGAATCCTATTTGGTTATTCTCTTTTTGACCAAGGGGAGTTATAGAACATACAGTGAAGTGAAAAGAAAGGACAAATAACTGGGTCATTTTACCCAAAAGAAACACAAATATATCTCACTATTGGGAGCAAGGGAGTTTCCAGTCCCCAAAGACAGGGTGTCATGTATATGGTAGCAATATACTACATTAATTTTATTTTATTTTATTTTTTTTAATTTTTTTTACATTAATTTTAAATGTTAATAGAGTGAACATTCTTTTTAAAATATTTATTTATTTATTTTTAGAGAGAGAGAAGGAGAGAATCTTCAGCAGACTTCCTGCTGAGCTGGGAGCCCAACCTGGGGCTCAGTCTCACAACTCTGAGCTCATGACCTGAGCCAAAATTTTCACTCTCATATTTGGACAGGTGCTTTCTATCTACCCCATTCCCAATATCCAGAGTTCATAGATCATATCATAATGTTAAGGCAATGTGTACTATGTGTATGAGTGTTAGTGATAAAGGCCTTAGGGATCTCACTGTAGTTGGACAGAATGTGTTCCCTCCTACATTTCTTCACCTTCTTATGAGTAAACTAATATAATAGTACCAAGGAGGACGAGCATTCTAAAATACTAAGATATATCATTTGATCTATAACATTAATTGATTACATAGCAAATTGTGATCCATTCCCATCCATCCATCCATTCATTCAACAAATGCTGAGCACTTTCTCTTTGTCTGCCATTATACTGTAGGGGTTTAGTTTAAACAGGTAAGAAATACCAGCTTTCATGGAGCTTGGAACTCAGGGCGATGACAAAAATAAGTTGAAAAGTAGCAGAAATAAATGTGTCAAAACTGGAAATGGAAAAAGTACTTAATGCTAAGAAATGGTGGAAGTGGAGTGCTTGACCTGATCTGAAGAAGAAAGTTAAGGAAAAGAAAGTTTTCTCCAGTGAGATCTGAAGCATGATTCTGAAAAATGAGTAGATTGGCAGGGGGCAAGGTGGAAGAACACATAGATAAAGGCCATCTCCTACGCTAGAAAGAAGAAAGAATACTGTGTGTTTATGACAATGAAGACAGCCCAGCCTGGGTGAAACACAGAGAATGGGGAAAGCATGGAGGGAGAGAAGGAAGAATAGCGGAGCTGAATGCACATCATCATGGGTTGTTCTCACTGCAGGGACTTTAGTACCATAAAATTACTTGAAGTTTGCATCGTGGGACTTACACTAAACTTTATTCATGACATCACGATGCCTTTCCCACATATGTTGTCTTACTCTTAACGTCATTCACTCAGCAACTACCTATAGAGGGATTACTTGGAAGTCATTACTTTTTCAACAGACCTAAATTCTGTCATGTCAGAAATCAGATGATTTAGACTAAAGAAAACTAGAGTTGCTTTTTCTTTTAGGGTATTGAGTGTCCCATGGCATAATGCTTCTAAAATGTAATGATTCATAAAACATCAATACAGTTGAGGAATGTAGCAAAGTAAAGATTTATTCCGTCTTAATTTCAGGTTTTTGAAGGGACTGAGAGTCAGATCATTTATAGCGCTTCTCTGTGGTGACATTATTATAATGGTGTCATTTAAATCCATTTTCAGTGCAATGTAGTAATTCCTAAATGATAAATTACATTATTTAATATTTCAGCTGAGACATTGGTAAGATATAGAGGTCCAATTGTTTTAATGAAGAGTTTAAAGATTCGCTTGCATCTTAAATTAGAATCCTGCATTAAATTAATAGTTTTTAAACTAACCATTTCTTTCGACTTGTCAGAATATCACATATTGATTGTAAAACAAGTGTTACATGTTGTTTTCAGATTCACTTAACTTTCAATTTTGAACAAACCTACAAAAAATGCACAGCATGAAAAGAAAAGATGAAAAATGATGAGTTCACTTACATAGCTGTTCTCTTAGTCCCAAAGCAATAAGTCTTTTTTCCCTTTTTCTCATTTATCACATATTTGTAAGAGAGACTTAGTTGCCTTCGGGGGGGAAATGTTAAATAGAGAGGTTAATATTTGAAATACCTGAAACTTTTTTTCTTTTTTGCTCTTTTTCTATTTACAAAAAAAAAAAAAAAAAAAACCTCAAAATGAAAATGATAGCTGGAAATAAATATTTTTTTGGTAAGTAGAATATGAGTATACATTAAATATTTTGACCTTTTAATTATATTTACTTATATTTATTCAAGTGTGGGTGTTCTGATCCAAGTGAAAGATAGACAAAGAACATTTTTGTTCAATTAGAATTTGTTGAAAGACTTCAGTTGTTAGATGCTAAAATTCTGTTGAAGGAATCAAATTGGGGACAGAGTGATTTCTTTGTGTATCCAGATTAATGTATTCTTACTCTCATGCAAAAAGGGGCAGAGTCAAGTAGAAATATTAGGTTTGCTATAATAGCATTTATTGATGCAACTTTCAGAGATGCAAATTAGTGACAGGCATGCAGTTCCTGTTGCCCTGTCACCACATTCTGGGGTAGCTCATATACATCTGAAGTGAGCTCCTGGAACCTGAAGTGAGATTTGAAGAAATAGATAGCAGTCCTTGGGCAGTGGAGCTTTTGGAAAGAACTAGAGAGCTTCTCTGCCAATGGTAGCAGGGGCCAACATAGAAAAGTAACTTGATGGTTTAGAACCTTGAATCCAGGCAACTCTGTTGCCAGTTCAGTGTAGGTAGGTGCTGAAGTTTGGAGGGGAAAACTCTCTCTCTTGGGAGGATATGTTTGGGAGCAGGGGCACAAGACATGCTGTTGCAGTTGTGTTATGTGACAAATTTCTTGCCACATTATTGTTCATGGCTGAATTGGGACTGGGATCCAAGCTGTAAAGGTAACCTTAATTCTTTCCTTTAAGTAATAGATTTGGGGGAGAACAGCACTTTGTCTAGGAGTATCTCCTGCAAGAGATCAGCTTTGGACAAATTAGCCCTTACTTGCATACATCAGGAGTAATCTTACACAATTCGAAGACTCAAAAGGACGGGTATTATTAAAGACCTATAATTATAACTATAGTCAATTACCCCCTTTGATTCTATTTGCGTCTCTGTGGCAGCTCATTCCCATTTCTCAGGGAGACATCCACTTCTATTTTCTCAGAATGGCTTGGCACACTGCCATATACGTGTAGTGGGAATTCTGAACTGGGATAAAATGGAATGATGTTTAAGTGGCATTAGCACATACCTCCTGATCTTGTAAAGGAATTCATGCAACTGATTTTTATTCTATCTCGTGGTTAAACACTTTATCCCCCCTCAAAAGCGTGCTGATATTGTTTGGTTGGTTTCAATTATTTTTTCTATTTTGTGTAAGGAAAAATAATGGTCTAAAGTAATACTTGCAAATATATACATATAGAACTATATTAATTAATATGTACACATGGGTATTTATAGGCAACATTAAGCCATATATACTATTTTGCTTTGGTTGTAGGTGAGAATTTTTGTAAAGCTTTCTAGTGTACAGGATTTATTTGCCCTTGTACTGGACTGCTATCTGAACATTTTACAAAAGCAAAAATACAAAAGCTGCTCTTTTGACCCACTTTTTTCACCTCAAGATATTTTTGTCATGTTCATAAATTGTTTTACTATATTCGCATTGTCAACAGAAGTCTGTGCTTTTCAACATTTAACACCTGTGAAGAACTATGACTTACTGCAAGCAATAGACATAATTGGTTACAAAAGAACTTTAGCTCACTAGCAGCAATGTCAGACTTGCAACAAACGTTTTTCAGTTGAAAGAAATCTAAATCTCTAATTTATAATTTTATCTCTTTCCTGACTTCCAGGTTAATATGTTTACTTTCAAATTCCTGGTAGTTTCTGCTGACCTTTGGATAGATTTCTTTAGTTATCCCCAGTATTCTCTCTTATTTACTTGTTTATTAGCAATTTTGGTGTTTTTTTTTCTCAGTCAAGATATTATATGTTTATTCAGTCTTAAACTCTTCTTTAAAAACAATATATCTCTTTCACACTTCATGCCTAAGTGTGCATATCTATATTGTATGTGAAAACAAACTACAAAAGAGCTAGAATAACAAATGTTCATGAGTTTTTAGATGCAGTAGCCAAATTTAGTGCTCTTAATGTAAAGATGACCCATGATTATGAAGACTTTGGTTGGGGGGAGGATAGGAGTGTAGGTCAGGTTTAGGTTACAGAGGAGGGCAGAGTTCCTTTGTAGAGTTTATTTTATTTTTATAAAGATTTTATTTATTTATTCATGAGAGACACACAGAAAGAGGCAGAGACATAGGCAGAGGGCGAAGCAGGCTCCCTACAGGGAGCCTGATGTGGGATGGGGGATGGAGGATTGGGGACTACATCCCAGAACTCCAGGATCAAGCCCTGAGCCAAAGGCAGATGCTCAATGCTGAGCTACCCAGGCATCCCTCCCTTGTAGAGTTTAGAACAGCATGTAGGCAACTGTGGTCCTCCAGAAGAACTGGGAGGTGTTCCCACAAAGTAAATGGAATTTGTTGGTTAGCTTTGGAAAAAGGCTGAAATTTATTTTCCTTCCCACTTTTCTTTTGTCTTTCGAGCCACATGAGTTTTTTCTACAGGCCTGCAGAGTGAGTAGGAAATGACTAATGGTAGTGTAATTCCATATATTGGCATGCTGTGTATTACATGAGCAGCTGTAGATTGGCAGGTGAGCAGATCATGTTCCAGAGTTCTGTAAGATCTCTCATTCCCAATTTAAATATTTTCCCAGAGAAACACATTTTTTGTTAAAGTTATTTTTAGTACTGAATTGATCTCAAAATAAACTTGGTTCATAAACTACCCCTTGCTGGAGTGACAGTGTAAAAGTTAAGTATTTGTGGTCAGTCTTATCCAACTATAGTCTTCTTTGTAGCCATCCTTTCATCGCATCTCTTTATTTTTTCTCTCTTCTCATTTTCTATTGACCAAATGGCACTTTCTTTGCCTTTGCAGAGGTGGCCCTCAGTCGAGCCTAAAGATTGTGCCTACCAAAGAAAATTCCTTAAAGAATGCTTCACCCATATGAGAGTAATTAGGAAGGTTTGGGAGATTTGTTTTGTTTTGTTTTGCATTACCTCATGGCCCCCAAGGAACCAGACATCACTAGTTGCTCTATCCAAATGTGTGTATATCCTTTATGTCTCTGTTAAGGATTGGGCAGCAGCATATAAAAACACCCATGAGGATGGCAATAAAGGTTTTCACCATGGGCAAAATCTGGGTGACTTGACAGTGATATGAGCCAATTATTTTAAAATTAATGGGAAACTCTGGGGATTCACAAAGCTACATCACCATTTAAAAATAGTGTTCTCTCCTAACGTACATAAACACCTCTCCAAATGTTCATATATTGTATTTCTAATGAAAATATCTGGTGTATCTGCTGTTCTCTTTTCATTAGTCGTAATCCTTGTCTCTTTGTGAAATCACATACTTCCCAACTCTCCAAATATTCACTCACCTTCTAATCTTTTATAATGTGATCTTTTAAAGAATTACTTAATTTTTAATAAACTCCCCAACATTCTTAGTTTCCACAGAATGTCCTCCCACTTATTCCCTGAAGTGTAACGTGGTACCACCAGTGTTATCTCTTGCTAAATCACAAATGACCCCAGATAGAATGGTTGAAAAAAACAGACATCTATTACGGTCTAATTTCTGTGGGTCAGGAATTTAGGACTGGCTTTGGTGGGAGACTCAAGATCTTTCAAATGATTAGAGTCAGGATATCAGCTAGGGCTGCTGGTGCTAGATGATGTGACTGGGTCAAATGATCTGCCACCAAGGAATCTCACTCACATGGCTGTTGGCAGTAGACCTCAGGTCCTTGCAACATAGGTCTATACACCGGCTACTTGAGAGGTATCTCAACATGGCACCACAGTGGTTTATGCAAGAAGCTTCAGTGCCTTTCATAAAAATGTGGGCTCTAAAGTCGCACTCACCATTATTTCTGCTTTATCCTGTTCATTAGGTGAGTTATTATATCCAGCTCAATCTCTGTTCATAAACCATCATGTGTTTATATCAGTTTTCATCTCAATTTCTCTAATAGCAGATAATAAGTTCATTTTTCTTCTTAAACAACAACAAAACTCCTTTGTGTGGACCTTGGTTTCATCCCCTCTCTTCTCATTGTCTCCCCCTTCTTTTACTTCTTTATCAACCCCCGCTTCTCAACTTGCTTGAAAGCATTCATTGGTTTCCACGTCATATTTAAGAATGATAATGGCATGTGCTGCTCTGGGAATGTGGGGTGTGTAGTACGTTGAATTGTGACTCCCTGAAATATATGCTCATATCCTATAACCCCTGGAAGCCATGAATGTGAACTTATTGGAAAAAAGCTCTTTGCAGATGCATGTAATTAAGAATTTCAATTACCCTGAATTAGGGTGGGCCCTAAATCCAATAACAAGTGTCTTTATAAGAAAAAAAGACACAAAGAAGAAAAACACACAAGGAAGAAAATCATGTGAAGGTGAAGTCAGAGATTTGAGCTATGTTGCCACAAGCTAAGGAATGCTTGGAGCCACAAGAAGCTGGAAGAGGAAAGAAAGGAATCTCTCCAAAAGCCTTCATGGAGTGTGGGCTGACACCTTGATTACAAGACTTCTGGTCTCTAGAATTTTGAGAGAGTAAGTTCTTATTGTTTTAACCCTCCAAATTTGTACTATTTTATTTTTATAGCAGCCCTAGGAAACTAATATAAGTTGTGAAGGCGAATACGCAGTGAACATTCTAACTATTGAAATTTACTCTAGAATTATTTTAAAATGAGTAGGCTTTCCTAATAAGTAGGTATTTCCTTTATTGCTGACTAGTTTTTCCAGAAAGGAATTCTCAACCTTAGTAGTGTGACACAGTTTATATACATGTTGGAGAGCATTCTGGGAGCAGAGCTCAGGAACGTTCTGGATGGGGATGAGGGGAGAGGATCGCAAGATACAGAGTGAAGAGTTTTACTTGTGTCCCTCTTCTTTGTCTACTGCTTCATTATGTACCCCAGTGCCAGATATCCTAGACTCTAGAACATTACAGCTATTCATCCAAATCCTTCTAATTTCATCTTCTAGTCCTCCACCTCCCCCGAAGGTCCCTCCACATCCAAAACATAAAAAGTTCAGGATAACCATACTGGTTTTATTCCTTTCATTATCCCTCTTTTCATTTAGTTTCCATCTTTCTCTGTTTTCCTAAATGTCCATCCCTTCGTCTTCTTTTAAAATATGCAGTAACATCATTTCTTCAATTTTTTTTTCTCTCTCATTCCATTGTTTGGCTCTGGTGGACCTGTATGCTAATTGTAACTTTAGTAGTATTTTGAAAGGCAACAAAGATAAACTTGTCCTGTCTGAAAGTTATATAGTAATTCTCCTCTTCTTTTTCATTTTATTTTGTTTGCTGACAACACTGTTTTAAGCTTACTAGAGCTACAAAACTGAAAGTACATTCAAATTTGTTTCCTCCCCCTGGCCTCTCCTATAGCTTAATCACAAAGCCAGGCATATTCTCATAATTTTTTTATGATCAACACACTCACTAATCTCTGCCCCTAATAATGCTGCTGTAATTAGGCTTCTCATCATCTCTCAATTAAGTACTGTGACCTGGTCTCCCTCCCTTTAATAATGCATTCTCAAATCCATCATCCACAGCCTTACAGAGGGATCTATCTTATATGTATAGTGGATTTTGTCCCTTCTCTTTTTAAATCTTTAGCAACTGCTCTTATGGCTCTGTATCAAAGTGTAGTTCCTCAACATGGATTGCAGGGCCTTCTGCACAGTATTATCTCTCCACATCTCAGTCTTAAGTTTTTTACTGCTCCCAGACTTACACTTTATATTCTAGAATCACATTATCTTCTCTGTAGCTCTGTCATTTTCTCTACTTTTTTGAAAGATTTTATTTATTTATTTATTTATTTATTTATTTATTTATTTATTTATTTAATAGAATGAGAGAGGGAGCATGAGCAGTGAGGAGAGGCCACCCAGGTGCCCTGTCATTTTCTCTAATTAAAATTACTTCCACATTTAGTCTTTTCTCTTCAATTTCCTACTGATCTGGAATTTTGTCTTCTCTACCATGATGCTTTCCTTGCCCACTTCTTCCCCTACCTAGCCTGTCCTGTTCAACTAGGCTGGTTTATTTTCTTTGTGACTTGGAAGCTGCCTTTGTTACCTTTATCACATTTATTATAGTTATCTTCAAATGCTCTCTTCCTCCTCTGAGATGTTGGTGTTTTGAAGTAGGCGACATACTTTATCCGTAAGTGTAATTTTGTGCTTATAGCAAGGTAATGGGCACACAATCAAACTTACTGAAAATATGAATAAATTAATAAATCTTTGTCCTGAGTAAGGGCATATGGAGAGGAAAAAAGTGTACTCTGATTTCCAAGGAGGCAGTTATGTGTCTTTCAAGTGATTTTTGTCCTTGTTTCTGGTCAGAATAAACTTATGTGGTTCACTGCTTTTACTTAGGTTTGTCTTTCAGCCAATGACCTTTCCTACCTTCTCCTTACTGAATACCCAGCTTGGATCAGACACCATGATTTTTTTTTAAGTTCCCCACATAAAAAGTCTTATCTTAGCACAATCCATCAGAAATAATGGCATTCAGAATGTATTTCTCTTCCATGCCACACAGGTCGATTTCCCTACCTCTATTAGAACATTCATCACTATAAGCAGTAAAGCAAGATGCCTCCCAAAACTTAGGAGTGGAACTTGGAAAATCAACTTGCTGTAGTTGACTTAGCTTTGGGTAAAGTATAATACTTCCAAGCAATAATGCACAAATGGGCCACTGAGCAGTTTTCTCTAATAAAGAGGTCAGGATCTTGCTTCAGAAAAAGACTAACCTGTATGGGCAGGCTCAAGTCTGTAGCAGAATCAATGTCTGAGATGAAGAATGTTTCAATCAGGGACAAAGAAGTGTTTAGTCGAGAAAAAAACAAAACATGGATTCAAGACGAGGATGAATCAGTAAGAATTCAGCATTGATTGTCTAGCGAAACAAATGGACTGAAGATGATCATCTTCTTATCAAATATTGTGGGCACAGATAAACACACACATGCACACCTGTTTTCTACCTCTGAACGCATCAATCTCTCCACCCTCCCTCAGCCCCAGCCTTCCCTCTTCTCTCAGATATGTTGAATTTGTGTTCTGTTTACAAAGCTCTTTCCCTCACTAGCTTGAGAAGATTGACTTAATCTTTCCATTAGACATTCAAACACACATTAAGTGTTCAAGAATGTTATTGAGTGAACGTACAATATTTTAAACAGAAACAGGTTGTAGATCGATTATAAATCTCAGTTACACGGCCTTATACAATAGAATATTAGATCAGTTCACTTCTCAGGTTGTGATTTTCTAAAACTTATGAGAAAGTATGTTGATAATGAGACTGCTTGACATTTTCTTTTACATTTTTCTCCTTTCTCACTTAGTGTACAGTCCAGGGTAACCCTTAAGTGGAAGGAGAGCCTGGAATAATGACATTATTAGTCTCCTCTATTTTCAAGTTGAAGGGCACTGAACCAGTCACTAATATATCAAACACCAAGAAATTAGGCTTCGGGAGCTTTGGGGGCACCTTGTTATCCCTCCCTCCTTTGTTTGATTTGCTTTTTGGTGTGTAATAACCCTTGACATGTTACATTTTATTATTTTAAAACATGATGCATTAAACATGCATATCCCAAGAGATCGTGATTTAATGTGGAATAAGAATATTCTCAGAAAATGAAATGAAAATCAGATCTAGCAGTTGCTAGGCAGTTGAGGATGTCCACACAATTACCCAGAGTAACAAAAATAATCAGCGCATGTATCTTTCCTGCCTTTTCTCTCCTCATTGTGTGGTGTCTCATTTTCTCTTTTGGGGTCATCTTTTTCATGAGCATATCATATGCCAACTATGAATATATCGGGTAGATGCAGTAAAAGATGATAGCATTTTGAATATATTCTATGCATAGCCTAGAAATTCCTATAGCACTACATTCTGTTATATTTGCACTGTTGGAAATAGAGAAGGGATAAAAAGGCCAGGATCAGAAGTATAACCTGTTGATACTTCCCCATCCCTGGCAAAAATAAGTGCTCAAAGATGGTAAGAATATCTCTTTTGGGTTTCTGTGATAACTGTTGGACTGTATACCATATAGTATATTCTAGTTAAAAAGTAAGAGACACAAAAACACTGATATTTAGTTATTTAAAATTGGAAACTTAAAGACCTGTATCACTGTATAAATAACAGTAATATTTGAAAATTCTAAATCAACATTGGGAAATATCTGTTTCACATCATTGGACAAGCAGTTCAAGGAACTGTGAAAGAACAAGCCTATTAATAGAGATCAAGGTTCAAATCAAAGTGTTTACAAAATCTTGCACTGCCTTTTAAACTTATATTTACAGGGACGCCTGGGTGGCTCAGCGGTTGAGCATCAGCCTTTGGCTCAGAGTGTGATCCTGGAGTTCCGGGATTGAGTCCCACATCAGGCTTCCTGCATGGAGCCTGCTTCTCCCTTGGCCTATGTCTGTCTCTCTCTGTGTGAATAAACAAATGAAATATTTAAAAAAAAAACATATTTACAAAACTTTTGTCAGTTGCTAAATTCAGTTTGCCCTGGCCTCCTATTTTCCTATCCCATTTATTCTTGAATATCCTTCAAATTCATATATCTCTGCCCTTTTCTGCACAGTGACTTCCCTTGTCCCACCCCCGCTGACACTTTGAATTATAAGGGATAGGATTACTTAAATTGTCATCAGAAGAGCATATGAAAAAATAAAGATGTCTTATAATGCAGGAAAAGAAAAAGGCTGCAATAGGGGAAGAGGGTATGGAACGTCTGAAGACCACTTACTCTTTACCGTCTGTTCTCTTTCTTATCTTTTATGGTCCCAGCACTTTCTGTATGTGTATCTCCATTTTGAGCATCTGCCTTTAATCTCTCTGCCTTGCCTGTGTTCTAGTATCTACTCCCCCAATGGAGTATAGGCATGTCCAGCTTCAGCACCTATCACCAGAGGAATTAATTTCTTAGATTCTCAAGTCCATCAAGTACCATATGATATGTTCAGTTTATCTATTCAGTAAAAGCCACAAACCAAAGACAGCTGGCCAAGCTATTGAATGGTTGTCATTGAATTGAATTTATACCTCTTTATCAGTAATCTACAGGAGCATTAAAGAAAAGAACAATGCTTTCTTTCAAAGTAGCTATAGGAAGATCTAGTATATGCAGAAATCTATCACTGCTTTATTTTTTTCCTATACATTTCATTTCCAGTCACAGCTCATCCTGTTATACCTGTTCAATCAACACAGGGAATATTGACTTTATTTTATGCAAACCAAAATGAGTTTCCCTATCCTCACATTTATTTGACACTGAATCTAGGTTAAACTGAGTTTAACCTAGACATCTAATCTTCAAGTTTATACATGTTCTTGATAATATTTTCAAAATGAATTCAAGCACTTAGGATGTGCTTGCTTAAAAAGTGACTTTCAAGGACTCCTGGCTGGCTCAGCACTTGAGTCTCTGCCTTCTGCTGAGGGTGTGATCCTGGAGTTCTGGAATCCAGTCCCACATCAGACTCCCTGCAGGGAGTCTGTTTCTCCCTGTGCCTATGTCTCTCCCTCTCTTTCTGTGTCTCTCATGAATAAGCAAATAAAACCTTTTTAAAAAGTGACTTTCAAAATAAGTTGATATCCCCATCTTCAGGACAGTCCCCCAATTTTCATAATGAAGTTAGTGATTTGTTATTTATTTACCATTTCTTCTGCTTTATAGAATGCATCTGATTATATTTTCTCTCTCCACCTCCCTGTCACTACTGGACAGGCATTTCTGACTGGTTACCTGGTGATTTGGCACCTGGAGTAAATAGAAGTTCAGCTGTTAGAAAGCTCTGAAGGGATCATTGACAGCTACATTAATACTAACACTTTGTCTAGAATGCTGAACTAAATTAGCCACTAGCTACATTCCAGAGCTTTAAAACTTAAATATAGCCTAAAGTAATAAAATACTTAGTAGAACCAACTCTTTAAGATAGCTAAGCTTCTTTTCTTCCTATTATGTGAATATCAAACATTTTCAATACATAATTCCTAGTTGTTTTTTTTTTGTTGTTTTTTTGTTTGTTTGTTTTTAAGATTCAGCTATCCATTTCAAAGAGATAGAGACAGACAGCAAGTAGGGTGAGAAGGGAAGGGTCAGAAGGAGAGAGAATCTCACATAGACTTTGCACTGAGTGTGGAGCCCAGTTTGGGGCTCCATGCCACGACCCTGAGATCACGACCTGAGCTGAAACCAAGAGTTGGATGTTCAACTAACTGCACCAACCAGGTGCCCCCATGATTCCTAGTTCTCTATAGACAGACTAAGAGACATACTTTTAATAGTAAACAAAATAGCTGGTAAGCAGATTTCTTACCTATGTTACTTGAAAAGTACTACCATCAATAACTTAAATACACAGTGAATCTTAAATATTTGCATTTATTAAATATTAAAATTTTATTTTTATAATTCATTTTTATACATTCAGCTAACTAGTATATTTTCATAGCTTTTAACTTTCAGCAAAATGCTAATGCCACTTCTGCTCGTGAAGCAATAACCCAAACATTAAGTAAATAGAGAAATTTTAAGAGAACTAGAGTCTTCAAACTGCCCACACATATTTTGATAACCAAGAGCTTTATTTCCAAAGCTGTTAGAATTTCTTATTGGGGGGATATATCCATGTACAACTGCCATAGCATATTATTTATCTCTTTCTTTGGAATATTTTAGAATTATTTATACTTAGGAATCTGTACACACAATTTTCTTGTCACAAAAATGAATGAATGAATGAATGAATGAATGAATAAATAAGTAAATAAATAAATAAATAAATAAATAATAAATAAATAAATAAATAAATTTTAAGATGCCTCATTCAGTCCTGGATCTTGCTTCAGTCATCTTTCTCATCTCCTTCATAATTAAACCTCTTAGAAGCCTTGTCTGAAGTTCATGACTCCAGAGCTCTACCACATGTTTCAGCTGTTGCCATCTGGCTTTGGCCTCCACTGTGTTTTGTTCTTGTTGGCTAACATTTTTGTGAGAGGTGAATTTTCACACCTTAGCTGTCTTGTCTTCTCAGGATTACATGTATTGATTGAGAATTCTTCTTAAATGCTTTTCTTCCTTCCTCACTGTCCACTTTTGCTTGGCCAGAATCTAATCCTCTGCCCACCATTGAATTTATTGTTTTTCCAGTGTTCTGTCCTAGGCTTTCTTTTCTTCTTACTTTCACTTACACTGGGTGATCTCCTTAATTCCTGTGACTTCAGTTACCATCTCTGGGTCTCTCTCTCCCACATATGCCTCCAACCAAGATCACTTTAATGGGCTTTAAGTCCATATATCCACAGGCTCCTGGAGATTCCAAAGAACCATAAAATTAAGTTTTTTCATATGTTCCTTCTAATTTGCTTTTACTCATGATTTCTGTCTTAGGTAAGGTTCCCTGGAAATAGACTCTGGAATGAAAATTTGAAAGTAATGGGGAAACATCTCCTACAGGAGTAAGGACAGTAGAGTTGGCTGAGAGAGGAAGAGAATCATAACAACAGTAGCAATAGAGGCTTTAGCCAGTAACACAGTGAGCTCTGGAGCTGGTATGGACTTTGGGGTTGTCCCAAATTGAGGCAAGGGAGAGTTAAATCTTTATACCATGGTGGTCAGCAGTCACTAGATGTGGACTGATCCTTGAAGGAAAGTTAATAACCTCAGGAGATGCATCTCCCTTGGTCAAGAGCCATTCCTTAGAAAGTCTCAGTGGTGAGCCAGCAGCTCACAGTATTGCTGGTAGCTGGATGAATGATTGCCTCTTTTCTTAAGGGTAGTCTGGGTGGCTCAGTAAAGAATCCATTGCAGGTCATGACTTACTACATGCATCAACCCCAGCTAAGCATTGATTCTCTAAGATTCTTATTGGCCTCTTTCTGGAGTAACTTAGAAGAGGAAGGTAAATGTGACAATGTAATGCTTCCGCTAGTGCTATAATTATTAAGGTGACATGACACCTAACACTTCTCTCTCCTGTTACCTAGCCTAGAGTCCCCAGTGCCCTCTTCTAGTATTTTAGTCAGCCTAAGTAGATGATGGAGTGGGATGATCCAGATACAGATCCCAGAGATGTCTGTGTTTGCCCATTTTCAGTATCTCCTTCTCAGGCTGTGGCTGCTCCATTTGTTCATTTGCAACCAAAACTGAACAGGGGAATAGCATGAGAGACCACAAGTGATTGCCAAATGAGTCTTTTCCTGCTCCTCCTGTGTAGGATCATCCCTTTCTCTTCTCTAGATGGTATGATGATGCTTGTTTGGTCATGAAGAGAGACAATCACCAAGTGACAGCCATAAATAAAGTTTAGTGATGCTCTTATTCTAGTTATTGGTAAAAGGGTTATTCTTAGGCAACTAAGATCTCTGGACCCACAAAGCCTAAAGTTGTGAAGACAAGAAGCATGAATTTCCCATTTGTGGAATGACAATAAGTAGAACAGTTCTATTTTCATTCCTTGATTCCTGTACCTATGTGTTCAGGATCCAGTACCATAATATGCTAATTGTGTTAGGATATATGCTGCATCCTGAGGTATGGGTGATAGAACCCCATAACTTCAGGGTGTCATTTTCAAAATGACACATCATCTGTAGTTTCAAAATCTGTTTTATTTCTCTATCAGGATAGCAGCTTGTGGGTGGTATGGTTTGCAGTGCAACCAATAGCTGTCATGGTCATGAGCTCCCGGGCATAGCTGTATGCTATAAAGTGGGCTCCACGGTCTGAAGCAATTTTACGAGGGATTACATGTTTACAAGACTGACTTTTATGGTGGCCAAAGCCCTGTAAGAAAGATAAACCCTTAACTGGAATGTATATTGATCCCAATCAAGAAGAATCATTGTCCCTCTAGGATGGAAGTGGTACTACATAAGAAATACAACAATAGGTATTATAGGTCCAGCACTGATCTATTCTTGTTATTTGGACATCAGACTTGGAGAATTGGAACCATGATATTGGGGCCATCTACAGCCATAATCCTTGCCACTATGGCTACTCTGTTATGAATCATTGTTCCATTGCTCAGTGATAGAAATTTGCTTATGCCAACTGGCTGTGCCATTGTGTCTACTCGGTTGGTAGGTGCCTCTTCCATACAGTATACTCTCTGGTTGCTGTTAACTTGCATTTCAAAGATCTTCTGTACTTTGTGCTCACTGCTATCCACATGATATCTCTTGAAATTTTCTTATCCTTGATCCCTACAGTTTTTAAAATATTTGTTTCCAGTTCCCTGAACAAAATATAAGCCATTCACCACTGCTGATGTCAGAAAATGGGAGAATTAATCAGAGCATGAAGTAAATGTTTGTGCCACATAAATAATGGCTGATTCTGATTCTCATTTCTGACAGGGGTGGCAAAGAAAATGTATTAACGAAAAATATGTTAATCTGCTAAGATACTACATCTGGCACAGCAGATGCAATTGAGGCAATCAGTTTTTAAAGTATTCTTTTGCCAAGATCTGCCTGTTTTTGTATGAGCCAGGCTGGTTTAATAGGGATATGTTTGAGACCACTTCCTCTGCATATTTTAAGACTTCAATAATATCTGCTATTCTCCCTGCTTCCCAGATGCAATACTGTTTTTGATTTATGTTTTGGCTGGGCATGCAGATTTAGAGGATTCCATGTGGCTTTTCCAATGAGATATCTCTTACCCGTATGCCAAGGAACTACTGTGGTGGTTCTGCTAATTATCAAGTATGTTTATTCCAGCTGTGCATTTGCTAAAATGACTCCCGGGTAGTTTTATGGACCCAGTGGAATCATGGGGAGTCAGAGCTGGAAACAGGGTTCCATTTGTTTATTATTCCTTCCGTGATGTTTTTTTTTTTGTGGCCCATGTATCAATGCCAACTTCAGTAGTTTTTGATGTGTCTGAGTATTCCAATTCACCTTGTGTATGATTACCATCTAATTGGCAGTAAGTGCATTTAGGGAAGAATTACTCAATACACTTGCCAACATGTTATGGCATTTTTCTTCAAGGGGACCTGGCCTCTACTTTAGTCAGTGGGTTCCAAGTCTGAGTATTGGGTCAGGTCCAGAAACTGAACAAGTGATCATGAATATTATTAGATCCTCTGCATTTACCCACTATTCATTCATTCTTGATATACATTTTTTTATTCTATACAATGATAAATACTTTTGTTGGCTGTCCATATCTTTTCCCCTAGGAACACTCTGTTCTATTCACTATTTCCATACTCTCTGTAGTTCAGGATTTCTGACATTGCTATTTAGTATCTAATTGTACTTGTGTTTAGCACAGTCATTTGATATCTATTATTTTGAGATTCTATCATCACTATTCTGCCCTAATGCTACTGAGGAGGTCAATTCTATGATAGCATTCTATATTATCACTCATGTCCCAGAGAAGATAGCTACCATCAAGCCTCTGAGTAAGATTCTTGTCCCCTTCACTAATAATAAAGTGTCTTCCAGGTGCTCCTGTAAAACATCAATTAGCTGATGAGTTTTCTGGACTTATGTTCACTCTACAATGGCCTTTTCTAACAACATACCCCGCTCCCTTTGACATACTCCCTTCGGAGTCCAGCATCTACACTGGCTTCTCCCAGCATATGTTACTAGGTACCTTTCTACAATAAAAAAAAAAACCACAGTACTAGTTCTGTTTGACGCTCATTATGATCTGGTGGTCAGGATGAGAAGATTGAACAGATCCCTTGAGGAAGGGGTATCCTGTTATCAAGGAAGAGAGGTCCCTATAGCATTCTATTAGCAAAGTAAGTATCAGGCTTGTATTAGAGGAGAATACCACTTCTCCTGGCCCACAGAAGTTTGGAAGATCTTGTGTTTCATGGTCCTTAAGCACACTGGCTCAGAGGTCCCACTTGAACTCCAGCTGAATCCCTTTCCAATTGGTTCTCAGACTTCAGAAGAATAGAATTGGGAGGTTGAGAGTCCAACCTCTCCAGGGATTACTCTACACTTCTAATTAAGTCTTGGACCTGATTTTTAAGTTTCTGTCCTTTGAGTACGGAAGATAAATCTCTTTAAAAGTTGCCTCCTAACTTTCACAGCCACTTAAATTAGTGATTAACAACCTCGGGCTTTGTCTTTCTTTGACATATTGGTAGCACTTAGTTATAATCAACTGATCGCACAATCTGTATGGTCAGCAGTTCCCACCACAGCTTGCAAATGTTTGGGCTATTGTGCCATTCAGTGCATTTCTGTCCATTAGTATGCCATATGAATTCCTTAGTAGTCAAATTGTACCACTATTAACCTGGGGCTGTCACTGTTCCACATACCACCAATATGCTGGTCCTCATTGCCAATTAGCCATCGAGTCAATGATCCAGGTCCAAAAATCCTATTTTAAAATCTGCTTCCTAGGATAACTGCTGGTTCAACTATATTAAGTCAATTGGAAATAGAATCTGCAAGAAAAATGTACAGGCAAGTGGTACACTGGATGGTGTCTAAGAAACAACATGTATGCAAAAATGAGGGAAGCAGAATTGTGCAATTGGAGAATTTGAACTTCAAAAACAATATAGTTGGAATATAGATCACAGCAGTTACTCCAGGGTCTCTGGAGTTTCCACAGCTTTTCAGAGTTGTCTTCCTTGAGGGAAAGGGGCCTGGCCTTTACACAACTGCATTAACCAGCCATTGAATGTGTGATACTTCCTGGGGGAAAAAAGGATACCTCTGAAAAAGGTTGCTCCTTCAGCTGAGGGCATTTCCTAGAAGCAATTCTTTTTTTTTTTTTTTAATTTTTTTTATTTATTTATGATAGTCACAGAGAGAGAGAGAGAGAGAGAGAGAGAGAGAGAGAGAGGCAGAGAGAGAGAGAGAGAGAGAAGCAGGCTCCATGCACTGGGAGCCTGACGTGGGATTCGATCCCGGATCCCCAGGATCGCGCCCTGGGCCAAAGGCAGGCGCCAAACCGCTGCGCCACCCAGGGATCCCCCTAGAAGCAATTCATATGAGAACTGTCAACTACCAATACTCCCAGGATCTAAGGAAATACATGCCTCCATCCTGAAAGGGAGGTTATTTATTGCATATGCCAGCATTTAATAATCATTCCCCCAGTGAAAGGTATCTCCATCCAACTGCTGTTCCACCTTCTAATAGTGGGAAGCATGCTTGACTATTTCCACAACACTCACATATTAGTCAATAAAATCCTGACAATTCTACCGTTCAAATGTCTCCTGAGGCAGTTCACTTCTTTTCCCATTCTCACTGTATCTGTTCTAGTTAAGACTGCCATTGTCTGAGTTACCGATTCTCTCACCTTTAGTCATGTCTCCAGTCAATTCATTAATGATTGAAGGTACAGTGACATTTTGAAGTTATAACTCCATTGATTAAAGCAATGTAAACCTTTTATGAATAGTTTACAATGAAGTCTAAATTTATAAAATACCTAAAAAAACCTCCTTATGACATGCCTGATTTTGTATTTTAAACTGCATTGCATGTTGTATTAATGTACTAGGGCTGCTGTGACAAAAGACCCCAGACTGAGTGGCTTAAACAACAGGACTTTTTTTTTTTTTTTCCTCATAGTTGTAAAGGCTGGAAAACCCAAGATCAAGATGTTAGCAGAGCTGATTTCTTGGTGGGGGTTGGGGGATCACTTGTCTTGGCTTACAGATGGTCACCTTCTCCCTCTGTTTCACATGGTCTTTTCTCTTTGAGTGTCTATATCCTAATGTCCTTTATTTATAAAGACACTGACTGTATTGCATTATGGCCCAGCCCAAAAAACTCATTTAATCTTAATTACCCTATAAAGAAACTGTCTAAATTCAATCATATTTGGATGTACTGGGGATTAGGACTTCAACATATGAATTTGGGGGAACACAAATCAGTCCATAATACATGCCCCCTTTAAAATCTGGTAAACTATATCACTTCTCCTAAGCAATGCTGTGCTCTTACATAATTTAAATTTGTCTAATATTATTTCCTGGTTTTTACTTTCTTTCATCCTTCTCCATTCCTTCAGGATTGGAATTGAATATCATTCTCATTAGAACACTTTCTTGTATCTGTAAAATTGAATTAAGTGGTTTTTCCCTGAATTCCCATTGGACTCTTTTTATTTATACCGTAACACTTATCAGATGTTATTTTAATTATGTACTTATTCATTTATTTCCCCCAGTAGACTATAAACTCCAAAAGAAAAGAAATATTGTCTTATTCACTATTAAATCCCCCGGATCTAGCACAATACCTAATGTGGATTAGAATCACTATAAATAATTTTGATCATATCTCTTTTCTTGCATTATTAATCCCTTAAAGGCAGATTGTGGGCTTTATGCAACACTGTTTCTACCACAGCATTCAGAAAATTATTGTTAACCCAACAATAAGTGCATAATAATTGCAGATACAAATTTATTTAAATAATTTCTTAAAATAGTTTGTCAATTTTTGAAACACCTATAGAAATTTGATTGCTTTGGAAATTGCATAAAATGTAGTTATTAACTTATTTGCCTGTATTCTTTGGATAGGTTCTGATTATGCCTAACATATTAATGATATTGTTTTCAGAAGTGGCTTTTAAATGGCAGGTCATGGGGCACCTGGGTGGCTCAGTCAGTTAAGCGTCTGCCTTCAGCTCAGGTCATGATCCTGAAGTCCTGGGATTAAGCTCCACATCTGGCTCCCTGCTCGGCGGGGAGTCTATTTCTCCCTCTGCCCCTCACCCAACTCATGCTCTCTCTCTCTCTAATTCTCTCTCTCTCAAATAAATAAATAAAATCTTTAAAAGTTTTTAAAAAATAAATAGCAGTTCAGTGAAATATTTGGATTTCATTAAAAAAAAGTCTTAATGTTGGTTCTTTACTGTTAATTATTTTCCCCAACCAGATTTTACGTATGTATGTATGCTTTTTTTAGGATTTTATTTATTTATTCATAAGAGATACAGAAAGAGATAGGCAGAGGCAGAGACAGAGGCAGAGGGAGAAGCAGACTCCATGCAGGAAGCTGGATGCGAGACCCAATCCCAGGGCCACGCCCTGAGCCGGAAGGCAGACGCTTAACCACTGAGCTACCCAGGCGTCCCTGTATGTATGTATTTAGGCAATGAATGCCTTAACAAAATGTTTTAAGCACCATCTAGATGTTTTTCTTTTTAAAAAAATTAAATTTCAATGAGTTTAAGAGATACACTTAAGGAGTTTTGGAAAAAAGTGGCATTGTGCACCTGAAAAGTTATTTCTAGTAAGATAAAATTAGATATCCAGGAAAGCTGGGAGAAAGGAAGTAACTGGAAATATAGGAGCAAATATCTTTGGGCATCATTCTAAGAGATGAATCATAGTAATTAAGAGGTAGGAGGAATTCAGAGAAAGATCTGAACTAATGCATTATTTTCCTAGATGAAGATTTGACATAGAAAGATTCAAATGTCTTATCCTCTGGCCACAATTTTAGATAGCAGCAACATGAGATCCTCACACTCTAACACTTTATACTCAAACTCAAAAATCTGCACTAAATACATGCACTCCACATCTGTATTTATGAGATAATACAAATTCATATCAGTCTTTAAAAAATGGTTTGTTCACTGCTTAATATTGGGCACTTCTTTCTGATGTGTGGTAATTCTATAAAAATGAGATCTAAACCTAAGTGTAATAGAGCTTTTAGCAGAAACACATAAATGGCATGGTTCAAAGAAAAAAGGTTAGTAAAGAGTTTCTAATACCTGTTCTCTTACAGAAATTATATTTTCATCTTTTAAGACATAGAGTAAAAGCATATTGATGAAAAGAAGTTAAAAAACAAAACCAAAAAGTATAGCAAATGGTTGTTTAATAGAGTTGATTAACAAAGAGAAGAGATGCGTGAGATGTCAATTATAATTAATAATCAAAGGCATATTATCTTTTTTTTTGAAAGGCATATTATCTTATACCTGTACAATCTTTTGCCAATTTTAGGGCACTTCTGATATAAGTTATCTCTTGGTTGCCCCAAAGGCTAACGAGATACATGGGTAACTTAATGTTACAATTTATACATCCAGACACAGAAGCTCAAAACTTTTATGATTTGTCCCCATTTACCTAAGTAAACTGCCTCTCATCAAAATCACTAATGCCCTCCACAATGCTAAAGCCACTGATCAATTCTCAGTCTTCATCTCACTTGACCTTATAGCAGTATTTACCACAGCTCATGATTTACTCCCCTATCTTTGAAACACTGCCTTTATTTGGCTTTCAGAACACCATTTGTTTTTGGTTTTAATCCTTCCTCAATAGCTGCTGTTTTCCTTCCCTTTGCTGCTGCTTCTGCTTCTGGCTTCTTAACATCAAATGCCCCTTTTGTTTTTTTAGATAGACATGCTCCCTTGTTGATCTTTCTGCCTCATCACTAAAGGTGCCCATAATACCTCTCTAAAATGTATTTCTCTGGCTTGAACCTTCATCATAAGGTCTGAATCAATGCATGTGACTATCTACACAATATATCCATTCAAGTGGCATTTTGATATCTCAGGTTACACATGATTGACTGAATTCCTCATTGCCTTCCCCCAACCTTTTGTACCCATAGGCTTCCACGCCACGGTGTATAAATAATAGTCAGGGAGCAGATCCTGTGAGATGAAGACTGAGATTTAACCATGGGTTTTAGCAATGGGCAAGTCGTTGTGGAATTTGACCAGAAGCAGTTTACTTATGTAAATGTATATGAGTTGCCAAATGACTGAGTCTCTGTAAGTGGATATATAAAAAATATTTTAAAATGCTGTTAAACCTCACCATCTATACTCCTCACAAGCCTGGTCAAAGTCACAGCCATTGGATTATTGTAATCAGCTCTTTATTATTTGTTTAATATCACTGCTTCTACTCTTGTCCCTCCCCAAGCCAGACTACTTGTAACACAGCAGCTCTTGTGATCTTTTAAAATCTAAATCAGATAATCACACTCTTGGCAAAACCTATGCATGGTATGATCTTACTCAGACTATAGGGAAGTCCTTACTGTGGTCTAGAATATGTTCCATAACTCCACTGCCATCTTGTTACCCTGTGATATCATCTTCCACAGCTCTCCCATGCTCACTGTGCTGCAGCCACATTGATATTTCTTCTTTTTGTTGTTTTTTAAGATTTTATTTATTTATTCACGAGAGACTCAGAGAAAGGGAGAGAGGGAGAAGCAGGCTCCATTCAGGGAACTTGATGTGGGATTCGATCCCAGGACTCCAGGATCATGCCCTGGGCCGAAGGCAAGCGCTAAACCGCTGAGCCACCCAGGGATCCCCAGCCACATTGATCTTTTTTGCTGTCCCAGAAACACATCAGGCAACACCCATCTGATGACATTTGAACTGGTTATTTCTCTGGAAAGCTTATCTCTGCCTGTCATTTTTTGATCTTTTGTTCAAATATTGCCATTCTGAATGAGTCTCGCCCTAAAATTCTATTCTCCCTTGCTTTTCTTATTTTTATTCGTGTGCTCATTATCTAGACTATGTATCTACCTATCATCTGCCTATCTATCTATCTATCTATCTATCTATCTATCTGAATTATATAATATCCCAACGATCTGAAGACAATTACTGGGGAATAAGTCAGGTGTCATGCCTTCCATGGAGATTCTTAAAAAGACCATTTAATGATTATTAATTAATTATTAATGATTATGTCTCTTTGGAGGATGAGAATATTTAAACAAAAGCTTCATGCATGGGAAATTGAATACCAGAATTTATACACTATTAGATATTAAGAATGCTTTGGCCTAAATCATGGCTTGCAGTTAATTATTGTACATATTACTGAAACCTATCAAGACTAGTATTCTCACACTTAACTCATAAACTAAATGTCAACAAATACTCATCTATCTGGGAATTGGAAAGAAATTAGCTAATCAGTTGTAACTTTCAGTTTGTGCTAGAAGGATTAGAGATTATTATCTTGATATTTTAGGGAGGAAATTAAGAGAAGTCTACTATGATATATATGGGTAATGGTCTCAGATAGCCACTCTGCCAACTGACCTTATTGCATTTTTATTTGGGTAACATCTAGAGGTTGAACAGTACCATGCAGACTCCTATGAGAACCTCAGCAGAAATTTAGCCCAACTGTATCAAGGTCCATAAATGGCTTAAACAAAGCAATGTTCCTACTAAAAGAGTGTGAAGCAGCAGAGGGGATTGGGACTTAAGTGAACCTATCCAGATATACTGGTTTTTCTCTCTAATTTGAATGTTTGCTATAAAAAGTCTATAATATATTCCAAATGTAGAAGTAGCTTAAGACAAACTGAAATTATCTCTAATTTACTTATATTTTTTCAGAAACTATCCTAGAAAATCTCCCCAAACTTAAATGAAACAGCCCTATAAAAAAATATCCCTAGTGGGTTGAATAGTGTACCCCCAAAATTTCACATCCTTTAGGAATCTCAGAATGTTACGTTATTTGGAAATGGGATCTTTTGCAGGTGTAATTAATTAAGATGTGGTCATATAGAATTAAGATAGATTCTGTCAAATGACTGATGTCCTTTTGAGAAGAGAAGAGAACACATACACACAAGGAAGAGATCATGTGAAGACAAAGGCAGAGGTGGAATTATGTTCCTATGAACCAAAGAAAGCTAAGAAATATCAGAAGCCATTAGAATCTGGAAAAAGCAAGCAAGGGTTCTCTCCTAGAGCCTTCAGAGGAAGCCTATCCCTGCTAACATCTCAATTTTTAGACTTCTGGCCTCTATAATTGTGAGAGAATAACTTTGTGTTATTTTAAGCCACCCAGTTTGTAGTAATTTACTACAGCAGCCCTAAAAACTAACATACATACTATAAATAAAGTGAAGATGTGTAATAGTTATAATCAAGCATCTATAACAATTATTCCACCAAAAGAATAATTTGCAAATAAATAGTTGAGGATATTGAGAAATCCCCAATTTCTAATCAATGCAGTAGAGTAGCAGAACATAAAAAATAAATTTATACTGGGCTGCCTGGGTGGCTCAGTTGGTTAAGCTTCTGACATCAGCTCAGGTCATAAACTCAGAGTTCTGGGTTCAAGCTCAGTAGGGAATCTGCTTGAGGATTCCCTTTCCTTCTCCCTCCGCCCCTCCCCCCACTTGAGCTCTCTCAAATCAATAAAATCTAAATAAATAAATAAATAAATAAAGAAAGAAAGAAAGAAAGTGCTATACCTAAGCAATTATATGATCATAATCCTAAAGAAAGAACTATAAGGGATCCCTGGGTGGCGCAGTGGTTTAGCGCCTGCCTTTGGCCCAGGGTGCGATCCTGGAGGCCCGGGATCGAATCCCACGTCGGGCTCCCAGTGCATGGAGCCTGCTTCTCCCTCTGCCTATGTCTCTGCCTCTATCTCTCTCTCTGTGACTATCATAAATAAATAAAAGTTAACAAAAAAAATTAAAAAAAAAAAAGAAAGAACTATAATAGAAGGGTATACATTCAGTTGAAACTAGTGAGGCAGGGACCAAAAAGCAAATTGTTATCAGGAAATTCTCTGTAGCTTCAAAGATAGAAGGGGTACCGCCTGGCTAATTTATACATGTATTTAACATATATTTGATAAGCTGTTTAAAAACATTATGCCACACGAAAATCATATTTTCATTGTAAATAAATTAAAACCTATTTGGACACAAGTGTATTATGAATTTGATTAATGTAAGCTAGTAATCATCTCAGCATACATTAAAATCTTCAAACTCTAGAAACTAGAAACTGAGGAATGGAACAATGCAGTGACTATGTCATAACACACCTCATTAATTAGTTATTCAGCCAGACATTCAAGCATTTATTAAGCAGCTTTTTTATTAGACAGTGAAAGATGTCTTCTAATAATATTTCTCTGGTTTCCCTAATCATTTCCCCAGAAATTATCTCTATTGTTATATGTCCAATTGTAACAAACACAAATACATCCGATTTTCTCTTTCCTCTGCCTTTATTTCATCCTCCATGTCCAGAGACAGAAACTATAATTTAACTTGAGCAGAAGTTTAATATCAATAATTGCTAATAATAAAAGCAAAGGAATAATCAAGATGTAAAGGGAATTTTAAAATACACGAAGAAGGAAGGACAAAGATGGGTGAATGTGTCTCCTCCCCAAGGCTGGGATACAGATCTCCTTTTGAGAAATTGTGGTTACATCCCATTGGAGGCAGAAAATGTTCATTGGGCTTCTGCAGCCAGAGAGGCTGAAAATACCCCATTCCCATTTCCAATGCAGGTGAACAGACAGAAAATTATATAGAAGCAGTTGAGGTGTCAGGAGCCTGGAGTACATACACAGTGAGCCTGTACATACACAGTGTGCTGTCGTCAGAGTTGTAGAAGCTACCCTGCTACCCTGGAAGGTGTGGGCTGACTGAGGCTGGCCAGCTAGGGTGGGGAGAGAGATGGAACTTTGGGACCGCTGGCTGCCAGGGAAGCAGAAGGCTCTGAGAAATGCAGTGTCTATTTAAGGAGGACGGCAGAAATGTGGTCACCAGGTCAAGATGGGGACTGCAAGCTTGTTTAGAACCTACATGTTCTGGGTTTAGACAGAATCTCTCATACAGCTACACAGTGGCAGGGAAAAGAAACAAAAATGGCAAGAAAATAGACCTAGGAAGAGAAACACCTTAGTACTATAAGATCTTTCCAGAGTTTTCTACTGACACAACTTAGTATTGTACATGCTACAGAGCTCTTTTATTGCAGAACCAGTAGAGTGGTGTCTTTGGAGCCAAAGCAATCCACTGATATCTAGAACATTCTTTGGTTCCCTAATTCAAATATTTCAAAAACCACTCTCCCAGATTCTCACCAGACTAAATTTTAGGTCTCACTTTCCATTTTTAGTTCTCATTTCCTATTGCCACTGCTATTTTGATGTATTCCTTATTTTGCAAATTGTTATCTTCAGAATCATCATTTTGCACACCTCTAGGGGATATCATTTGTATCATTTGTGTGGATGCCACATACCACTTTGGGTGGTTCAGTGAAGAGGCACAGTTATTAAATATCAATATATATTATATTTTAGGTCACATAATTTAATTCCTTAAGAACCAAGTTCAAACTCTTTAGTATTTTATGATATACTCTTTCTAATCAATCTTTCAATTATATTTCAAGACTCTACTTTCACTTCCTACTTTATGCTACAGATATGCCAGATAAAAGTTGTACCATTTGGTCTTTGGGCTTTGATATGTTTTTGCCAAAACTAGATTGTTCTTATTTTGTGTGTCTCTACCTATAGATACTCTACCATATAGCCTCATGATTTGGCACAAATGGTCTCCTTCACTGATATTCTGAAATAGAACATCTACTCCTGAGGAGAACCACAGCAATCTGTTCACCATACCTTTTTTTAAATACATGCTTGAGTTACTATATGATATCAAAATTAAAACCAATCTCTCCACACTTATTCTTCAAGATCAGGGACTGTATATCTTAATACATAATATTTTGGACAAAGAAGATGTTGGTTTATTTATTTTAATCTGATGATGAGTGACTTCTAATAAATCTATAAATAATTAAAGTATCACTCAATTTTTCCTTTACTTTTAATGAAAATGGGAGTGAGAAAATATATTAAGCATTTAAGCAAAACTCCTCAAATTTTATATATAGAGGTAATCTAGGACACACCTAGGTAATATGCATATGTATTGACATAATCCACCCTGATAGTTTGAAAACATCTGCCTTAAAAAACCAAAAACCAAAAAATTGGTTACTTTCACTATAAAGATAATTTCTGAGAAGACACAGTCATTTCAAAGTGTAGGCTCAAGATAATCCTGCAGGGATTTCAATTCTGGCTCTGTTCTGGCTATGTAGCCTTGGGAAGTTAATAAGTCATATAGGGCCTGTTTTTTGGATTTTTTTTCATACATCAAGCACAGATGACAAGATTTCAGCAGTCTGAGATATGTGTGTGTGTGTGTTGTAATATATATGTATATATATAAAATACAAAAGCCCATGTTCAAAGGCCCATGTGTAAAAGGTTTTGTGCAAAAGGTTTTATTTATTTATTCATTTATTATTTATTTATAGCCAGGCTTTAATTAAAATCCTCATTCTGCTGGCTGACAAATAAAATGTCACTTCAGGTCATGTTTTTTGTTGTTGTTGTTATTTCCTGAGCCAGCCCCTGAATTCTAGATAAGAAAATGATTGGAAAAATCAGACACTCTCGTGGCAATTGTATGCTCATGTGCTGGGGTGTGGGGACACATCTTATCATGTCTTAGTCATGCTATCTGCTGAATGAGCGTCCATGTTTCTCGCTGTGGTTTTCACTTCCGGTCAACCAGTTTCTGCCCATGTCATTATCTTTTAGTTTTTGTCTCTCGGTGCTGGCCTCATGTGGCTCTGGCACAAGAGAACGGCTTCTGCATACCCCTGAGCTCTCTTTGGCTTGTGAATCCAGGTATTTTCAGTTAATTCTGAGACTCTTGAGCCATGTTTCTCAGTAACAAATTCAAGAAATCACAATTAATAGATGCTATATGCAAAAGAAACAAAATACAAAGTGTCCTAGAGTAAATTCACAAAAGATATTCAAGAACTCAATAGAGAATATCATAAAACTCTATTAAAGTAACTTAAGGATAACCTAAATTAAGAGGAAGATAATTTGATCTTATCCAACCACATACTAAGGCTAATTTTAAATCTGTAATAATTAACATTTTGAGGCATAGGCATAATAATACATGCAGAGGCCAGTGAAATAAAATAGAGCCTATAATTTGATAAAGCATATGAGTATATGGTCATATTATATTGTTAAAGAGAAAGAATTAAAATGTTCCATGATTAAATGACCACCTCATATGATCCCAATTACACAGAAAAACTTGAAACCAAAGGACAAATAACGAAAGACAAGGACAAATAACCAAAGGAGAATAGTAGCATGTTAAAGGATGATGATGTGTCAAGGTGGGTTCATCAGCTGTAACAAAGGTACCACTGGTGGGGATGCTGAATAATGAAGGAGGCTGTGCATTCATGGAGGCAGGGGGTATATGAGAAATCTCTGTACCTTCTCCTAAATTTTGTTGACCTAAATTTTCTATAAAAAATAAAATATGTTTAGGAAAAAAATCATGGGATGCCTTGGTGGCTCATCGGTTGAACATCTGCCTTCAGCTCAAGGCATGATCTCAGGATCTGGGATTGAGTCGCACGTCAGGCTCCCTGCATGGAGCCTACTTCTCCTTCTGCCTTTG
This sequence comes from Vulpes lagopus, assembly GCF_018345385.1. Taxonomy (NCBI): domain Eukaryota; kingdom Metazoa; phylum Chordata; class Mammalia; order Carnivora; family Canidae; genus Vulpes; species Vulpes lagopus. The sequence continues at coordinate 22,926,657 of NC_054843.1, read as the reverse complement.
TCTCTGCTTCTCTCTCTCTCTCTGTCTCTCTGTGTGTGTGTGTGTGTGTGTGTGTGTCTTATGAATAAATAAATAAATCTTTAAAAAAAGAAATAAAAGATATAAAAAAAAAAAGTCGCCAGATCATAGGGACAATGATCCACATTCTTCTCCATTGCCTTTGTAAGACACAGAAATATTTTCCCCTGCTTTTAGCCCTGGTTTCACTGGTTAACGTCACTTAATGTCATCTTAAGGTTGTAGAACTGGAATAAACCAGTGTTCTTGCCTCTATCACCAAGAAGGAGACAATGTCACGATAACTAAGACGCATTCTGACAGTTCATAAATATCTTTAAAATCTTTCTGGAAACATTAAAATATTTTGATTGGATATTATTTCCCATTAGTAAAACCTGCAAATAATTTGTTTGCTAAAATCATCTATTGCACTCTCGTTTTTAAACAACTGATCCATTTAATGATATCTAATATCTTACATGGTATGTAATATTTGCATTAAGCTTGAAGACAAATTTCTGGATGTTTTCAATCTGGTTAGATGTAGTTTTTTCAAGCAGAATCAAGGACAAATAATATACATAATTGAGTCCTTTTGATATTACTTAGCCTAAGGAATTGGAGTCCCCCAAATGTTAAAATTCAGACAGATATGTACACACAAAAAGTTTTTTCATTGTCCTGGTTACAGTCTATTTGAGAAATATTTCCTGAACAAAAGTAGAAGAAAATAAATGGATTCTTAACTGATGAAAAGCATTAAAGTTAACTACTTCAAGTGAAAAATACTCTTGTCTTGGGGCACCTGGGTGGCTTAGTCAGTTGGACATATGACTCTTGATTTTAGCTCAGGTTGTGATCTCAGTGTCATGAGATTGAGCCCCACATTGGGATCTGCACTGCGCATGGTGCTTGCTTGGGATTCTCTCTTTTTCTCTCCCTTTGCCCCACCTCTACCCCCTGCCCCGTCCCCCCTTCACATGCACATGTGTGTGTGTGCTCTCTCACTGGAAAACAAAACAAAACAAAACAAAATTATTCTCTCAACGCCACATAATTTCACTTATATTTGGATTCTAAAAGTCAAATTAACAAACAAAAAACATAAACAGACATAAATAGAACAAACTGGTAGTTGCCAGAGGGGTAGTAGGGGAAATAGGTGAAAAGGGTTAAAATTCACTAACTTCCAATTATAAAGTAAATAAAGCAGGGCAGGGAACCTGAGTGGTACAGTAGGTTAAGATTTGGACTCTTGGTTTCAGCTTAGGTCATGATCTCAGGATCATGAGGTCAAGTGCCCCCATCTGTCTCTGTGCTCAGTGCAGCATCTGCTTGGGATTTTCTCTCCCTCTCCCTCTACCCCTCCTATTCTCACTCTAAGATCAATAAATAAATCTTTAAAAATATAAATAATAAAATGAAATAAAATAAAATAAATAAGCCACAGAGAAGAAAAGATCATTGTAGGGAATATAGTCAATAATATAATAACATTGTATGGTGACAGATGGTAACAACAGTTATGGTAAGAATAGTCTAATGCGGGATGTCCACTCTCACCACTGCTGTTCAACATAGTTCTGGAAGTCCTCGCCTCAGCAATCAGACAACAAAAAGACATTAAAGGCATTCAAATTGGCAAAGAAGAAGTCAAACTCTCCCTCTTCGCCGATGACATGATACTCTACATAGAAAACCCAAAAGCCTCCACCCCAAGATTGCTAGAACTCATACAGCAATTTGGTAGCGTGGCAGGATACAAAATCAATGCCCAGAAATCAATGGCATTTCTATACACTAACAATGAGACTGAAGAAAGAGAAATTACGGAGTCAATCCCATTTACAATTGCACCCAAAAGCATAAGATACCTAGGAATAAACCTAACCAAAGAGGTGAAGGATCTATACCCTAAAAACTATAGAACACTTCTGAAAGAAATTGAGGAAGACACAAAGAGATGGAAAAATATTCCATGCTCATGGATTGGCAGAATTAATATTGTGAAAATGTCAATGTTACCCAGGGCAATTTACACGTTTAATGCAATCCCTATCAAAATACCATGGACTTTCTTCAGAGAGTTAGAACAAATTATTTTAAGATTTGTGTGGAATCAGAAAAGACCCCGAATAGCCAGGGGAATTTTAAAAAAGAAAACCATAGCTGGGGGCATCACAATGCCAGATTTCAGGTTGTACTACAAAGCTGTGGTCATCAAGACAGTGTGGTACTGGCACAAAAACAGACACATAGATCAATGGAACAGACTAGAGAACCCAGAAGTGGACCCTGAAATGTATGGTCATCTAATACTCGATAAAGGAGGAAAGACTATCCATTGGAAGAAAGACAGTCTCTTCAATAAATGGTGCTGGGAAAATTGGACATCCACATGCAGAAGAATGAAACTGGACCACTCTCTTTCACCATACACAAAGATAAACTCAAAATGGATGAGAGATCTAAATGTGAGACAAGATTCCATCAAAATCCTAGAGGAGAACACAGGCAACACCCTTTTTGAACTCGGCCACAGTAACTTCTTGCAAGATACATCCACAAAGTCAAAAGAAACAAAAGCAAAAATGAACTATTGGGACTTCATCAAGATAAGAAGCTTTTGCACAGCAAAGGATACAGTCAACAAAACTAAAAGACAACCTACAGAATGGGAGAAGATATTTGCAAACGACATATCAGATAAAGGGCTAGTTTCCAAAATCTATAAAGAACTTATTAACTCAACACCAAAGAAACAAACAATCCAATCATGAAATGGGCAAAAGACATGAAGAGAAATCTCACAGAGGAAGACATGGACATGGCCAACATGCACATGAGAAAATGCTCCGCATCACTTGCCATCAGGGAAATACAAATCAAAACCACAATGAGATACCACCTCACACCAGTGAGAATGGGGAAAATTAACAAGGCAGGAAACAACAAATGTTGGAGAGGATGCGGAGAAAAGGGAACCCTCTTACACTGTTGGTGGGAATGTGAACTGGTGCAGCCACTCTGGAAAACTGTGTGGAGGTTCCTCAAAGAGTTAAAAATAGACCTGCCCTAGACCCAGCAATTGCACTGTTGGGGATTTACCCCAAAGATTCAGATGCAATGAAACGTCGGGACACCTGCACCCCGATGTTTCTAGCAGCAATGGCCACAATAGCCAAACTGTGGAAGGAGCCTCGGTGTCCATTGAAAGATGAATGGATAAAGAAGATGTGGTTTATGTATACAATGGAATATTCCTCAGCAATTAGAAACGACAAATACCCACCATTTGCTTCAACGTGGATGGAACTGGAGGGTATTATGCTGAGTGAAATAAGTCAATCGGAGAAGGACAAACAGTGTATGTTCTCATTCATTTGGGGAATATGAATAATAGTGAAAGGGAATATAAAAGAAGGGAAAAGAAATGTTGGGAAATATCAGGAAGGGAGACAGAACATAAAGACTCCTAACTCGGGGAAACGAACTAGGGGTGGTGGAAGGGGAGGAGGGCGGGTGTTGGAGGGGAATGGGTGACGGGCACTGAGGTGGACACTTGACGGGATGAGCACTGGGTGTTTTTCTGTATGTTGGTAAATTGAACACCAATAAAAATTAATTAAAAAATAAAAAATAAAATAAAATTATCCAGTGGAAAAAAAAAATAAAAAAAAATAAAGAATAGTCTAATGCATAGAAATGTCAAATCACTATGTTGTGCACTTGAGAATAATACATTGTATGTCTATTCTTCAATTAAAATTTAAAAATACTAATTTCTTATTTTATTGATAATAAACAAAAATGCTTCCATATGTAGTAGCTATAATAAATAAAGTTAGATAATGGGTAAAATCTAATGTCAGCAAATTAAAATGTGGGTTACTGCAATCGCAATATCTGGTAAATTAGGGATTGTTTTTCCACTTTTCTAATTTCATAAAGATGGAAACTATATGAATTTTTTATCTTACATATAACAACATGGTTGCACTATTAATTCCAAAAATTTTATGTAAATATTACCTGCCTGTAATGATACTTTTTTCCTTAAGCTCTTCTATTTCTTAATTTCCTAAAAATTTAGTCTCTTTACCTGGCTTTTTAACTTTATCTTGGATGTTTAAATTATTAATAGAGGTTTTCTTTATTCCTAATAATCTTTTTCACAATAAAGTTAATTTTTTTCTGGTATTTATCTATATACTTATGTATTAGATTTTGTTTGCTACTTGTTGCCTATATTTACATTATATTTCTGTTCTTTTTTTATATGTCTGTCTTTTGTAAGTATCATAGATTTTAAAAAATTTCAATCTGATAATTTCTATATTCTACCAGAAAGTTTAATCTATTCATATTTATTGTGATTACTAAAATATTTATATGTATCTGTATGTCTATAAATTTAATCATTTTCACCCATTTATTGTATTTTATAAGATATTATATATATATATATATATATATATATATAAGATTATATGAGAATATGTATATATTCTCTGATTCTGGGCTCTATTTTTCCTGCCTTTTCTCTATTCCCTTTTTTATTTCTTCTTTCCAGCCTCCTTTTGTATTACTTGCTTTTATTATTCATATATTTCTACTTTACTCCCTTGAAAGATATACATTGAATTCCAGTATTTTAATTCTAATGCTGAAACTTTTCACATCCATACTGAAATTTAAAAATTCTTAAATAAATAAATAAATAAATAAATATATATATATATATATATATATATATATATATATATATTTTATTCATAGAGACAGAGACAGAGAGAGAGAGGCAAAGGCACAGGCAGAGGGAGAAGCAGGCACCATACAGGGAGCCTGACGTGGGACTCGATCCAGGGTCTCCAGGATCACGCCCTGGGCTGCAGGCGGCGCTAAACCGCTGCGCCACCGGGGCTGCCCTGAAATTTAAAAATTCTTATTTTTAGTTGTATATGTCTTTATTTCTCAGTTTAGGTCTGATTCTCATATTTTTGACTGCTATTTATTCTCCTTCCTGGCAATCGTCTTTCTCTAATGACTCATGTCATATAGGTATATATTTTCTTTTTGGTTGTCTTATTTTCTTTCAAGGTTTTTACATCATTATGATTTCCACCAATTAATTCTGTTTTTATTTCTTGAGTATTCCTACTTTTAATTTTACTATTGTTTTCTATATTCTGCAATAAATGGCTTCCATTGCAATTTTTTCTTAGCCAGAGACAGTGTATTTTCACTCCCTTGGGAAATGCCTCAATATTTCTGATACAACAAAATACCATTTCTATTTTCAGATTCTAGTCCTCCAGTATGTCATATATTTATTTTCCTATATTTTCTTGGCTGGCATTGAATGTTGGAAAGACAGACAGCACTTGTGCTTAGTTTTCATTTTATTTTGTCTTTTGGAACCCTTCAAAGAACATACTTTCAAATAGTAAGTCGGTTGCCCGTACTGTTCTATCTCATGGACATTTCTCTATTACTCTCTTGGCAACAGTGGATACATTTTACAATTTCTCCTTTTCTCAGCATACTTCTCTCTTGGTGCCCATGATATAATACTTTGATAACTTACTTTTACCCCCTCTAAGATGCTACAGTATTTGAGGGTGTAAAGTTCACTTGCTATGAGAGTCCTGAGTCTTTTCTCTGGTCATTTCGTGCAACTAATCAATTAGTAAAATCATGGAATTTTTGGCTTTCCACTCAGTTGCATTTGGATGAAACACCACAGGACAAGCTGGAGGATCTGGAATCCTTGAAGGGTGCCCAAGTCACTGAGTATTGCATTCCAGAAATGGGTACGAGGTATTTTTCTTATGGGATAAATTTTGACCAATATGAAATAAAAAGATAGGAAAGCACATAATCTTCTCCTCCTTTTCTCTGATTGAACACTCCGAGACATACATTCACCTTGAAGCCTGTCTAGATGTTCTTTCTATGGACCAAACAGCACAGCACTGGTGCTATATGATCCATCTGATATTATACCTACTGAGTCATCTACAGAAGTGAGTGAGTTTTGGGTTCTTTACTAAACAGTAACAACAAAAGAATGGATCAATACACATTTGTTTACTTAACTTTTTATTGTTTTTCACCCTGATACCCTAGATTCTCACTCCTTAAATAAATCATCAGTATTTTTATTTCCTTTAGGCTTTGTTATTTAAGGGATCAAGGCTAAGATATTATCTTTTTGTAGATCTTAATACACCAAGTGTCCAGATAAGGGGTCTGGCACATAACAAATACTCTATTAACTTTTATTCAATGTGTTCAGGGGTTGGAAGAATTGTTAAAAAGTAAAAAGAGCATCCTTCTTGCCCAGAGAATGTTTCTTTGCCCTAGATGCTAACAGGCGTGTTAAATTAATATTTTAGTTCATCTTCATAACAACACCATAAATATGGTTTTTTAACCTCCATTTGACAGATGAGAGCTTGGTGGCTTAGAGAGGTTAGCATGACCTATATGTTACACAATTCATGATTGATAGAGGTGGGAATTGTGCACAAGAAATTTCATGTTCTTCTGCTATTTTAGAAGCTTAACTTTATTCCTTATGACTCTAGGTTGAAAATACATGGCTGAAAATTTTTCATAGAGAGTGACACAAAATACTCCCATGGCCTAGCAAAAGTCATTTCTGCCCCGTCTGCTGTTCTCTACTAGTTAATGTGATATATGAAAAGAAGAATCTTCAGAGAAATGGAGATATCATTTGCCATTTACTTACTGTGTGACCTTGGGCAAGTAACTGAGGTGGCATGGACTAGTGTTTTCTTAAATCTAACAGGAAGAGAATAAAAACTGCCTCAGGAATCTGTTGCCAAAATTTTAATACATGTTATAAATCTTCAATAAGTGCTTCTATCCTGTTACTATATAATGCATTTCTTGGCTCTTCTGAAATAAAGTAAAATGTGATTTTGCTCAATGTGAAATAGTGTTAGAGCAAGTGAGAGTCTAACTTAAAAACAATGAATATTTCAAAATCCATCTGTAAATGGCTCTGGACTTTACCGGATGATATTTTAGCCCCAAAATGTATCTTCCTAGTGAGGTTTTAATTATTTAAAACATCTTTGAGTTCCCTAAATGCATGCATCCATTAAACTCAAATTAGGAAATTATAAAACTACAATGCTAAGAACTTGTGATTCTAAGTTGAATAAAGCAATCCTTACTTTTTGAGAAGCTTAGAGACAAACATGTGCTAAGTAGCTCTGCTGTAAAGTGAAGCATAGTCGATCAGATGTAAGTGGGAAGAACTGTGGGAGCACAAAATGGATTTTAAGCTAAGTGGGGAATCTCATCGTCTCAAGAACACCTTCCTACCTTTTTGGACCTTGTTTTCTTCCATCTTTCAGTACTGGCTTAAAATGTATTGACTATGAAATAGATTTGAATCTGCTTGAATCACAATATGCAATGTTTCTTATGCTTATGATCATAATTATGTATTATTTCTCCCCCCATGATATCTTATTTTGGACACATTTTTAATGTGTTTTATCTCTTCACTGTTAAGACTCGATGTCTGTTGTGATGTCTGTTTGTGGAGCACAAAAAGATGATAGTTTAATTGTGCTTACAAACCACATATCCCATTCTTTATGTTATTTACACTTTCTAGTCTGTATTTATGTGTTCACAAATATATCTGATGAAGAAATCACTGAATGCACATTTTTCTAGTTGTATTATTGTGTGTGCATTTCTTTTTTTCCTTCATTTTAAAAAGATTTATTTATTTATTCATGAGACACACACACACAGAGAGAGAGAGAGAGAAAGAGAGAGAGAGGCAGAGACATAGGCAGAGGGAGAAGCAGGATCTTCCCAGGAGCCCGATGTAGGACTCGAACCCAGATCCCGGGATCACAACCTGAGCCAAAGGCAGCCACCCAACCACTGAGCCATTCAGGCATCCCTTTTTCCTTCATTTTAAATCATACTGAAATTGTTATGTGTAGGACACATTAGAGGCATGGTTACCCCCCAAAATTGAGTATTAAGTAACCAAAATACTTTGTTGAATTTATGAACAAAGAGTTGTGGGAGACTTTGAAATGCATTAGAATCTATTAATGGGGTGTGACTTTTAAGCCAGAGCAGATACATGGTTCTTATCATGCAGCCTGGGAGCGACTGATAGGTTGTCCGCTTACAGCTGGTAAGGATGATCCTACCTTAGAAAAACTCGCTATTTCTCCTAATCACCCTTCACTACCACATTCACAATACTCTGACATCAGGTATGTGGGATTTTCTTCTCCTCCACATCAAGCAATTCTCTGCTATAGCATCTGGGTATCCTAAAATTCAATTCAATTCTGACTCTACCTGGAGTAAGCACAGACCCCACAGGTTAAGTCTCTTGTGAGAGTGAGCCCTACATCTCAGAAGCTAGTCGAAAGTCAAGGTTGTCACCTGTACTTCTGACTGAATGATTCTAAATCAGAAGTTCCCATGATTCCCTCTGTGGGTTCCATCATTTGGTAGAACAGCTTATAGAATTCAGGGAAAATGTTTACTGTTTACCACTTTATTATATAATAAAAGATAGGATAAAAGATATAAATAAAGAGCCAGGTGAAGACAGGTGAAGTTCAGAAGGATCCCAAAGTACAGAAGCCTCTGACTCCATAGAGTTAAGGTGTGCCATCTTCCTGGCAGAAGATATGTTCATCAACCCAGAAGCTCTCCAAAGCCTGTGCTTTTGGTGTTTTTTATGAAGGCTTTGTCATGTAGGCATGATTGATCATCAACTCCATTTCTAGCATCCCTCCCTTTCCCTTTCCCATAGGACGGGGGGTGGAGCTGAAAGCTCAAAGCTTCTCCCCATGGCTTGATTTTTCTATGACCAATCCCCATGCAAAAAACCTCCAAGTGTCTTCTCACTAAAACTAAGACACTGTTATCACATCATCCAAGAAATTGCAAGTGATTTAGGAGCTCTGTATCAGGAATCAGGATCAAAGACTGAATATTAGGAGGGAAAAAAGGTACTCCTAGAGCTCTTATAACTTAGGAAATTACAAAAGTTTTAGAAGTTCTGTGGACCTATATATATATTCTATTATTTATCACATATATTATATATGTCTATTATTTGTTATCATATATACATATTCTATTATTTCACATATCCATTTTCATTTTTTTCCCCAATAGTTTATGTATCCAGTCACATACAATGCACTGACCATATTCTGGGTACTGCACATGGTCCTGGAGATACAGGAATTAAAAATCCAGTCAAAGATATTTGCCCTGAGGGAAATTATATTCTAGTGAGATAAGAGAGGTGGTGAAATATAGAGTAGGTAAAATGGTAGTTTGAGTTCCCAAATCCAAGGAGTTCTAGGTTTAGGGAAACATAACTTTAAACAAGGTGATCAGGGAAGGTTTCATTAAATCCATATCATTTACTCTTTGTACAGTTCACTGTAGTGCTAACTTTTAACATATAATACCATATTCTCTTTAGTTGTTACATGAATTAACTTTCAACATGGCTCATTGAGTTGGCAGACATATTTTCAAAAGTTAACTATAAGCAAATGGCTGGGAAATGTAATATTTTGGGGGTGAGGTGGGAAGGTTGGTGATTTTTATTTTTAATTAATAGATTATTGCTTAGAGTACATTTAAGTTTGCAGAAAAATTAAATAGAAGGTATAAAGGGTTTCAAATACCCTCTCCTTCCTTATCTTCAGTTTTCCTTATTATTAACATGTTGCATTGGTGTGCTGCACTTGAGATACAAATGATAAACCAATGCTGATACATTTCTAAGTTCCAAAAATTATCATTCATATTTTTTGTTGTACAGTTCTTTGCATAATGTCACATGGCCACCATTAAAGTGTCATACAGAAGAATTTCACTTTTTTTTTAATTTATTTTTTTTATTTTTTTTAGAATTTCACTTTAAAAAAAAATCCCTTGTGCTCCACCTCTTCATCCCTTCCCCTTCATCTCTGGAATCCTGGCAACCACTTACCATTTTCTCTGTCATTGGCTCTTTTCCGGAATGTCATATAGTTAGAATCAAACAGATTTTCAAACTGACTTGTTTCACTTAACAGTATGCATTTTAGGGTCTCTCATATCTTTTCTGGCCAAGATAGATCACATCTTGTTATTGCTGAATAATATTCCATGGTATGGATATATCATAGTTTTTTTTCCGCATTCACTATGGAATAACATCTTAGTTACTTCCAATTTTTGCAATTATGATAAGAACTGCTTATAAACATTTGTGTGCATATTTTTGTGTGAACTTGTTTCCAGTTCATCTGGGCAAATAACTAGAACCGTGAATTGAATGCTAAAACTATGTTTAGTTTTGTAAGAAACTGTGTAAGTATCTTCCAAAGTGGCTATACTATTTTGTATTTTCTCCAGCAGTGAATGAGAATTTCTGTTGGTCCACATCCTTATCAGAATTCAGTATTGTCAGTGTAATTTTAGCCCTTTCTGATAAGTGTTTAATGGTATCTCGGTACTGTTTTAATAGTGACATATAATGTCGAAAATCTTTTCATGTGCTTATTTGCCATTTTTATACCTTCTTTGATTAGATTGTTGTTCTCTTCTCAATTGGGTTGTTTATTTCCTTACTGTTGAGTTTTAAGTGTGTGTGTGTGTGTGTGTGTGTGTGTGTATTAAACAAGCCCTTTATCATATATGTACTTTTCAGATCAATTCTCCCAATCTGTGGCTTCTCTCTTCAATATCTAAAATTGTTTTTTGTTTTGTTCTGTTTTCTTTATTTTTACACAGCAGATTTTTTTTCTGGAGTCTAACTTATCAATTTGCTTTTTTTTTTTTTTTTGGTATATAGTTTTTTTTATTGGAGTTCGATTTGTCAACATATAATATAACACCCAGTGCCCATCCTGTCAAGTGCCCGTCACCCAGTCACCCCAACCCCCTGCCTTTTTCAGTCAGTGTTGTATCTAAAAAATTTACTGTTTAATGTAAGGCCATATAAACTTTCTCCTTATTATCTACTAAAAGTTTTATAGTTTTATGTCTTACATACACATCTATGAATACAGATCTATGAGTTAATTTTTTAGTTTTTTTATGAAAGATGTAAGATTGGTTTCTAGATTGTGTGTGTGTATGTGTGTGTCTGTAGATATCCAATTTTTCTATCTTAATATCGTAACCATTTGTTAAAATTTCTCTAGTCAGTGGCCTTTGCTCTTTTTCCAAAGGTCAATTGATTATGTGTGTATAGCTATATTTCTAGGGTGTTTAGTCTGTTCCATTGACTCCTTTTTCACCAATATCACACTGCCTTGACTACTTTAGTTTTCTAGTATGACTTAAAGTTGAGTCATGTTAGTCCCCCAAGTTTGTCCTTCTTCAATATTGTGTTGGCTATTTTGGCTCTTTTTCATTTCCATAGATTCATTTAAAAAATTATATCATGAAATGGTTTGCTGGGATTTCATTTTGGATAGCATTGAACTTAAAGATAAAATTGAAAAGAGCTATTATTTTAACAATATCAATCTTTCTGTCCATGAAAATGGCATCTATTTCCCTTTGTTTAAATATTATTTGATTTATTTCACAGAGTTTTGTGGTTTTCTTCATATACATCTTGTACATATGCTGTTAGATTTCTACCCAATTATTTGGTTGACCTTTGTGTATTAACCTCATATGTTGTAACATTTTCTGTGATCATTAATTCATTTTAGAAGTTTTTTTGGTTGATTCTTTGTGATTTATACATTTATAATCATGTAGTTTTATTTCTTCCTTTCAATCTATACACTTTTATTTTCTTTTCTAATTTTAGCTAGGACTTTCAGTATCATATTGAATAGGATTGATAAGAGGGAGGTCTTTGCCTTGTTCCTGATCTTAGCAAGAAGCTTCTAGTTTCTCATCACTAAATATGATGTTAGTTGTGTGTGTGTGTTTTTTTTTTTTGTATATGTTCTTCATCACGTTGAGGATGTTCCCCTCTATTCCTAGCTTTCTGACAGTTTTTATCATGTGTGGGTGTTAGATCTTATCAGATGCTTTTTCTGCATCTCTTTATAGAGTCATGTAATTTTTCTTCTTTAGCCTGTTGGTGTTATGGATTACACTAATTGATGTTTGAATGCAGAGCCAATTTTGCATTCTTGGAATAAATCTAAGTTGGTCATGGTGTATTATTATTTTCATACTCATTTTGATTCATTTTTTCAATACTTTGTTAATGATTTTGCATCCATGTTCACGGGAGATATTGGTCTGTTAATTTTCCTTTATTGTAGTATCTTTGTCTGTTTTGGTAGGGTAATGCTTGCCTCACAGAATGAGTTTGAGAAGTGTTCCCTTTGCTTCTGCATTCTCAGAGAGTTCAATTTCAGAGAATTGGAATGATTTGTTTTTCAGATGTTTGGTAGAATTTAGCAATGAAACTATCTGGGCCTGAGCTTTTCTTTTTTAGAAGGTTAATGATGATTGATTATAGATTAAATTTTATATATATATGTTATATTTAATATATATATTTCAAATGATCTATTTCTCCTTATTTAATTAGTTTTAGTAGATTGTGGCTTTTAAGGAATTGGTGCATTTCATCTAAGTTACCAAAGTTGTGGGCATAGAGTTTTTCATAATATTACTTTATTTCCCTTTTAAGATCCATGGTTTGATAGTGATAACTCTTTTTCATTTCTTATGCTAGTAATTTGCATCTTGTCTCTTATTTTCTTAATTAGCCTGGTTAGGAGATTATCTATTTCATTGATCTTTACAAAGAGCTAACTTTTGGTTTCTTTGATTTCCTTTATCAGTTTTCTCTTGTCAACTTCATTAATACCTGCTCTAACTTTTATTACTTCTTTTCTCTTGCTTAAATTTAATTTGCTGGGTTACTTTTTCCTAATTTTTTAAGATAGAGACAGAGATTGTTTATTTTAGCTTTTTCTTCTTTTCTAATATATGCATTCTTCCTATAATTCTCTGCAAAACATTGTTTCTGGCATCCCACAAATGTTCATGGATTATATTTTTATTTCCATTTAGTACAAAAAAATTTTAAATTTCTCTTGAGATATCGTCTTCAATGCATGTGTTATTTAGAAGTGTTGTTTAATCTCTAAATATTTGGAGGTGTTCCAGCTATCTTTCTGTTATTAATTTTTTTAATTTCCAAAAAACACTTTGTATATTGTTTATTGTTTTAAATTTGTTAAGGTGAGTTTCACGGCCAGAAGGTAGTTTGTTTACATGAATTTTTCTATAGAAATGTAATTTTTTAAATGTGTATTTATTTGTTTGATAAAGGGAGAGAGAGAGAGAGAAAGAGAGAAAGAGAGAGAATGAGCTAGGAGAGGGAGAGAGGGAGAGGGAGAGAGAACCCTCAAACAGACTCCCCACTGAGTACAGAACCTGATGTGAGGCTTGATAACAGGATGCTGAGATCACAACCCAAGCAGAAACGAGTGTCAGATGTTCAACTGACTGAGCCACCCAGGTGTCCCGGAATGTAATTATTTTTTAACACTGTGGAGCATGAAGCATGTCAAAGATCTTGAGACCCATCATTATAAGTGGTACAACATTCAGCTTCTGATAGTGCTAAAAAACCCTGTTGAATTAAAATGAAAAAAATTAAAACTAATGGAATTTGTAAACCTGGTGAATTATTTTAAATTAAATAATCAACATAGAATGTGGAGAAATAATTTATTGAATTTCTTGAATTCATGAATGTATTGTGGCTCCCTGTCACAGTCAGTTTAGGCTTATGTATAGTGATTAAGAACAAGGAACTTAATCCCATGGAAAAATTGTGGAAACAGTGCAAAAACAACAATAACAAAATAAAACAAAACAAAAAAACCTTAAAATTATCCTACTTGAAAGTTAAGATAGCTAAACTCTGTTTTCATAAAATAGCAAAAGTCATTGTTTCAGGGCTGCTAAGAGTTCATTCTGTGGTGGTTCTGCTTGCAGCGGTTCCAGAAACAAAAGCTTTCAGGCATTTGGAAGTTGCACACTGAGAGATTTGTGAGTTATACGTGGGACAAGGATAGCATCTGCCATCTGCCACAGGAATGAATCATCAACAAGGTTGTTTGTGCTAAAGTAAGTAAGCTACCCAAACCCTAGCTAACCAATATGCCAAATGGAGCTTGGAATGATGAGATGATGTACAAGGTAAATGAGATTGTGATTACGATTTTTTAAAACTAAAATGTATGTAGGCTTCAATTGACCTAAATATCCAAGCACTTTCTTTAATAATGTCCATTATCTTTCTAGTTCTATGGTTTTACATTCTCCTCTATATATTCCCTCTGCATTTCAGAGGGATTTCATATTTAATAATATTGATTTAATACTGCATAAATAAAAAAATAACTGAATCTCTTTTAACAATCTCCTTTAAAAATAACTGAATCTCCTAATAAATGCAGCCTCTATTGAATTTTGTTTTGCTTAAATTCATTGCATCTTAATTTTTGAGAATAATAGTTAAATTTTTTCAGTATGAAAAAGGAAAAATAATAAATTAAAAGTTTTTATTTTATAAGTGTTATACAGAAGGTTTTACAATAAAATTATGTATTTGTAATTAGGATTTGGAAACTTTCTTTAAATTTAATTGAAGCAACTTTACTTAATTTTTGAAGCTAATATTATATATTGTGTTTAAACAGAAAATTTGGTAATACATTTATTGTTACCTTGTAATAAAACATTTTAATAAAATATTTCAATTACTATTTTAGATAATGAACAAATATAATTATTTCCCTCTAATTCTCAATACTTTAAAATATTTTCATTATTATATAAATTAATACTACTATAAAATATTAAACTCACATATTTTAATTTTTGAAGCTTATATTTGTTACTTCAGTACAATCATATTTTTATAACCTCAGATGAATAATTAGCATTTTTATAGCTGTTTAAAGTGGAGTATGTAAAAATTCACTTGGCAAGTATCAAGCAATTGATTTTCAAAAACCTTTAAAATTCATTATATATTTTTATCAGATGTAGTTTAAATTTTTGTAACATTCTCACACAATAAAATGAATCTTCAACTTTTATTTCTCAATGAAAAATTTCAACATTAGAAGTATGTTGAAATAAGCAGTTTGCTGATTTGGTTCCTTTTGATTGCAAATTCTTTTAAATATATGTGAAGAAACTATTACAAGGATGTGTGTGTGTGTGTGTGTGTGTGTGTGTGTGTGTTTTACTCTGGTAAAAAGAAATATGACAATTAGATTGTTTTGCTAAAAAAATATTCTCAACAAAGTTATCATTACAGTATTCTTTCTAGAAGCTCTTCAAAATCTTAGGGAAAGCAGATTTATGAAAGTGAACTTTTAAGATAAGTCAGCATTTTTTATTTAACTAAAACTCTTCAGTTATCAACACAGTCTGGGCACACAGTTTTACTGAAAGGCATTTACTTTGATCCTTCAAAGGGCTTATTGTGCCTGATTAATCCATATATTCCTTTGGTCATAAGCATTCTCATTAAAATACAGACGGCTAGAGGATTCACTAAAAAGTACTGTGAAAAGAGAAAACCAATTCTTAGATAAGAAAGGTTCCTCAATTTAAATATGCTATACACTTGTAGTAAAAAGTCTGTCTTCGTGAGTCACTGTGAAAAATCAACCATAAAAATGAATTTTCCTTTTTGCTTAAGATATGTTTATATAAAGTATTCTTTTGATGGAGAAAAAAATATTTGTAGCGTTATTTATATACTCCCCAAACATCATAAGATATAAAAGAAAAAGCTAAGACTTCTAATCACAAATGTAAAATGAAAAATGCTTTAATAATGCAAAATGAATTATTATTTATCAGTGAATTTTGTCAGGTAATTTCATCCACTTCTCCACTCACATTGGACAGAAAGACTTCCTTTTAAAAACTGACAAATCTACTTTAATAGTCTGACAGCATTTGGGTTATTTCAACAAAGAAAGATGAAATAATGTATTACCAGAGCTCCTATTGAGGATAATTAGTATTTTCATAAAAAACAAAACAAAACAAGAAAAGTAACAAAGTGAAATTCCAAGCTATTTTCTACCATGTTCCTACAGGGAAAGAAAAGTTAATTTCAGTTGTGATTTTGCTCATACATATATGTATGTCATTGCTTTGTATACATCAACTATGAAAAAAAAGTGCAATGAAAGATTTTCTAGTGATATTTTAAAGCAAATATCCAAAAGACTCCTTCCTTTTTTAAACTGGAGACAATTTCACCTTTGACCTATAACTTAAAAGAATAAGAAGTGAAGGAAATTATTATTTTCACTGATTCCCTTCCTTAAAACACAAGACAAGTGACTACTGTTTCTTGTTTTTCCCCTAACAGGAGACTTTGCAGAACCAAATGTTAATAATCTGAAATATTCAAAAAGTTTTTTGAAATATCTTAAAGTTTGAATATATACATATCAGATTTTAATATATAGATTTAGAACATACATAATATATAGAGTATAGAATAGGATATGCATATATAATAACTCATTTCTATTACTTACAAGACAGCTATTCTTCCCTAATTTTCAAATATAAATAACATTTACATTGTTATTTTTCAAGACGTATGACATTAAGGCCAATCTCTACATTGCTTCAATTTGTGCCTGTGCAAAGGCACACTTTAAATGGTACATAGGGGCTGAAATTCAGCTTGTATTGATCACAGAATCAGGAGGGTAGGAATGGAGATAATTGCACCCAAAGATAAAGAAATCTTTTAAAAATTGACATGGCTTTATATATAAGTGAATCACCTTCATGTATAATATCATATATGTTTTCAAAACTAAGAGAATGCAGGGACACCTGGATGGCTCAGCAGTTAAGTGTCTGCCTTTAGCTCAGGGCATGATCCTGGAGTCCCAGGATTGAGTCCCACATCGGGCTCCCTGCATGGAGCCTGCTTTTCCCTCTGCCTGTGTCTCTGCCTCTCTCTCTCTCTCTGTCTCTCATGAATAAATAAATAAAATCTTAAAAAAAAAAACTAAGAGAATGCAGGTCATGTTTTAATACCTTTTATTTTTATGCTTTATATTTATATTGACTTTTAAGAAATGTTATTATTTGAAATGTTTGTATCTTTCTTCTCACTTTTGGTCATAAGTTTCAGTTCACATCTTTTACTTATAGAAAATATGAAAAGTAAGATGAGTGCTATACCAATTTTCAAAGGATGAATCATATTCTGTATGCATTGTGAAAGAGCCACTGTCCTGTGCTTCCCAAGTAGTGCCTGCTGACCTCACAGTCGCCTCTTCTCAAGACCTCACAGACTTTTACTGATCTGACTACTGAAAGGTTTGCGAGTCACGAGAAGCCTGTAGGATCCTACTCTAGAGCTAAGGCTAGTGCCTGTTTTGATGATGTTAGCCTGAATAACATCTTCAAGAGATTGAAAAAAAATGCAGAGAAACATGGAAAAAGTGACAGAAACTTTTGGAGATGTCCTTACCTTTATGCACTGCACTCTGTCCACATTCACATTCTGCTTTGCTTATACTCCATTCTCTCAGGCCTCAAGGTCTATGTTCTTAATTTTCCTACAACCTAAAATTAAACCAACCCTCTCCTGAGCCATAAAACTCTGTCCAAAGGTAGCTTCCTATAAGGGAGTCTCTATTTATGGATGTTTGGTTTCTGACCATTTTTAAACCTCACCCCTTCCCCTTCCTCTTTTGCTCCACATCTGGACAAGCTGATGAGAAAGCCCGGGTGCTCATTCTTTTGGTACCAGGAGGAGTTTCAAACTACTGCATACCCTTTCGGTGCACAGGAACCCTTCTCATGGCCCCACTCATTATTCCAAGCAAGTCCCCTTTCCTTGCTCTTTCAAGCCACTTTTACATCAGTTTAGGGGGCTGTTTTGCTTTCACAGAGCCTCATCCTGTAAGTAATAAGACCTTTCATACCTTTTTGGTGTGTATATGGCTTCAACAGTCTTGACATCTAAGCTATATTTTGGGTAGGAGTTCATCCTATTCCTAGAGAGCAACTATACCTCTTTTTTTTTTTCCTAGTCTTAGCTGAAATATCTTGTTTTCTGAAAAGTTGTAAACAACGTATAGAGTATCTCCCACTCCCATACCACACAGTTATGAAGCTTATTCTCTATACAATGTATCCTTTCTCCCTCAAAATTTGTATACAAATTTGTAATTATTGTTTTTATCTATTTATGTGCTTATAGTATTATATATATATAATATTATATATATATATATCTTCTTATGTCTAATCAAGAACTCAGTATCTTATTGCCTTAAATTCTACTTCATAAATGTCTTTCAAGTGTGGACCTCCTCTGTCTTCTTGAAGTAAGATCTAGATGACTTCTCTTCTAGATTACTAAAGTGCTTACCTAGTTGGTCTTCCTTACCACCATCAGAGCCTTCTGATCCACCAGTCATAGTTATATATATTTATAACATAAACTTTATATTGTAAATTTTTTAGGTCTTCCATCTGTCTAAAATTCTTTTTTTTTAAATATTGTATTTGTTTATATGACAGAGAGAAGTAAGCAGGGAAACGGCAGGTAGAAAAAGAAGGAGAAACAGGTTCCCCGACATATCCTCGATGCCAGGACTCCAGGATCATAACCTGAGTGGAAAGTAGATGCTTAACTGACTGAACCACCCAGTTGCCCCTCTCTAAAATTCTTTAATGGTTCATCATATTTATATTTTATTATACTTTATTTCCTCCATATTTAACTATATCTGACTCTTATACTATTGTTAAGTAAAAATGCATACTTTAAGGCTTTTAGGGTATATTTTAAATTCATATCTTTTCCATGGCCTTTTAAATTCATATCTTTTCCATGGCCTGAGACTCTGAAGGACCCAGCTTAGGTTCTTCCACTTAGGACTCATTTCCCTTTCTTTTCCAGGGGCAGCCTTAGTTCCCGTGGCCCTGAAACACACATTTTCCCCTTCCTTTCCCAGCACCCACCAGCCCCACAAAGCACCCAGTGCATCCTTATAAGTGGAAGAACTAGGATAGCTCTCTTAAATTCCTTAGAAATGAAGTTTTTTTGTTTTGTTTTTGTTTTTGTTTTTGTTTTCTCTGCGTCTTTCCCCATGGAACAGGAGTGAAGTGTTTCATTGCCTTGGGGCTGGGAAAGCATTTCTCCAGCCTTCTTCTCCCCTCCCCAGCCCCCTTAGGAACAGGATTGGCCTCAGCTTCTGGGCCTATCTGCTGCCTTCCTTCGATTTCCTACCAGCTCTTTTGCTTTCCTTTGAGCTCTCTCGGGCTTGGGGATCTTAGTTTTTATTTCCCAGCTCTTCTTCTTCTTCTTTTTTTTCTTATCAGTTTTTTTTTTAGGGGGGGTGTCCTTTTTTTTCTTCTAAGAAAGCATTTGCCTTTTTCCCCTTTTCTTCCTCTCCCAACGTAACAATCGTGGTAACAGAATGCGACTGCTGATTTACCGATGTATTTAATGTAAGTAAAAAAGGAAAAAAAAAAAAAAGAAAAGAAAAAAAAAAAAAAAAAAAAAAAAGCTCAAGGCTTTTTCAAGGCTCTAAATAATCAGGCCTCTTTCTGGGAACTCAGCTTACACTGCTCTTCCTCAAGTTTCAGCCACATCAACCACCTTTCCATTTGTGAGATGTGCAAAGCTTCCTTCAGCATAAGGTCTCTCTCTACACAGTTACTTACTTTGCTCAGAAGATTCTTAAAATTTGTATATGGCCAGCTCCTTCAACTGTCACCTTCCCAAAGTAGCCTTCCCTGACTTCCCAACCTAATAAAGCACTCTACCCCACCATCCTTCACTCTCATAAGACCTTAATCCATTCTTAACCTTGGAAATTTCACTTTGAAGTGTCTTTTTTCAGGGCACCTGGGTGGCTTAGCAGTTGACCATCTATCTTCTGCTCAGGTTGGGATCCCAGGGTCCTGGGATGGAGTCCCACATCAGGCTCCCTATAGGGAGCCTGCTTCTCCCTCTGCCTATGTTTCTGCCTCTGTCTGTGTCCTTAATGAATGAATAAATAAAATCTTTTTTAAAAAAAGGGTCTTCATTCCAAATACTTTCTGAGTTCTGCTCTAAGTGTTCTCAGATTCATCTCCATTAACAAGTAGGTGATAAGCACCGTAAGAGTAGAGACTGTGTCTTCCCCAATACACTGTTCTATCCATAACACAAAATGGGTAGCCTGTAGCAGGATCACAATAAATAAATGTTGACTGAAAGATTAGAATTTGAATTCAAATTCCTGAACCATATGTGAAAATCCTCAAAGGAGAAGGAGCTCTTCAGGTTGCCGCTTGAGAGTCCATGTGGCAGTATCCTTATTATCTTAAATTAGCCATTTCCCATGTATGTATTCAAAGCAATACAAAGAAGACCATTTGTTTTTTTGTTTGCTTTTTTAAAAATACTGAAAATACTGGGTTTTTTTTGAAATTGTAATGTTTGTATTTCAGGATGCGTTTTAACTACTGATTAGCATTGTGTAAGATTTTGCTATTCTTAATACCTTGTATGTTTGACATCCTCTTTTCATTTTAGTGAACAGAAAAATTACATCACAGAGATGTGAAATCTTGCATTGTTTCCATTTAAGTGTTAAAGGATTCTTTTTAAATTCAATAATTCAGAAATTGTTATGTCAACAATTTCTTAGCAAGAATGATGTGGTTCTAAAAGATCCTGAACTCTGTCATTAAGCTTTTTATCTTTAAATAAACGGTTGATGGTATGTTGGATATGCATTTAATGAAATAATACACATTTAAAAAAATCTCACTCTTCTTACTCTAGGACAAGAAACTCCCAGAAATTATGTGACTTTATGTTTTTAAGTGGATGAAACTATTAAACATATTTCACATATTGCAATGTCCTTTTAAACACTGTCATTTGATGTCATAGAGGAAAATAACAAAATATTTTTCTTTTATTCTCTATCCATAATTCAGTGATCTAGGCTACATATGCATTACACATGCAGACATATATGGGAGATGCATCTGTAGGATGCATAATTAATGAGTGAAATTTAAGCAGAAATTGCACATGGCATGCTTAATAACATAAAATGTGATACAAAATAAGCAAAACTCCTAGGAAAATAAAATTCCTCTTTTGATATTATCTATCACCAAATATTGAATCATACTAAGTTATTAAAAAAACAAACAAACAGGCTCTTCTTATATTCACTTTTAGCCATTCCACAATCCTAACAGATTATACATTTTTAAAGTTCATTTTTGTACTTTGTTCTTGGCAACTGGATGCCTCTTTTAAAAAAGACGTATTGATTTTATAAGCAAATGCATTGCTTTGGGAAGGATATTTGAAAAAGTGTCAAGGAGGAAATGAACTCCATGGGGAGAACTGCTAAAATCTGTCAGGTGATGTTTGGGCTAATGCATATCTCTGTTAAATTTCCTAATATCATATAGAAGTGAGTTAAGCATCAAACAGAAATGAAGCATATAGAGTAATAGGAGAAATACATCATATTAGGAGAATGATTAGTAATAATCTCTAGCTGCATTTTCACAGATCCTAATAATTATTTATATATGAAACTCTGTGAGTAGACATTACTAAGAATTATTGTATCATGAGGTAAGTAGAAAAAGTACAGATGTTCCACTGCACTTCATATTTAATTTTGCTTCTGACGGATTCCCATTAAATGCTAAATGATTAGCTAAATATTTAGACAGTTGAAGAAAGCTATCTTTTAAAGGGGTTCTTTACAAGATTGCTGATAATTTTTAAATGGGGGAATATAATAGAGAATGTTATACATATAGCCATTAAATGAGTTTTCTTGTATGTTCATAGAGTCTGCGAAGGCAGGGACACATACTGAAGAAATAGAGCAGATGTTGGCAGACTTTCTCCACTTATAGCAGTCAGCTCTTATAGCACATTTCAGCTCTTCTATCAATCAGGAAACTTGATTGTAGAGAAACAAGAAAAAAAAAAAAAACTTTTGAGCCATCTTAAGTAAAGACCATTTTTTTTTTTTTAGATACTAATGAATCTTGGGACTCTTCTTACTCAAATTACAGCTGGGTTGCTTAGCAAATGAAACATCAGACAGCTGTTCTCTACCTCCTACTCTGGGGCCACATATCTTTTTCCTTTCTGTTCTCTTTCCAGTCCCATCTCTACATACCACTTTCCTCTGCAGAAGACTTACTTTCTACACTGGAGAATGTGGTTTGCATGTGGCAGAGGGAGGAGATTATGTTGCCTTCAAGGTACACTACTATCTCACAGAGTTTTCTAACTCCAAATCTCCATGTTGTTTGGTTAGATGCTGTGTGCTCATTCAGAATACCACCTGCATTCTTTTTTTCATGTTCCTTCCTCTACTAGAGAGATTAAAAAGTAAAGAACATAATTTCTCTCTTTTATTGTAAGGGCTGCCATGTAACACAAGGAAACACAAAGTGAAATCTAATTGAGACTGATTGAAAAAAACTTTGCTTTTGGAAAAGGACATCCTTACTTTCTTCTTCTTCTTGCCCGAGATGCAAGCTTAATGCTGGGAAGGAAGAGCACCTGGGGACATTTGTAAGGGACACTTCCTCCCAGTTTGAGTCAATAATTTATCTATGACTCAGTCATTCACAGCTAGAGAATTAGGTTCTTATACTACGTATGACTTTCTTGTTCAAACTCAGCAGAGTAAGAATGGATGTGAGTGGAAAAGAAATAATGGCTAGCACTAATAAGCTCAACATTCGTGATCATTTTTCTTTGATCCTGCAGGCATCATTGATTATTTACCAGTTTGCAAATGACAAGAATGATATTCCCCCAGACATGTGAGATTGTAAATATTACATTATTGGGAAGATAGTGTTTTGACAGAGAAAATTTGGCAAAATACTAATTAAGAAAGATTGCTAGTGAGAAAACTAAGTACTTTGCTTTTCTGTATATCAGTGTAAACCTTTAATACTGCAGAACATTAACCCTGCAGGTACAAAAAGAAAGTCATCATGATGATTTGTACATTGGAGATTTTTTTGGAACTCAAATATAATTTTTAGATTCTAGAAGAATATAATCCATTCATATATTTAACATTTACTGAGAGCTGATAATAACCCATTCTCTGTGCTTATCGACTGGCCTTTGCCCTGAAGGAGTTTAGTTTATTAATAGAAACATATATCATTAATAATAATATTGTAAAAATTATACTAATAATATGGTTACACTATAAAGTAATTAATTTTATGTGCATATCAAAAACTGTTCACAGAAATACTCTTGAATTGACTTCCTAAGGCAGAAAGAATCATGGGATAGAGAGGTGTTGGGTTTGGGGGGAGGACCAGCAAAGGCATTCTAGGCAAAAGCAACAACATGAATAAGGTTTAGTGACCTGAAGTTACTCTGTGATAGGGACCTGGCAGTCAGTTTATTTACCCCTATGTTAGACTGAAAGGGTGTAGCAGAAAGCCAGCTGGAAAATTAGGTTGGTGCTAGACTGCAAAATACTTGAAGGTCTTGCTGAAGAGGGTTAATTAACTCTTTTACTGTTCGCAGTGGGGAGCATTAGAGACTTTAAAAATTTCAAGAGACATAACATAAATAGATCAAAGCTTTTAGAAGAGGGCTGTGTTAGTCATTTGTTCTCGGTTTCATATACTGCTTCATCTGCGCTCTTCTTGGCATAACAGTGGAGGCTGCACATTTTTCCCATACTCCCCTGCCTAGTCACTTATGGCTAGGTTCAGTCAATGCACTAGGGGGAGATTTGGGGATGGAAAGGAAATTTGAAGAGTAGGTGTTCCTCACATATTCCTTCCTCAGGCAACATTTCTTAGAGAAGCTGTACCTCTTCTACTTTGCTAGCTCTCACCACACCAACTATGTTTCCATGTTTGCAGCAGCTGACAGGCACATCTGCTCCAGCCCCTCCATTCACTATGAGTTCTGAAACTGGTACCACTACCTCCTCCCTATGTTTCTTCAGCTCTAAGAGTGGTAGTAGCCTCCAGTAGTTGTTAAACGTGGAGATTTCCTAATTTTTCCCTAATTGCCCTTTTCCTGTTATAAAATTCTGGAATTAACTTTCCATATTAAATACCTTCCATTGAATTACCTGGCATGAATTTGTCTACCTAACTGTACTCTGATAAATTAAAAAAAAAATTTAAGATAACTCTGGAAGGAAATAGGTTTAAATTCTTTGTTATTACTTTTAAATGCCTTTGAATGAATGATGTAGTAAGCAATATCTTACATGAAAGTGCTGTCATGGGAATGACGCCAGTGATAAATTGGGGCATTTAATCATTGGGAGTTCAAAAATATATTTCTTTCTCTTTTTGCCAATCTTTCCATTAAAGCCTTTGCACAGCCTAACTTAATTTTAATATCAACTGATACTACTTGGGCAATGTCAATATAAAGAGCCAAAATAAGACTATCTTATTTCCTTGTTTTCTTCTATGTATTTCTTTTTCATATCAATCTGCTTTTTTCACAGAGATCCAAAAAAAGCTTGAGGATGTTGTTTATAATTTAAAACCTTGAAGTCGTTAAAAATTTAATGGCTCAGTGGTTAAAACAGACAAGTTACTTCAAGCTCACCTGGCTTGGTTTTCAAGACAAAAATATTTGTCCCAGTTGCAATGCAGGTGTAATATAAACACATCAGTAGTGACAACATATTTTGCGCTTATCTTTTAAGTCAGTATTGTCACCACTGTATTTATAAAGTGAATTTAGGGACTTTCCCACAGAGAAGGCAGGTGAGGTTGATAGACAATAGGAAGGAAGTAATTTGTGCCAAGTTAGATATGTAATTGGTTTAAAATAGAATTGTACTAATCATTTTGTTGCTATTAACTTTTATCAAATTGATTAGTATAAGCTCATTCATAAACATTGAAGGTATATAGGAACATTTATTTTTAATCCTTTGCTTTTAGAAAACATTATTTGACTTCTCTAAAATATAGTAATGTTTTTGCTTAAAATTACCTTTAAGTTCCTTAGAAAATGGTATGGCTCCCCTCTCTGATAGTAACACATCTTTCTTCATATTATGTAAATAAAGAAGTTTAAATGTGAGATCAACATGGAGTATGGATTGTTAGAAGCATTGGTAAATTTATCTCCATTAAACTTTAAGCAATTATTTAATGTGAAATATTTCTAAAGTATCTCAGTAATTCATTTCCTAAAGTGATATTAATCCCAGAGCATACAATAGAGTATTATAAATTTTAATCAGATGTCCTTTAGATTTCTAAGCCTATCAGTTAAATCTAAAGATTGCCTTGGAAAAAAATGCTGAAATGTCCTAAACATTTCCAAATTTCCTTGATGCATAGCCACCAGAACTGACTGTGTGGTACTTGATGGAAAATTCTTCAAGCATACAACTTTGCATTTGGACTCTGACATTTGTATAAGATGATGGTAGGATTGGCCAACTCTCAGAGTATTTTCATTTTTGTTTTCTGTTCAATAATGGAATGATAGTGTTATGTTTATATATAATAATCATGTTGCAAATTTTATGGGTTAGCAAAATACATGAACAGAGAAAGAAGTACACTTTTGATCATGGAACCTGACTGTAAAAGTTAGACAGATGTTCCTGCCTTCAGGTTTAAGTAATACTGGTAAATTGTACACCAATAAAAAGAGAAAAACTTAACTGACATAAATCCCCAAAATATGCTCTATAAACATAAAAACATCTTAAACTGCTATGCACATACGCACATACATCTGTATCTATATGTATTCATTTTTGTGTGTGTGTGTTGTATGTATACAGTTTACAGGCTGTTCAATTTCCCCTCCTAATTAGTTTACCCTCTATATATTTTAAATTCAAAGTATAGACAGGAAGTCCTTTTACCTTCCATGCAGTTATAAAGATGTGGTGAACTTTTTATGCCATCCATAGCAGTCATTCGTATTTAGAACATTTTCTGAGACTGAGAGACAGCAATACTAATGTAGTGATTAATACTTCAATATCAATAATGCTAATAGACTCTTTTAGTGATGAAATATTGCTACCTTGGAATCTCCTTTCTTCAACTTATTTAAAAATGACAGCCACGTCTTTAATGACAAAATATTTCAAGCCAGTGGATATTTCCTTTAAATGAAAGATTTTTCCTAATGATCATTAGAGGAATCTAAGTAGATCCATACAAGTATGTACAAAACCCAGCAGGTATTTGTACACTGTGATTGATGAGGCACTGTAGGTTATTATTCCCCAAAGACAGCAGACCAGGTTTATGTTGCCCGCTGGTACATGCCGGCAATTAACAGTGCCTAATATGACATAGGTGCTTAATCAAAACATTTTGAATTGATGTGTAACATACTTCCTCCAATTTTTGTCCCATACTAGAATTTATGACTGACATGAGTCAACATAGGGGGAGTCAGGGGGCCATAACTCCACTCCATTTGTTCTGACTTATAATGGGCCATCAGTGACTTTGTCTTGAATGATCAAGGGATGGACATATAGACATTACAAGTATTATTACAAGCTGCACATGGCTTCCACAGCTAAGGGAAACAAATCCCTCAGAAACCATTTTGATTTATTTGAGGGTAAATAATTATTAAAACTGATTTTTTATTCTTAGTCTAGTGTTCTTTATAGAGCAGAAAACTGATGTTCTTGAAACTTCAAATCAGAACATTAGAAAGTCAAGCCTCATATAGTCATAATTCTCTTCAACTTGAGGTTGAAGACTAAGATGGAAATTTTTGCCTCAAAAATTTCAGTTTACTTTATAAAAACAGGAACTTGTTACATGGTGGTGCTTTATTTTCACAAATGTATCTACTCTCCAGCACCAAATAGTTGATCCCCATTATTAACAATTTTGTGTTTGTGAATTTGCCTACTTAAGCCCAACTAACTCAATACTTGGAGTGTTTTGTGGTCATTTGTGGACATTCCACATACACAGAGCAGTGAAAAGTTTGTGTGACCTAATGCACATGTTTCCAGCTGGGATCCAACAAGGCCATTCTCTGTCTTCTTGTTTCAGCTTTCATATAAACATGTCCTTTTTGGGTTATAATTAGTGTCACATTTTTGTTTGTTTTTGTTTCTTGTTGTTTTTGTTGATGGTGATTCCAACTGTTTAAGATGGCTTCTAAGTACAGTGCTGAGGTACTGTGTAGTTTTCTTCAATGCCATAGAGTATGATGTATCTTACAGAGAAAATAGTATGTTTAGGTAAGCTTCATTGAGGCATGAGTTAACATGTTGGCAATGAGTTCAATATTAATCAGCAGTATGAATTAAATAAGGTATCTCTAAAGACAAACTCACAAAAAACAGGGTTACATATTGATGAATTGATAAAATGTTTATACCAGAGTTTTCCAAAAACCAACCCTGTATTTCCCCTAGGAATGAGGATTTGGTATTCACTAATTCGGTTTTCTTGGTGAATTTATAGAACATAACTACTGTAGATAATGAGAATCAACTCTATAACATTTCTTCATCCTGGGACTCAAGTAACATTAAGTTCTTGCCTCACCTGCATACACTCATGTGGAAACATAAATACATGCACATACACTTACTCTAGGAATACAAATTTATTCAGTATTTTTACCATAGCTATAAGAAGATTTAATATCTACATCTCAGATAGATATTGCTTTTGCTAAGGTTGTTAGCCTATGTCATAGTTACACTACAGCATTTTATGGGCCACTCCTTGTCCATTTCAAGGGATTAAATTTAGGGGAAAGATGGAGAATAGTGAATTATTCCATTCTTAACTCAAGAGAACTATGGAGACCACCAATAAACTAAGCTATGGGAGATCTTAGAGCAAGCCAATCACCACAGCAGCAAAAAAAGAAAACTTCCAATCATGAAAGCAATTGTGTAATCATCTGGTGATCAGGACTATACGTTTTATAACTGTAGCTCATAAAGCAAAATAAACTCTCAAATTCAGATTCTATATTATTCAAAGGAATTACTTTGTAGATTTATTTTATATTTGTATAATTAATTAACTACCTGATTTCATATTCACACAACCATGTTCTTTAAACTGAGAAAAATAGGAAATTTAGTAACATATTTTTGATAGAAATTCCATTATTCGTATGTATATAATTATTTTTATTTTTTATTTGATATAACCTAATATATAGAAAAGTGTTCTGCAAACATAGCCTTTGAAAATGTTCTAATGCCACCATAGATTTAATTCATGTGTACACATTAACATTCTCAAATTCCATATTATCTTTCTAACTACTACTTAGCATTCAACATTCAAGTATCTTTGGATTTAAGCTCATAAGGCTTTTTGAATCTCTCCCGAAACTCATTGTTTTGATGTATTGATGTCAGCCCATTACCTAATTCATCAAAGTGACACTACATTTTAATAGAGTACCAAAGTATTAGTGCCTTATTTCATGTAGAAATAAAAATCCTGATAGCATTCTAGTTGGGGAAAAAAATGACAATTTGAAGCTTCCTATGTGAAGTTTCTGTGTCTGTCAATCTGTCATCTTCTAAGAGCACCTTGTAGTAAATGCAATTCAAGAAGGAGAGGCAAAAACATTGTGAAAAGCTATGTGACTTCATTATACTCAATTAAATATAACCAACGAAGGCGTACAGATATTTGACGACCACTTCCCCATTGATTTGCTTTTTGTTTGAGAGTTTTAAAATCATATATGCTTTTGCTCACTTTTTAAATGTATTGTTTAATTTTTAATATGAGAAGATTACCTAATATACCTAACTCTTGTGTCTGTACCAAAACACTTTGGAAAAGCACCTGTAGTTGATAAATATTTCCTTCCATTGTTAATAATAGAACTTCTGTCTGAAAAACATTTGAGGAAATGAAATTGCAAATTCCACTGTGAATAAGCTTCCCATAGAAATAATTGAGGTGAATCCACAATTAATACTCTCTACCTATGCTATGAATGTCCTTACTGTAGCCATCTTCATCTCCTGCCTAGAAAATTGCAGAATATTTTTCTTCTCCAAAGTTGTACTACTGCTTATCATCAATCAGATGACAGAGACAAAAATGATCCATGTACCAAAACAAAGCCACTAACATCCTCACTTAACATTCTAATTTTATATTGTATAATTAATCAACTACCTGATTTCATATTCACACAATCATGTTCTTTAAACTGAGAAAAATAGGAAATTTAGTAACAGATTTACTAACAGCTTTGTCATTGGCTTTAGAGGGAAATTCAAACTGCTTTACTGGAAGCTACTGCTTGTTGTCTCTTTGTACAACTCAAACCTCAGTTTGTAGCACCTCCTCATTCCATTTTTATCTTACTGGGATCTGGAAACACTGACCTTTCTGTTAATTTCACAGCGAAGCACACCTAAGCCCTAGGTGTTTGCCTACCATCTTCTTTGGCATGGTGTTCCCTCCATACTACCCATGTTTGACAGCGACCTCTTCACCTGTGTATCACTGCAAACTATGCTATCCCTCATCACTCTCAGTTCACTCTTCTTGTTGATGCTTAGCTTTCTAAGAATAAGACATGCCCATTTATTTGCACAATTCCTTTTTTTTTTTTGCCTTTCTCCTGCTGTTACAAAGTAGACTGCATGAAGTCAAGAGTCCTGAATTTTTTCAATTATTTCAAGAATACCACTTATAAGAAATGCATATTTTCAAATGAATGTACACACTCACTGTATCGGGGAAGACAAAACTAGCTGCTCTAGTACACAACTCCCCAGATCTCAACGGCTCACAAGTTTATTCCTTCTGTGACTGGCTTAATCTACTTAGCATAATGTCCTCAAGATTCTTTCATGTTGCAAGTGGTAGGGCTTTCTTCTTTTTGAAGGTTGAACAATACTCCATTGTATTGATATACATGTTATTTATTCATACTGAGTTATGCATTAAAGAATTATTAAGAGGGTAGATCTCATGTTAAGTATTTTTACCACTATTATTAAAAAAGCTTATTCCTTACTTACCTAATCATCCAGTACTTGCATCGATAATTTGACTTCATCCCACCTTCTATTTCTTCTATAGATAATACCCATTGACCTTTCATTTTGTAACTGAGCCAGTGATTGAATATGCTGCCCAATGGAAGCAAGAATCCCAGTAGACAGCATGTTTTTTTTAGCATAGCCTCTCACACCTTACTTAGCTTTTTCATTTAATTTAGACATAATGAGGATTTTATTTTTAAAGCAATGACATTTTAAATGTTTTTGTCTAGCAAAAGACTTCAGTTTTTGCCTCAGACCCTGCTGTAATAACACAATCAGATTTAATGTTTATTTGATCTCACAGAGATTAAAGGATATTTAATTCATCGTAATGAGTTGCCATGTGTTCTGTTTTTTACCGCTTTCATCCAACAAATGAAACAACATTTTAGAGATTCAGTGTGTTCCAAAACTGACATAGGTCAATAATAAGAGGAAAATAAATAAATACAATTTCATAAAATATAAAGACAAATATGTTTCTGTTTTTTTCAGGTTCTACTTTACAGAGAGCCTTCATAATTTCAGTATATATGAATGAAATACAAGTATAAGGCCAAGGCTTGTTTTAATGACTGAAAGAGTATATGGAACATAGTAGATGCTTAATACTTTTGAGGTCCTATGCAAATAGCATGAGGTACTCTTGAAAAGCCACTTTTAATTTTATATTAGACAAGATATGTAAAATAAGCAACAGCAATTCTCACTGAGAATTAATCCACATCCAGAGTAAAAACAGATTAAAAGAAAATTAATTATAAAGGAAGAGGGTATCCTTCTCCTATATATTCCTAATGTGATGGAAGATACATCAGATATCTTAAGCATGCAAGTAAACTTCATGTATTGTTTCTGTGCTAACTGAACTTACGATTTTGTTCAGTTTACCATACATCTCAGTATAAGTAAAACAGTCATTGATTGGTAGCTAATAATCTCCATTTCTTAGAGTTATTGAAGTTCTTATTATAGAAATATATATTTCTGATTTATTAAATGCACATTGTTGTTTTTGGATTATTTTGTTTCATTTATTAATTTATTTTTTTGCTGTGTGTGTGTGGTGTGTGTGTATGTGTGTATGCAGGGTCGTATTCCAGAGATGCTCATCTCAGGAGTAGTGAAAAGACTGAAGTTCTGAATCTACAAAGGAGAAGGTTAGATCCTATTGATTTTCCCTTCTCTTTTTTTTTTTTCTTTTAACAGCCAGTACCTGTCTTCTTCAGGAATACAAGACCTTGCTTTTGGTATCTGTAAAACTTTAGATTAAGGAATAATAACACTCTTGATTTTACAAGAAGGGGAAAAGACTATGGTTTCATCCCAGAATTTTAAGAGAAGTCTGATCAAATGGATTTTTTATTTATTTATTTTTATTTATGATAGTCATCAGAGAGAGAAAGAGAGAGGCAGAGACTCAGGCAGAGGGAGAAGCAGGCTCCATGCACCGGGAGCCCGATGTGGGATTCGATCCTGGGTCTCCAGGATCGCGCCCCAGGCCAAAGGCAGGTGCCAAACTGCTGCGCCACCCAGGGTTCCCTCAAATAGATTATTTTATATGATGGATAAGGCAAGATGATCTGCTAAGAGAGGGTATGGATTTCAAGATTTATGGAGAATAGAGTCATTATAATTAATTTATATGAAGAATGTAAAGAACAATTGCCAGGAAGTAGAGTAAAACAAGGAAAAACTAGAGAGAATTTGGCAGCAGATTTTAGGAAGTATTGAATTTGGTAATCATAGGAGTACTTTGACTCATTCATTGATTCATTTTTTTCAATTTTTTTTTCTGAAACATACAATTCTCTTGAGAAAAGTCCAAAGATGGCTGATGGTTAGATAGAGTTAGAGTGAGATTGTTTTGCAGAAGAGCAATCTAATAGCATTGAAGCATGGAGTTGAAAATATTAGAAGAATGAAAGCTGAAGAAAAATGTGAAAGTGTAAGGTATACAATATTTTCAACTTTGTATACCACTGTGTCATATATTTTAAGTTACCTAAATAATAAAGACTTAATCTATAGAAAATTTTTTGATCCAATATTTTTATGTTTAGGATTCATACTATTGGGGCCCTGGGTGGCTCAGTCAGTTAAATGTCTGCCTTTGGCTCAGGTCATGATCCTAGTGTCCTGAGATTGAGCCCCACATCAGGCTCCCTACTCAGAAGGGAGACTGCCTCGCCTCTTCCCCCTGCCTGCCACTCCCCCTGATTGTGCTCTCACTTGTGCTCACTCTCTCTTTCTCTCTAATAAAGAAATAAAATCTTTATAAAAAAGAATTTATACTATAGAAACTCTTACATAGATATATAAATATATAACTACAAAAGTGTTATTTGCAATGATAAAGTGCCAAAAATAATTAAATATATATTATATAGAATATTATGTAGTCTCATAAGAATTAATATGAATCTACAATTATTTTATTATCCCATTTTAGAAAACATAATATTTCTATGATATACATAGCAAACTAACAAGGAAAATACAATCAATTCTTAATAACAATTTTCTCAGTGTATATTACAGGGAATTTCCAGTTTTTATTTTACATATTTTCCATTGTTTACATTTGTTTGTTAAAACATTAATTATTTTAAAAAAATAACAGCAAAGAATTTAAAGGAACTCTAACTTAGTCTAATTAATCAACTTTTTAGACATCGAGCATGTGTAGATAGATGCATTTAAATTGATGGTGGCCAGAGGAAATCATATTTTGTCACATACATTATAATTTTTGACTTTTCACACAGAATTACACATATTACACATTAATCTGTGCTTGGTACAGTATGGAACTGGATATCTGAACAATAATTGGAAATTGAGACTCACTCACCCTCCTGCTTAAAGAGGAAAGTATGAGCTAGCAAAATGTTCAGCCCATAGAAACACTTTAACCTGGATCATGACTGGCTGGTTCAAGCAGACCTTTCTCCTT
Organism: Vulpes lagopus; assembly: GCF_018345385.1. Classification (NCBI taxonomy): domain Eukaryota; kingdom Metazoa; phylum Chordata; class Mammalia; order Carnivora; family Canidae; genus Vulpes; species Vulpes lagopus. The sequence continues at coordinate 22,893,609 of NC_054843.1, read as the reverse complement.
CCCTCTCTTAAAGATCTATTTATTTATTTGAGAGAGAGAGAGAGAGAGAGAGAGAGAGAGTTGGGGGGGAGGGGCAGAGGGAGAGAAAGAGGAAAAACTCAAGCAGATTCATCGCTGAGCATAGAACCTGAGGCCGGGCTAGATCTCACAACTCTGAGGTCAAGAGCTGAAATCAAGAGTATGACCATTAACAGACTGTGCTGCCAAGGCAGCCAAAGCAGATATCTCTTTTTGACAATCTGAGCATGGAACACTGGAAAGTTAGTAGAAGGTAGAGTGGTTGAAATTAGGGCGGCATAGGAAACCGGAAAAAACAAACAAACAAACAAACAAACAAAAAAAACAAAAACGGAAGCCCAGAAGTGTGATTAGTCATGAGGTAAAAGATTGTGAAGTAGAGAGAACACACCCTTAGTATTATGGTAAAGTGGTAAGGAAGAATAAAGAACAGAATACCTGAGAGGTGCTGTGGCCACAATTACAACTACTGGTCTGCTTATTTAGAACCATCGCTGCTGTGCAAGGCTAGAACTGCAACACATCCTAGTGGTAATCATTCTATTGCACTTTTCTGTGAGCTCTAGTTTTGCAGCAACTGATATTACTCCATCCTTCTTACTTCATTATATACACACATGCTGTATCTCCATTAACGAAAGTAACCTGAGTGGGTCCTTTTCCACAGAAATTGTAAATAAATCATAAATTGCAATCCACCCGGCACAGTTACAAACCTGATTGCTTAACAGATTGACCCATTTTTTAGAACTAGTCTCTTTTCTTTTCCCTTCTAATTTTCCAGTTTCATTCCTCTCTTCTCATTATTGGCTTCATAGTTCTTGAGTCTTAACTCGGTCATGTATTTTGAGTATTATTTTCTGAGACTCTCAGTCTTCAGGGACATGCTTCCCTAATCTGCTGTCTCATCAGACTTGGCACACACTTTGATGAAAATAGTCTCAAACAAATGTAATTTTTATACATAATGCTTAGTTTCATTGAGACCACATTTTGAGTTCAGTGTTTCTTCCTTAAGAATATGTAGCTATTTCTGATAAAAACATTTCATCATTAAAATTTTATACTATGTGTCATTTCCATAAGCTCTGCCAACATAGTTCAGATTCATATACTGATTGTACTGATGCCCAAATGAAAAGTAGAGGAGATAGATACTTGGTTATGAGTGATATAAATTAAGAAAAGTTTTGTTTTTTTTTTTATGATGGCATGGTATACAATTTTCTAGGACTCCTGATCATATCAGTAAGTTCTCCAATTATATGTAATGCCTGAAATCTGTTTCATGTAAAGGATTGAACATCAGATAAGGACTCTATTTCATTCTTATGAATGTAGTAGGCATTTGCTACAAGTTTTCCATATGAGAAAAAGGAAATGATTCTCAAATGTTCACTAATACTTACAGATAATGAATTGAATAGATTTAAGTCTCTTATATCACAACCTGTGAAACTTAAGCTCTGAAAAATGTACAACCTAAAAATCATGGCTGCCTTGAAAACTATAATACCCTCCTAAGATTTTAATTCCAGTATAGTTAGAGATAGTAGTACCTTTAACCATCACATAGGTAATCCACCTCAATGATACACCGGGGCCAGGTTTCACAATAAGATTTCTACTATTATTCAATATCAGGCTATTATAATCTTGATGTGAAAAGGCTTTTACTTTTTAATTCTCTTGTAGTAAATTTGTGCAAATAAGACTTGGAATAATGACAGTCGTACTCTTAATCTTCTCATGATGTGCTCTATCCCTCAATGCAATTGCAGAGAGACTATAATCATGGGATGTGTTTAATGATCTTAACTATGCTATGCCAGGGAGCAAGCCTTGAGCTTTTCAAAAGGGCAGGAGTAGCAAACAGTAGCCATCATAAACACACATAGTCACTGGAGTTGTCCTGAGGGCCAAAATCATTGCCATCATTAGTAACACTTTAATTTGTTCAGCGACGAGAAATCAATCTACCAAAGGAGGATATCTATTGCGGTTTTCCAAAAGGCTGCTAGTGATAAGTGTAGTCACACTACAAATTTGACATTGCAAAGTTTTGTTTACATAGTTACACAAAACAACTAAGATAGAAGAATTGGTCAGATATAAAATTGGTGATTCTCATGTCTACCCATAAAGAGTGGTTAAAAACAAGAAACCTCTTTTTTTTTTTTTTTACTTCCCACTCTCCAAAATTTTGTGAGAAGGGCAAATTTGTCCATTTCATTCTTAAAAAAATTTCACTGCAAACCTCAATAATATTTGAATATCAAAAGGAAAACATTACTTAAAATTTAATGAAATAGGAGCAAATAGTATATATTATTCCTTAGCTCATTTAAAAAAAACTATACATGAAATTGATTCTTTTAGTAATGTAGAAAAAGTAAAATATAAATTCTTAAACTTGGTAATTTATATATTCTTTGTGACATATTTTTGAATTGTTCTATTATCAGCATGTTTCATTGATAATGAAAATTATATAATTATATATAGATATTCTTAAACTCAGTAAGCAGATTTTCTAACAAGTCAGAAAATTGCATTTTAATTTGCAGTTTCTTCTTGATCTACTACTAATGAAGATTTTACTGGATTATCTGCTTAAAGGTCAAAATGCTAATTAGGAGTTTCTCATCAGTGATAATTCAGATATATGGAAAAATGACAGCATTAGCTTTTTATCTTCTTGAGGTAACTTATTTTGTACTCCATTGTCTCATCAGAGTTCTGATAACAATGAAGATAGTTTATAACATTTAATACTTCTCATTTCAATGCAATACACACATTCTTGTTTAAGGGAACACATTATATAAATCTCATCACAATTTTCTCCTCTTCAGATGTGAATCCGTAATATACACTTTAATAAGCTATATTAATATAGCTTTATTAATAAGCTAAATTTTACAGATCACATTTTAAACTATGAATAAAATAATACGCTTTACACTTAAATTTTATTTTTACAAAATTACAGTACAAAAATCAGTGGTTTTAGAACATGTATTGCATTAAAAACTTCTTGATCTTACAGTTCAAAGTTTCTAGATCCAGGGAGGAATAATCATTTCATCTTGTCTGTGCTATATGATTTCAGGATTCATATCATATCACATTTTATTTGTGAGAAAGTTCATAGAACATGAAAATCTATTAATACGGTGGACATCCCTCTGCATATATAAACATAACCGTGCCCCACGAAATGAAAATACACATGGAAGGACACTGGTCATCTGATTTAAGTCACAAACATGTATGTATATTTACCAGCAATAGACTCTGTGTGTATGTGTGTATGTTTGTATGTGTGTAATTAAATTCAAGTTATCTTTAAATGGCACTATGCTTCAAAACACTTACACAATGTTATGACCATGGCAGTAAAGTGATGGCATATTCCAAAATAATAATTTAAGATTTTAATTGAGGGTCAATTTCAAAGTTTTTGGCAGATGTAAGAGGAATCAGTGAAGGATAGTGGATATTATTGTCAGTAGTAAACCTGATGTAGAAAATTCCAGGAAGAGTTGTGATTGTGAAAGAAGGCTACTCAATAGAAATTGCACCTTTGGTAATGAAACTCACCTTCCCTCATTTTCTGCCTTCTGATCTCTTATGGGTGCCTTCTTTTGCCCAAGCCAATGGGAAGCCAGAGAATAAGGAAGCCCTTGATGTGGTCTATAAAGGTTGATGTCCTGGATTACCAAACAGGATAGGGAAGGGAAAACAGGGAATTAAAAGAGGAAATGGAAAACACCTAGCTTGTATTTTCAGCATTTGTTCATGGAGTAGAAGACTCAACAAGAAGACTCAGTCAAGATGTCTTGACTTTTTCCTCAATCTATCTAAAGAGTAAACACAAACCAATCAAAATCTGTGGCAAAAAAAAAAAAAAATGTTTGTAGAAAAAAACTGCAATCTGAATTCTAAGATTGATAAGGAAAAGCAAACTGGAATAGCTTAAAGAGCTCTGATAAAAGACAATTGAAGCACTAACACAATCTAATTTCAGGACTTACTATAAAGCCACACACATCAAGGTAGTATTAGTAAAATCATGGTGGAACAGAATAGAGAACATAGAAATAGACCCATGTCTGTAACTTCATCTGGGTAAGATGCTGCAAGTCCTTTTGTTATTAAAAAATTAAGGTGCAGGTGCACCTGGTTGGCTCAGTCAGAAGAATGTGCAGCTCTTGATCTCAGGATCATGACTTTGAGCCCCACATTGGATATAGATATTACTTAAATAAATAAACTTAAAAATATTAACGTGCAATAACACACAACTGATCAAAAGGAGACAAGTACTTTATAAGTTCTTATCTTTATTAAATCTTATAGGAAAATATTTTACTGAAAATAAAGCTTTTAATAGAATGTGAAGAGTTTTGTTTTTTCCAATCAGTACACATATTCACGAACACAAGTTATTGGTTATTAGAATGAGATATGATTCTGGTATTAAGTCTATCCCTGCTCAATTGTTCCTTAACAAATATAAACACTAAGAAGTTATGTCTCCATAAATAAGTAGAGAAATAGAACAAACTTTTAAAATAGCAATATAACTCATTTGCTCAAAGTTTTGCTATTGCTTCCAAAACTTACTCTGATTTATCATAAAAAAGTGTTTAGTTATTCATAAGTGGATAACTAGATTAAGTTCTCCTTCAATTTTGTTAAAATAATGATTTGAGAATAATCTAAATTGAAAAGTACTTTGTTGCTAAGCATTTGTTCATTAAATTCTTCCTTATAAATGTATTATTGACAGGAATTACCACATCGCCCAGGATTTTGCACTTTAGAACATAACAACAAAATACAATGTAAGTAAAATATGACATTCTGAAAATCAGGAGAAAAGTCCCTTTGTGAAGGACATGTGAGAAAGGGAATCCCACTGGGCCAGAAATCTTTGCTGATGCACAACAAAAACTTTAGGAAATGGGAGACTTGGACCATAAAGATGTAGTCTTTTATATGCTTTGAACTTCATATACTCTTAAAGGTATAGATGCCCCAGTTTGAAGACATTCTTTTTTTGTTTAATTTTTAACAAAATTTATTTATTTATTCATGAGAGAAAGAGAGAGGAAGAGACATAGGGAGAGGGAGGAGCAGGCTCTCCACAGAGAGCCCAATGCAGGACTTGATCCAGGATTCCAGGATCACTACCTGAGCCTAAGGCAGATGCTCAATGGCTGAGCCACCCAGACATTCCAGAAGACTATCATTGTATGTAGGGTAGGAGGGGAAATGTTCTATTCACTCGGTGTAGCCATTTGATTTCCCCTGCTTACAAAGTATCCTATGAGAACTTATTCATTGGTCATACATCACCTGAAACTCCTGAATTTCTTTATTGCTTTAGGATACTTAACTGTGTAATTAAATTATGAAATCAAATTAATTATCAAGCTATACCTTAAACAATATAAGAAATTAAGAAAAAAAAATTCTGCTTCAGTTTGGCATGAACCAACGAATATTAAATGCAAAATATTTTACATTAATATTTAATTTGAGAATATTGAAGAATAAAGACCATGAAAAAGTTCCACTTTACTCTTTTCTTTCTTATTCACCTCTTTTTATGAAAGAAAAAACGCCAATAGGATGCCTGGGTGGCTCAGTAGTTAAGCGTCTGCCTTTGGCTCAGAGCATGATCCTGGAGTCCTGGGATCGAGTCCCACATTGGGCTCGCTGCGTGGAGCCTGCTTCTCCCTCTGCCTATGTCTCTGCCTCTCTCTCTCTGTGTCTCTCATGAATAAATAAATAAAATCTTAAAAAATAAAAAGCCAATATATGTGAATGAGTGTTTTATATAGATATGCACACACATATATATACACATATATTTGTGTGCCTTCAGGTGCACAGAAGCACACATACATGCACACACACAAACTCAAGTTAGATTAGGCCCAAGGCAGCCTTTTTTTTTTTTTTTTTTTAGGATTTATTTTTTTATTTAATTTTATTTTTTTTTAATTTTTTTTTTTTTTTAAATTTATGATAGTCACACACAGAGAGAGAGAGAGGCAGAGACATAGGCAGAGGGAGAAGCAGGCTCCATGCACCGGGAGCCCGACGTGGGATACGATCCCGGGTCTCCAGGATCGCGCTCTGGGCCAAAGGCAGGCGCTAAACTGCTGCGCCACCCAGGGATCCCTATTTATTTATTTTAGAGAGAGAGAGAGAGAGAGAGAGAGAAAGAGAGCATGCGAGTCAGGAGAGGGGCAGATGGAAAGAATCTTCAAGCCAACTCCCTGCTGAGTCCAGAGCCTGATATGGGGCTTGATCTCAAGACCTGCAAGATCATGACCTGAGATGAAACCAACAGTCAGATGCTCAACCAAATGAGCTCCCCAGGCACCTCAGGCCAAGGTAGCTTTACTGTAATAAAGAATGAGGGAAGAAAAATTAAAAACAAACAACAAAAACAAAACATACAGACTGAGGAGATATTTCTGTCAGAGATATTTTATTTTTCCTTTCTTTTTCTTCATTTATTGCTGCCTATAGCAAGATCATAGAAATAAAAGCCCCAGATTTTTTGCTTACAGTTTTGGATGTTGTTCTTGTTGTTTGATGACCTTTCCCCCACTCTTTATTTGACATTTGTTAATCTGTAATTATCAGCTTGGAATGCATCCTACTTTTTCTTGACTGTATCTTTGTTTCTTCCCTCTTTCTACACAGAGGTGAGAGAGTTTGAGTGCCAAGGACCACATCGTTAAAGGTCACAGGTGTGAACTCTGAAGAGCAAAATCCCCAGAGAGAGAGAGAGAGAGAGGCAGAGACACAGGCAGAGGGAGAAGCAGGCTCCATGCACCGGGAGCCTTATGTGGGATTCGATCCCAGGTCTCCAGGATCGCGCCCTGGGCCAAAGGCAGGCGCCAAACCGCTGCGCCACCCAGGGATCCCCATCCTACTTTTTCTTTACTGTATCTTTGTTTCTTCCCTCTTTCTACACAGAGGTGAGAGAGTTTGAGTGCCAAGGACCACATCGTTAAAGGTCACAGGTGTGAACTCTGAAGAGCAAAATCCCCAGGACCTAGGAGATGAATACAGAGTTGGTAATAAGAGATCTGAAGGGATTTTACCAAATTACTCTTGGGGCACTTGAGTAGCTCAGTTAGTTAAGCATCAGACTTCTGATTTGGGATCAGATCATGATCTCAGGGTCCTGAGATCAAGCCCCTAGATGGGTTACACACTCAGTGGGTAGTCTGCTTGAGCTTCTCTCTCTCTGTCTTTCTCTTTCTCTCTCCCCCTCTGTCCTTCCTCACCTTGCTCTTGCTCTCTCTCTCTCTAAATAAATAAATAAATCTTTTAAAAAAAAATCACTCTTGACATAGAGTGGTTTTCTACGTTAAAAAGTAGAATGTAATAACTGAATTTAAAACATCAAGATGACAGTGAAGTCAGGGGAAAAACAAAAAACAACAACAACAAAAAAACAAAGCCTAAACAAGATCACATCTGGCAGTAATAGCAGTTAAAGGGTAAGCAATGGACTAGGTCCTAGGGATTAAAACCCTACACTGCCACTTGCTGGCTAGTTGTGTGACTCTAGACTAGTGAATTCACCTTTATATGCTTCACTCCTGTCATCTTTAATATTAGAATAACCTACACTTCTGAAAGGTAAGTTTTGAATTTGAAATAACTTAAACTATGTATACTGATCAGAACAGCATCTGCCATGTAGTTTTTAGTTATTATTATTTTTGTTATTATTAGTGAAAGTTTCTAGGCAACAAACCAAAATTCACACCAAAATTATTTGTTCTTACTATAGCAGTAGTAATCAAACATTTTCCATAAAAGACCAAACAGCAAGTAAATGTTGGCTTTGTAGACTATTTGGGCTTTGTCACAACTATGCAGCTTTGACCTTGTAGCCTCACTGGGAACAGCACAGATAATATACAAATGAATGGGTGTGGTTGTGTTTCAATAAAATGCTAAGTACAAGAATGGCTGCAAGTCACATTTGGCCCATGAGCTTTAGTTTGTTGAACTCCGTCATAAAGTAACAAATTGAAATTCCTTTTCTACCAGAAACAAAATGTGATTGTCTCTTTTTACAAATATAATAAATGTTTTATGAATATGCCAAAACAATCTCCTTGATGAATGTCAATTCTGTCAATTTACTAATCACAGTCAAAACAGATCAATTTGAGATTTGACTTAGGGGGCAAAAAATGAATTACAAACCTCAAAAAGAACATACTGGCCCTAGTTCAGGGGTAGCAAAGATTTGAAATATCAGGGATATTAAATACTGAATATTTTTATTAATCTGGCACATAGCCCATGGGCAATATACCGAAAGCAGCCAACAATAATAATCTTTTCCCAATTACAATATTGATTGACCTTACACTACTTGGCTTAATTGAAAGTTCAGTACAATGAGGAATATTACTTTCTTCTATGTTGTTACTGCAATGGATAAATGATCTAATCTCAAAAATTTCTGAAATAGCAGAGAAAGGAATTCAAAGAGCCTAACCATGTCAGAAAGAAAGAAGAAAATTAGAGCTACATTGGACTTTGTGTATAATAATTTGCCACATAATGTATTATGTGAAAAACCAAACAGAAATACGCTGAAAGACATTTTTCTATACTTATTTAAAATACATCTAGTAGAGGCACCTGGGTTGCTCAGTTAAGCATCTGCTTTTGGCTCAAGTCATAATCCCAGCTCCCTTCTCAGTGTGGAGTCTGCTTCTCCCTCTTCCTTTGCTCCCCCCTGCCACTTGTGCTCTCTCTCTCTCTCTCACACACACACACACACTCTCTCAAATAAATAAATAAATAAAAACTTAAAAAAAAGATAAAACCCATTGGGTGTACTGTTAACCCAAATAAGGTGATAAACAGAGGCAAAGTCACATTACCAGAAATTGAATTCATTCGGGAATAGCAGAGGAATTGAAATTTGGGTAATGCATATTGTACTACAGGCAAATCCGGTGAGAGTTTAGGGCAGGCTGTATTTATGGACAAGGAGTGCAAGGAGGGGGACATGCAGCCAGAGTCCAAGCATTAAGTTTATTGACTTGAGGCTGAGGAGAGATTCTTGGCGGATATTCACTGGTCAGGAAAGAAGTCTTGGTCTTCTGTAAATCAGGCATTTAATGGAAATCATTCTCTCAGTTACAGGTATGTTACTGAAGGCGCATGTATCCATTTCATATACTATGGTTCCATTTTATATTGAAATCCTTTCATATAACTAACTATATTTGTATGGTTTATTTTTTGTGGCACTCTCTATTAAACAGGCAAAACTACACACTCACATACACAATTATACACTTAACAGAGGACCACAAAGATCCAAAAGTGTACAACTGAATTTCAAATATAGCCAGTCTACATTCTATATCGTATTACAGTAAATTCCTAAGGACAAAACGTTGGCTCTGAAAACAATGTTATTCTCTACTCAGCATTGAATTATCTTAATCCAAAGTGGCATATCAATACGCCTTCCTAAATAATATTTTTATTTTTCATGTTTTATATTCTGAATATATTTGTCTTATCAAACAAGTTTATAAAGAGTATGCTACTTGTGCTTATATTGTAGCAAATTTTTGTCTGTCCCTCTGGAAATTTTTAAAAATTCAGTTTTTAAAAATATAGTCTCCATTAACTTTATCATTATAAACACTGGTGTTTCAGAAAAAGGAAAAAAAAATGGAAGATATATGGTCAAAGATGAGTCTTGGGAGATTTATTCTGTAACACACAATACTATAAAACAGTTTTTGTAACTGCCTGTTAACTCAGGAACAGTTCCTTATTTCTTTCAGAATTGTGCTATGCCACGTTTCTGTGTTTCTGCTGTGATTGCTTTAGATCCGCTTTCTCTGCTCTGTTGAGTTTAAAGGAATCAATCTTTGTAACTTCAGGCCTGAGCGCAGTGCCTGGCCTCAGTATCTTTTTGCTGAATAAATGAATGATTGTCAGTGTCAGTATGTCCACTGTTTTTTTTTACTTATGTAGGAAAATTCACAACTAGTTCTGTTCAATTTCACCTTGACTGGTCACGGAGCAAGTTTTTACTATCCATCAAGTCCCATCACAGGGTTCAGCATGAGATCTAAGCTAAACAGTGTTCAGAACGTGAGCAGATGGTGGTAGAGAGCAGAATGGATGTCAAAATCCCATACTCTAGGACAGCCTGGTGCTGAGTATCACACACAGCCTGCCCAGGTCTAAAGAAAATAGCTTCCCATTAAACAAACCCTTCATTAGTTCTTCTCCTGACTTCTCTGCTGTTTCCTTTAAAGATTCAGTTGGTCCTTGGGGCAGATAATTTGCTTTATTAGAAGGCATTTCGAATCTTTCATCTTTTCAGTTTGGGTGTTAATTCTTCTTACCATGTCCAGTAGAATTACCCAGCCAAACAATCTTTTTCCATGTATTTCTCTCTTTCTCCCTCCCTCTCTCTTTTGGTGATCTTTTTAATTGCAATTTTGATTTCTTTAATAGTTAAAACTTTTAAGATTATCTATTTTATCATGGTTGAGTTTTAGTAGTTCATGGCCTTAGAGAAACTGGTCGTTTTCTTCCAGGTTGTTAAGTTTATGAGCATAAAGTTGTTTGTAGTGTTACCTTATTATTCTTTTAAAGGGTACATTTCTAGTGAGATCTTGTGTCATTCTTGATATTGGTGATGTGTCTTCTGTCTTTTTTATTTTGGTGAGTCTTGCTAGTAGTTTATCAATTTCATTTATTTTTCAAAAAAACAGGGTTTTTTTGTTTTATTGATTTTTTTCTCTTGATCTTCATGACGTTTTGAGCCACTTTATTAGTTTTTGACAGTGACTAAGTCACACAAAGTCCTATGTCTGTGGACCATTATCATCTCCATTGATGTCAGTTATGTACAAATTATAGACATAAATTTGCATAAGGAAAATGAAAGGCAGAAACACTGTTGGTTGAGTCTATTTCAAAGTCCTTCAGAAATTTTTCCTGCAGTTCCCTCTAGAAGCTCTATCTTTTGCTTGTTCTTCCTTTCTCTTTTTTTTGCTCAATATTTATGATGCAGAGTTACCCTCCTTTGCCCCAAATTGGCCACAACTAGATGCAGTGTAGCTTCAATACTGCCATTCCTGGAAGTGGGGGGATAAACTGCCTGTAGAGCAGTAAGAGTTCAGTGCTCATATCTAGCATCCTGATAAAGATGCAAAAGGAAGATACACAACAACTCATGACTGTAATGCTTTCCCAGCAACAAGAGCAGAAATATTTAGCCTAACTAGTCAGGCCATTTTCAAATTCTTGCTGAAAAAAACGATCAACCACAATCTTACAAATCCTATTCTAAAGGGTAAAATTGTGTCAATAGTTTTCTCTATTAGAATATTAGAATTCAAGTAGAATCTGAAATGTCACTTGAACACATGCCTACCAACTTCTGCTTAATTGTAGAGAAGCAGGTGTATGTGTTAAAATTCAAAGAGGGAACCCGACCCAAGTCTAACTGCCATCTTCCCGTGTACTTGTCAGGCAATAGTGATAGCCACAGAAGTGAAGCTGGATCTAATGATCTTTGTGCTCCCCATAAATCTTTTTTTTAAGATTTTATTTATTCTTGAGTGACACAGAGAGAGAGGCAGAGACATAGGCAAAGGGAGAAGCAGGCTCCCTGCAGGGAGCCCAATGTGGGACTTGATCCCAGGACCCCAGGATCATGCCCTGGGCTGAAGGCAGATGCTCAACCACTGAGCCACCCAGGTTCCCCCCCATAAATCTTATTTTTAAGTAAGATCTTATATTGGATGCTAGTATAGTTTTCAAAAAAGGCAAACCTAGGTAAGTTAGGTAGCATGACAATTTTAAAAGATTTACTTATTTATTTTAGAGAGAAACAGAGAGAAAAAGTGAATGGGGGAAGGGGCAGAGGGAAAGAGAGAGAAACCCAAGCAGACTCTGCACTGAGCACAGACCCAAACTCAGTGCTTGATCTCAGGACCCCAAACTCATGACCTGAGCCAAAACCAAGAGTCTGATGCTTAAGCAACTATGCCACTCAGATACAAATTTAGAATCCAACTTCCATAAAGGTGTAGAATTTAGTTAACTAGTTCTTGAGGCATGGGTGCAGTTTATAATATGGTAGTTAAGATCATTTGCATAACATAGACTATTTTCTCTGACTTCGATAAAATCTAATAGATGAAGCAAGACTATTTTCATGACAAGTGGGAAAAGCAAACATGCTTCATTGACATTTCATTAACATAATGATTGTCCTTACTCTTTCATTACTTTCCAACCCAAAGTATAATAAATAGCAAACACTATCCATGTGTATAATGATGGTTGTGTCATCAAGCATGCATAAACAATAAATTTTATCTTTTATTTCACCTAAGTTAAAAAGTATATTATTTATGTTTTTCAGCATACAGTTCATTATATTTAAGATTCTATAGTCTTGGAGGATCCAGGACTCTGACACAATTTTTAAAGGGATGAAACACAACCCCATTCAAAGGGAAAAGAAAAAAAAAAAAAAAAAAACCTTTCACGTTCTGAGGCATGTATTTGAAAAACAATACTCTCAGCTCTTCTTTAATACTTTCATTTTGGAGTTGGGCATTTGACAAATGCATCCATCTGTCCACTATATCATTGATTTTGGAGGTGATTTCTGACTCTGTGAGGGGTCTTCTCTAGAGTTTGACAGCTTTTGATGAAAATATGGAATTAGAGAAGAATAACTTGAGCTGAGACAGATGATCAACATTATCTAAGGCACTGAAAATAAGTGCCCTCATCTTTTTCTCCGACTGATGATTTTCTTATAGAAATGCACTGGGGAAAGTGAAGACCATCACAAGTGATTGAGGAGACAAGCATAAAGGATACAAGGGTAATAAATAAATAGTTTAACTTGAACAGGATACTCCCTAAATATCCACTAATACAAGAGATGAAAGAGAAAGAAAATGCCAAAACATGCACACATCCACATGAACCTAGAGCAATTCAGTGTGAGACAGGTGTAAGGGACAAGAGAACTGTTAAAATATTTGGTGAAATGGTAAGTTAGGTAATAAGCCAAGTGACATGAAATTTGTTCATAAGAAAATGGTTTTACTCTGTTAGTCACAAAACTGGGAGCATACTTTGCAGCCAAAATTACCTAGGTGATGTTTCAGTAACTCTCAAAGCCAAACCCAGAATCTTCAGGAACTCACTAAAAGATTGACGTATGTTTACTCTCCCTCCTAAGTAAAAAAAACTGAAATATATTTCATAATTTACCTATGTGTGTTTGTTGTTTCTCTCTCTCTCTCTTTTTTCCTCTCTTTTTAAAAGATTTATTTATTTATATTAGAGAGAGAGAGAGAGACAATGAGAGACACGAGCATGCACAGGGTTGGGGGGGGCAGAGGAAAGAATCTTAAGCAGACTCCATGCTGAGCACCTAGCCCAAGGCAGGGCTGGATTTCACCATCCCAAGATCATGACCTGAGCCAAAACTAAGAGTTGACACTTAGCCACTGTGCCATCCAGGTGCCCTTCTGTTTCTTTTTACAAGGGACTGGGATTATGAAAAGAGGAAGACATAATAAGAACTTGGTTCTTACACTTCCTCTTTAAAGGCAAGTGATTGGGGAGGCAGTAATTATAAAGGGACTTCAGACTAGATAAGGAGGAGACTAAATTTTTGAGGTCTATGTTAAATGTTTGTTTTGATTTCTTTAACCAGATACTGCTTTTTAAAGAATAATCCCTTTTATGTATTTCAGAATGGCTGCTATCTTATTGTACAGAGGAAACTGATACTTTACCTTTGTTTTTTGTTCTACCTTTTCATATAATTTATAGCTCTCTTATTGGAAAATCAGTGAAATGAATTAGAAATTACTGAAACATAGCTTATTATTTCAGATTTAAATTTATGGTATAAGGCAGCCTCAGTAGCCCAGCGGTTTAGAGCCACCTCAGGGCATGATCCTGGAGACCAGGGATCGAGTCCCACATCAGGCTCCCTGCATGGAGCCTGCTTCTCCCTCTGCCTGTGTCTCTGCCTCTCTCTCTCGCTCTCTCTCTCTCTCTTTCTCTCTCTCTCTCTGTCTTTCATGAATAAAGAAAATCTTTTAATTTTTTAAAAAAATTATGGTGTATTTTGGACACAATGACAAATATACAAAATATTTACTGAAGATAGAAGAGTTGGTATCTAAATTAATGAAGCTTTAAAGCTGATTTGAATTGTGGTTCTTAAATTTCTGTGGAATTTTGGATTTCTCAGATTATCTGTTCTAAAATGCAGAAGAAATTCTAGATCATCTCTTACCATATTAGACAAAACAATATAAATCTAAAGATGTAGTGTTTTGAGAGTAACATAACTAGGAAAAACAATGACCAGAGTAAAATGTTTGAAATATAAAAAAGTCAGAAATGACCTGTTTAATGAACAATTTTGAAAAGCAATATATTCACTTAAGACTTTTCTGTGGCTATAATAAAATTTTTAATTTAAGAAGGTAAGATTTCAAAAAAACTATTGAGTTATATCACTACAGGTAACAAGAAATAGTTCTGTTAAGTTATTCAGTGTGTGAAACAAAATGAGTACCTACCAAAAATAAACATAAACAAGATGTTTATTGTGAAAATCACTGAGAAATAGAGGAATTATGTAAGTTCATTCCAGTCAACTCAAGTTATTAAATTTGCATATTGTTCCTTGACTTTGAGTCACCTCATATGTTTTTTTTTTTTTTTTTGTAAAATCCTATAAAGATACACATGGGAATTATATAATGTGTTAGTGAGGGTTCTCCAGGGAAACAAGAGCAATAAAATATGAGACAAAGAGAGAGTCTATGTGTATGAAAGAGAGATGGGAGAGGGAGTGAGAGAAGGGGAAGGGATGGAGGAGAAGGTGCCTGTATGTGCATGTGAGAGAGAAAGATTGAGAGAGAGAAGGAGAGGGAAATATAAGATTCATTATAGGAATTGGCTCAGGGGATCCCTGGGTGGCTCAGCGGTTTAATGCTGGCCTTTGGCCCAGGGCAAGATCCTGGAGTTCCAGGATCAAGTCCCACGTTGGGCTCCCTGCATGGAGCCTGCTTCTCCCTCTGCCTGTGTCTCTGCCTCTCTCTCTTTCTCTCTGTGTCTCTCATGAATAAATAAATAAAATCTAAAAAAAAAAAAAAAGAAAAAAGAATTGACTCATAAGGTAATGGAGTCTCTTCCTATAAGCTGGAGAACCAAGAAAGCTGGTGGCATAATTCAGCCTTGAGTTTGAAGGCCTGAGTATCAGAACTATTGGTGTGACTCTTAGTTCAAGGCTGAAGGCCTGAGAACTGGGAACTGTTGTTTGAGTTTCAGAGTCCAAAGGCCTGAGAACCAGGAGATCCGATGTTCAAGGGCAGAAAAAGATGGACATTCCAGCAGAAGAAAAGAGACAGAATTTACCTTCTGTTTGTTCTGTTTGGGTCTTTGATGGGTTGGCTGATGCCCACTCACATTGATGAAAGCAGATTTTTACCCAGTCTACAAAATCAAATGTTCATCTCTTCCAGATAAACCTTCATAGACACACCCAGAAAGAATGTCTTACCAGCTATCTGGAATCTCATAGGCCAGTCAAGTTAACATATAAAAGTAACCACCATATACAACCAGTTAACAAGTCATTGATCTCAAATGTCAAATAAATGCAAGAATTCACATATCTTGGAAATCATTTAGAATCATTTTCCATCTAGATGAAAACTTTTTTGATAGGACATGACTAACTAAGGAATATTATTTTTTTAATAACTCCAAATTTAAAAACATATCTGTGTAGTGTCATAAACAACGAAGTCAGAGAACTGTTCTAGTCCCAGAATTGCCATTCTATGTAGACAGGTGACCTTGGAAATATCATTTAACTGTTCAAATTCTTTTTTATATTTGCTTAAATCAAAAGTTATTTTGGGGTCTAATTTTTTTTCTCCAGGTTGACCTGATACTTCTTTACTTTTTTTTTTTAATTTAAACATCAATCTTAGAATTACATAAAAAATTCTTTGACATTACAGGTCTACTCATGTTGGATGATAATTTGTCTAGTTCTGCCTTTTTCAGCTTTATATTCCAATTTCCTTTGCTTTTTTATCTTTTAAAAATCTTTTTAAAGTTTTTTAAAGATTTTATTTATTCATGAGAGACAGAGAGAGAGAGAGAGAGAGAGAGAGAGGCAGAGACACAGGCAGAGGGAGAAGCAGGCTCCATGCAGGAAGCCTGATGTGGGACTCGATCCTGGGACTCCAGGATCACACTCTGAGCAGAAGGCAGACACAACCGCTGAGCCACACAGGCATCCCTAAAATCTTTTTTTTTTTTTAATAATTGTTGAACATGTGTCAGATAAAAATACATAAAGAAAAGATGTATAGCTCACTGTGTTGTACACTTGAAACTAATATAACACTGTGTGTTAACTGGAATTAGAAATTTCGCTGTGTTAACTGGAATTAGAAATTTAAGAAAAAAGGTGTATATCTTATCAAATTATCTTATCCATTAATCTCATTTAGGAATCTGGATTTTATTTACAACATGATTTGATAGGGGCCCCTAGAGAGTAATGCTTCCTTTAGGTTTTTTTTTCTTATGTCATTTTATTTTATTACTCTTTCTGAAATATTGTAGGAAATTAATATTGCTAGGGATTTGGTTGTTTCTACAAGCTCTGATCTTCAACCCCCTCTTCACTTTTAAAAAATCTTTAAAAGAGTTCTGTTGACTTTCAACAAATAGTGTTAAAAGTGAATTAAAAAACATTAGTGAATTAAAAAAACATTATTTATTTGACACACAGAAAACATAAGTAGGGGAAAAGGCAAAGAGAGAAGGAGAAGCAGGCTCTCCACTGAGCAGAGTGCTACTTGGGGCTCCATCCCAAGACCCTGGGCTCTTGACCCAAACTGTATGGAGACACTTAACCAACTGAGCCACCCAGAAACCCTCAAAAATGCGTTTTTAAAAACAACAAAATAACTGCCCATTCCAAGTCAGATGGTACCAAATGGAGGGAATATCTCATTTTGAATACTGGCATCTTTACCAATCTCACCCACTTTTATGCTCCCATAGCTTCCCCTCCCCCCCATGAACTCTCAAAGATTTATGAAGTGTTTCTGTGATTAAATCTGTTATAATTTTAGGCCTTTGAATGTATTTCATCTTGTTCTGAAGGTCTGAGTTTTAGAGGTACTAATACTCTTTTACTACTCTTTGTAAGTAAAATAATTTGGTAGTCATGTTACATAGTCCTGTATGCTTTTTGGTTATCAGTAGATACATTCTCTTAGAGTTAGTTGTTAATTCATGTGAAGAGTTATAAAGAACACATAAGTCTCTTAAACATAAGAATCCTTTAGGGTCCTTTAGATCCCTATTTAAGTCTTTCTTATTAGTTTTAATTTATTCCTTTCTATTGTTGACTTTTTCAACTTTGTCATTCAAAAATCTTTACACATTTATTGTTTTTCAGTGTTTTCCTCTTAACTATGTTTATTCTATTATTTTGATTTTGAAAATAATTATTTTGGGTAGAAAAGAACAGATACAATAAAGTAATGCTGTATATCTGTCCTTTATTTATTTTATTTTTATTTATTTTTATTTTTTTTTATATCTGTCCTTTATTAAAGACATGACTCATACTTCAGTACTTGCTCTGAATTATGCCACACTAGCTACTTTGCTTGGTCCTTCTCTTTCCTCAAAGGTCTCTGTTAATTCAGGACTTTAACCTTCCAGAATATACTTATATTCTCTGCTTCCCCTTGAATCCCTTATATGTTCCTCTTAGTCAATCTTCAATTTATAATATTGTGTCCTTCATGGTTAGATCAGTTTAAGGATGCAAGTGAAACATGTAAAGTGTTAAATTAGAATACATAAAACAATAGAGCAGCAGTTAAAATTGCATGTACCATATAAAAACTATGAGCCTTACAGTATCACCCCATTAGGAAAGACCAATTAAAAACCACAGCTCTTTCATTCTTCCCTGACGGTCATGAGACCAAAGGTTTGACAGGTTGAAAATCTGGTCTTAGTTACCTATATTGCATATTTTTAAAATAATATTGATTCATTTCTTGACACCACAAAATTCCAAACTAATTTTTATATGTTATTTAAATGTTTAAATTATATTAGCCAGATATTAAGCAAAAAAGGAAAAGACAACATACTGCTCTATGAAGGCATCTTCAGGATGAGCTTTGCTGCGGCTTCCCAGGCTGCTTACTCTTGTCATTGCCACAAAGGTAACCAATGATTTCCCTAAATCTTTTCCCCAAATAACCTTTTCCCAGGCTAGACCCTGTCAGATCGTGATGACTGCTCTCAGAGATGAATATGATTCTGGTTTTGGAAACACACTTCTGTGTGTTTGATGGAGGATGTTTGCAATGTGTGTGTTAACTTACAGAGACTGCAGAAATATCACACATCCTGAGAATGGGAGAAAGAGTAACCAACTGAGGACAGGATTGGAATCCATAAATAAAGACAGCCACTGCTATTTAGAAGACAGTAAGGTAAGTTAGAAAAGAGCAAGAAGGAAATAGATAAAGTAGGGATTGAAATTTAATTTTTTTCTCCAAATAGAATCTTTAGGGAGATTGAAAGTAAAAATGGTTGAATCATCAATTTTCTCAAATATCTCGGCTTTTACTTAATTCCATTGCTTATTTAGACTCCAGATTCTAGAGAATGGCACGATCAGCAAAGGTTCTGAGAATATGAACGCTTAACTGTAATTTTTTTAGAAACCCTGAATGATAAATGGATGCAACTGAATTTTACCATACACATCACATCACAACCCTTTCCTATTTTTATAAACTGTTTTATCATAACCACCTAATCTTATAGTTTATAAAATCCCAGTGGCCTGCCACGCTACCAAATTGCTGTATGATTCTAGCAATCTTGGGGTAGAATCAATGCCCAGAAATCAGTGGCATTTCTACACACTAGCAATGAGACTGAAGAAAGAGAACTTAAGGAGTCAATCCCATTTACAATTGCACCCAAAAGTCTAAGATACCGAGGAATAAATCTAACCAAAGAGGTAAAGGATCTATACCCTAAAAACTATAGAACACTTCTGAAAGAATTTGAGGAAGACACAAAGAGATGGAAAAATATTCCCTGCTCATGGATTGGCAGAATTAATATTGTGAAAATGTCAATGTTACCCGGGGCAATTTACACATTTAATGCAATCCCTATCAAAATACCATGGACTTTCTTCAGAGAGTTAGAACAAATTATTTTAAGATTTGTGTGGAATCAGAAAAGACCCCGAATAGCTAGGGGAATTTTAAAAAAGAAAACCATAGCTGGGGGCATCACAATGCCAGATTTCAGGTTGTACTACAAAGCTGTGGTCATCAAGACAGTGTGGTACTGGCACAAAAACAGACACATAGATCAGTGGAACAGAATAGAGAACCCAGAAGTGGACCCTGAACTTTATGGTCAACTAATATTCAATAAAGGAGGAAAGACTATCTATTGGAAGAAAGACAGTCTCTTCAATAAATGGTGCTGGGAAAATTGGACATCCACATGCAGAAGAATGAAACTAGACCACTCTCTTGCACTAGACACAAAGATAAACTGAGGGATCCCTGGGTGGCCCAGCGGTTTGGCGCCTGCCTTTGGCTCAGGGCGCAATCCTGGAGACCTGGGATCGAATCCCACATCAGGCTCCCGGTGCATGGAGCCTGCTTCTCCTTCTGCCTGTGTATCTGCCTCTCTCTCTCTCTCTCTCTCTCTCTCTCTCTCTCTCTCTGTGACTATCATAAATAAATAAATAAATAAATAAAAACAAAGATAAACTCAAAATGGATGAGAGATCTAAATGTGAGACAAGAGTCCATCAAAATCCTAGAAGAGAACACAGGCAACACCCTTTTTGAACTCGGCCACAGTAACTTCTTGCAAGATACATCCACAAAGTCAAAAGAAACAAAAGCAAAAATGAACTATTGGGACTTCATCAAGATAAGAAGCTTTTGCACAGCAAAGGATACAGTCAACAAAACTAAAAGACAACCTACAGAATGGGAGAAGATATTTGCAAATGACATATCAGATAAAGGGCTAGTTTCCAAGATCTATAAAGAACTTATTAAACTCAACACCAAAGAAACAAACAATCCAATCATGAAATGGGCAAAAGACATGAAGAGAAATCTCACAGAGGAAGACATGGACATGGCCAACGTGCACATGAGAAAATGCTCTGCATCACTTGTCATCAGAGAAATACAAATCAAAACCACAATGAGATACCACCTTACACCAGCGAGAATGGGGAAAATTAACAAGGCAGGAAACCACAAATGTTGGAGAGGATGCGGAGAAAAGGGAACCCTCTTACACTGTTGGTGGGAATGTGAACTGGTGCAGCCACTCTGGAAAACTGTGTGGAGGTTCCTGAAAGAGTTAAAAATAGACCTGCCCTAGGACCCAGCAATTGCACTGCTGGGGATTTACCCCAAAGATTCAGACACAATGAAACGTCGGGACACCTGCACCCCGATGTTTCTATCAGCAATGTCCACAATAGCCAAACTGTGGAAGGAGCCTCGGTGTCCATTGAAAGATGAATGAATGGACAAAGAAGATGTGGTCTATGTATACAATGGAATATTACTCAGCAATTAGAAACGACAAATACCCACCATTTGCTTCAACGTGGATGGAACTGGAGGGTATTATGCTGAGTGAAGTAAGTCAATTGGAGAAGGACAAACATTATATGTTCTCATTCATTTGGGGAATATAAATAATAGTGAAAGGGAATATAAGGGAAGGGAGAAGAAATGTGTGGGAAATATCAGGAAGGGAGACAGAACATAAAGACTCCTAACTCTGGGAAACTAACTAGGGATGGTGGAAGGGGAGGAGGGCGGGGGGTAGGGGTGAGTGGGTGATGGGAACTGAGGGGGGCACTTGACAGGATGAGCACTGGGTGTTATTCTGTATATTGGCAAATTGAACACCAATAAAAAATAAATTTATTATAAAAAAATAAAAAATAAATAAAATCCCAGTGGCTGTTGCCTTCCTTTCTGTGTGGAAAACCAAGAAATCAAATATTCCACATCAAGTGAAAATCAAAAACATTTATCCTAGTAAGAATTACATTATTTAAACTCTATTATGGTAATGATTGTTTGTGTTTATAACCATTCCTAACTTAGCCCCATTAACTTACTTTAACAGCTCCCATCCATTTAAAAAAAATTTGCTATATGAGCAAGTGTAAGGTGATGTTCCTCAGAGGCAAAGCCTGAGCTATTCATAGATCCTTATATAAGTGACTTTTGAGAGAGTCTTTTCAGAAGAAAACTGTAAAGAGATGAGTGAACATAAGTAGGGAACAGGAAGAGACTAAGCTGAGCTAAGATGTGGTTTCAGGTGAAGTGAAGGATAGCCTCTAACCTCGTCTGATCCCCCGATTAACTCTGGAGCATAAACCCCACCTTCATATATGAAGGAACTGAGTCTAGTCCCTGACTAGATGCTGCCTAACAATGAGAGAGAATACATATAGTATAATCTCTCAAGCACCACCCATCACAGGCAGTTCTTGGTGATGGATTAAAGTATGAACCATTAGCTTTTCATACCTTCAGCAGCTAATAGTGGAAGTTTTGGCTTGGTAAAGAAAATTGAGGTGGAGCATCAACAATATCTGCTACTAGAAAGAACGGAAGGAGTGAGCAGTAAATGAAGTTGACTAAGATTTCAGAGTTGTTTTTCTTAAAAGACATGATTACCCTGGTGAACAGTTTGTATTTTTGGATATAGGGCAGCAATCATTAGCCACTACAAGGATCGGCAAATAGATGGAACCAAGCCTTCCCAGAATCCTGTTTTAAATTTTACCTGTTAGATTCATTCCAGACTTCCCAAAATCCCACATCACGCGATATTGTCTAAATGTCAAACAAACTAGTTATGGATTCCTTTCCATAAAACTGGGGAAAGATAAAGAGGCTCAGCCTTATTTTTATAACTATACCTTAATCACAAGACAGTAAAAACTTTGCTAGAAAAAAGGCAATGCCAATGGTCCACTGAGAAAAAAAAATGGAAGAAAAATGTAGTTGAATTTTTTTTTGTAGTTGAGTTTGAAATATCTTCTTATATCAGACATCTGCCCCTTAAGTTGGGGGCAGAAAAAACAATAGATTTTTTTATTGTCTCCTTTAATGTTACTTGATAACCTGTGTATCCTAAGAATGCATTTTTTTGTTCATTTCACTTTCAAAATCTAATTGGCTTTATTAAATGATATGAATAATTTTAATCAGCACCCCATCTAGCAAATAGAGGGGGCTCCAAGGAGTTGTACAAAATGGAGGATTTTGTAGGAGGGTAGGGACAACAAAGTTATTAGTAATAGAAAAGGATTGTTTCAGGGGAGCTACTTTCTAAGGGGATCTTAACTTTGCATTAAGTCAGTCAGAAGAAACCAATTATTCAACAATTGCCTATGGTCAAACCTTTGCTGATAAGTTGGAAAGTAAAGCATACGTTTAACTTAATGCAATAAAAAATGCACAGAATCAACAGTCAATACAGGCAATATATTCAGCTACTCCATTTAGATAAAAACACTCAAAGAAAGACAAGAGAGCATAAAAGAAACCATGAAATAATAGTTCTTTGATATTAAATGTAAGATCTCCTGGGGGGAGGATAGATGATTGTGAGCATAAATCAAATACGAAATTTGTATTTCATTTGATTATATATATATGTGCATATATTTATAGTATTTGCATATGTACACTTTTAAAAGCTGAGTTTTGTTCATGCCCCTTCTATCAAGGGAGCGGAATAAATAGACTGTGTGCGGACGTGCTCATTGTATACTCCAGCACTTTGAGGCTGGTTGTCTTACCATATTACTATGGTTCTTTCTTTAGTGAGCAAATTAATCAATGTTTTAAAAACCTGTACCTAGTGAAGGTTCTGCATATAGACTCTACCCAGTTTCACAACACAGAGCCTTTTAGCATAGGTGTTTCTGTAACTGTGATAACAGTGCCAGGTTTGATTTTGTTTATAGTGCCGTAGGGATCCAGTGCAGCTTGTGGCTTCAGACAAAGCGGCATCTGGCACCATGTGATGGGAGGGAGGAATTCCACTCGTAGACTACTAAAATGTTTGCTAGCAAAAACCTGCTCAGAGTTTCCTTTTTTCCTTCCCTATGGTACTTTTGCTTCTCTCCGTTTATATAAATTGTAAATGGGTCAAAAAAAAACATGTCTTGAAGAACCACAAACATCAAAATGAGAGACATAATTTAGAGCAATTAGTGCATTCCTTACCAAAATGAGATGATTTCCTCTAAAGTATCTTAATTTCTTTTTATCCATTCAATTAGGCATTATTAAGCACTCAGTGATCCCTTAATTATACTGAACATTTTTATAATCATGTATTTGCATGATAGATTTTTTTCTAAGAAATAACATTTAGAAGCTATGACTTTTTCACCCCTTTTACAACTAAATGACTTATGCCTTGAACACTGTTCTTGCTATTCTCCTTCAAACATCAACAAAAATATACATAAGTAGTAATAACATACAATAAAATGTTGTACATATTAAGGTTTGTTGGAGTAAAATAGAAAGTTTGATATCTTTGAATATTATTCCATTGAACAACATGGTTATTATATTTTTTCGACACCATTTTGCTCCAGTCATAACTATGATTTATTTCTTCAATTTCACACACCCAGCTCTCCCATCTATAAGTTATCTATGGGTTATATTTGATATTTTGAATATTTATAAATAAACACCAATCCGGAATCCTCTTGGAAAGCAGATATTATTTTCCATTCATAAACATAAATTGTAGAGAAATAAAACAGAATTCAGTTCAGTGCCACAAGCTCCTCAATGGCCTCAGTGGCCTCAAGAAACATTTTCTTGTTTGCTGCTACTTTGTAGCTTACGTTTTTGGCCTTGATGCTAAACAAAGAGATGCAACTGCCAGATTCAGAAACATATCTCCTTTCCTGATATGTTCAGTTTGGATTTCATAGTGTTTAAAGGAAGTTAGAACTAACATTTAAAAGTTGGAAGATTTCACATAAATGCACAAAAATACAACTTCTCTTGAGCAATTGCAAGTGTTGGTGACAATGAACGCTAATTTTAAGCTGACAACACTTGGCTGCAATTGAGTAGCAACTGCTTGCCTTAGCTGGCAGTGCCCACTGTAGTGTGTAGTTGCATGGAAAATACATCTGAACTTAAACCCAGCAAATTTTACCCATTTAAATAGCTAAGAAGACCCCTGCGATTAGAGTTTGAGAATCTTTCCAAAATGAATTCTGTTATTGGTGTGTGTGTGTGTGTGTGTGTGTGTGTGTTTTGCTTTTACTTCTACATAGTCTAAGATAATTATCCTGAAATTCAAACAAATACCAGGGAGTATCAGGGGATATCATGGTCAGGCTTCCTGAAAGGGAATATTTCATTCAAAAATATCAAAATTAACTCTATATTTTCTTTAATTTTATATAGCTTTAAAAAATAATACTTCCTTAATAAAAATAAAATAGAGCAAAGAATTTAAAACTGAAAATAAATTTAAAATAAAAATTAAAAATTAAAAAAAATTAAATGGTCACAGGACCTAAATAGGCATTTTTGCAAATAAATACAAATGGCCAACAGATATATTAAAAGGTATTCATAGCAGGAATCATCAAGTAAATTCAAATCAAAACCATAATGAGATATCACTTCACACCTGCCAGATTGTTTTTATTAAAAAGACAAGAAATAGGGCAGCCTGGGTGGCTTAGCAGTTTAGTGTGACCTTCAGCCCAGGGCCTGATACTGGAGATTCAGGATTGAGTCCCACATCAGGCTCCCTACATGGTGCCTGCTTCTCCCTCTGCCTGTGTCGCTGCCTCTCTCTCTCTCTCTCTCTCTCTCTCTTTCTCTCTCTCTCTCTCTCTGTGTGTGTGTCTCTCATGAATAAATAAATAAAATCTTTAAAAAAAAGACAGGAAATAACAAATGTTGATAAGGATATGGAAAGGGGGAGAAAAGAGGAACCTTGTACATACACTATTGGTAGAAATGTCAACTGTTCACTATGGAACAGTATGGAAGTTCCTCAAGAAATTAAAAATAGAACCACTGTATGATCCAGCAATTCTACTTCTGAGTTTACATCCAATGGAAATGAAATCAATATCTCAAAGAGATGTCTATCTACTCATGTTCATAGCAGCATGATTAACAAAGGCCAAGGTATGGAAACAATCTAAGTGTTGGCTGACAGATGGATGGATAAGGAAAATGTAATAAAATATATATATATATATATATATATATATATATATATATATATATATACACACACACACACAGACACACAAATGCACAGTGGGATATTATCCAGAGTTTTTTTAAAAAAGGAAATCTTGTCATTTGTGGCAACATGGATGAACCTGGAATGCATGTTAAGTGAAACAAACCAGAAAGAGAAACTGTATCATATTACTTATATGTGGAATCTAAAATGAAAGTAAAGCTTTAGAAACAAGGAGTAGAAAAGTGGATGCTAGGGATTGGAGGGTGTGAGGAATAGGGAGACTTTGGTAAAAGGATAGAAAATTTTAGTTATAAGATGAATAAGGTCTGAGGATCTAACCTATAACATGGTGGCTATATTCCATAGCACTGAGTTGTGTAAGTGAAATTCACTTAGAAAGAACCCAAGTGTTTTCATGAAACAAAAACATATAAAACATTTTTAGACTTTTCAAAACAATTGCTTTTAAAAACTGACTAGGTTCTATCTTTGCAAACATATCCAACAGTTTAGTAAGAATATTAGGAAATCTTTCTAAAAAATAAAACAAAAAAATGCACTCAGTGGCCCTTCATTAAATGCTTCATTAAGATGAAACATTTAACAGAGGGAAAGCAATATATCTATCATGGTTAAAATGTCACTGCCAAATCATCACCTTAAGAGCCCTTTTCTCAAGGAAGACCCAAGAAATAAAAAACAAAGTAAACATCAATACAGGTCCATTTAAAAATAGCTCAAGTAAAAGCCTTAAAAGAGTTATTGATAGAGAGAAAGACAGATGATGATGATGATGATAGATAGATAGATAGATAGATAGATAGATAGATACAGATAGTTGTAACATAAAATTGTTATGAAAATTAAATAAAATTAAATGTAATAATGAATATAAAATATGAATGGTACAAAATAAGTACTTGAAAATGAGAGTTCCTTTTAATATTAGTCAATGAACAAAAATATTAGGTGAATAAAATATAATTCTTGAGATTCAGTTGATTGAATGAAAGGAGAGTTAGAGAAAACTTACTCTAGACCCAAAGCCCTACTGTCATCAGAGAGCAGTATTTCCATAGTATTTTATGGGTGGAAAATCTGAGCATGGGTGTAGATGCCACATGTATCAAAGATTCTGCATTTAAAGTCTAGAAAGGGTATTAGAGGCTCTGAATCAATACTGGTTTTGCTAGTGATGTCTATACTGAAGATAATTGAACACTGGCTTACTATAGCTGAACACACTACATATAGGCAGAGTTAAGTCCAGATACCAGATTTTCTAGCAAGCTCTGATAAATATATATGCAAATTGTATTTTTGGACTCTGCAGCTTTAAGGAATACCTTATTAATTAAATATATATTCATTACTTGCCTAACATGTGACTTGCATTCTGCATGCATTTCTTAATTGGCCAGAATTAAAAAAAAAATCTGTCCTTATCAGGCTTACATTTTTATTAGGAAAAGTCAAATTAGTAAGCAAAATTTGTAAATAAATGAGATAATTTTAGATTGCAATAACAGTACATAGCAGTGTTTATGTGGAGAGTTCAGTTGTTTACATGTAGATGAGACTGGGAGTAGTGAAATAAGGAAATTCCCATATTTGCTGTCCATTTATCCTGATAAAAAGTGACCTAACAGATAATTTGAAGTAGAAACATGCCCCCTAATTTAGCATGCCATTAAGTATGAGTATGAAATATGTCCTGGATCAGCTGGAAATTAATCACCACAGGGAGTTATTAATTAGTTCAATAGCTGAATAGGAAGGAAAATATAAAGTAACTATTTTCATTTTCAGTAATGTCACTGTTCACATATTGCCTGATGTGAACAATTGTATTTATCATGTGCTCAGAACTTTACAGTCTATAATGCACTTTCATATCAATTACCACTAGTGACAGATAGTAAATAAAGGCTGAAAAATGTGCAAAGGTTTGACTAAACTCATGCTTCAGTCAAGAGGGAGATTTGAGTAACTTGAGAGTTTTAACTACACACCTTGTATTTAACACAATAATATACTTAACCCCAGGTTAAGGCATTTGGAAGAAACCATTAGAGAATTAATTCATATATTAACATTTTTTAAAAGAATATGAATATGTTATCCAGAAGGGATAGTTCTGTGCCTTAAAATCTTCATAAGTGAAGATCCATAGTTTAACTTTGGAGGACATTTCATGATTGTACAATGCCAGCATTCAGGACAGTACTACAACTAAAAATCCAACTTTAATGTAATTTCATTTTTAATTTACTTTACTCTTGAGGTCTTTAGTTGTGTGGAACAGAATTGAGCATCAGTCCATGCAAGGGTTTTGTTCCATTTTTTAATGTTTTGAATTTGTTTTATATTAACATGTTTTCCCCTTCATTCTTCATTCCAATATTATATCTTGATATCCTCTGAGGTGCCAATCACATGCATTTAAGTTTTTTCTTCCAAACTATTTTTCCTTTTTTTTTAAGTGAATGTTTTATTTTACTTTATTTTACAAAATGTAGTGTATCTTTTTTAATGTGTATTTTTATTGGAGTTTGATTTCACAACATATAGTATAATACCCAGTGCTCATCCCATCAAGTCCCCCCTCAGTGCCCATCACCCAGTCACCCCATCCGTCTGCCCACCTCCCATTCCACTATGCCTTTGCCGTGTTCGTTTCCCAGAGTTAGAAATCTCTCATGGTTTGTCACTCTCTCTGATTTTTCCCACTCATTTTCTCTCCTTTCCCAAATAATCCCTTTCACTATTTTTTTATATTCCCCATATGAATGAAACCATATAATTGTCCTTCTCTGATTGACTTACTTCACTCAGCATAATACCCTCCAGTTCCATCCATGTCAAAGCAAATGGTGGATACTCATCATTTCTAATGGCTGAGTAATATTCCATTGTATCCATAAACCACATCTTCTTTATCCATTCATCTTTCGATGGGCACCAAAGCTCCTTCCACAGTTTGGCTATTGTGGACATTGCTGCTAGAAACATCGGGGTGCAGGAGTCTCAGCTTTTCACTGCATCTGTATCTTTGGGATAAATCCCCAGTAGTGAAATTACTGGGACATAGGGTAGTTCTATTTTTAACTCTTTGAGGAACCTCCAAATAGTTTTCCAGAGTGGCTGTACCAGTTCACATTCCCACCAACAGTGCAAGAGGGTTCCCCTTTCTCCACATCCACTCCAACATTTGCAGCTAGGGGCTGCAAAGAGAAACTAAATGTGTCAAGAAAGCATTAAGTAGCTGGGAGATCATGACTACTTCCTTCGTGGATGGGGAATTAATAGGAATAAGGTGTAGAGGGTAGGCACACTTTATATATCTCCGTTTTCTGAGGGCGATGAGCAATATTGAAAAGTATTGAACAGTGATCCAGGTCTAGCTTTACCTGGTGCCTTGCCTTATTCCTCTTTCATCTGCTGTTTGACCCAGGTCAGGAGACTCAAGCCACTCAGAGAGTGGGATAAATCCAGTTTAAGCGAAAATTAAACATTTCCCTAACCCTCGTGTCCCCCCCCCCCAAAGCCTCCAACTCTCTGAAGAAAGTCCATGGTATTTTGATCACCTATTAAAATTACTAAAATATTATATAATTAAAATACCTAATTTTGGTAAAGACTAAGCACCAAGAAAAATAATGCTTATAAGTAAAAAGAAACAATTTAAAAATATTTCAGCATGGTAAAAAATATGTACATATAACTAGAATTCATTGGATCAGGGAGATGGAATAGGAGCTTGCTCTGTCCACTCCATCCCAGGACCTCAAGATCATGACCTGACCTGAAACCAGACTGTGGTCTGAAAGGCAGACCCTTACTGGACTGTGCCACCCAGGAGCCTCTGTAGTTCACTTGATTTTAATCTGAAAAAGTATATTTTTGTTACCAGTATTCACATTAGGTTTCAGGACATAAATGTATGGCATTAAAATGTTATTTTATGGGATATACTTTCACAAGACTGTTTCTAGGTCATTTCAGTGACAGAGTGAAAGCCATTTGATACTAACAGCAAGGTAGTAATAACAGTTGCAGGCACGTGATAGGAATAAACCTAACCAAAGAGGTAAATGGCAGATCATCCATTTCTTTGAATAGAACAACATTTGTTGTTTCCCGTCTTGTTAATTTTCCCCATTCTCACTGGTGTGAGGTGGGATCTCATTGTGGTTTTGATTTGTATTTCCCTGATGGCAAGTGATGTGGAGCATTTTCTCACATGCTTGTTGGCCATGTCCATGACTTCCTCTGTGAGATTTCTGTTCAGGGCTTTTGCCATTTCATGATTGGATTGTTTGTTTCTTGGGTGTTGAGTTTAATAAGTTCTTTATAGATCTTGGATATCAGCCATTTATCTGATACGTCATTTGCAAATATCTTCTCCCATTCTGTAGGTTGTCTTTTAGATCTGTTGACTCTTTCTTTTGCTGTGCAGAAGATTTTTATATTGATTAAGTCCAAATAATTCATTTTTGCTTTTGTTTCCCTTGCCTTCACAGATGTATCTTGCAAGAAGTTGCCGTGGCCAAGTTCAAAAAGGGTGTTGCCTGTGTTCTCCTATAACATTTTGATGGATCCTTGTCTCAAATTTAGATCTTTCACTCATTTTGAGTTTATCTTTGTGCATGGTGTAAGAGAATGGTCTAATTTCATTCTTCTGCATGTGACTGTCCAATTTTCCCCGCACCATTCATTGAAGAGCCTGTCTTTTTCCAGTGGATAGTCTTTCCTATTTTGTTGAATATTAGTTGACCAGAGAGTTAAGGGCCCATTTCTGGGTTCTTTATTCTGTTCCATTGATCTGTGTGTCTGTTTTTGTGCCAGTACCACACTGTCTTGATGATAACAGCTTTGTAGTACAACTTGAAAGGTGATGCCACAGCTCTGGTTTTCTTTTTCAATATTCCCTTGGCTATTCAGGGTCTTTTCTGATTCCACACAAATCTTAGGATTATTTGTGCTAACTTTCTGAAGAAAGTCCATGGTATTTTGATAGGGATTGCATTGAACGTGTAAATTTCCCTGGGTAGCATAGATATTTTCACAATATTAATTCTTCCAATCCATGAGGGTGGAATGTTTTTCCATCTCTTTGTGTCTTCCTCAATTTCTTTCAGAAGTGTTCTATAGTGTTTAGGGTATAGATCCTTTACCTCTTTGGTTAAATTTATTCCTAGGTATCTTATGCTTTTGGGTGCAATTGTAAATAGGATTGATTCCTTAATTTCTCTTTCTTCGGTCTCATTGTTAGTGTATAAATGCCACTGATTTCTGGGCATTGATTTTATATCCTGCCACGTTGCCAAATTGCTGTATGAGTTCTAGCAATGATCTAGCAATTTGTATGAAGTCTTGGGGGTTTTCTATGTACAGTATCATGTCATCGGTGAAGAGGGAGAGTTTGACTTCTTCTTTGCCAGTTTGAATGCTTTTTATTTCTTTTTGTTGTCTGATTGCTGAGGCTAAGACTTCTAGTACTATGTTGAATGGTAGTGGTGAGAGTGGACATCTCTGTTGTGTTCCTGGTCTTAGGGGAAAGGTTCTCAGGTTTTCCCCATTGAGAATGATATTTGCTGTGGCCTTTTCATAGGTGGCTTTTAAGGTACTGAGGAATGTTTCCTCTATCCCTAGACTCTGAAGAATTTTGATCAGGAATGGATGCTGTATTTTGTCAAATGCTTTATCTACATCCATTGAGAGGATCAAATGGTTCTTGTTTTTCTCTTGTTGATGTGGTCTATCACATTGATTGTTTTACAAGTGCTGAACCAACCTTGCATCCCAGGGATAAATACCACTTGGTCATGGTGGATAATCTTCTTAATGTACTGTTGTATCCTACTGGCTAGTATCTTGTTGAGAATTTTTGCATCTATGTTCATCAGGGATATTGGTCTGTAATTCTCCTTTTCGGTGGGATCTTCGTCTTGTTTTGGAATCAAGGTAATATTGGCCTCATAAAACGAGTTTGGAAGTATTCTGTCCCTTTCTATCCTTCGGAACAGCTTTAGTAAAATAGGTATTATTTCTTCTTTAAAGTTTGATAGAATTCCCCTGGGAAGTCATCTAGCCCTGGACTTTTGTGTCTCGGGAGGCTTTTGATGACTGCTTCAATTTCCTCGCTGGTTATTGGCCTGTTTTCAGGTTTTCTATTTCTTCTTATTCCAGTTTTGGTTATTTGTGGTTTTCCAGAAATGCATCTATTTCTTCGAGATTGCCTGATTTGTTGGCATATAGCTGCTCATAATACGTTTTTATAATCATTTCTATTTCCTTGGTATTGGTTCTGATCTCTCCTCTTTCATTCATGATTTTATTAAATTGAGTCTTTTTTTTTTTCTTTTTTAGATAAGACTGGCGAGAAGTTTGTCTATCTTATTAATTCTTTCAAAGAACCAATTCCTGGTTTTGTTGATTTGCTGTTAATTCTGGTCACTATTTCATTGAGCTCTGCTCGAATCTTCATTATCTCCCTTCTTCTACCTGGTGTGGTTTTATTTGCTGTTCTTTCTCTAGTTCCTTTAGGTGCGAGGTTAGCTTGTGTATTTGAGGTTTTCCCAATTTTTTAAGGGAGGCTTGTATTGTGATATATTTCCTTCTTAGGACCACTTTTGATGTTTTTTGATGTTTGAACAGTTGTATCTTCATTTCATTAGTTTCCAGGAATCTTTTTAATTCTTCTCTAATTTCCTGGTTGAAGCATTCATCTTTTAGCAGGATGCTCTTTAACCTCCACGTGTTTGAATGTCTTCCAAATTTCTTCTTGTGATTGAGTTCTAGTTTCAAAGCATTGCGGTCTGAAAATATACTAGGAACAATCCCAATCTTTTGGTATTGGTTGGAACCTGATTTGTGACCCAGTATGTGGTCTATTCTGGAGAAAGTTACATGTGCACTTGAGAAGAATGTGTATTCAGTAGTGTTCAGATGGAATGTACTGTATTTATCTGTGAAATCCATCTGGTCCAGTGTATCATTTAAGGCCCTTGTTTCTTTGGTGATGTTGTGCTTAGAATATCTGTCACTTGCAGAAACTGCCGTGTTGAAGTCTCCTACTATTAGTGTATTGTTAACTAAGTATGTCTTAACTTTGGTTATTAATTGATTGATATACTTTTTTTATTTTTTATTTATTTTTATTTTTTATTTTTTTGATTGATATACTTGACAGCTGGCTCATTAGGGGGAATAAATATTCATGATTGTTAGGTCTTCTTGTTGGATAGACCTTTTAAGTATGATATAGTGTCCCTCTTTATCTCTTACTACAGTTTTTGGTATAAACTTTAATTATCTGATATGAGGATTGCTACCCCTGCTTTCTTTTGAGGACCATTTAGATGGTAAATGTTGCTCCAGACTTTCATTTTCAGGCTGTAGGTGTCCCTAGGTCTAAAATGAGTCTCTTCTAGACAGCATATAGATTAGTCTTGCTTTTTTATATAGTCCGAAACCCTGTGTCTTTTGATGGGATCATTTAGCTCATTCACGTTGAGAGTAACTATTGAAAGATATGAATTTAGTGTCATCCTAATACCTATTCCATCCCTGTTTTTATGGATTGTTTCTTTGGGCTTCTTCTTTCTTTTTCATGGTCCCCCTTAATATTTCTTGCAGAGCTGGTTTGGTGGTCACATACTCTTTCAGTTTCTGCCTATCTTGGATGCTCTTTATCTCTCCTTCTATTCTGAATGAGTGCTTTGCTAGATAAAGTATTTTTGGCTGCATGTTATTCTCATTAATACCCTGAATATATCACGGCAGCCCTTTCTGGCCTACCAGGTCTCTGTGGAGAAATCTGCTGTTAATCTGATATTTATCCCCATATAAGTTAAGAATCTATTGTCTCTCATTGCTTTAAGGATATTCTCTTTATCTTTGGAATTTGCATGGTTCACTATTAAATGTCGAAGTGTTGAATGGTTTTTATTGATTTTAGAGGGAACCTCTCTATCTCTTGGATCTGAATGCCTGTTTCCCTCTCCAAATTAGGGAAGTTCTCAGCTATGATTTATTCACATATGCTTTCTGGTCCCCTGTCCCTCCTGGTGTTTTCTGGAACCCCAATTATATGTATATTCTTCCTTATGAGGCTATCATTTATTTCCCTTAACCTTTCCTCATGGTTTCATAATTGTTTTTCTCTCTTTTCCTCAGCTTCCTTGCTTGCCATCAACTTGTCTTCTATGTCACTCACCATTTCTTACACCTCATTAGCCCTCGTCGTTAGGACCTCCAGTTTGAATTGCATCTCATTTAATTGATTTTTAATTTTAATCTGATTAGATCTAAATTCTGCGGTCACTGGGCAGCCCGGGTGCCTCAGTGGTTTAGCACCGCCTTCAGCCCAGGGCATGATCCTGGAGACCTGGGATCAAGTCCCATGTCAGGTTCCCTGCACAGAGACTGCTTCTCCCTCTGCCTGTGTCTCTGCCTCTTTTTCTCTCTGTGTGTGTGTGTCTCTCATGAATAAATAAATAAAATCTTAAAAAAAATAAATTCTGCAGTCATGATGTCTCTTGAATCCTTTATGCTTTTTTCCACAGCCAATAGTAGCTTTATAATTGTGTTTCTGAATTGGCTTTCTGATATCGAATTGTAATTCATATTCTGTAACTCTGTGGGAGAGAGCACTGTTTTTATTTCTTTCTTTCTGGTGAATTCTTCCTTCTAGTCATTTTGCTCAATGCAGAGTGGCTGTATGAGTGGCTGAGTCAAGAATATAAACCACAACCTACGTAAATTTCACACTGGATGATTCTGATGAGGTCAGAGACCAGGAAATGAAAACAAGGATCAGACCAAAATAAAACAAAAGGATTACTAAAGTGAAAAACAAAATTAAAAACAAAGTAGCAAAAAATAAAAGGCCAAGAATCCCAAAGAAGAAGAAAAAAATGTAAAAAAGAAAAAGAGAAGAGAAAAAAAAAAAAAGCAAAAGTAAAGAGAAAAAAAGAGAGAAAAATAGGGGGGGACTTTGTAGATGGCGGTGGTGAAGAAGTTGAAGTGAAAGGAGAATGTAGTCTACCCGAGGGGGCCTAGAGGGTGATTCTCTTGTTTCTGAGTATATTACACTCTGTATGTTAGAAGATACTCAGTCTCATATTTATATAAATACCAGCAATACTTGTAGAGAGCCCCAACATTGACCACCAAAACATTAATGAGATAAAAGAGGGGGGCAGAATGGGGATGAGGAATCTCACAGAATGAACTAGCACAGTATACCACTTGGTTCTGGGTGCATGCTGGTCATGTTTTAGAAGGTATTAACTTCTGCCATTGTAGAACAAAATGAGGTAGAAAAACCAGAAAACACAAAACAAAAAAACATATCTCGTATATCTCCCAAAATTAAATTGAGTACATTGAAGGGAATCTAGAAGCAGAAAATATATCTAAGACATGTAATTGTAGAAATATGAAAGTCAAAAAGGAAGAAACTTGCTAGAAGCAAAAACCTTTTTCTCTGTAGCATTCCAGTTATTCTCTCTTTAAATCTCAGTTCAAACCCATAGGTGTTCAGGATGTTTTGAAAGTTATCTAGGTAATTTGGTGGGACCAGGTGAGTTGAGGACCCTACTCTTCTGCCATCTTGCCCCTCCCTCCCCTATTTTTCTATACATTTGTTTAGATACATATTTATCTTTGAAATACGTGTACTATTATTATTAGAAAATATATCCTTGTATTTTAAATTAAATAAAGGTATTAGGATTAGAGAAGGTTTTTTTTTTATCCTAGGAGATATCATTAAGCAAATACATAAAATATGACAAAAATGTGTTATGGGAAAAAAATAAAGTACCATGCTTTAGCCAGAAGGGTTGAAATTGGATACACATTGTTCTCATTGATACCTTTTGTGTTTTTGAGCATTATAGAACAAATTCATTATTTTCGTTATTAGTTCTCCAATGTTGCCATAGCAAATAACTACATACTTAGCAGCTTAAAACAGCACATATTTATTAAACTGCAGATCTCTGGGTCAGAATTCCAGCACTGACAGTGTGCTATCAAGGTGTCAGTAATGCTATATTTCTCCTGGAGTTTTTGGAGGAGAATCTGTCTCTTTACTCATTCAGATTGTTAGAAAAGTTCAACTTCTTGTGGTTGTCAGTTGCAGTAGATCCCAACTGCCAAGACTGCCCACATCCCCTTTGCTCATGGATCCCTTCCTTCATAGTCAAGCCAGAAACAGCGGGATGGTTCCCTCTCATGCTTGAATCTCTCTCTTGTTTCTTATTCTGTGTTTACTCTTTGACTCAAGCCAGGAATATTCTCTAGTTTTTAAGAGTTTATGTGGTTAGATTCAAATCACTTGGCTAATTCAGGATAATCATCCCATCTCAAGATCCCTAATCTTAATCACATCAGTAGAGTCTCTCTTGCCATGTTAAATAAGTAGTCACGGGATCCAGGAATAACAGTATAGACATCTTTGAGGCATACAGGAGTCATTATTTGACCTATCACAGTTCCTCTCCATCCTCTAATCCCACTCCTCTTTTTTTCTTCTCTTAATTAACAGACTATCTTTTTTAATTTTTTAAGCAATTTTAAAAAAAAATCTATTTACTTATTCATGAGAAACACAGAAAGAGAAGCAGAGGCGGAGGGAGAAGCAGTCTCCCTGCGGTGAGCCTGATGTGACACTCAATCCCAGAACACCGGGATCATGACTTGTGCCAAAGGCAGATGCTCAACCACTGAGCCACCCACGTGTCCTCAGACTTTACTTTTTAGAACAGTGTTTTTTCACAGAAAACCTGAATGAAAAGTACAAGGAGTTCACATGCATGCTTTTCCACTCTCTGCCCTGCTATTGTTTTCACTATTATGAACATCTTTCATTAGTATGGTAAATTTGTTACATTTGATGAACAAATATTGATACATTACTATTAACAGATCTCTTCTGATCCACTTATCCTTTCCTGCCTCTTCCCAAACATCTTGCAACCACTGATCTTTTTCACTGTCAGTATACTTTTGCTTCTTTGCAGAATGTCATATTGTTAGAATCATACATTAGTATAGACTTTTAAGACACCACTCTTTCACTTAGCAGTACGCAATTAAGTTTCTTTCTTTGTCTGTTCATGGATTGATAGCTTGTTCTTTTTTTTTTATTTTTTTAAGATTTTTATTTATTTATTCATAGAGACACAGAGAGAGAGAGAGAGGCAGAGACATAGGCAGAGGGAGAAGCAGGCTCCACGCAGGGAGCCCGACGTGGGACTCGATCCAGGGTCTCCAAGATCACGCCCCGGGCTGCAGGTGGCGCTAAACCGCTGCGCCACCCGGGCTGCCCGATAGCTTGTTTATTTTTATAGTTGCATTCTGTTGTAGGATGCACTCCAGTGTATTTGTCTATTCACCTATTGGAGAAAAATCTTGGTTGCTTCCATGATTTGGCAATTATGAATAAAGCTGCTATAAATATTCATGTGTAGGCTTTTGTATGGACATAAATTTTCAGCTCATTTGAGAAAATACCAAGAAGCCTGATTGCTGGATCATATAGTAAGACTGCATTTGGCTTTATGGAAAAAACTGTCAAACTGCTTTGTATATGGCTGAAGCGTTTTGCCTTCTCATCAACAATGAGTGAAAGTTCCTGTTGCTCTACATTCTTGTCTGCATTTAGTGTTATCAGTATTGTGGACTTAATCCATTCTAATAAGTGTGCAGGTATACCTTGTTTAGTTTGTGGTTCCTTAATGACAAGTGATGTTTTTATATGCTTATTTGATTTCTGTATATATTTTTTGCAAAGTCTCTTTTTTAATTAGTAGAAATTCAGTTTATATTCTGAAAAGTAAGTAATTGTAGTATTATATACAGATTAATAACAGTTATTTTTTTAAAACCTATGTGGGAATTCTGAAAAGATCAAATCCTAAATGGATGTTCCTACAAACCTCTCTCAAATTCATTACAACGTTCCACTAAATTCTAATAAAATAAATACTGAAGGTAAAGGCAGGTAGATTGTAGGGAAAGCTATAAATTTGGCTAGATCTGGAATGTAACAGCAGAAAACAGTATTTATTTTCACTGTAGACATTATCTGCCAGTTCACAATCTCACACCCGGAGACTATCAAACTCTATGGTCAGACAAAAGAGCATGGCAGAAAACGTGGACTACATAGACAAGGGTAGGAAAGCTGGGACAGATGGTATTGGGAAGTCTCTTGCTTTCCAGAGATCTGCAAGAGAGCAGAACAGTTAGCTTGACTCCTCTCCACTGAAGCTGGAGAGCACTAGCTTATTCACCAGAGCAGATCAGAGAAATTAAAAGGTTCTCAGGCCCATCACTTGCCATAGAAGTAGATACTTACAAGTTGGTCCTGCTTTCCATGCTACAAAAGCTGTTTCTGAGAAGAATCCAGAAAATTGAAAAGTAACAGATATCCAAAATAGGCAGCCTACACCTAAAAGAAAGAGTAGAGTTATTTTATGTGATTGAAGTTGATATCAGCTTGAAACAGGCTGGTATAATTATAAGATGTTTCGTGTAAGCTTCATGGTAACCACAAAGGAAAAAAAGATAAAAGATACACAAAGAGAAAGAAATTAAATCATATAACTATAAAAATTCAAGAAACCCTAAAAGAAGATAGTAAGAAAGGAAAAGACAAAGATCTACAAGATGGAAAAAAAAAGTTAACAAATGACAATAGTAAGTCTTTACTTATCAATAATTACTTTAAATGTAAATGAATTAAAATCCTCAATCAAAAGACATAGAATAGCTAAATGGATTATAAAATAAGATTTATCTATATGCAGCCTGCAAGAGATTTTCTGTAGATTTAAGGCCATACATAGGCTGAAAATGAAGGATGGAAAAATATATTTCATGTAAAAAGGATGGCTGTACTTAAATCAAACAAAATAGACTTGAAGTCGAAATCTGTTACAAGAGACAGGTCATTATATTATGACAAAGAGTCAACTCATCAGTGAGATGTAACAGGTACAAATATGTATGCACCCAACATCAGAGCACCTAAATATCTAAAGCAAACATTGACAGATCTGAAGGGAGGAATGGACAGCAATGTAATAATAGTAGGAGACTTCAATATGCTACTTTCAATAATAGATTGTGCAGACAGAAAATCAATAAGGAAACATCAGACTTGAATAACATAATAGACCAAAAGAACCTAACAGATATATAAAGAATCTTCCACATAATAATAGGAGAATACACTTTCAAGTACACACAGACCTTCTCCAGGACAAATCTCGTGTTAGGTCACAAGTATTAACAAGTTTAAGAAGATTAAAATCATACCAAGTATCTTTTCTGACCACACTAGGATAAAATAAATTAAAAATGGAAGGAAAATGGGAAAATTCACAAATATGTGTAAATTATACAAAATACTTTTGAACAACCTATGAGTCAAATGATACATCACAAGGGAAATTAAAAGATTCTTTGAGACAAATGAAAGAAACATATCTGACTCACAGATTGCATCAAAATCAGTACTCAGAAGTTTTTAGTGATAAGCACCTACATTAAACAAGAAGAAATCTCAAATAAGCAACCAAACTTTATACCTCAAGGAACTAGAACAGGAAAAAATGAAACCTAAAGTTAGTGGAATGAAGGAAATAATAAAAAATAGAATAGAAATAAATGACATCAAATACCCACCATTTGCTTCAACGTGGATGGAACTGGAGGGTATTATGCTGAGTGAAATAAGTCAATCGGAGAGGGACAAACAGTGTATGTTCTCATTCATTTGGGGAATATGAATAATGGTGAAAGGGAATATAAAGGAAGGGAGAAGAAATGTTGGGAAATATCAGGAAGGGAGACAGAACATAAAGACTCCTAACTCGGGGAAACGAACTAGGGGTGGTGGAAGGGGAGGAGGGCGGGTGTTGGAGGGGAAGGGGTGACGGGCACTGAGGTGGACACTTGACGGGATGAGCACTGGGTGTTTTTCTGTATGTTGGTAAATTGAACACCAATAAAAATTAATTAAAAAAAAAAGAATAATAGAAAAAAATCAATGAAACAATCAGTTATTTGAAAAGATAAAAATATTGACAAATCTCTAACTATACAAAGGAAAGGAGAAAACTCAATAAATAAAATTGTAAATGAAAGAATAGACATTATACCTGTGCCACAGAAATAATAAGGATCATAAGAGACTACTATCAATGACCATACACTGTCAAATTGGATAACGGAGAAATGGAGAAATTGGTAAACATGTGAGCTATGAAGACTTATTTATGAGGAAATACTGTGAACAGACAAGAAAGAAGAAAGAGATTGAATCAATAATCCAAAATTTCCCAATGTAGAAAACCCCAGGACCAATTCACTTCATTAGTGAATTATAACTAACATTTAAAAAATAATCAATCTTTCTTATATTCTCCCAAATAAATTGAAGAGGAAGGAACACTTTCAAACTCATTTTTCTGGGACCAGCAACACCTTGATATCAAAGCCAAACAAAAACACTACAAGAAATGAGAACTTGGGCCAAAATCGCTGATGAACATAGACACAAAAATTCTCAAAATAATATTAAGAAACCCAACTCAAACATACATTAAAAGGATCATCCATCATGGCCACATGGGATTTACCCTGTGTTATAAGGACAATTCAACATGTGCAAATTAATTTATGTGATACACCAGATTAACAGAATAAAAGATAAAAATCACACAATCATTTTAATAGATATAAAAAAGCATTTGATAAAACTCATAACTCTTTCATGATAAAAACTATAGACTAGATGTAGAAGGAATTTATCTCAATATAATTAAGGCCATATATATGAAAGGCTAATGAAGTATCATCATTCTCAATGGTGAAAAACTGAAAGTTTTCCTCTAAGATCAGAAACAAGACAAAGATATCCACTCTTACCACTTCTACTCAACATAGTATTTGAAATCCTAGCCAGAAAAAATAGGCAAGAAAAGAAAGTAAAGGGCATGAAAAAGAAAATATAAAATTCCCTCTTTTGGCAAATGACATGATTTTAAACGTAGAAAACCCTAAAGATCTCTCTCTCTCTCTCTCTCTCTCTCACACACACACACACACACACACACACACACACACAGGGCTCTTAGCACAGATAAAATCAGTCCAATGGCAGGACACAAAATCATACAAAATCACTTGCATTTCTATACATTAATAATGAACTATCCAAACAAAAAACTTAAGGAAACAATCCCCTTTACAAATGACATCAAAAAGAATAGTATACTTAAGAATACATTTAGATTTATTCCTAAGTAGTTGAAAAGACTTGAACACTGAAACTATAAAATATAATGAAGAGACTAAGGAAGATTTAAATAAATGTAAGTTTTATCATTTTCAGGGATTAGAATACTTAATATTGTTAAAATTTCCATACTTCCTGAAGCAATCTACAATAGATTCAGTGCAATCCCTATTTCTGTAGATTGAATGTTGTGTCCTCACCCCAAATTCATATGATAAATCTTAACACCCAAATATGATGATATTTGAGGTAGAAACTTTGGGAGGTGATTTAGTCATAAGGGTGGAACCTTCATGAATGGGACTTGTGACTTTATGTAAGAGACCATAGGAGCCCTTGGATGACTCAGTCAGTTAAGTATCTGACTCTTGATTTCAGCTTAGGTCATGATGTTAGAGTTCTGGGATCCTGACCAATGTGGGGCTCCACACTGAGAGCAGAGTCTGCTTGGG
Organism: Vulpes lagopus; assembly: GCF_018345385.1. Taxonomy (NCBI): domain Eukaryota; kingdom Metazoa; phylum Chordata; class Mammalia; order Carnivora; family Canidae; genus Vulpes; species Vulpes lagopus. Next base: position 22,852,365 of record NC_054843.1, on the reverse strand, counting down.
ATTCTCTTCTGTCTCTTTTTCTGTCCCCTCTCTTTTTCTCTCTCTTTCTCTGTATCTCTAAATAAATAAAATCTTTAAAAAGAGAGAGAGATAGGGAGAGAGAGAGGGATCTCAGGGAACTCCTTCCCTCTGCCGTCCTAGGTAAAAGCAAAAAGACAGCTGTCTATGATTTAGGCAGTGAGCTTTCAAGTAATACTGAACTTGCTGACATTTTCATATTGGACTTCTTGGTCCTTCAGAACAGTGAGAAGTAAATTTCTGTTGTTTATATGCTACCCAGTCTATGGTATTCTCTTATAGGAATCTCAATGGACTAAGACAACCCAATATAGAAAAGGTGTGAGTATTAAGTGAGGCCAACTTTCAGAGGGTCACCTGGCAATCTGTACAGAGGTTGAACAAGGTACAGAATTATTTCCACTGATAATTTGATTTCTTGAGATATAAATCAAACCACAGTAAAAGATATATGAACATCATTGCAAATATATACATATACGTGCATTGATACGTGTTATATGTATGAACTTCTGACCATGGTGTATTGTCATGTGTGAATAGTATGTGTGGTAAGAACCCACATTATAAAAACTAATAAATGTATATTTTTATCTGGTAATAAAGACTATGTCTACAATTACATATACAAAATCTTAACAATATTTACTTCTAGATGGATACTGATATTGACATACATCTTTCTTTTTTTTATATTTTTATTGTCTGATTTTAAGTGTATGTTATATTTATGATAAAAAAATAAAAATAAATTCAAGGGAAAATTACTCTTATTTAATATACCTGGAATAATGCCACAAGCAACTTACACTAGAGAGAAAAATTTATTTATTTGAAAAATATTTCAGAATATTTAACTTGGTCTTTTCTTCTTTTGGTACCTTTTCTTCTGGACAATAGAAATGAATGAGCTATTAAAATATAGTTGAAGAACACTGAAAATACATTTTGACAAATTGTGCCACCACACATTTAAAAAGTAAACACATTTAAATATGCCCTTTTCATTTTTATATTCAGAATTTAAAATATTCATGCTGTATTAGGTAGAAAAAATCTTTTAATAGTTATACAAAGCAAAATTTTACACAATTATTATATGATTGATGTCAATTTTTCCCAGAGCAATCATATAAGGAATGTGAGATAATCTTCAAAGTTCTAGAGTTAAAAATTGAAAGATTAAAAAAAAGACTCTAAAATTCAAAAATTATATTTTGAAAAGCATCAGAAAATTAAAGACCTAGGAATATTCTGTTATTTTTTATTAATATTATGTCCCACCCTATAATTAGGAAATTTATTTATCCTTTTCAGCTCAAATGGTGTATATAGTTGTGCTTTATTTGTTTTTGTAGTCTAGACCCCACCTATGTGATCCCTTCATTGTTACTCATGCAGTTATTCAGTACGCAGTATTGTTACTCAGTACTTTTACTACTTAACTTGCATGAACATACATTGCATGCAATTATACATTTGGTATCATATGGCATGATAAAGCGCTTCTTCACTGAAAAACAGCCTTAGACTAAAAACGAAAAAGATTACAAATTTAGGTAATTATTTCTTATTTTTCATTTGTTTTTGTTATTTATAAGCCTGTATGTTTTTTTTATAGGTAATACTTTCACCAGTTTCAAATTAATTCTCAGGATAAACAGTGAATATTCCTCTGGTTATATCTGCTCCCAAAGCCACCCAGCTTTTTTTTTCCTTCTTAGGGCACCCAAATTACATTTTTTAAAGTAAACTTTCAATGATATTTCATGCAAAAGAAATAAGCATATATATATATATATATATATATATATATATATATATATTTTCCTCTTTTTGAAAAGACAGTATCATTCACACTATTCTGCACCTTGGTTTTTAACTTCATATTCCTGGGAGATCATCCCATATCAGCAGCCAGGGATTTCATCATCTTTCTTCATAAATACCCACTATCATATATGTAGCAAATCTGTTTGACCAGGTCCCTAGGTGCGATATTTTATCCAATTCCAATTTTAGCCCTTACAAATGATGCCACTATAAATAGCAATTATAAATTGTCATTTCTCATATATTTGAGAATACTTATAAAATAAATTCCTGGAAGTGACATTTCTGGATCAGGGTCAAATTCTCATGATTTTTTATGTTGGGTCTGTATTATTTTAAAAGACAAATAAAAATAAACTTAAAAAATAAATTAATAAACTTTATTTTTAAAAATAGAAGTGTAATCATTATTTATTAGCCTGCGACTTTTTTCAAGTCACTTATGCAAGAGAAATGAGACATGTGCATATCTCATGTCATTTCTCAGTTTTACCAGTTTGCTTCTTCAAAAACTGACTCATGGAATGGAGTTTGAACCTTATTTACACATTTATAAATAACTGAATATTTGACAATGGCTTAAATTTTAGAAGGAAGTTGAAAGGCATCTTTTAACAACTAAAAACCTTAAGTTAAGTAAACAAATTGGGTTTATAGAATTTATAATATATATATAGCCAAATTATGGGAAATTGTTCTGGAGATGAAAAAAATCCAAGCAAAATCTTCCTGATACATTTAAATTCTTGAAGGATACATTATGCATTTTATTGCTATACCAGTCCATAGAAATCAACTTTTCTATGGTAAAGACCTTTACAGCAATTTCCTGCGAAACAAGTAACACTGGCTTTATAAAATTTTGGCAAGTTTCCATTACTATTCTTTCAATGATATTTGTTCATATAGCATGCAGATGAGGCATATGCAATCATTTTTATCTTATTTTTCTTTTATAAGAGCATTTAGAAAATGTCTAATTATTGTTAGCACTTAGCTCCCAGTGATTTACTAATGAGAAGAACTCCATGTCGTGTTTCATGAATAATTTTTGTTTGTTTGCTTGGCCATCTTATTTCTGCTCCAAAGAATCCAAGTCATTTAAAACAAAGGTACTGAATAAATGATCATCACCATATACAAGTATTTAGGTATTTATATATTAACCAGTGCCAGAATTTTAATAGCAAAATGATTTTCTTGCACCATGTACTGGTAATTGAGTCAGATTATGGCTTAAATAGTCTTCCCCACAGAGGCTTCTAGAGAACTGAGAAGGATATTTTTTTTAAACATACTTTGTGAAATGCCTAATACACATGTGTTATATATGTTGGTCTTTTCATGAAAACCAAAAAACACCAATAAATTTCTAAATTGTTTAGTAAACTGTTCTAAAAATTCCCTAAAGCTATAAAATGTAAAGTGTCTGGTGAGTGTTTGCTCCAAACTCCACTTATCTTCCTACTTATGATGCCCATGACACAGAGCAGCCCCAGGCTCATACCACATACTTCCCTGCAGATCCACAGAAGCAGTTTCATACAGTGAACAGCTTCCCATAGACTACTCCATGAGTATTTTCTTCACGTTTCTATTTTAGAAGCCAGCATGATTGCCAGTGCTACAGATACTAAGGTCTAATCCCAACTCTACTTATTCCCATTGTAATGGCACTGTTTTCCCAAGTGAACTCTAAATGATATTAAGACTCTATGGGAATTTAAGAGGCTAAAGTTTGGCTGTAGTTAAAAATATATTTATAATGCTTTTAGATATATCAGTATGTTGAAATAAATTTCTAGGCCCCAAATGGAGTCCCTCCTGCCTGGATTGCTATGCCAGCAAATGGAAATTTAGATAACTTTTGTCCATGTAAATGCTCCATTTGACCAGAAACACAGTAAACCTAGTCAGCCACTCTCCAAACACCAAGCCAACTCTGGCCTTCTCACTCTAAATAAAGTTGACTGTGACCCCAGATGATCAGAAATTTTATCTTTTTCTCTTCCTTGTTCTTTATTTTTTATCCTATAAAAGCTTTCTCTGTCCCATTTTGTGGTTCTCTGAAGGACTATCTGCTTTATAAAGTATTAAATACTTTTATTTGCACCACCTAAATTGTCTTCTTTAACCATTTTTAACAGTTTCTGGTAACAAGGAATGGAATCTGAAGCTGGTATGCAGGATGAGAGACATAAGTGAGGCATCTGCTGATTCATTTGAGTTTCCTGTTCTTGTCATCACTGAGGGCCATGGGTAAGTCACTATTGGATTTCAGCTCCACTCCCTTGTATGTAGCTCTTTGATCCAAACAAATTTTTATTAAAGGTAGATAAATAGATAGATAGATAGATAGATAGATAGGGAAAGGTATATCTCTGTCTATCTATCTATATAGTTCCCATTAAGTTTCTGGGGTCTCAGAAGGTTCACAGTATTTGTTAAAGTTCCCAGAAAGGCTCTGAGATCCCAAAAAGATTCTGGGGTAGTCATAGTGGCAGTCTGCAACAGGTGGCAGCCATTAAGGAATTCACAAAGCTTTGACGTAAGTCTATGGCATAAACTATTGAGGGCCTTGAGAAAATAAGACAAGAAATTTGAACTGTTTTGACCAAGGATGTATCAAAATTTAAGTAGATACAAGTAATATTGTTAAAGCCATTATGATATCTGCTACTATAAAGAAATCTTCAGGTGAAAGAAATAATAGTATTTTCCTAATGGGAATCTCAGAAGGCAAAGACACAAAATTGGTGGACATGGATGGAGCACTTAAAGGAATCAGAGTGGTCCCCACCTAACTGTAGGAGTCCCATGCTAGGATAAGTTGATCATGGAATGGGTTAGATTACCGTTAGATAACCTGCCAACTTCAATAAAAATCCCATGCAATGAGGTTCACACTGTAAAATACCACAAAATACCCAAACAGGTAGTAATACCTCTTAGGTATTACTTGTTTTGGAGAAATCCAAGTCTTATCTAAAGAGATGGAATCTTTAAGTTTCAAAGAATTGAGCACAGCACCTTTTGTCATACCTGCTTATGTTATATCTAGGAGGTGTGGTCATGGACACTGTAGATATTTACAAAAAAAAGGAAGAATCTTATTAAGATAACTTAGAATTAACAATGGCCATTATGGGGAATGTTTCAATTAGGTCATTCGTTTAAAAAGTGCACCTGAAAGCAAGGGTTCCCAGATCAACAAAGAGAATGGGTACCTGTCTTAACTGACATGCAGAAGTCTCCATAAGTCTTCAGGATTTCAAAATTTCTTCTTTTTTTTAAGATTTATTTATTTATTCATGAGAGACACAGACTGAGAGAGAGAGGCAGGGACATAGGCAGAGGGAGAAGTAGGCTCCTTACAGGGAGCCCGATGTAGGACTCAATCCTGGATCTCAGGATCATGACCTGAGCCGAAGGCAGGCACCCAATAACTGAGCCACTGAGGCCACCCACAATTTCAAAATATCCTCCTTGAAAGTCACTGCAAGAGTGAAAATTAATGAAAATTAAAAACATACATGGTACCTAAAATAAAAGACTGTAAGACTGACATGATTCCTTCTACTCCTAAATATCCTCCTTTACCTGAGAATTCACAGTCCACTAATCCAGAAACCTAAAACACCTAGTCCATCCTCCTCTGTTGTACACTCAGGGGTCCATCATAAAAACACTGGTCCAGAAATTGGGGTTTCATTTGTAATCAACTAGGCCACTGGAAGAAAGACTATCCTTGAAAGTTTTATCAAGTTCTACACCAACTCATATGCTCCCATAACTACCCTCAAAGGAAATCCCCATATGGGCTCCTTCTAGGGTTGATGGACTCCAAAAGATTCTCTGGTAGACTGCTACCAGTTATTCCCTTAAATAGCCAAGGGGAAACTAAAATTAAAATTAATGGAAAATTTGCCAAATTTTGGTACATAATTTTTGGGGGCTATATTCTCTACTTAAATCCTCTTGTTCTGGATCCTGAAGATGAAATCCTAGAAAAAGTGGCAGAAGCCAGGGAAAGGTGAACATGCTTACCAGAGTCAACTTTTCTGAATCTGCATAGTGACTGTTGGAGAAAGGAAGGTAAAATTTTACATTGTTCTTTCAGTTCCAAATTTGTATTCTTGTGAATCTGGGTTTGGTCATGAATCCTTTCTCTCCTAGTAACAGCTGTTTCCTTCTTGTTTTGCTTATTTTGTGTCCTCAAAATTTGGCTTGATTATCTGCCCACCCTGGACAAGCAGGTTGTTGGTTTTTGTGTGTGCAGGCAGCTCAGCATCATATGTGGGCCCCAAAATGGCCAGACACATTGGGGATTGCACCTCAATTGCAGGTAGACATGGCAAGACACAAATGCAGGTGCATTTCATCTGCAGCTAGAGTCAGTCTACTGACTGTCAGCTCTCGGGGGAAATCTTTCTTTCTTTTGGCTCTCTGTTGGAGCGACTCTGGATTTTGGGAGGTCAGAATCTTAATGACCTAAAACATGAGGTTTTCGATACTGCCAGGAATTTTACTCTTTGTCCCAGGTGAAACTTGACAAGACATTTGAAAGTTGATTTTGTTTGTTTGTTCATCTGTTTTTTGTAGCTCAGTGGTCAGAAATTGGCCAAATTAGACGCTGATACTCAGAGCCAGATAGGAACATCTTTTACTCCTTCTTCCCTAGACTAAAATGAAACTGTGTACCCAAAGGGAAAAATAAAAATTCCAAAGACAACTCTAAATCTAGAACATTGGGAATATTTGATTTCTACTTAGTTGAAGATCATCTTCCTGAAATAAAGAAGCAAATTGCAGTTGGTTGATATTCAGGTTGCAACCTAATTCTTTGAGGACCATTTCTCTTACAAATTGAGTCTTTACAAGAATAGAAAATGCCCACCTATTTTTTTATCAATCCCAAAATACACACTATTCATCTCAAAAAAACAAAAACAAAAAACAAAAACAAAAACAAAAACAAAAACAAAAAAACCCTCCTAAGTATTGTTAAAATTCTGGCCTTGCTAAACAAAAATCCTTTTTGGAGGAAGTCCTTTCACTGCGCCTTTGAGATAAACATTTTCTACCTACTGTTCTCTAGGAAGTGAGGGCCATCTCTCTGAAGTGCGAACTTCAGGGAGATAAATCTTATCGAGAAAAAGAAAAAGAGAAGGCTATTTAAAACTAGGCGAATGAAAAATTTTAAAAATCTTTGCCACAAATATTAGTGAAAAAGTTAACCCATTAACTTATTCCACCTGCCAGAAACACAGTTTGGATCCAACTCTCCTTTTACATGAACTAGTGAGTTTTTGCATTATCATATCTGTCTTATGGCTAAAATTTTAAAACAAAAGTAGTAAGCTCTTTGTTTGTATCTATCTATGTATTTATGTATGTCCATGTATGTATGTTGTAGTTGTGAGGTATTTTTTTTAACCTCTTGATGGCATTGTCAAAATTAATTTATTAATAACCCTTTTTAGCTGGCTTTAAAAAATTATTTATAAAAATCAAGTATATTCCCAGAAATATAAAAACTAACCCAAATGTTTTTCAAGTTCACAGAATCTACGATAATCTTTAATAAATAAAAGTTAAATTTGTTGGTTTAATTAAAACAGAATGCCTTTAGGGCCATCAATATTAAGTATAATGCAGGCATGATTTTATTCTACACAGATTTACTAAAAGTCAAATAAGCTTATGTTATTTCTGCTAGGAATTTGTCAACAAAAGATAACTTAAGATGATTAGCTACTTAATATCTCATTAAATTTTCATGAGTAATCTAAACGTAACTATTAAGAACAAGTATGTTAAATAGATGCAAGCAAGACAAAAGTTTATAAATGAACTTTTCAACAATAAATATGCTTTATGGTATGTCTACTTAAGGCAGTTTTGAAAAATGTTCTTGATAACTTGAAACCTTGAAGTTATAATGAGATAAGTTAAATGGTGATATTCATTGAATAAGGAAACATCTCCATTCAAGGAAAGTAGATATTCCTGGCAGCATTGTTAAAAAAGTAATGATATGTAACCTTTTTAGGATGTATTTGTATGTGTATGTGTTATTAATTATAGTGTTCCAAAATTTTTATACAATTCCTAAAAGTCTTATATGTCCTAACATAATATTATTAGTCATAATTCTAGTTATCATCTTAAAGTATTTTGTCTTACAGTAATAATCAAATTTCTTTGTCAATTCCATTGTAATAAACTTTCACCACTTCTTTAACAATGGGCATTTTTAAGTCTTTAACAATGGGAATTTTAAGTCATCACTTATAGACAGTAATTATCTTACTTTGATGCTTTTGTGAAAGTAAGATTCATGGAAAGGAAACTACCAGTACTTTTTCCCACTTACACAGCTGCAAAATTACAAGATGTCAAATCTTGGGTGCATATTTCACAACAGCATAAGGCATCCACATGACATCTGTGTAAATGCCGGAGAGCTCAAAATCAAATTGACTAAGAAGAGAAATACCTAATATTGGGGTAGATTGCTTCCTCCCAAAACCTCAAATCAAAAATATTTCTTTCCTTTCTAATTCCTTCTCCAACCTTCCTTTTCCTGATCCTTATATTACGACGGTCTTTATGGTTCTATGTCCACCTTTTATCTCACCCTGGCGTGGAAAGACAATGTCATCTTAGGCCATTGCATTGGGGGATAATCCAACCTTCAATGGACTGTGGATTTTCTGTGGTGCTCTTGATCCTGAAGCTCTTTCTGCCCATCACAAACTTCTCTCCAATTTCAAATGTTTCAGTTTCCCTAGAATAAGGCCACTGGATAAACATTTCTGGAGAATTGAAGATACATACACGAAGTACATAAACAGCACAACTGCCTTAAAGAAATATCCTGCTTCTACAGGAACATTTCTTGACTTAATTCTAGTTGATTTGGTTTATGGGGGCCTGACTCAGAAATGCTATCCAAGCCAGGGATATTGTTCTGTTGCTAATAAATTATTATTGTCTCCCTAATATACTACATAATCTCAGAAGTTCTAAATGCACTGGGCAACTGATAGATGATCTCCCTCTCAGACTAGAACAATAAAAGAAAACAGAAAAATGTTCCAAGAGTAGGAGCCTGACATCATTTCTTATTAATACTACTCTGAGACCCAAAGATGAAATGGTACCTGGGAATCAAGCTCATTTTTTATTGAACTTCTTGAATGGCTAAGAGGATGAGCAAAGTGGGGGACTGTTGAAATAAATTTCTAAGCCCAAGATGAAACCACTCCTGCCTGGAGTACTATATCAGCAAATTAAAACAGATTATTTTTATGTCCTTGTAAGTGCTCCACTTGACCAGAAGTGTAGCATATCCAGTTAGCCACTCCTCAGACACCTGGACTTTCTCACCTCAAACAAGGGTGACTATGTGACCCCAGCTATTCAGATATTTCTTTTTCCTTTGCTTGTTCTTTATCCTATAAAAGCTTCCTGCCTTCTACCTCATTTTGCAGTTCTCTGAAAGGAGACTGTCCATTTCATGAAGTGTTATAGAAATTTTGTTTGTATCACTTAAATTGTTTTTAATCATTTTTTAACAAGTATAAGCCTATGACATCAGTGGACATTAAATAGTACTGATAAGAATCTGTGAACAGGAAAAATTACAGTCCTATGTAAGCTGATATCAAAGCCATATTTGAAGCTCCAATTTCTAAAATAGTCACACTATATAATTTATTTATTTTTGTATCCAAAATACAATTTTTTTGAACCAAAACAAATTTTACCTCATTTAACTGGATTATCAGCAATACACACCTGTGCACATTTAATGTAGGACCAATGGATTGCCTATGTTAAATCACTTGATATTAGGTAATTTCCTTTCAAACCCATTTTTCCTACTGTGGCAGATTTCTTTATTTCATGAGAGAAAAATCCCAACTGATTTTGAAAGCAACAGTTCATTATAAATTGGTCTAGTCTCCTGTCATTTTGTTTCTATTGTAAAGAAAAATGCATAATAAAGAAGAATAGACATTAAAGAAAGGAGAGCAAAAAAAAAAAAACGGAAAAGAAAGAAAGGAGAGCAAAAAAGGGGACAGCTGGGTGGCTCAGTGGTTGAGCATCTGCCTTTGGCTCAGGGCGTGATCTCAGTCCAGGGATCGAGTCCCACATTGGGCTCCCTGGGGGAAGCCTGCTTCTCCCTCTGCCTGTGTCTCTGTGTCTTTCCCTCTGTCTCTCATGAATAAATAAATAACATCTTTAAAAAAGGGGAGCAAAAAGGGAGGAGAAAGAAAGCAGAGAAGAGGAAGAAAGATGTAATAATAGAAAATGAGAAATAGACAAAAATTTGAGATATGGGAAAATTTCCACAACCTGAGAGAGTAGGAACTAACTTTTTAGAGGGCAGAGGAATTGCATCATAAAAAAAAAAAAACCCTAATGTAAAGGAAGAAAAATGTTAAAACTGGGTCTATGACTTCAAAATTGATTAAGAATATGTGGACTTTGTAAAATAGTAAAAAATGTAATAATAACTGAGCATCCAGAACACAGAAAGGGACATGATAGAAAAGAATAGACATTAAAAAGAAGGCAGTTAAAATAAAGAGGGGTTTCTGGGTGGCTCAGTTAGTTAGGCATCTGACTCTTGATTTCAGCTGAGATCATTATCTCAGTGTCTTGAGTTAGAGCCCATTATCATCAGGCTCTGTGCTCAGTGGGGAGTCTGCTTGAGATTCTCTCTCTCCCTCTGCTTTTCCCCCACTCATGCTTGCTGTCTCTCTCTCTCTCCCTTTCTTTCTCAAATAAATACATAAATCTTAAAAAAAATAAACTGTTCAGAGATGACAAAAATGAGATAGTACATATAAAATAATATGTATTAGATAGAGTTATTCTACATAACAAACATTAAAACAGAGGAAAGGACATCTCTCAGAGAGGAAAAGTTTAGAGATAAAATCATAAAGGAGAAATTGATATGTATTAAGATTGAGAATAAAATGCTTGGTTTTACTGAAAAAGAAACTGATCACATAAAATAAAATATGATGAACAAAGACTTAATTTGCTAAATGATTGACTCATTAAAATCAAACAAGATTAATATCAAGAAAACACTTCAATTAATTTGAGTAAAATGAATACATTTAAATAACACCAAAAAATCCAGATTTTCCCAAAAAGCCAATCAATTTATGTGGAAAAAAGAAAAATATGTTGGGTTTATCCTCTGTCCCTCAAAATGTTGAAGAGCAAAAGAGAAATTGCTATATTGTTTTGAGAGAGAAAGTTTATGGTATAAAAATTCAAAACACAACTGCTTTGTTATTCATGTGTGAAGGTAATCAAAAGATACTCTTTAGATATGCAAAATCTCAGAAAATATATCATCCACATAAACTTCATGAAAAAAACATTTCTTCATTACATATTCTAGTCAGTTGAAATTTTTTTTAAAAAATGAAGACATAGTATAAAAGGGCTGTCAGAGAATATTGAAAGGTGTTTCATATATATATATGGCATATAAACAATTTTGTATATGTTCACAAATAGAACTCCAAAATATAAGATGTCAACAAAACCTTGAAGCTAACAAACTGGGAAAAATATAAAATACCTATCTTTGGGAACTTACATAAAAGGTAGAAAATTTTATTTTATTTTATTTTATATGTAAATAATTATGTAACCACATTTTGGTTTTTTGAAAGATTTTTACTTATAAAAATAACATATAGTCAGGCAACAATTCAAATACAGCAAGATGTATGAAGACATGGTTCCTTGTTTGCTTTTACGTTTTAAAAATATTTTTAATTTTAATCCCATTATAGGTAACATACAGTTTTACATTAGTTTCAGGTGTACTATATAGTGATTCAACAGCTCCATATGTTGCTCAGTGCCTGTTATGGTAAGTGTAGTGTTAATTCTCTTCACCTATTTCACCCATCCCCCTACCCACCTCTTTTCCAGTAACCATCTGTTTGCTCTCTACAGTTAAGAGTCTGGTTTTTTTTTTGTTTATTCCTTCTTCTCTCTGTGCTTTTTCCTTTGTTCATTTGTTTTGTTTCTTAAATTCAACATGAATTGTTGACTATTCCATTAATCTGTCTTCCACTTGCATGTAATTTCACATCCAAAAAAAAATAAGTGTGCATCTTTCTTTATATTTCTTCTCATCATATTATAAAATAATTAAAAGTGGAAGTCATAAGAAGAATCTATTTGTAGTTTGTGTTCAAATAAAATAGCAAAAGAAATATTTTACCAACATTAATATCTTGATAAGAATTTCACCAGAAAAGAGTGATGTCCAAAACTTGCTCCTAGGTAAAATGTTATTGGATCAAGACAGAGATTGATATCAGATACTCCAAGAGAAATTAAAATATATTGTAAGCTAAATGAAAATAAAAATACAAGCTATCAAAATTTGTGGGAGGCAGCAAAGAAGTGCTTAGAGAGAAATTTATAGCATTCAATGACTTCATTATAAATAAAAGAAAGATCTAGTTTAAATAATTTAAACTTCTAACATGAAAAAGAGAGAGAGGAGAACAATGTAAGCTTAAACAAAGAATACAACAGGAATCAATGAAACTAAAAACAGGAAAATCAAAAAACTGATTTTTAAAAAACATTTGTTAAAAAAGATTTGTAAATATCTCTAGCCAGGTTAACAACAACAACAAAAAAAGATATTTCTTAGTGTAATGTTACCAGTCATAATTCTAGTTATCATCTTAAAATGTCATGTGTCACAGAAACAACCAAATTTCCTTGTCTTGATTTCCAAAATTGAGTTTCTCACTCACTGTACTCCTACTTAAAGCAATAAGACAAGAAAATGAAATAAAAAATATACAGATTTGCATCAATTCTGTAAATTTGACAATTTTAGATACCACATGTAAGTGGAATCATACAGTATTTGTCTTTCTATGACTGGTTTATGTACTTTAGCATCATGTCCTCAAAGTTCATCTACAGTATAGCATATTTCAGATATTTCTTTTTTTACAGCTGAATAGTATTCTTCATGTGTATATACTACATTTTCTTCATCTAAAATACTCTTATATGCACCTCTAAGTTAAAGTATTAAAAAACTAAGATAAAGCACATTATTAAAATAGAAATGTGAAACATTTACTTAAAATTTAGACAAATACCTATAGATTAAAAAAATCCTGATAAAAGGTACTTTGAAGAAAGTTTAGAGCCCCAGATGAATTTATGAAGGGAGTCAATTCAAACATTTATGGGATATATATGTCTAGAAATTGTTGCAGAGCAAAGTGGGAAAATTTTAAGCTCATTTTGAAGCTAGAATAATCCTGATGATTATACCTTAAAGAGATGAGCTCAAAAACAAAAGTAAATAAAATCAACAGACTATTGAACCATTAGTACATAGTCCATTAGTATATAGTCTCTTATGATGGTACTATAATATTTGTATTAAAATGGCTCTCAAATATTTTTCCCATCTGATGTACATACCATGCATTATCCTTTAAACTATAATGAATCTTACTCTTATCATCTTTAAACTATGATGAATCTTACTCTTATCACTTTTTTGTTTAGGTTATGTCATATGGCACAATGGACATTGATAAAGGAAAATATCCAAATGTGCTTAACCAAATCACAAAACCTCTTTCAAGCAGAGTTTACTATAGCTGGTATTAGAGAAGTCAGATATTTGAAGTATGAAAAAGATTTCGCAGACTGAAGATGGCAGGGGAGGTGCACATGGTAATGAATTCATGTGGCTTCTAGAAAGGAAGAAAAGCCACCAGCTGATATCCAAGAAACAGGGACTTTGGTTTTACAACTGCAAAGAAATGTATTTAGTTAACAAAAAGAATTAACATGGAAGATAAATTTTTCACAAAACCTCCAGATAAAAACTGAGCTCAACCAACTTCTTGATTTTATTCAGTCTTTTGGTGCCCTGCATAGAGAAGACAGCCATGCTGTGCAACACTCTGACTTGAAACTGTGAGCTCACCTGAGTGTTCCTGTAGTGTGTTCACTACATTTGTGGTAATTTGGTACATTGTGATAGAAAGCTAATATTAAAATCAATGTAACTTTTTTGTTTAGAAATCCATCTTCATAAAGAATATACGTATAACTTGGTTCTTTAGAGATTGTACATAGTGCAATTATTAAGACTAAATGTTTTAAATAGCATAATTAAAGAGCTTTAAGTAATTAACACTGATATAAAACATAGGATATGCTCAAATATTGCCCTTATATTAGCCACACAGTAAATATCAACAAATGTCACAGGACATGTCAAAGGCCAAGTCTTTTGGTCCCAATGCAGTTAAGTTAGAATACAACAAAATGTTAGTAAATAAAATCTTCACACAAAGAAAAATTGAAAGAAAAATTATAAATAATTCTTGGGATAAATAATAAGATGTTAGGAGGCATTTTAAAATGTGAAAGCTTAGACAAGAAGTAGTATTCAGAAACTGATGGGGTTGTCACAACTGATGGGGTTGTTTGGCTTTCTGGTAGCCAAAGCAATCTTGAGAAGAACAAAACTGGAGGTATCACAATTAAGCATTTCAAGGTATGCTGCAAAGCTATATAATCAAAACTGTCAAGTACGGGCACAGCATATAGATCACTAGAATAGAATACAGAACCCAGAAATAAACCCATACCTTTATGCTCAATTTATCTATGACAAAGTAGGCAAGAATATACATGGGGAAAAAATCTCTTCAATACATGGTGCTGGAAAAATTGGACACATACATGCAAAAGAATGAAACTGAACCACTAACACCCTATGCAAAAATAAACCCCAAATGTATTGAAGATATACATGTGAAACCTTAAAAAATATTTTAAAATCTTTAAAAGGGCACAGGCAGTAATTTGACCTCAGGAACAGCCACATTTTTGTAGATACGTTTTCTAAGGCAAAGGAAATAATAACACTGAACTAAAACTATCAGGTAAACAGAAAGGTAACCTACTGAATGGGAGAAGACATTTACAAATGACATACTGGTAAGGAGTTAATATCCAAAATATATAAAGAACTCCTATAACTCAACATCAAAAGAACGCTCAATGCAAATAAAAAATGGACAGAGAGGGGTTGTCTGGGTGGCTCAGTTGGTTAAGCTGCTGACTCTTGAGATTTGCTCAGATCATGATCTCAGGGTCCTGGGATCAAGCCTTCTGTTAGGCTTCATGCTCAGTGAGGAGTCCGCTTAAAGATTCTCTCTCCCCCTCTGATCCTCCCCTCACTTTCTTTATCTCTCTCTCAAATAAATAAATAAATCTTTTAACAAAGTGGAGAGAAAAAGAGCAGACATTTTCCAAAGCAGACATATGGATAATCAACAGACACATGAAAAGCTGCTCAACATAACTAATCAGGAATGCAAACCAGAATCTCAATGAGATATTACCTTATATTTATTAGAATAGCTAAAATCAAAAAGACAAGAAACAAGTGTTGGTGAAGACGTGAGAAAAAGGAACTGTGGGGCAACTGGGTGGCTCAGTGGTTGAGTGCCTGCCTTTGGCTCAGGTCATGATCCCAGGGTTCTGGGATGGTGTCCCAACTGGGCTTTCTGTAGGGAGCCCACTTCTCCTTCTGCCTATGTCTCTACCTCTCTGTGTGTGTCTCTCATGAATAAAGAAATACAATCTTAAAAAAAATAAAATAAAAAGGAGCTGTTATGTAAAATTGATGCAAACATAAATTGGTACAGCCATTGTGGAAAAAACAATATGGAGGTTTCTAAAAAAATTAAAAATAGAAATACCATGTGATGCAATAATTTAAACTACTGGGTATTTACCCAATTGAAAACAAATGCACCCCTATGTTTACTACAGCATTTTTTACAATAGCCAAGATATAGAAGCAATCCAAGTATCCATTGATGAATGGATAGAGAAGATGTGGTACACACACACACACACAGAAGAATATTTCACAGCCATAAAAAAGGATGAGATCTTGGCATTTGCAACAATATGGATGGACCTAGAGTACTTATTATGTTAAGTGAAATAAGTCAGACTGAGAAAGACAAATACTATATGATTTCACTCATGTGTAGGATATAAAACAAAACAAAACAAAACAAAACAAATGAATAAACAACAACAAAAAAGCAGAATCAGACCTATAAACACAGAGAGCAAACTGATGGCTGCCAGAGGGAATGGGTAGGGGATGGGGGAATGGGTGAAGGAGAGTGGGAGATACAGGCTTCCAGAAATGGAATGAATACATCATAGGAACAAAATAAGCAGCATAGGAAATATCATCACTGATATTGTAATAGATGGGAGCTGTACTGTGGTGAACATAGCATAAGGTATAGAGATGTTGAATCACTATCTTGTACAGCTAATACTAATTTAATAATGTGTGTTAACTATACTCAAATAAGAAAATTAAAAGAAAAAAAAGAAATTCATTGGGTTGTATGTGGAAATGAGGTAGGAAGAAAATTTTGGTGTCAGAAGTCCCAGGTAAGAGAGTGTGACAACTGATATTTGATCTTAGAAGTAAAATTTCATTGTGTAATGCCATCAGCATCCTTATCATACTTCTTTGCCACCTGAGAAGTGTGCTAATGTACATTGTGACTGCTTTAGTTCAAATAGATCCCTAGTCATCTTGTTTTCTCTCTTTTTTTTTTCCCTGAAATTAATGTATGTTGTAAATGGGAACTCTACAGAGTCCTCAGTTGTAAATAGCTGTTTCTGGCTTATGAACTGACATTTAAGCACAAATACAATATATGATCTATTCTCTCTGAAGCATTATTGCTCCTAAGAATCTTTATGATCAGTTCACAAATGTTATTTAGATGCAGGAAAATATAATTCTAAGCAATCTCAAGTATTTACCCGAAGTCCTTTAATATTACATTCCAATTTCTAACTCATTGGATTCATATCCTTTTGATCAAAAACTACCTGTTACCTTCAAGAACATTTCTTCAGGCTCAAATTCCATTTATGCCCAGAGCTTTGTTTACACCTTTTGTTTATTTTGGGTCAGAAGATGAGCTTTGATATTCTGGGATACTGAATTTTCATTGTAAAAGATCTACATGATTATTATTTTTTATTTTTTTAAATTACATCAAATATATTTTTTCTCCTACTCTTTCAAATATTTAGTTTATTTGTTTTTTATTCTAAATAAAACAATTAGGTGACAATTTTTAAAGGTGTCTTTTGACTATTAAATTCTTATTTTTCTTTTTTTTTTAAAGATTTATTTATTTATCCGTGAGAGACAGAGAGAGTGAGCGAGCAAGCGAGAGAGACAGGTAGAGGAAGAAGCAGGCTCCTCGCAGGGAGCCGGATGTGGGACTCGATTCTGGATCCTGGCATCACGCCCTGAGCCGAAGGCAGACGCTCAACTGCTGAGCCACCAAGCATCCCAAGTGCCTATTTTTCTTATGTTTACCTTCTTAAAAGTGCTTTTATGCTCTTCATATGGTTTCTAAAACTTGTCTCTAAATCAGTCTTAGGATAACAGTTCTTGACAATTCACTAAAATGTGTCTTATATACCTCATACCAGCAAGTTGCCTAGTGTCTGGCCCTGCAAACCTGGCCAGTTGCTTTCTATACCACCCAGAATGGCCTAATAAATGGGTAAAAGTATACAGATGCCTCTAGGTTAATTCCTGCATCTCCACTTCTCTCTCTCTCTCTCTGTCTCTATTTTGTACATATTTATAGTAGTTCTCTTTTTCCTGGGCTTAGTATCTGAGCATTATTCTCTGATCTCTATCTTTATCTGATTTCGCCCCTAATATTTACTCTTTTCATTTTGACCTCAGCAGGTGTACATATTTTTAGTTTTGATGACTATATTCAGTTATCCAACTATTTTCCAAGCACCTACAAAGCATTAGGAATTATATATATATTTATGTATTTATATATATTTATATATAAATTATATATATTTATATAAATTTATATATTTATATATTTATATATATTTATATATATTGTTTTTATATGTAATATGTTTATGTTTATATATAATATATAATATATATATGTATACCAAAGACACATTCTGAGTCTCATTATGTTTTGTCAAGAAAAGCCCTTGTTCATTTTGCTTTTGTTTCTTTTGCCTTCGTGGATGTATCTTGCAAGAAGTTACTGTGGCCGAGTTCAAAAAGGGTGTTGCTTGTGTTCTCCTCTAGGATTTTGATGCAATCATGCCTCACTTTTAGATCTTTCATCCATTTTGAGTTAATCTTTGTGTATGGTGCAAGAGCGTGGTCTAGTTTCATTCTTCTGCATGTGGATGTCCAATTTTCCCAGCACCATTTATTGAAGAGACTGTCTTTCTTCCAATGGATAGTCTTTCCTCTTTTATTGAATATTAGTTGACCATAAAGTTCAGGGTCCACTTCTGGATTCTCTATTGTGTTCCATTGATCTATGTGTCTGTTTTTGTGCCAGTACCACACTGTCTTGATGACCAGAGCTTTGTAGTACAACCTGAAATCTGGCATTGTGATGCCCCCAGCTATGGTTTTCTTTTTTAAAATTCCCCTGGCTATTCGGGGTCTTTTCTGATTCCACACAAATGTTAAAATAATTTGTTCTCACTCTCTGAAGAACGTCCATGGTATTCTGATAGGGATTGCATTAAATGTGTAAATTGCCCTGGGTAACACTGACATTTTCACAATATTAATTTTGCCAATCCAAGATAAGAAGCTTTTGCACAGCAAAAAAACAAAAAAACAACAACAACAAAAAAGAGAAAAGCCCTTGTATACCAACCCACAGTATAAGCAGACATACACTCACATACTTCCTGAGGTGATGAAAGAAGAAATCAATAAAAAAAATTGTAAATAAATTAATAGGTGTTTTCAAAGCAGTGTTACTGGTGAGAAGTTATGTGCCACAGATATATATACTCTGGGATGGCCAGAAATAACTCAGGTCTTGGTTGAATATATTCCTTTCATTTATTTGAAATCATTTTGCTACATATTAGAAAACTTTGAGTTAAAATTAATGATCCTAGCTAGGTGGATACTGGCTAAAACTTTCAGAGCATTTTATTAACGTAGATTGACATAATCAGGCAGGAATAGTCTAGAAAGAATTTACTTGTACATTTTAATTCTATAAATTCATGACCTCATCAGTTAAACTTTTGAGATAGCAGAGCAAAATGATGCTACATAGTTCTTGTGATAGACTAAGCTTAACTTGTTGAATCTAAGTACTTTCAAAACAAGATTTCAGGTATGTTATCCTTATGGTTAATTGTACCTAATTCTCTACATTCATCATGATATATGGGGAGTTAATTTGCCTGGAGATAACATCATCACATTACTGTTCATAGGAACTATGGTCAGATACTTAGAAATAACTTTTTAAAAAACACCAAGGTAAAAAATTTCTACTGAAAATCAAATTATGACTAGAATTCCAGATATTTTCAAGAATATGAAATCCATGGCTTACCTTAACCAAATTAAGTTCCAACTGTAGACAAAATAGCCTTGTTATACAGAGCCAATTGATAAAGAGCACTAAAGTATACCCCCTTAGGAATAAAAGGGTTCCAATTACAGATATTTTTTAGCTACTTCACAATAAACCAAATAAAACAGAATCAGGCCATCAATATAGCTCTTTTCCTTTTCTAGGTCACATCTTTTTCCACTATGCTTCCCAATTTTCCTTTCACTTGTCCATCTAATCAGGACTATTGCTTCATGTATGGATTAGGCAACAGGTAAAAACATCTACAAATATAATTTTCTTATATTTTTCTTGAAGTTCCAATCCTTCAGTCTGATCCTCTTAAACTTAGTTATAGATTATTATTTTCATCCTGGGATTTTGACATTTCTTCATAACCAAGTTGAGTCCTCATTTCCAAAGAATGTGACCTAAGCCAGTCCAACACTCACACTATCAATTTTCGTTTTCAGAAGATACAGACTCTTATTTTTAATCATAAAAGGAAAATTATGTTTTCCTTATGTTTTTGATTTAATGATTATTTTTTTAAAAGATTTTATTTATTTATTCATGAGAATACACAGAGAGGAGAGAGAGAGGAGGCAGAGACACAGTCAGAGGGAGAAGCAGGCTCCATGCAGGGAGCCCGACGTGGGACTCGATCCTGAATCTCTAGGATCAGGTCCTGGGCTGAAGGCGGCACTAAACCACTGAGCCACCTGGGCTGCCCTGATTTAGTGATTATTTTGAAGCATGCATCACAATAGGAGGTATTTTCCCCAGATATTTTAGGAAGATTTTATCAAATCTCTTAACCTTTTAGCTCTCTTGCCAATATCTGTTTATAAATGAGCTAAATTTTAGAAACAACATATACTAATGGTTATAGTTTCAGGCTTTTAGCCAAGAAATTGAACAACAGAGAGACAGAGTTATAGACACTGAACAAAAAACATCATTCAATAAAGACCTTTTTTCCTTTTTTTAAAAAGATTTTATTTATTTATTCACGAGAGGCACAGAGATAGAGGCAGAGACATAGGCAGAGGGAGAAGCAGGCGCCTGGCGGGGAGTCTAATATAGGACTTGATTCCAGGACCCTGGGATTACAACCTGAGCAGAAGGTAGAAGCTCAACCGCTGAGCCACCCAGAAATGCCCCACCATTTCTAATTTCTGATGAGACCAACACATACATATACATTTACACACACACACACACACACACACACACATATACCCACATATATAAAATGAATATGTGAACGGACTCTCCAAATGCAATGAAAAGATCCTACCAGGGATGAATTTTTAGTGATAATTTCATTAATCAAGTAGGATTTGCACTTCTATTTTACAGTTGAGAAGAGAAAATAGAAGTAGGATAGGTTTAAAGGAACATTCACAGTCATCAGGCAACAAAATTACTGATTAAAAACATTTTCTCTTCTATTCTTCTGTCTGATTTTTTTCCCTTCTGTCTGATGTTATGCTAAACATTATACACTTAAGCATATTTTATTGCCAAACATTAATGTACCCATTTTAATTCACACACAGAAAAATTAATATAAATTTATGGGGAAAAGGATAATAATATAAAAAACAAGGACCACTTAGCTCCCAAATCAATACTGTAAGGTCTAAAATTTTAGACTTACTTACTAAAATTGTTCTTTCCATAAACTATGGCTTAATTTTTTTTAAAGATTTATTTATTTATTTGGGAGAGAGCGAGAAGGCAAGGGGTAGCGGCAAAAGGAAAGGGAGAGAGAAAAATCTCAAAAAGACTCCCTGCTGAGTGTAGAGCCAGGCCTGGGCTCCATCTCACAACCCCAAGATCAGGACTTGGGGCAAAATAAAGTTTTGGATGTTTAACCAACCAAGCCAGTCAGGCATGCTTTGCCTATCAGGTATTTTTTTTAAATTTTATTTATTTATTTATTTATGATAGTCACAGAGAGAGAAAGAGGCAGAGACACAGGCAGAGGGAGAAGCAGGCTCCATGCACCCGGAGCCTGATGTGGGATTCGATTCCGGGTCTCCAGGATCGTGCCCTGAGCCAAAGGCAGGCGCTAAGCCTCTGCGCCACCCAGGGGTCCCTATCAGGTATTTTTTTTAAATGAAAGCCAACAGAATGTTGATAACTTGAAATCAACATCAATTGCAATATTTACTTTGGACAAACAAAAAACAAACTTTTCTTTTGGCTCCCTAAAGTATGTCAAGAAAGAAAAAAAAGACAATACTTTAAATAAAATTCATATCTCCAAGTCCATAAATCCTTTTTTACATTTTAATTTTTACTCTTGTTTTGAGGTTTTACATACTGATGGAAAAGTATACAAATCATAAACATTTAGGTCTTCTTTCAGAAAACAAACTTCTCTATCTAGCACTCACTCATTAGGAAACAATATTATTAGCAACTTAAAAGAGTTCTTAAGCTTCTTCTCAATCACTATAGCCAAGGAAAAGTACCTTTGAACCTGTCTTCCAAAACTCTAAATTGGTGTTGTTTATTTTAAAACTATATAAATAGAATTATTAAGTAGTTCTTTCGTTCCTTGCTTCTTGCACTGAAGCTTAAGTTTTCAAATCCATACAGTTATATTATGTAGCAGTGGTTCATTTATTCATTTTAGGCATTGCATATAAATTTTTGTTAATTCATGTGTGAATTTTCCATAATTTACTTGGTTATTCCACTAGCAATGGATATTAAATACCTTCCACTTTATAGCTATCATGAATATCGCTGTTGTGATCATTCATGTACATGTACTTTGGTAAATGTACTTACTCATTGCTTCGAGGTATATACCTAAAAGTGAAATTCCTGGGTCTCTTAAGATATGATTTTGAAGAAATTGACAAACTGTTTTCTAAAGTTTTTTAAAGAATTTTACTTTTTCCATCAACATTTATAGAATGTTCCAGTAGCTCCGTATTCTCTTTTAGCGTTTTCTGTCATTTCCATTTCAGACATTGCTAGGTGGCTAATGAATTTAGCCACCTTTTAATGTGCATTGATCACCTTCACATCCTCTTTTTAAAATGTCTGATTAAGTCTTTTCTCTATTTTCTAATATATTGCTTTTATTTCTCAATGGTTGTAGCAGGTTTTTTAAATAGTCATTTAGTAATATTGGGGCTTATATAAGTACTATGTATTGTAAATATCTCTCCCAATTGATGGCTTTCCTTTCTCTCAGTGATTTCTTTTAATCAGAAGTTCTTAATCTTAATGAAATCTAATATATCTAGTTGTGCTTTTATGGATTTCAGTTTCTGTCTAGTTTAAAAATTATTGCCTATCTCAAAGCCAGGAAAATATCCTCATATTTTTCTCTAAAAGCTTGTTTTATTTACCCTTGACCTTTAGATCAATAATCCACTTGGACCTGATATTTCTTTATGTGAGTTTGAGTACAAGTTTTATTTTTCACATATGGCTGTCCATTTGACCTAGCACTATTTACCACCCTTTCCACACTGCTCTGCAGTGTCATCTTTGCCATAAACCAATTTGTAATATAGGCATGGGTCTATGTCTGGATCATATCCTACATCTTTAGCCTACTGATATATATGCTAATACCACACTACTGCACTCTCTTAATTCTTTAGCTTTTTAATCCTCAATGTCTGATAGGTTCTGATTTCAAGTTTTCTTTCTTAATCTTTCTTTTTTTAGTTTTAATTGATTATTCTTGGCTATTTGTATTTCCATATGAATTTTACAGTCATGTTATCAATTTCTATAATACCAAATAGAGTTTTATTTAGGATTTTATTGAAAATATGAATCAGTTTTTGATAAAGGGGCATCATTATAATCTCCAAGATGTAGTCTGTGTTTATTTAGTTATTCTGCAATTTCTGTAAATAAATTATTTCATCACATTCTGAAAAGGAGGCCTTCATAAAAGTTTAAAATTCAAGTTACTTTAACCCAAAATAGAAATCTTTAAAAATGTATTTTAATAAATGTACATGAAAGTTTGGACTTTCAGGTATCAGCCCATTGTATAAGTAGAAAGGCACTGTACCCCATGTCATGGTATATATGGTTGAAAATATTTGGAAGCTCACATAAGCATGTAAAATTCAATTCCATTGTTTAGCTTTATTCCTATCTTGTATCTAAAAAAGTGCATTAAGTGCCAACCAAACACCAGAACTCAAAAGAATCTCTTAGAGAAGATAGAGGACAGAAGAACTTATTTAGCTACTTTCCAGTTAAGTGAGCCCTACTCATTACTAAACCATTTAATTAAATCTTATGTGGAGATAATAACAAAATTAATTCTATCAGAATATGCTGTAATGTTAGGAAAGAAAATAGAAAAATACATAAGAAATAATAAAAGAAACTACTCTTTTCGTTCCAAAATGTAGTCATAAGAATTCAGGTCAATATCTCATCTGACCAAATTATGTAACCAATCCCTGATATAATGGACTAGAGGAAGCAGCCAAGTGTTATGAATAACTAGACCATTTCTGGGAACTATTCTATTCTCTTGTATCAGCTTGAGAATTTTGAAGAAATAACATTCTTATAATTTTCACTTATTTCTTGAAAGCTCCTGATAATATAAATATAAATCATCTGTAATTCAAATTGTGTAATCTAACTCAGCATATTAGCTAAAATTGCATCATTTCATTTTGCTAGGACAAAATTGCTAAAAAGAACATTTTTAAGGTCAAACTTCTAATAAAAAGAGAATAAAATGCATATTCCAAGTGTATTTAGCATTTTATTACCTACTTTACTTAATTCTTTAGATAAATTAGGTGTTTTCAGGACAGCTGCAACAGTCAAGAAGAACATTTTCCTCCTTCCTGATGACAGTGTCTTTTATTTCAACCACAAGTGTCCACTGAAAACAATACAGACCTGAGGTAACTACTGAGGTAGTTAAGGGAACACTTTCCATTTCTATATCTTAATGTATTTATCAAAAGGCAGGCCTGCTCAAAATTAGGTCTTGCATTAAGAATATACAAAGGATTTTTTAAAGTAATTAATGCAGTTGCTTTAATTTATGTCTTAAGCATTTTCAATCAAAAATGTTTCTTCTGTGGCATTTGGAACAAAATCTTGGGTCTCAATTATATACCTATCAAAGTACTTAGACTAAAGTCTCTTTATTTGAAGGGAAAACAAAATATGTGTTCCATACTCACAGGCATCCATGATACCCATATGTCTAAGTGATTGCTCTACATATGGCTAAGAATAAATCTCAGGCTTCTAAATCTTTAAAAGTTAGTGTTCTGCCCTACTTATATCTAAAGTACATTTGGCGTTTTGGGCACTTGTTCTCAGGAATCAGAACAAGTATTACAGCTATGAAGCAGTATGGCATGGTAGAAAAAGTAATGAACAGATAGAGGACATTCTGTTTGGTTACAAGTTGTCATTTGCAACTGTGGATCATGGACAAGAAGCAAACCCTCCCTGAAGAAGCCATATTTGAGCAAAATCTTAACTGACAAGGAGAAGACAACCAAAATTTTTGTAAAAAGCTGATGTGCAACACACTGTGTTTTATGTTGCATGGAAGTTATAAGATATATAATCTGTGTGCTACATGGAATTATTAATATGCTATTGTTTTTTTAAATGTGTCCCATCCCACCTCAGTAATCATGATGTTATGAGCATACAGTATTGGGGGTCAAGTTTAGACACTTAGAGTTAATCGTCACACTAAAAAATGATATTTCAAGTTTTTGTCTTATATACAGTATAGAAAATACCAGCATGATAGTGCCATACTATCACATATTTTTTTACTTTAAATTAAGTTTGTGCACTAGCCATCTAATGATTAAGGAAAACCTCTATTCCTATAATTCAGAAACCCTATCACAAATCTTATCCTGTCCCAGCATCATCCAGTATTATGATTTGTTTAATCAAAGCTTTGTATCTTTCTCTCTTCCTGTTAATCTTTAATTCTCTGACCAGCTATCAAAATATGGCATTAGAACATTTTAATATTGTCTTTAAAATTATCATAATCTTCTTGGGAACAGAAATTTTGGAGAAACAACAGCTTCTTTACTGAAAGGAAATACTCCTTTAATCATCTGATATGTATGTTGGATAACTATTTAAAAAAGACAGTATCAGAAGAGGAGTAAAGAGATAATATATTAATTTGTTTTATTTAGTTCACATTTTATTAATACGTTTAGAATACATTTTTAAGCTTTATCAATTTTTAGAAATTCACTAAAAGATTAACAATTGCTTAAATATCTTATAATATAGAATCCCATGCATAGAGAGAAAATCTGTTATTTCAGTTTTCCAAGATACCAATTAAAATGTGTATTTTAATTTTTTTCTACTTCAACTTTCAGCTGAATCTGATGACTCAATCCAGTTTTGCTTTGCAGGAAACTAAAAATGTGTTTGTTTGTTTGTTTTTGTATAGTTAGTAGATCATAATGGAAAACACACTTATACCATCTTGTGATGACATATCTCAGCTTATAAATACAGCTTTTTTTCACTTAATAAGAAAAATTGTTATCCTGTATTCAGCAGAGTGGAAACATACTATTCAAGCTCTAATTTTAACTACATTATAGAATGTAAAATAATCTGTTTTCCAAAATATAAAAGATGCTTCAATAACATTTATACAATTCAAAATTTCACATTCTATTACCTGTATTGAAAGTTCTCATAAATCACAAAGCAGAAATTACATAATTGACAGGCTAACTTTGATTACACAAGTTACATATGAGATGGTATAATATAGTGGTGAAAAACCGGGTTTGAAAGAGAAGCACCATTAACTGCGTATGTAAGAACAAGCCCTTGATCTACCAGGTGATCAAGTAGGAATAAAGAGGTGAATAATCTGAATACTCTTGCTCTCAAAATAAAACAAGAACAAAAATAAAAACTTGGACCTTTCTCTGTGATTATCATCAGCTGTTTGCCACAATTTCTTCTTCTTGAACTTCCATTCTCAATTACCTACTAATGTGTTTAACTCTTGCCAGAAATTCATTTTGTAATAAAGGATTTTTCACATAAGCCAACTATGCTGCGATTAATTTTAGTACCATTTACATACTTACAGTGTTTATATTTGAGTTACAATATGCCAATGCTGTTGGAAATTACTAAATTAGAAAAAATGCATGCATACAAAGGAACTTGACTATATGTTATCAGTTTAGTGGAATTTGATATAAGGCAGACATATCTTTAATTAAAAAGTGGTAATGCTCAATTAATAAAGCTCTTTGGTACTATATATTATATTACCTACATATATATTAAAGTATAACATGAGGTTCCCTTGGAAATGGAATTTTACTTCAATTGTGAATGTTTTTAAACAAATTTTGAAAAATAATTGCACATAGTGATAGTATTTCAATCATTTTTGAAATTCTGTGTATTTTTAAAATCAAGAATATTACTAGATTTTGAGTAGATTGATATTCATTGTATGAGAAAATTGAATTTGAAGTGATGATATTATGGACCCAGATACAGAAGATTAATTTTTAAGAGATTTTAACCTGCATGTTTATGTCACAGCATAAGCCCATAGTATAACACTGTGACATAGTCCATTATGTTATCTTCTGTTTCAAAGTAACATGAGAGAAAACAATAATGATTGGAGTGATGAGAGCAAGAGTGGGATAACCAGCCTGGGGCCCAAGAGGATTTGGTCCCACATGTAAAATACATTGGTTACTTATGGAAGATAAAAATGTAAATATTTGAATTTATAGGTCATTTGTAAAATTATCAGACTTAGAAAGTGTACAGAAAGAAAGGTTAATGCAACTGCAAACCTTACCACCATCCTAGAACTTTCCAGGCACTGCAATGTTCAAAAGAGCATGACTCCAACAGTTAATGTTGGGCTGTTGATCCTCTCAACTATTACAGTGGGCAGTGGGGTTTAGGGCTTTCAAGATCTATAGGATTATTATTTTTACTAGAATTTGCCTCTTCCATTTATTTAACACATTATTATTTTCTCAGTGTGATGTGATATGAAAAAACTCTAGTGAGAAATGTCTAAGTTGCTAAAGAAGACAGAGATTCCCAGCTCATGTTATGAAACTAAAAATAGTTAAAATCTTCTGGGATATATTGACATGTCTCTAAAGGTCCTGAAATATCTTACTTCTCTGCATTCCAGATAGAGAAAAATCTCTTTATTTTCACTATCTCCTTCTTATTTTCATCTTCCAATATTGATCAAAACAGACACCGGTTTCTGTTTTTAAATAACATTTAGTTTTACATTCTAGCATTTTGTATTTAAAATTACAATACAATACTCATTATGTGCATTGTTCAAAAGGAGAATGATAGTTGGGCAGCGAAGGTAGAGCAAGAATGTGTGATCTTAAAACAAAGCCTTCTGAACTTGAAAGTGGAACCAAAATTATGAGAAATGAATGCCCCTGACTGAATGTCATCAGATTGGGGCACATTGCCTAGTCATGGACAGGAATTTAGCTGTGGATTAGATTGCATGCCCACAACTCTATTTCCCCTATGGCATTCTCTCTCTATATCTATCTATCTATCTATCTATCTATCTATCTATCTATCTATCTATCTATCTATCATCTCCCTAGCAAAAGTATTAATAATAAAGAATACATAGCATTAATATCAAATATAATAGGTCAGTTGCTGTTAGCCTAAGACTGGAGAGACTGGAATGCTAGAACTGAGGGGGCTCTGGACGCATCAAGTCTCATTGGAGAGCTTGCTCTTTCAGCTGCCTTGTTTACTTTGTCTTGACCAGACTCTCCTCTCTGTTCTGTGTGTACACTAGACAATGGCATGGTTTATGAGTCATTATTTTTTGCTCTGTTTTCCCTGCTATATGTTAAAACACCTAGGATAGTGATTGGTATGTTACAATAGATGGAATCTGGCAATTGAAAAGTAATGATTACATAATTCATAACAGTTTCCATCAGGCCATTACAGGCTGTACTCAGATATGGTTACAGTAAAAATAGTCACAAATCTGACTGAAAGTTTTGTAAAGCTTATGAAATTTAGGATGAAGAAAATATACAATGCAATGTCACAATTATAGCTTTAAATAACTTTTTAAAAAACATGTAAGTGGACAAGCTATCTTTTCACTATTTATTTATTTTGCAAGCCCTTTTGAATCCCTTCCTACTTTGTTACTATATCATATGAACCCCATATCTGAGTTAACACTAGAGGTTTATATCATGAATGACAGTAATAGAAGTGCTTTCTTTTGAGATCTAACCACTGGCCCTTTTTCCTGAGTCCAGGCTTTTGACGTTTAGGGACATAATACATGGCCAGGTAGCATTCGAGATGCATATACTCCCCACATGTCTGCATCATGGATATTTCTTATTTCATAACTGCCATATTCTAATATTCTCTGTGTTCATTTAAGAATAAAAATAGAGGGTATCCCTAGGTGGCTCAACAGTTTAACACCTGCCTTTGGCCCAGGGCATAATGCTGGAGTCTATGTCTGCTTTTTTCTCTCAGTGTGTCTCTCATGAATAAATAAATAAAATCTTTAAAAAAGAATAAAAATAGAATTACACATATCCTACATAGAAATGTAGTGACTTTTATTCCAATAACAATTATTCCAATAATAATCACTAACATGGAATTACCTACAGGGGAGAAAAAATACAGAATGGAAGAACAAAATGAAAAAAAATGGAGTTATTTATTATAAAAGAAATATTCAGGAGTCAAAAGAAGCAGACTACAAAGTCAACTGATGAGGCAGGTTTGTGATAGCTACCAAAACACATACCTATAGAAGACCTAAAATTTCCAAGGAAAAACACAGAACACTGGAAGCTGTACTACCCTTGCCACATACACTGTACAGTTTACCTCAATTCTTTCTGTGCACCCCTCTTTATAAGCCTCTATAACAGTAAAGCTCTGAATACTCTGACAAAGTAGTCTGTGATTTCCATAAGATAGAGTTGTGAATGGATTGACAATATTTTGATGCCTTAGATTATCAAAACATTTAAAAATAGTTTTTAAACAGCATTTTTGAAATTTTAAAAGATTGCTAAAAAAATAAGTGTGCTTTTATTTACTTGTGGTTCTTGGCTATTTTTTTTTTCCTATCAGAGAAAGCCACTTATAGGAAAAAAAGTTCCATAGTTCACTTCGTGTTTTCATTTATAGGTAAGTCACTAGATTTGCCAAATAATATACATCTACCTCACATTTTGTGATTTATAAAAACTTCATGGATTTTTTTTTGAATAAAGCTATGTCACTGATATTAGAATTGGCAGTCTTAATGGGATTTCTTTTATTTCACAAAACATATTGTGTTCAAGGTTAATAATACATTTCAGCAACATACATAGTTCACTTGGCAGATGTGTGCTCAGTTTCATTATTTTGATAGGCAGATCCCATTCTTTTCCTCTTCATAATAAGTAAAATCCTGCCAAAAGTCAATGTTCTGAATTACTTTAAAATTCATTTTAATGCAAATTTGGATAGAATGTTTTTTCTCTTGTTTAAGACTAGCCAGTCTCTGCAAGAAAACTGGCTGACTGGAAAAGAAGTTCATGATTTTAATAAGAAACTTACTATGAAACTGAATAGGATAAAATTGTACTTATATGTTTGGTGGAAAAAAATTGAAAAGCTTGTCTTTTAATTGGGAGAGAGAAGAGACTATTGAGACTATCATGTCTAAAACAGAATTCCAAACTACTTTTTTTTATTAGTAAAAGCACTATATTAAATTTCTAGATCTTTCAAAGATTATTAATACTGACTTAGTCCTAAGACATTATTAAAAAAAAGTCAGTTTTTCAAAACCTAACTATTTCAAAATAATCACACAGTGCTTTGCTAGCAAGATTGATTAATATTCTTTGTAAAAGTGATCTTTTTACCAGTTCACACATGAAGCAATGTCAAAGCTCAACACATTTCCCTTGATTAAAAAATTTCAAATTTTCCTCTTCCATAAAAATTATAACAAGGAGGATCATTTTATTTGACAATGCTGCAAAAAAAAAATCATCTACAACAAATTACCAAATATTTATTAGCCTTTGCAATGTGCAATCTATAGTGGCAGTTATTGGGAAAGAGATTCAAATATGTTTCCTATTATGAGAGTCTTACAGACTATCTAGAGAGTAAATCAATTCAACCAGGATAATGTAATTTGTTCTATGATAGTTTTGCAAAAGTTTGGAGGTATAGGCATAAAAGAAAATGTCTACATTGTGCTGAACGTTTCAGAATACTTTTTCAGAGGCTACTGCCTCTTGTAATGATTTCCAAACAATGAATAGGGATCATCCATACCCTTGAAAGAAAGAAGAAGGCTTTTTGTTTGGAATGGATAGTAGACTTGAAGCAGTATGTGCCCTCTGGATTATTAGATTGGTTTCATCAGCCTAGAGCAAGTACTACATATGGGGGAGATAATAGAAATAAGACTGGGGAGGTGTGCAATAGTTAGATAATGAAATAACTTGTGTAAAAAGTTGATTGTGCAACTTTCCAATAAATGAAATGCAGAATCATTAGAGGATTATAAGATTAGTAAGTTTAGGTCATTTTTGATAGACTAATTTTTCCAGCGGTGGACCTGGAGAGTCAATCAACTTAAGTGGTTTGGTCACACAACAGAGAAAACCACCTGTCTAGAACCAATTGAAAAATTTATTGTAACAATTTTCAATCTTTCTCTGTCTCCCTCTCTTTTTGTGTCTCTGTTTCTCTCTCTCTCTTTTTCTCCCCCTCTCCCTCTCGCTTTCTCCCTCTTTCATATACACATGTACCTTCCAGTGATGGCTGCCTAAGCCATTTTTTTAAAAAAAGAAATACAAAACATCTTATTTTCTTTTTATAAACATCAGAAGTAATGAAGATAATCAAGGACATTACAAGGAATTAGTTTGTAGCCTTGAAATAGAAATGTTTTTAGTTTCATAATGACTACTATTCCCTCTTATTAACCAGAGATATTATAAATAGAGAACATATTAAATAATTATAAAAATATTTAAAAGGCAAATACTTATATACACATAAGTGTAGAACACTAAGAATTGTGAGGTCATGCAGGAACTGATCTTTTCTGGCCTTAATAAACTCTACAATACGTGCTTTGAGAAAGAGTCGAACTTAATTTTGTAAATTCTGGACAAGATAACTATACTTTCACTATGTTTTATGCAGACTAGAATATGCATCAGACCTCAAGTTACTGAGTTGTAACCTCCCAGGGAGCTATATCCTGTCACTTCTAACTTTTCCAGGTTTATCTGTCTTCTGGTGAAAAACCTCAGGACAGGCTAACAGAACATCTCTGTGGCTGAATGAGTTAGTGCAACTTCCTAAAGTGCTTACACTTCGTCTCTCACTGGAAAGCCTGGCTCATTGCACATCCAAAATGTGCAAAGCAATTTAGGTCTGCAGCAACAGCCAGATGGACTGCCTTGAAGGCAGAAGTCCCTTGTTTACAGACAAAACAAGCACAGAAATGCAGCCTAACGCCAAATGCCCACACACTGCCTAGGCAAGCTTCAGGTGGTTAAATCCCCAAACTAACATGTTATCCCAAGAGAGCAGATTTTTGTATTAGAATTTATTATAGTGTTTATGATAATTGACTGTGTTCTATTGAAACAACAAGTCATTTAGCATGGATTAGGAAACCCTTTATAGAGAGAGGCCATGAGGGGAAGAATTAAACTTTGATATACAAAATAGGAAGAATTCATCTTGAAGATTATAATACATTATAATGCTGTGTAGAAACTACTGGGGAATCCTGAAGTAGCACTGCGCAAAATGTAAACCTTGACAAGACAAATGTTCCTCTTCATTTTATTCCAATTATTCACCAAAAATTATTTTCTCATACTTTCTCATAATAGAGATTTGTTTTCTTCTTCTACTTTGAAATTATGTGGAGATGAAAGGAACCCTCATTTATATATACTTAAAATTATACACCTTATGTCATCAAAATGAGACAAAGCACACAACAAAGTATCCTACCCTAGTTTCTTAAAAAACTGAGAGAGTGGCATCTTACAAAAGCAAGGCTAAAATAATAACTGTCAGAGACCATGACTTGGATTTGAAAAAATTCATATTTCATCTTGCTTCCTATATAAATCTTTGGGCATATTGCTACATATTATATTCTACACTAGTTTCTTCTCTTTCCTTTTTAATGCATCTTTTCTAGAAAGTCAGGATCTTTGAGTTTGGGGAAATGTAATCAACTCAGAATCATTCAACAGTACAGAACATTGCAATGTTTATGGAGTGAAAACACAGCCAGCTGGGAAAAGTTGTATCTCTAAAAAAAAAGTGATTTAATTTAAAAAAATTTTAAATTCTAGTCTTGGAGGGATAGGCTTTGTGTGTGTGTGTGTGTGTGTGTGTGTGTGTGTTTGCACACACATAAATATGCTTGTTAACAATGGCTTGTTTATCCAACTATAAACTTAATATAAATCCTTGAGGATTTATTTCCTAGGTAGCTAATAACTAGTAAAATTTTAAAAATTCTATGATATCATTATTGTAAGCTTTTTTCTTTTAGAGAAGAAATTTGTCTGTATCTGAATCAAATCTGTTAAATTACAGCCATTGTTACAACTACTAGTCGAAAGATGTTTGCCTTCAATTATGTTCTCTAAATTTCAACTCATGACTGGCAAAGCAGTGAACAGCAGGCGATGTATTTTGAAGAATAATCCTGTCTTTTAAAAAGACTTGAACACTATTCCAATTTCATTAAGGAAAATAATCTGCTTACAGAGAAGCCCTAATGGAATCAGCACTTATTGCAAACCTACTAAGTGCAAGTGATTCTGCTAGGCAATGTGGAGGCCAAGGGAGAAAGGAGGCAACATTTGTAGAGGGAGTGATCTCAGCTTTGTACTTTAGAGGCACCCAGGGATTCTTTCACAATTCTGAGGTTTAGGTCATAAGTTAAGTTCAATTAAATCAGAATTTGAGGGGTGAAACTCAGGAGTTAACTCCTCTAAGTGACTAATTTGCAGCTCACCTAGAAAAATACAATGCTAAAGAGAGTCTTCTCAAATTTTACTGTCCCTAAGAATCATTTGGGAATCTTGATAAAAATACATATTCTGACTATGTGGGTCTCAGGAGTGCCTTAGAGTTTACATTTTAACGTATCCACACAACCAGGTGAAGCAAATGTTGACTTTCTGCTGTTTTTGCTGGTAACCTTCTTGCGTATAATCATTATTTTTAAATTGTGAAGGCTTCACTTTATTTATTTGTAGAAATTTTTTGATACAATAATGGTGAACTCCTACAGAAGGATGAATATTTCAGCTGCCAAGTACCTACTATACTACCCTTCTAGACTCATTTTAAATTAACTTGGTTACTTTATAGTTTCTTCTACCAACTTCAAAGAGGATTCAGCCTCTCACAGATTTTTCCCTTTTTCCCATTTTCCAAGAAAAGTTTGTTGAAGTCTTCTATAATTCTGAGTATTTAGGTGTTTAGTACACACATAATCATTTCTGTAGCAGCTACTCACCAAATGCTTTTAATACTTTTTCTGGGCATATACCTATGTATATTTTCCTACTATCTTAAATTTAGATGTGGATATGGATGGATTTGAGTAAATAAAACATTAATGGAAGTGTCATCTAATAGTGCATATAAAAATATCCACATACAGCCATCCATGCTTTCACTTGTTTGCCAGCATTTGTAGTGTCCCCTCCTCCTACCACCCCTACTCTGCACATATGAGAAATAACCATGAAGTTTTTGAACCATTACGTATTATGCTAACCAAAACTGTATGATATTCAACTCCCCATCTTAGTTGGTCCTGAGTTTCATTTTCTATCTCTGAGGTACCAAAAGTCTCTTTAAACCTGTTATGGGTTTCGTTATGTACTTCAAAAAAGATATATTGAAGTCTTGGCTCCTGGCACCTGTGAATGGAACCATTATTCGAAAATAGGGTCATAGTGGATGTGAGCAGATCTCATCAGTTAAGATGAGATCAGGAGGGCAGACTCTGATCCAATATGGCTGATGTCCTTAGGAAAGAGAAGGGACACAGAGAAGGACAAGCACAGAGGGAAGACAACATGAATAAAAACAGTAAGAATGTCAGATACTGGTAGAGGCAGACATTTGGAGTGATGGAGCTGATAAGCTGAGAATGATAAGCTGAGAACAGTCCTGGAGCAAGGAAGTGGAAGGGCAGGATCTTATCCAGAGTCTCAGAAGCATGGCCATGCCAACAGTTGGATTCCAGACTGTTAGCCTCCAGAACTGTGAGAAAAATACGTTTATGTTAAATCGCTCATTTTTTGATACTTTGCTATGGCAGCTCTGGGAGCTAACACAGAATCAAAGCACTATTTTTGCATGTTTGGAAATGCCATGAGGACCTCAGTGAGTTCAGTGATCAGTTTTCTTCTCAGGGAAACTGGTTTCTTTTCTATTCTGGCCAAATGACTCCTTTCTAAATAGCAGATTTATAAAGTTTACCTAGCCTTCTATCTTCCTTAATGATGAAAATTGAGAACTGAAATTACCTGTATCTACTAATTTTATAGTCTATATTAACAGAGCTTTACAATCTCCCTGTCTCTATCATCATGCATTTATTACTCCAGGCAGTTGTCAATAACTTAATTGTTCTTCCTGGGACATCCAGAAAATTCCATTGAACAAACAACATGAAATAGCGGTTTTACTTCCCAAGACTATCAATCCCCTCACCTTAACATCATTACCTTCTGTGTCCACCAATGCTAAATTATATCATCTAGATATTGGCCTTTAACCAGACTCCAAAATCTTATAAGTCCCTCAGTTGTATCCTCCCACCTCCTGGCTACTTACAAGACTGTCACGTAGTGATCTCGTTTGCCTCAGTAAGAATAAACTGAGCTTTGTATTATGAACAGATAGTTCTTGTGGCAGCAGTATTTGAAAATCTAGGTTAAAAAATTTAGGATAGAAGACAGAAAAAGAAGATACTGAGGATGAAATAAAGACCCCAAACTAAATAAGCTACCAGTGTTATGTAAAAAAGCTAAATTGGGGAAAGGTTTTCAGAGTCTACTCTCAAAGCCTTTCCTCTGATTTAGTCCCACAAAGAGCAAAAGGATACATGCTTTGTGCAAATCACAGATAGCTCATTTGGAGAGAAAATTCAAGAGTGGATCCTGAACCATGTGTGACTGGCTTTCTCCACTTTCTGTGAATAGTATTGAACCAGAAAAGGGAATTAAATAACAAGCAAAAACTAGAATGAAAAAGAGTTTCATTGCCAGACCTACAGTACCAAACTGAACATTTTGAAAAAGACTAAAAACAAAATCAGAATAAGTCGCAGAATTGTGAGCCTATAGAAAACAAAAACTAGATGTCTCCATTCCAGTCAGTAAATACAGCAGAGCAGAGGATTCTTTTGGTAAAGATTCTTGTAGCTGATATATAAACAGAAAGGACTTTGGAAAAAAAGGATCAACCTGCATTATTAAGAAACTAGAAGAAGAAAGATGACCAATGAAGGTACTCAGTGGAGGAATCAAGAACCCATTTTCCTGTTTTACCCTGAAACTCATGAGGAAATAATTTCCTAAATATTAAAATACAACCTTAAAAATTGCTATTGATATAGCTGCTACAATATCCAACTTAAGTCTACCATTACACAGCCTTTCACTTAGAATCAACAAACTTCACACATGGTAATAGCCCTAGGGCTTAATAGGTACCACTCCAGATCTTTAACTGGAGAATATGCTTTCTTCCTCTGTGAAACTACACCTACTACCTTAATAAGGAAGGATCCATTGTACGAATAAGAATTGCCACAATAGAGCTCTTCTGAAGTTCTCTATCTTGAAACCCCTATTGAAAAGAGGTCAAAACCAATTTTGAAATGAACTTACCAGTACTCCAATGCCTAAATCAAGACCAAATTAAAGGTATCAAGTTGGCTGGGACTTTTTGTGGGCAAAAAATTCATTTGATAGGGGCACGGAATTTTGGGCCTGAACACATTTTCAACTTCAGATTGACCCATTAAAAATTCTACCCAAACTCGTAAAATAACCTCTTTTTAAAAAAAGATTTTATTTATTTATTCATGAAAGACACAGAGAGAAGCAGTGACACAGGCAGAGAGAGATGCAGCTCCCCCGCCCCCCGGGAGCCTGATGTGGGACTCAATCCCAGGAGCCCAGGATTATGACCTGAGCCAAAGGCAGATGCTCAACTACTGAGCCACCCAGTTGCCCATAAAATAACCTCTTAAACTGGGAAATAAATAAGGACAAAACCAATAGTGAAAAACACCATACCTTGCACTGTTCCTTGTTTCTTATTCCACACCTATCCTCCTTGTCAGAAAAGTCCAGAGCACTCCTCTGAAGTCCTCAACCAGAACTTGTAGAAAAGATTTTAAATTTCCCTTTTATTCAACTTTTTCTTTTTAATGTGTGTGGGTTTTTTTTTTAAGATTTTATTTATTTATTCATGAGAGACACACAGAGAGAGAGAGGCAGAGATACAGGCAGAGGGAGAATCAGGCTCCATGCAGGGAGCCCGATGGGGAACTCGATCCCAGGTAACCAGGATCACGCCCTGGGCTGAAGGCACTAAACCGCTGAACCACCCAGGTTGCCCTATTCAACTTTTTATATAGCATAGGGAAGCCCTTTTGTAATATTCTAAAAATGAGGTGAGTTTTGAGACTGATTCCACCTCTCTAAAGTTTCAGCTAAGAAAAAAACAAAATGTTTCTAAAGATGAGTGCAAATTATGTCCACAGTTCCTAACCTAGGACATGATTTATAGAGTAGCAAACCACAATCCTGGCATTTCTCACTTACCTGCAATTACATTATAGGGGCTGAGAGAAGAGAAGAGGATGAAGGAATAAGATCCCTCAGTCCCTCTGGAACAGTGATGCTCTCCTTGCTTCTTAGTAACCAGAGTAATGTTATCTTTTTCTTTCTTTCTTTTTTTTTTTTTTTCAGAAGAAAGAAAGATAGCAGGAAAAATGTATTTAGACCAGTCATAGTTTGTCAGTATTTTAGCATAAATCCACACATATCAGAGCAACTGTATATTAAGTGGGATAAGTTCAAACATGTCAATTTTTGGGATACAGTATTGTACCTTTTGCCCCCACCAATTCATATTTCAACATATGAAGCCTTAACCCCCCAGTACCTCAGAATGTGATTGTACTTGGAGGTACATCCTTTAAAGAAAATTAAGTTAAAATGAGACTTTCTGGATGGACCCTAATCCAATCTGACTGGTGTCTTTATAAGAAGGGGAAATTTAAACACACACACACAAACATCAGGGATACATACACATATAAATAAAATCCATGTAAGGACATAACAAGGAGATGGCCATCGAAAGACCAAAAAAGAGAGACTCAAAGAAATTAAACCTGTCAACACCTTGATCTTGGATTTCTAGCATCCAGAACAGTGAAAAATTAATTTTTGTTGTTTAGCCACCAGTCTATGGTATTGTTATGGCAGCTCTAGTAAACTATACACTGTTTACTAACTAATTGACTATATTTATCAGCAGTATCATTTTTAGCATTATTTTTTATATCATCTCTCAGTAAGATACCTGATTTGGCTTGTTGCAATAGCTTTAAATTGGCCTTATCTTCAGTTTAAATAAAGGCAATGAAGATTAAACACAGAAGTGCAACATTTCACAAGGAATCAATTGTGTATTATCAATTACATATTTACTTTTATTTTTTATTTATTTATTTTTTTTACATATTTACTTTTAAAAGGAAAGAAGATTACTATTAAACCACATGGCATTGTAAGGGTATTGAAGGGATTTTTCTCCCTTTGAAGAATATTGTACATTTATATTTTTATTTTAAAAAGCCTTCACTGGGGATAAAAAGAAAGTACTACCAAAAATTTAATTATTGAACAGAACTAAATATGCTTGTTTGCCTATTAACCATCCAGTGGTAGTTTTTAAGAAAATCAATGTAAGGTATCAACAAATTAAAAGTAGAGTATTTTCCCTGAGTTGTCACATAATAAATTTTGGAACCTCATTCTACATGTTTATTATTATTGTTGATTTTCTCACCTCCTACAATAAGAAAATAATCTATTATTAGGGTCCACTGTATTCTTAGGGTCTTTGGCTAGTTCACTGATACATTGTCACCACCTAGACAGTGTCTGGGTATAACAGGTTCAAAATTACCATTGCTAAATAAGTGAATCAATATTTAGTGAACTCATTTTTGCTTCTTCTTTTGCATATAACCTCTTTCCATTTAATGCAGATATTTTAAAGTTCATATTTGTACCTTAAAAGATCTATCTCTTCACTGCAAATTACACTTTTTTTAACATATGGACCTTGAAAATCAACTAGACAAAAAAGACAGTATTTCCAGTAAACCCTGTCATATGAAACAAATGTATTTACTAAACACAAAAATGGAACACACTCAAGCACACATATGCTTCAAAACAAGTTTCATTTTGACAAAATAAATACTAATGGAAATAAAAATCCACAGATAATTTCTGCATTTACTCTACACAGAAAATACTGATAGAGTGAGGAAATTTTTGAGGACCGTGCAAACAGAATCCTGAATAACACATGGTGTTTCTTAAAATCTCAAATAGCACACAATCTGCACAGTGAGCAATATATATGGATAAACACTTCCAGGATAGCAATGACAATTATCATTCACTGATCATTTGACAAGTGTCATGTATCAGTCAAAGCATTCACATGTGTTTCTTTATTAATTAGTGTACTGTGGTTTATTATCATTACTCCTACTCTATAGATGGAAAAATCAACCACTTGAGAGCCCAGTAACTTGTTTATGCTACAGCATTTTGAAATTTCCAACCTGGTATTCATATCCAGGCCATCAGATCTCAGGGCCCCTTTCTTATATGTACCCCAGAAATACAAAGAGAAGACTTAAAATCAGGCAGTGCAGGGAGTATTAGATCTGATGGAATGCTGTTATGTGGCCCACTTCTCCTTAGAATCAGTAGAAACTAGAAGATGATGGAACTGAGTGTTTATAGAGTTGTGAAAATTTGAAAAGACTATGTAGTGGAACAGCTCTTTAAAATGAGGCTAAGGGACACCTGGGTGGCTTAACAGTTGGGCGTCTGCCTTCGGCTCAGGTCGTGATCCTGGGATTGGAGATCAAGTCCCAGATCGGGCTTCCTGCGAGGAGCCTGCTTCTGCCTCTGCCTGTGTCTCTGCCTCTCTTTCTCTCTCTCTCTCTCTCTTAGTCTGTCTCTTATGAATAAATAAATAAATCTTTAAAAAATAAAATAAACTGAGGCTAAAACAAAAGCATTTTCTCGGGACGTCTGGGTGGCTCAGCAGTTAAGTGTCAGCCTTCAGCTCAGGTTGTGATCCCAGAGTCCTGGCATCGAGTCCCGCATCAGGCTCCCTGCATGGAGCCTGCTTCTGCCTCTGCCTGTGTCTGCCTCTCTCTGTGTCTCTCATGAATAAATAAATACAATCTTTAAAAACAAACAAATAAACAAAAGCATTTTCTCAGAGAAATGTCTTAGAGACAGAGAATTTGTCTCCAGCAGAAATCCAGACCTGTGGAAAGAAAGAAGAGCATGAGAAAAGCAAAAAATGATGATAACCATAAGTGACCTTTTTATGATCTTTAATGAGCATGTATGTGTGTTCACATATGTAAAAATTTATTTCAAAAATTATTGATTAAAGCAAAAATGATACAAATATATTCTGGGGTTATACCATAAGGAGAAGTAAAATGCAGGAATACAAAAGCACAAAGAACAGAGAAAGACACAAATGAAATCATACTCTCATACTCTCATGTTAAAATAGCATAATATTACTTAAAGATCAAATGTGACAAGTTAAATATTCATACCATACAGTCACGAATAACACTGTCCTTAGAACTGTCTGTGATGATGAAATATTCTGTTAACCTATGTTGTCCAGTCCTGTAAGCCACTAGCTATATATGCTTAGTAAACCTTGAAAGATGGTTGGTCAACAGCAGAACTGAATTTTTAATGATATGTAATGTTAATTAATTTAAATTTTGATTTAAATGGCTATATGAGGGGCACCTGGGTGGCTTAGTTAGATAAGCATCTGACTCTTAATTTAGGCTCAGGTCATGAGATCAAGCCTTATATCTGACTGCGTGTGTAGCCTTCTTAGGACTCTCTGTGTCTCTTTGCACCTCTGTCCCACTCTCTTGTTCTCGAAAAAAAAATATTTTAAAATAGCCATCTGTGCATAGTTACTACTCTATTGGACAAATCAGATCTAGAGCAACCACTGAAATTAAAAACAAAGAGGTATAGCTCAAATATCAATAGAGCAGATAAAAGAAAATAGTAAAAGATAATTATTCCAAAAAATGGGAAAAAAATAAGGGGGGGGGGAGGAACGAAGAAATTTTTATAGCCAAAACACAACAAATATGAATATGTTAAACACACACATACAATAATATGATCATGTAAATAAGTTAAATACTCCAATTAAAAGACAAATATTTTCAGATTTGATAAACAAACCAGCATACAAGGGCAAAAGAATTAACACACATACAAATCGCCACAAACTTGAAATACAAAGTCACAGAGATTGCAAAATAAATATTGAAAGAATACATACCAACTATAAGAAAGTGGTGTAACTGTGTTTATAATAGAAAAATTATTCTTCTGGGATGACTGAGGGGCTCGGTGGTTGAGCATCTGCTTTCTGCTCAGGGCGTGATCCTGGAATTCTGGGATTGAGTCTCACCTGCATCGGGCTCCCCACAAGGAGCCCTCTGCCTATGTCTCTGCCTCTCTTTCTCTGTCTCTCATGAATAAATAAATAAATAAATAAATAAATAAATAAATATTAAAAAAATGTTTTCTTCAGAAACTCACCAGAGATAAAGTAGGGCATTCTTTCATGAAAAAAGTGTCAATTCATCAAGAAAACATAACAAAAATCAATTTATTGGT
This sequence comes from Vulpes lagopus, assembly GCF_018345385.1. Lineage (NCBI taxonomy): Eukaryota > Metazoa > Chordata > Mammalia > Carnivora > Canidae > Vulpes > Vulpes lagopus. The sequence continues at coordinate 22,810,889 of NC_054843.1, read as the reverse complement.
CTGCACTTAATGTTAAAGATTCAAATACAGGAATCAAAAAAAAAAAAAAAAAAAAGGACAAATCCACAGCCATAATTAGAGATTTTTTTATCTCTCCATTCCTAGTAATTGATAAACACCTAGGCAAATGAATTAGTAGGAAGATAGGATCCCATTGGTTTAATTGACATTAATAAAATACCACATCCAAAAACTGCAGTCACATTTTTTTTAAGTAAACATGGAATATTCACCAGCACAGTTGACATTCTGAACCTAAGTTGCAATAAATTTCAAAAGATTGATATTATTCAAACTTTGTGTTTTATGTGCAATAGCATTAAATTAGAAATCACTGAAAAGATATCTAGAAAATCCTCAAGTATTTGGCAGTGAAACTATATATTTCTACATAAATTATAGGTTAAACATTGAATATAAAAGAATATAGAAAATGTTTCACACTGAAATATTATCATGAAAAGCATCAAAAATGTTTCATTTTTTAATTTTTTTAATAAAGATTTTATTTATTTATTCATGGGAGACACAGAGAGAAAGAGACTGAGAGAGAGGGAGACAGAGACACAGGCAGAGGGAAAAGCAGGCTCCATGCAGGGAGCCAGACAAGGGATTCCATTCCGGTTTTCCAGGACCACAACCCAGGCCAAAGGCGGCGCTGAACCACTGAGCCACCAGGGCTGCCGGAAAGAAATGTTTTAAATGTAAATTTTAAACCCCCACAAGGGTGTGATTATTTCTATTGTAGCTTGCTTGAAATTATCAGGACACTGAAATATTACATACATGAAGGAAAATGGAAGTATGGAAATAGAACTAGGAAGTATAGACTAGGTTTTCAAATAATGTTAAAAATTATTTTTAATGGTTGGAATAGAAATAGTATAATTAGTCACAGAGGGAATATGTTGAAATATACAACATTCAGAATTTAAGATGCCTGAGTTGTTTTGTATGTGGATGTAAGAGGAAAAAACCCTACTGAAGAATGGTTGATGGAATGCAAATCTTGAAGTGGTAAGAATTGTTGAAATAAATAATTAAAGAATGTGAGATTGTTTACAATAAGGACCATGTGTAAAGGAGTTAGCTTACCCAGAGTTCAAGCAATATTTGCCTTTATGATAGTAGAGGAGACAAAGACAGATGAAAATAACTATACAATTAAAAGTAGAATAGAGGATGTTGGAGAGGTTTGAAACTAGTTTCTTAAAGACATGAGACATTATTGGGTCATCAGCTGAGATGTTCAAACCAAAGTTAAAGGACAACAACTTAATATAATGAGAGGGATTCAGGTTTAGAAGCGCAACTGTGACATAAGAGCATCAGCCGTCTGGAATCATATACAAGGGTTATACAGATAGAGTGAAACATTGGGTTGTAGAACAAAGCAGAAAACATGTCCTATAGAAATCCTGTCATTTATTCAATCTTTTAAAATTAAGGAAAAATTTACTTTAAAGTAGTACCTGCACAAACAGTTCAAAATTTACTTTGGCTCTTATAACAAAGTACCAATCTTCATTAAAAGGATTATAAAATGGACAGCTTTCAATATGTATTTTCTGTCCTTTCATCACTGTACTTTACAGATGTAGCCAATTCAGCCTCTCAAAAATGACTTAGCCGAAAATGGATTTTGTTTTTTTCCAAAGACTGGTGTAAAGGTGGTTCCTGTGGTTTTTAAAAATACGTATTTAGTTTTCAGCATTTATTAACTGTGATATTTCACGTAAGGTTGCAATTCTCAGTTTTCTCAACAGAATCCTGTTTGTCGACAGGATCTCTAAAATACTCTCAACTTTTAGGGGCAATGGTTGGGAGATAAGCAGGAGCTGCTCTGTTTAGACGGGCCTGTGCTCCACTGTTTACTGCAATTCTCACTGCCCACAGCTCAGCCAATTTCAGCCATTTCTCACAATTCTTGAATTATTGTTTAAGTCATGTTAAATTGATGAAAAAGGAAATTATGTCTCGTTCTTTGAGTTGTGAAGGACATGCATAAGGTGAGATTTCATTTTTCTTTAATAGGCAAAACAGTATGCATGTATAAAATCCACGTTCATACGTATGTATATATGTGCACACACATATGCATTCACGCACACCTCCTACACACAAACACAACCTTATGCAATGAATCCATTCATTCACTCGTGTTATTTCAATGGCTCTATTGTTGAAATTTTTCCTTAAATCTCTGTTTTACTATACAAAATATATGTAAACACGTGTAAAGACACAGATAAGTTTGGCAAAGGCAACAAACAATAAGATGAGAGATATTGATCTGTTTTGTCTTCTAAGGACATTGGAATATTGCCTAAAATAGTCAAGCTAAATTTTTTTCTGAATCAACTATTTGATTAATACAGATGTAAAGAATCTCTTTAGAACATTAAGAGAGAGGGCAGTCCCAGTGGCGCAGCCGTTTAGCGCCGCCTGCAGCCCAGGACGTGATTCTGGAGATCCGGGATCGAGTCCCACGTCAGGCTCTCTGCATGGAGCTTGTTTCTCCCTCTGCCTGTGTGTGTCTGTGCCTCTCTGTCTCTGTGTCTCTATGAATAAATAAATAAAAATCTTAAAAAAAAGAACATTAAGAGAGCGATAAGCAGATTAAGAATTCCTAAACAAAAAGGCTTTTACAGTTTGCACCAAAGCTGTATGCTGTATGCTGTATGCTGACTTTTCAAATATAATATAATGGTAATTTGTGAGGGATTAAACCCTAAGATCTTTACACATTTCCAAATATAAAAAAAATAGTCTCTAAGCATATAATTTTCTCAGTCCTGCAAAGAAATAATAATAATAGTAATAATCATTATTATATCTAACATTTGGAAAGTGTTTCTGTAACTGGAGACGTTCTACATCTTTCTACACATTAAATCACTGAACACTCACAAAATGCTTTGAAGTGATTACAATTGATCTTTAAGAAAAATAAAATGAAGAATAAGTTAAAGGTATACCCAAATCAATCAGAAAGTAAGGAGTGGAGTCAGAGTTTTGAACCTAGACATCCTGTTGGAGAGCCAAATACAATTGACTCTGGAACAACATGGGTTTGAACTGCATGGGTCTACTTATATGCAAATTTTTAAAAATAAATACAGTACAGTACTATAAATGTATTTTCTCTTCCTTAAGATTTTCTTAATAACATTTTCTATTCTCTAGCTTACTTTATTCTTACTTTATTGTAAGAAAGAATACAGCATATATATGTATAACAGAAAATTTTTGTGTAAATTGACTGTTATTGGCAAGGCTTCCAATCAACAGTAGGCTATCAGTAATTAAGTTTTTGGCAACTCAAAAGTGAGGATTTTCAACTGTATGGTGGGTCTGCACTCTTAACTTCTGAGTTGTTCCAGAGTCAACTGTACGAGGTCTCTCTTTGAATCATGAAATTCACCCAGATTTTCGATGAAAATCAGACTATTGGGTGGGAAAACACCATCTCCTGGTATTGGAGGCAGATCAAATCTTTCTTGTGCCAGATTTATTCATGCCTTGCAGTATGTTTAACATCACACTACATTCCAGGATCGTACCCTTATTCAGTATGAAAAAGACCTGAAAATTTTCCAAATTCTTTCCTTTTGGTGTCGTTGCCACAAGTCTGAAAATCATTCTGTATATTTCCATATCCCAGAACTCTCTGCTTCCAAGTATGAGAGGAATGAACAAGCCCCTGGAGCTGCTATCTTAATTTGCCTTTTTTTTCTGCCTACATTTCTTTTCCATATCTCTATAGCCCTTGTTCACATTCCTTTTTCTTTGTTGAGGTAACTTTCACACTTTTCCCCAAGAATGTAATTATAGAGCATGGCAGAAAAAACAATGATCAATGAAGAAATGGTAAAAAATATTATCCATGTGGATATGGCTGGTCAAATCATTGGTTATCTAGTTAAAAGACAAAATTTCCCCAGAAGAGTATGCAAATTTACACCCCCAATTCAATTCCTCATTACTACAGGTTATAGCAAGTATAGTTAAAATCACAAATGTTAAGCTGGGTGTACTGCACAGTCTGTGACATGCCACCTAGTTTTCATATTATTCTATGGATTACTCTATTTTGAGCCCTCTCTGTTCTTGTTAGCTGCCTTTTAAAAATCTGTTCTCGTAGTTCTCTCTGTATTATGGTAATGTTGAAGGTTTTAAATTAAGAAACTAGAAACAGAATAATTGGGAGCAAAACTCATATTTCCTACATGGAGCATGGTAATAGAAGTCCTGGCTCTTTGTGCAATTCAATTTAACATCCCCTTACCTAACACACATACGGACACGCACAGCACACACAAATTGACACAGTCTCCCTCTGGCCAAAAATGATCAATGTTAATATCATCAGTTTCCCTTCTGTCAAGTGTGGGACTACAAAAACTTCTTTATGTGTCTTATATTTATTCACTAAAGTGTTTCTATTTCATTTTGTTTGGGGTATTTGTGCTGTAAAAAAAAAAACAAAAACAAAAAACAGTAAATGTAATTATACAAAATAACAACCATTTTAAAGTGCTCAGTTTTATGGGTAAGAATTTGGGCAGTTCATAACAGAGGATTCATCTCTGTTGCATGATGATTGAGCTTATGTGGTTGAAACAGTTAGAGCTAAGATGGCTATGGTGGCTTCACTGGAGCCAAATGTCTGGGGTCTTGGTTCTGGCTGTTGGTTGATCCAAAAATGTCATATTCAGTCACAGGTTTGACACCTGGTCCGTGGACTGGACTGGCTGCACTAGCGGGGGTTACCTGGGCAAGAATTTCTCCTCTCTTCTCTCTCTTTAGTATGACAGTCTCAAGATTGTTGATCTTTTTTTCACAGTAGTTGGCTTCCCCTAATGGCAGAATTCCAAGAGTCTGGGCAGAAGCTGCAAGGCTTCTTATGAAGTAGCTTTGGAAATCCTGAAAATACCTTTCCATACAGTCAATTGACCAATTAAATAATTAAGGCAAGCCCAGATTCAAGGGAATAGAATTAGACTCCACCTCTTACTGGGAAAAGTAGAATTTGTGGCCATCTTTATTTTATGACAGATTAATGTGTCTATATGGCTCAGAACCCCCAGTGCTGAAGGATAGTATGCTCAACTTGATTATAGAGTTGTTGTGGATTAATCCATGCAAATTATACTGAGATACTTCTGCATGTTGACTGCATGGCCCTTTCTACTTATTCTCTGCTTCTATTATAGGTTATACATTATCAACTTATCTGCATGATCCAAGAGTTAAGGATTTCCTCCCTCTTCCCAAACTCCACAATAAGACAGGTTTTATCTCATTTGAAATTGTCAGTGAAATCTAACCCATTTTTACTGTAACTTTATATGTGGAGTTTTATAGACACTATGCCTTTGGAAGTATTAGCAGAAGTAGATGGTTCCACTAAACTTCCAATGAATGTTGTTCTTATATCACATCCTGTTTATCTTAATAAGATGCCAGAGTCCCAGACGTTCTAAAAAAAAATGACAAAATTTAAAAGTCTATAAGAAAATAAAAGCACACAAGCATGAGAAAACAATGAAAAAAATGTAGTGATGTTGGTGTTATTTTCTTGTCATTATATGTCAACTTAGCTAAAATAATATTAGTTCAAAAGGATTATTTTACTATCAACTAATTAAACACATTCTTTGTACTATAATCACTCACTCTCATTTTAGAAATACACAGAAGCAAAATTTTTGTAGGAGCTATATTTTCACAGATTGCAAAAGGCAAACTCTTTCAAAAATTGTCAAGAGATTTCCTGCTTTTCAGAGTTCTACAATTTCTTAGTTTAAATTCCTCCAGGTGAAGTTTAAAGTAATGTATTAATATCCAATTGACGGAAGGAGAAAAGAAATGGAGCCAAGGCAGTACAATGTATTCCCATTTCAATTTAAGAATATTTTTACTCAGAATTATTATCAAGATAATACTCCAGAGATTTCTTAAACTATTTTGGTAAAACAATTTGAGTAGCACAAGAACTGTATCTGTGATACTGCAAAACAAATTCTATGGCTTTCCAATTGAGAAAATATTAATAGAATTAGAGACTTTAATCTCCAGTCCTTGAGACAAAATAAGTAAATATCATGGTAAGAGTATTTCTTTTCAAAGTACTGTCTCATTTTATAGAATAAAATTATATATGTCGTTCACTCTACTAATTAATAACTGTCAAAATTACAAAATTGAGTTTCTAGCTGTTATTTAAGCTCTTTTATAGTTTTTATTTTCTTTAAAGATTGTATTTATTTGAGAGAGAGAGAGTGTGTGTGTATGTGTGCACAAATTGGGGGAGACACAGATAGAGAGGGAGAAGGACAAACAGAGTCCCTGCTGAGTGTGAAGCCCAACTTGGAGTTTACTCCCAGGACCCATAACCTGAGCCAAGTCTGATGCTTAACCAACTGAGCCACCTAGGCACCCAGGTAGTTTTATCTTAAGCAATTCAGCACTCATATGCCTTTGTACCATTTATTTAACCCAGAAAACCAAGTGATGGTAAAAAGTTAGAGAATATATGAAAAACAATAATAATTTGTTAAATTGACCTTCTCACTAGTAGAGCAAATGCACTTGATTCAGAGGTACAGAAAATAATTAGATATAAATATGCATGCACACACATGTATATGCATAGTTAACTTGACAGAAGAGTTATATGTCTAACAATGGATAGTTGGGTAGAAAAAACTCTAATGATATGTACAACAGGAGATTCTTATTTGGATTTTCCACTGTGAAGTAAAATCAGAAATATTTTTCAGCCTAATACAGCTCTTCCATTTTCTTCACAATTTTCAGTTATTAGAAGCAGATGGTGTTTTGGTGGTAAACACAATTAATTTCATTTTATAGAATTTACTTAATTAGATTTGGACTTCATGTCTCATGCGCATTGGATTTCATTGTTATACATATTGTTTATAATTCTGCCAGCTGTCATAAATGCATACTTATCTTTTTAATTCTTAAGAATATCATTTCTAAACAGGGGATAATCTATTCATTTTACTGAATAAATTAGAAATAAAATACATTATTATAAAATTGAATTTTATAGAATGTTATATGCAGTCAAATCATCTTGTTCCAAATGCATGGAGAATTCAGAGTATATGCAAATTTTAAAACATATCACCATTTTACATCTCTTCGATTATGTTAATGTTTTTGTTTTTCATTTCTAAAGTATTAACTGAAATATTTTATACTTCTAAGGTCTACAAAAATACTAATCATGACAAAACACATGCTTATTAGACCATGAAAGCATTCTCAATTTGTTCCCTTTTTATGTTTTGCAAAAAAATGTTGCCAAAGTAGATTGTATATAAGAACCAAATAGTCTGTTGAAAAGTGAAAACACTGCCCATTTGTGATATATTCATTCTAATTAATGCTTCTTACCAAAATGATTGACTTTTTACATGCATGTATGTATGTGCACACTTGTGTGTGTGTATGTACCTTTTGTTGATCACATTCAGTATTCTAATCTCATATTGCTGGATTAAATACGATGACATAAGATATATTAATTCAAATTGCTTATTTTAATACTTTTAAAATGTACCTTTTTCCTATCTGATAGTTTGTTCTCCATCTCAAAGAGAAAACTTTCTCATGGGAACAAGGTCTATTTTACCTGTCATAGATCATCAACAAAAGGTTACTTAAGTACCTTGAGCATAGTATTCTTTTCTTCCAGAAAGTGCAATGAATGGTTTTGTAATTCCCTTTGGTAATAGTCTTTAATAAGTATAAAAATCTGTGGTTAAAATTTATATATTTAGTAATCTAGTAGAATGAAATTCTAAAGAATATTTTGAATTTGTTTAAAATAGCTTGAGCTTAATATTTTCTTAGAAACAAGTTTTAACAACTTATTTAACAAGTTGCAGGGCTTAGGGTTAGGCACATTTCCACTTATTGTACTTATCTTACTGACAAAATATTCTAAGTCATTATTAGAAATAATGGCCAAATATTATAAATAATAATTTGAGTCTCAAAGTAATATTTAAGTTTTACTGACAAATTCCCTCAGTAGTAATATATTATACCCAATAGGTTTATATTTTACATCTTTTTAGCAGGTGATTTAATGAAAAATCAGTAAAAATTACATTATTTTATTGGTGATCATTTACTTGACTCTGGTATATCAATATTTCAAACATAAACTCTAATTTTTCATATCCACTATAGGAAAGCTTTTTTCTGTCAGGAAACATTATGATTTCTCATATGTTCACTAAATTTTAGCAAATCTATTAAGTAATTATATTTAAGGTAACAATTAACAACAGACTTTTTAAAATTACACCTTGAAGCATTTTTATACTTAAAGGAAAGAATGTTTAAACTTTTATTTCAATATTGAGTTTCAGCCTCCCTACCTCACTGCCAATGATTATTTAAATAAACTTTTCATTCTCTCAGATCCACCATTCATCTATTCTGAAATCACAAAACATTCAAATTTCAGGACCATTGGTAATTCTGAAAAGCTCCACCATATTCCTGTTGACCTAAAAGCCAAACTGAAAAAAGCAGTGAAAAAATGCCTGGAGAATACCCAGAGAAAGAAAAAGCACCACCCATTAACCTCTGGTTGCAAAAGTAGAAAATGAAATCTAAGGCTGTTTTGCAAACTGCCTGCAGTTTGAATGTGTCCCGTCTCACAAAGATTCTCCTGTCATAATGCAGAAGACATACAGACAAGACATTTAAAGAAATAGGAGCAGTCATTGGTTGACTAGGAGATAAAGAGTATAAGTTAGCATTGCAAAGATGTTCAAGGAGGAAAGGAAACCTTATGTCTGAAGAATTAAAGAGAAGTATGGCAGTGATGTCTCATCACATAGAGAATACCAATAAACAGATAAATTATGAGAAAAGTCAAATAAAAATTTGTGAGCAAGGGTGGCTCAGTGATTTAGCGCCGCCTTCAGCCCAGGGTGTGATCCTGGAGACCTGGGATCAAGTCCCACATCCCGCTCCCTGCATGGAGCCTGCTTCTCCCTCTGCCTGTGTCTCTGCCTCTCTCTCTCTATATCTCTCATGATAAATAAATAAAATCTTTCAAAAAAAATTGTGAGTTGAAAAGGAAAATAATTGAATAGCTGAATTTTTAAAGAAGCCACTAATCCAAAAACAAACAAATGAGAAACCACGCTAATCACTAGACCAGCTCAACAACTGTTTGAACTAAAATAAGAAAGAATTAGCAAACATGAATATAGGTTAATAGAGATTATACAGGCTGAGGGGATACAAAGAAAGGAAATGAAGAAAAATGAAAAATTTTTGAGGAACTTCAAAAAATTGTGGGCTACCATCAAGTGTACCTATATGTGCATAATGGGAGGCTCAGAAAGAGAGAAGGAAGAGGCATAAAAGGTACTAGAAAAATTATGATTTTTCAAATTTTTAATTTTATGAAAACTATTAAATCTATGTATTCAAGAAGAGTAATGAGATACAAGTAGATAAACACAAATAGATCCACCTATGTACATTATATTCAAAATATTTGAAGACCAAGATAGAAAAAAGATTTTGAAAGCAGCAAGAGTAAAATGACTTATCACCTACCAAAAGAACCCCAATGAGCTGTTTAGCAGAAACTATGGAGGCCAAAAGACAGATGACATTTTTTAATTGTAAAAAAAAAAAAAAAAATGTTGTCATCAAATTCAGAATCCTGCTAAATGGTCCCTCAAAACTACAAGAGAAATTTAGACTTTTCCCTCCCCTTCTTCCCTCTTGCACACTCTCTTTCTCACTAATTAATACATAAATAAATCCCTAAAAAAAAGAAAAGAAAAAGGAAGTCCTTCTGACTGAAATGAAAGGAAATCAGAGAGTAATTCAAATCCATCCAAAGATGAAGCCCCAGTAAAGCTAACAGCATAGGTGTTAAGAAGGACAGTATAAATATACTTTTGGTGCAACTCTTTATTCTATCAATTTTAAAAACAGCAGCATAAACAATTACTTAAAAATGCTGTTGATGGACTTATAATGTTTAAAGTGTATTTTGAAAAAAAAAAGTGTATTTTGTATGACAGAAATAATGTAATGGCAAGAATATAATAGTCCGTGAAACCACAGCAGAACACACATTCTGCTTAAGTGCATATGCAATGTTCTCTAGGATAGACCATAAGTAACACAATTATTTTACAAAAAGCTATTATTAATTATTATTATTAGAAAAGGATGTAATGTATTTTAAAAGATTGAAATCATACAGGTATGTTCTCTGATCCCAGTGGAATTAATTACATCAGAAAATAACAACAAAGAAAACATTAGGAAATTAACAAATATGTGAAAAGTAAATAATAAAGTCCTAAACAACCATGACTCAAAAGAAAAAAAATCACAAAAATATTAGAGAATACTTTGAGGTGAATAAAAATAAATATACAACATATAAAAACTAATGTGATTTGTGAACAGCAGTGCTTACCAGGGAATTTATAGCTATAAAAGCCATTTTAAAAAAGAATTAGCTCAAATTAGTAACCTCAACTTTCATTTCAAGAAATTGGAAAAAGATGAGCAAACTAAACCCAGGGCAAAAAGAAAGAAGGAGATAACAAAGATTAGACAGAAAATAAATGGATTAGAAAAGAGAAAAATAATAGAAAAAAATCAACAAAACCAAAGTTGGTTCTTGAAAAATATCAATAAAATTCACAAACATATATGTAAACTGACCAGGAAAAAAAGAGAGAAGATTCAAATTCACAAAATCATAAATGAAAATAGGACATTGTTAATGGCCTTACAGAAATAAAAATGATTATAAAGAAAAATATGAACAATTATATGTCAACAAATTAGATGACCTAGGAGAAACAAAGTTTTAGAAATACACAAATATTAAAAGTGTACCCAAAAAGAAATAGGAAATCTGGAAAGACCTTTGAAAGGTAAAGATATTAAATTAATAATAAAAGACTTTCCACAAAGAAAAGCCCCCAAACAGGTAGATTCACTAGTGATTTCTACCAAACTTTCTCAAACTATTCCAAATGAAGAAAAGGAAGGAATACTTACTCTGTCAGGCCAATATTACTCTGATATTCCAAACAGAAAAATACATAAAGAAAAAAGGAAAGAAAGAAAAGAAAACTATAGACTGATAATTCATTATTGTTATATAAATAAGGCACAGTTGGTTCCTGCACGTTGGCCCTATGGTGTTTACTTCTTCACAGGAAGCTAGACTGCTAGCTCAAAAGCCTGTTAGCAATAAGCTCAAATATTTACAGATCTAACTGCTTTAAATATAGCCCAAGCAAGCAATGAGTTTTGTTTTATTTATTTATTTATTTATTTATTTATTTATTTATTTATCTATTTATTTTTAGGTAATCTCTGCGCCCAATGTGGAGCTTGAGCTCACAACCCCAAGATCAGAGTCACATGCTCCACTGATTGAGCCAGCCAGGCACCCTGTAGGCAAGCAGTTTGGTAGGCATTTAGAGTCTGTCTAACTTTGCATCTTCCACAAAACTTTACCCCAAAACTATTCATATATAAAACTCTGAGGCTACAAAAGCCTGCAAGCCACTGCTGCCCTTAATAGTTCACTGACTTGGAAACCATTATTATGCTCCTGGGCTACAAACCCTGAATGGGTAGAGTCCCTCCCCAATTCCCCTATGTCCCAGTGGTACCCTTCCCTCTTCTTGTGGGTGGTGGCCCTATATCTTAATCTCTGAAAAGTCTTAATGATGAAGGACTTATCCTCACAGGCAAACCTGTCAAAGTACTACCCTAGTAAAACACATTGTGTGTCAATGCCAACTTGTAGTAGTTTCTTTATCCTTGATCAGACCTGAAATCCTCAAACCCACTGCATTTAAAAGGCTATAGATGTAAAAAAATCCTCAGCAAAATATTAACAAACCAATCCCAGCAATATACAAGAAGAATTATACAACAAAAACACATAGGATTTATTCCCAGATTGGAAGGGGTTTCAAAATATAAAAAACAATCTGATATATTACAAGAATAAAGGACAGAAACCACATTACTGTTTCAATAAAAGTAGAAATCACATTCGGTGAAATCCAACACATTTTCTTGATAAAAACATTCAACAAACTAGGAATAAAATGGAACTTTATTAATCCAACAAAGGGCATATATAAAAACCCCACACCAAATATCATACTCAACGGTGAAAGACTGAAAACCTTCTTCCTAACAACAGGGACACAAATGGCTCATGTCATTCTATTCAATATTATACTGGTGTTTCTTACCATGAAGGTTAGGGAAGAGAAAGATAAGTAAAATTCACCAAGGAGAGAATGGAATATGTAGAACTATCTCTACTTGCAGATTACTTGATTTTATGTGTGGAAAAATTGTAAGGAGTCCACAGAACAATTAGGACTAATGAACAAGCCTTCCATATTTACAATAGAATACAATACTGATATACAAAATCAGTTGGACTTTATTAACAAGTAAAACTTATGGTTCAAAAACCTCATCAAGAAAGTGAAAATAGAATCCAAGTAATGGGAGAAAATATTTGCTTGATAGGTTCTGCTATCCAGATTAAGAAAACAAAAAAACAAAAAACAAACAACAACAAAACTCCAACAACTTAACAATAAAAAAGACAATCCAAGTAAAAAATGGCCAAAATTTTTGAATAGACATTTTTCCAACAAATATTGCATAATGATATGACCAGTAAATACATACATAAAGCAATTTCAACACCATTTGTCCTTAGAAATATTCAGATCAAAATTCCAATAAGATTCATTTCCTGCCTATGAGGTTGACTCTACTTAGAAAACAAGCAAAACAAGCATTGATGAGCATGTGGAAAAATCTGAACCCTACATATTGCTGGTGAAAATATAAAATGGTACACCCACTTTAGAAGCAGATGGACAGTTCCTCAAAAAGCTGAAGATTTATCATGACTCACCTTCAATCCTAAGTAATTATCCAAGATAATTGAGAACATGCATGCATGTAAAAATTTGTACACAAATGCTTATATCACTATTATTTATAATCACCAAGAAAAAAAAAAAGCAGAAACAACCCAAACTATGTTAACATAAAAAACAAAATACTATGTATCAATCCAGTGGAGTAGCATCTGGCAATTAAGAAAAAGTACAGCACAGAAACAGATGACAACTTGGAAGGAACTTGAAAACTTTAAGTCAAAGAAGCATACCTAAAAGATTAAATTTCATGTGAATCCCTTTATATGAAATGTCTCAAATCAGCAGATTCATAGGGAAGGAAGATTTATGGAATGTGGGACTGGAGTGGGAAGAGACAGTTAACAGGAATGGCAGTGATTGCTATTGGCTCTGCAGTTTCTTTTTGGTGTGATGAAAATATTTCAAAATTAAATGATAGTTGCAAAACCTTGTAAATATACTAAAATATGTCAAACTGCACAGCTTAAATGGGTAAATTGAATTGTGTCAGTTAAATTTCAATCAAACTATAAAAATAAATCCCTATGTTTAAATTAAGATCCCTTCAGGAATTTAAGTTCTATGATTAGTCTTCTTGAACAACAAATATAACCATGTAAAATATAAAGAAGAAACCAAGTAAATCACACAAATACTTTCACTCTGAAAATATTACTTTTGTCTTATTTTGCCAGTGGTCTTTGGAGCCAAGTTGCCTGGGGGTGATTTCTGGTTACTATCTAACCTGTGTGTTACCTTGGTCAATCTATTTAACCTGTCCGTGCCTCACTTATCTTCTTTGTAAACTCCAAAGGGTCTTGTGACGACTAAATAATCCCATATATACAGAGCGATTATACCAATGCCTGGCATGGAATAATACATGATTGTCAATGTTATAATACTATTAACATACACACAATTATGTTTGTGCATATAATTAACATGTGTGTAATTGCCGTTAGCACTTTTTAGCATAACCTAATTAGAGTTTAAAAAGTTCACTGAAGTGTCTATCAAAGTTAAACTTAATTTAGATAACAATCATTGCTAGTTAAATTTCTAGGAAGTAAAAATTAAGCAGAAAAATAGAAGCATATAAATAGAAGGAAGAGTGTGTGTAAGATTGCAAACCAAGAGGTAGGTTAGATAGGGGCACTCGAGTGCCTCTGTTGGTTAAGGGTCTCACTCTTGATTTTTGGCTCTGGTCATCTCCAGGTCATGAGATCCAGTAGTAGTAGATACAGGAGTATCCTGCTTCGGGCTACAGGAGTCTGCTTAAGACTCTCTCACTCTGCCTCCCCATTCACATGCTCTCTTCCTCAAATAAATAAATCTTATTAAGAAAATAAGGTAAGTTATGTAGTTTAATCAAAAGAGTATGTGAAGTGTTTATAACACTTTTTGAACTTTTTTTTACAAGAAATATGTCAGTTCATTTAAAAATCTCACTGTATACATGTTTATGTTTAAATGGATAATCATTTGTAATATTAACTGATCACCTTTTCTAAGAACCTCTGTTTTCAGAAAGATAGAGAAAAATTTGAATCAAAAGCATGTTATTTAGTAGCATAGGGTCAGTTATTCTGTGATCAAATATATTTTTCTACATCTTTAATGGATTTAATATGAAAGTAATAGAATATTGGACCAGGGAAAAAATTAACAGAATTTTGTGGCCCTTAATGTAATTTTCTTTGTTTTTAATATGTCTAGAAAACTGAGTGAGAGATGAGTATGTAGAGAAAAATAATAAAGTAGGGAAAGAAAGAGATAAACAACTTACCAAAATTTTGAAAAGTATCATTCAACTAACCAAACAAGTAATTATTTAGATCCTTTCAATGTACGGCTTTACTCTAATTTACTATTTTTTTATGTATTAAATAAAGTATAAGGTTTATTATGCATGTGTGTGCGAACAAGAAAAACCATCCCCTGAATTATAGGTCATTTTAACCATATGATTTTATACCTGTGAAAATATTTCCAAATGTCATTATTGATTCTGTCTCTGAAAAGGCCACTGACCCTATCACATATGTAAAAATTGCTTCAGAGAAGAATAGAGTTATCTGCGTAATTCCTACATTGACTAAGGAACAAGGAGGCTGGATTCCCTCATAACACGATTGTTACCTTATTGACTTACTAATGTTAAGTGAGAGACAGAGTCAAAGCCTTAGGATGCAGGAACAATGATCCTCTCCTGGGACCAGAACATAATGCTCCATAGAGACTTGAATTCTAGAATAAATCATTGGAATAGTGTTGGCTGCAGTATGGATTTACTGTTTGAAAATAAATTTATCCCATGTGGTTATCATGATGACTGAAATAAATGCCCACCAACGTACAGAGCCAATCATAGTTCCTTAGTAGGAATTATTTTAGACATTGTTAGTGTATTTTTGTTTAAACTGATTGTTTGCTTAATACCTGGGAATATGCTAATGGGACAATACTAATGTTGCAAACAACAATAAGCTAATTTTAAAGCATTATCTAATTATTTTTTTAATAATGATTGATTTTTAAATCAAATACCATGGCTCACAAAAATACCTTACATAATTTTCAGTCTGAGTTGTGTGATAAACTCAATTTCTCAAAAAGAAAATGATCATTAGGGCAGCCCTGGTGGCTCAGCGGTTTAGCACCGCCTTCAGCCCAGGGTGTGATCCTGGAGACCCAGGATTGAGTCCCACATCAGGCTCCCTCCTCTGCCTATGTCTTTGTCTCTCTCTCTCTGTGTCTGTTGTGAATAAATAAATAAAATATTTTTTAAAAAAATCATTATTAGAAATTATATTGGCTGCAGCAACCAGTCTCAATGAGAAAAGTCCCACATACTCTGGTGTTTATTCAGTGTAAGTATGCTGTGTCTTTCTTCTTACTGTGAGATGAATACTAAGTGCAAAATAAGCTTGGTGGAAGAAATCAAGGTTTTCTGTGAATTAAAAACTACAGAATTAATCACTGTTCTTAGATTTTTTTTCTTTCTCAGACACCATATATGTGATCTACTTGTTTTTTTATTCCCGCAACCATAACTTTAAACCTCTGCCCTGAGCCTTGAGACAGACCCATCCGGATGCCCAGTGTCTTCCACCATAAAACAGTCTCAAAATTGGATCTTGAAACTCACCTCTTTTACATAAGTGATTAATTCTAGAAATCACAAGAAGGATAAAGGCCTAATTATTTCTTCAACTTACTTATTATTCTTTTTTCACCTATTTATTCAGCATTTCTAGGTGCAGAGAGTTGAGCATACAAGGATGAGTGCATCACCTCAGAAAAGCACTTCACAGTACATATATCATCCTACTTCTTTGTCAAATATCCGTATCCCTTATTTCAGTTCAACTATGGAGTAAACCAGAATGCACACATACTCTCTCTGTCCCTTTCTTTCCTTCTCTCTCATACATACATATACTGTTCTTTAACAATAGTCAGTGTTTTAACCTTCAATATTAAAATGCTGTTAGCACATATAAACATACATATAATTACGTTTGTGCATGTAACTGTGAACTTCTATGTGACATTTATTACGTGCTATGCCTTGTTCTAAGTACTCTTAACAAATTAAGATTTATAAAGCTGATGGTTTTGAAATTTTTGCACTTATATGTATAATTTTAATATACATAAATAGTTTCAATAGCATGAGTAGCTTAAACTGTTGACAATTGTTCTGACAACTACTTTACTTGCATTGAAGGTGGAAATCTAACAACGTGTTGAAAGTGAAATTATTTTAGTACGTGATACCAAAGAAGCTAGTAAAGTAGACATGGAAGAGGATCTATTTTTCCTGATAAATCTTTAATTGCTTAGGGGCACCTGAGTGGCTCTAGTTGCTCATGTCATGATCCTGGGGTTTGGGGATTGAGTCCCGCATGAGGCTCCCCACAGGGAACCTGCTTCCCCCTCTGCCTATGTCTCTGCCTCTCTCTTTGTGTCTCTCATGAATAAATAAAATCTTTTAAAAAACTTTAATTGCTTCGTGTTTTAATATGTGAACTGATTTTTTTTTTTACTTAAAAAGCCAAAGTTTAAATATTAATATTTAATACTTTTGGAATGTAACTGAAAATGTTTCTTAAAAATCATATAACATAAGAAAATATATCAGATATATGTATACTTAAATCAACTACTCTGTCTTTAATTATAATCTCAATTTTTAAGAAATATGTGAGGATTTTATGCAGATGGATATGGTTTAAATTATAGCTCTTCTATGAATTTTTGTCATAATCTTGTACAGAGTAGTGCAATGTGTAACCCTTAGTTATATCATTTGTGAAATAGAAATTTATGTAACTGATAGAATTATTATGAAGATTGAGATAATAAAGACAAAATAATTAGCACAGTGTCTAGCACACAGTAATGTCTCAGTAAGTGGTAGCTGTCATTTGAGAGACACATGGAGACAATCTCATTTTGTTAAAAATACAAATTCCATAAAATTTAGGACTCCCTGGTGGTGTATAATATTGTAATTGAACTGAATCCAGAGTACATCCAGAATTGACCACTGTGAATAAGTTGCAGTTCAATATTGATGTACTATACCAGAACATAGCTGTGTTCATGTATGTCTGTCGTATATCAGTGAAGTACCATATGACAAATAAACAGAATTATCTGTTCCCTAAGGATCCTTTCTAAGTTTGCCTATCTAAGAGTAGTTGTAGAGACTTATTTGTATAAAACAAGACAGTTAACTCTATGCAATGTGGGGTTGGAAATAACTATAAAAATCATTAATTCTTGCTATTATGATTGATATTGCACAGAGATCATAATGATAATTATGATCATTTTTAGAAGAAAAAAAACTTCTGTAAAAATTTCTTCCCCTTTTGCCTTTGATTTTGAAACAGAATTGAGGAAATATTGTGTTTTGATAAGGGAATTAACACTGGTTTCCTCTCAGGTAAAGTTATTTATCTAATGTTATGAAATAGTGGGGTGCCTGGGTGGTTTAGTCAGTTAAGC
Source organism: Vulpes lagopus (assembly GCF_018345385.1). Lineage (NCBI taxonomy): Eukaryota > Metazoa > Chordata > Mammalia > Carnivora > Canidae > Vulpes > Vulpes lagopus. The sequence goes on along the minus strand of NC_054843.1, from coordinate 22,792,872 downwards.
ATCTGCCTTCAGCTCAGGTTATGATTCCAAGGTCCTGGAATCGAGCCCCACTTGGGGCTCTGTGCTCAGTGGTGAGTCTGCTTCTCCCCCTCCTTCTCCCTCTGTGATCTTTCTGGCTCTCACTCTCTCTCAAATAAATAAATAAAATATTTAAAAACCCTAAAGTTTTGCAATATCAATGAGCTCCAGTGAAGAAGTATAATACATGGTAGTAACTAAACATTTCATTTATTGACTAATTTCAAAGATTTACTTTCAAACATATATAAGGAGAATGGCATACCTATAGAATTTTTTATAAATTATTTTTTGTAGTAGGTGGATTCCATGGGACCATGGGATATATGTTATATATCACATTTTTTAGATTGTTTATAGAACACATTATAGTAATGAGCCAAAAATGGAAGGAATGCAAATATTTGAATGGCTTACATGAGAGAGTCCACATTAGCTCACCCTCCCTTTATAGTCAGAAGACTGGATATAAAATTGTCAGACACATACAGAACTAAACAGAGGAAGTTTTATTAGCAGTAAAGTCAATTAATTGGAATTGAATACTTATTAAACATATGCTGCTCTTGTACCAGAAACATATGACATGAGAAATAAGATAGTCATATTTCTTAAAACAGTTGTAAAAGGTAGAGATATGAATAGGCAATATCAAAAAGTGATAAATGCTATGGTAGCAAAATCGCAAGTATTTTTTAAGTATATCTGATACACAATATTATATTAGTTTCAGTGTACAACATAGTGATTCAACAACTGTATACATTACAAAATTCTCCCCACAATAAGTATAGTTACCATTCATCACCACACAATGTTATTACAGTATCATTGATTACTTCCTATGCTGTACTTTTCTTCCCTGTGACATATTTATTTTACAACTTGAAGTTTGATCCTCTTAATATCCTTCATTTTAATCTGCATTCCCTATTCTCCTCACCTCTGGGTTTGTTCTCTGTATTTGTGAATTTATTTTTGGTTTGTTTATTTGTTCATATGTTTTGGCTTTTAGATTCCACATAAAAGTGAAATCATGTGGTATTTGTTTTCTATTTGACTTATTTCGTTTAGCGTAATATCCTGTAGGTCCATCCATGTCATTGCAAATGAAAAGATTCACTTTTTCTTATAACTGAGTAATATTCCATTGTGTGTGTGTGTGTGTGTATATGTATATATATATATATATATATATATATATATATATATACATATCACATCTTCTTCATCCATTCATCTATGGATGGACACTTGGGTCCATAACTTGGCTATTGTAAATAATGCTGCAGTAAATGTAGAGGTGCATATATCTTTTCAAAGTAGTGGTTTTGTTTTCTGAGTGACTACCTAGAAGTGGAGTACTAGGTTATATGGTATTCTTATTTTTATTTTTTGGGGAACCTACATACTGTTTTCCATTGTAGCTATAACAATTTACATTCCTATCAACAGTGCACAAAGGATTCACTTTTTCCACATCCTCACCAAGTACTTGTTATTTCTTGCTTTTTTTGATACCAGCTATTCTGTGTGGTATAAGGTGATATCTCAGTGTGGTTTGGATTTGTGTTTCCCTGACAATCTGGTGATACTGAACATCTTTTCATGTGTCTGTTTGTCATCTGTTATTCTTTGGAGAAATGTCTATTCAGGTGTTCTGCCCATTTTTAAATCAGATTATTTGTTTTCTTGGTGTTAAGTTGCATGAGTTCTTTATATATTTTGGATATTAACCCTTTATAAGATATATCATTTGCAAATAGCTTCTATTCAGTAGGTTACCCTTTTGTTTTGTTCATAATTTCCTTCACTGTCCAAAAGCTTTTTAGTTTGATGCAGTCCCAAGTGTTTATAATGTTTTTAATTTTCATACCTAAAGATAAATTTTCAAAGCTTAGCTTTTGTTGAGCACTTAGTTGCCAAACACTTTTCTGAAATCATTACATATAACCAATTGACTAAACCCTCACAAAAATACTGTGAGTTTTCATCTGCTATCATATCAATTTTATAGATATGGCAACTGAATACAAAGAAAAATAGAAAATTCCCAAAGATTCTGTTGCAGTTAATGAACAAAATCAAAATTCAAACTAAATATAGGAATGAATTCTTTTAATCTACATGCCAACTACATTAAAAACATCATGTTTTACATTTTTCACTAGGGCTTTCATACTAGATAATACATATTCACATTTGTTCCATTACTCCAATGTTCCAAGCACAAGACCTTACTTCTAAGTAAAAAAAGGTATAGGAATAGTAGATGGGTAGCCAGTATTATATTGTAGAATAAAATTAACCAGGCATTTGGGGCACATGAATGACTCAGTCAGTTGAACATCTGACTTGGTTTTAACTCAAGTCATGATCTCAGGGTCATATGATTGAGCCTCACATGGAACTCCATGCTCAGCATTGAGTCTGCTTGAAATTCTCTCTCTCTCTCTCTCTCTCTCTCTCTCTCTGTTTCTCTCTCTCTCCCCCGCCCCTTCTCTCACTCATGCACATGCACTATCTCTTTCTAAAATAAATTAATAAATAAAATACTAAAAAAACTATAACGAGGCTTATAACTGAAGACTGTTATTCCAAACATATGTTGCAGGATTTTCAGTGTATAATATGTTTATATAGATAAATAGAGTAAAATGAAAAGAACTTTTATTTTTAGCCACTAAAAGATATCTAAAGCCCTTGTTTGTATGGAAGACATAACGAGTATGTTATCGGTTATTTCAATGCCTCTCTAGAAAGCCCAAAGAAAATACTTATGATTTAACAAAAGGTATCTAACTAAGAAAAAATGAATGTTATCTTAGCATTAAAATTAAATGGAACCTGGGTT